>NC_091831.1:3026250-3630000 GCF_037783145.1 Equus przewalskii
ATATATATTTAGGAAATAATTCTAGAATTTGGGGTTTGGGGAAGAACATGAGGAAAGGATGGGTACAGAGAAGCCAGTTCAGAGAAATTGGCTCAGGTGAGGGATAAGAAACATCTTTGGACAGGAGAAGTGGAGGGAGGGAAGTATTTGAAGGGTGTTTCAGATTTCCAAAGGTCAGAGTTGGTGATGGACGGGTTCAGTCCAGAAAGAAGAAGACACGGGTTACGATTTCTCCCATCAGCTCATATATTACATCTAGATAATGTTAACCAACCAAACCTGTGGTCTGGGGTTGGGGAGGATGCTGCTCAGGAGAGAAGGATGGTGTCACTTGTCTTACTCCCAGGAATCCCCAGGATTCCCGAACAAGTGGCCTCTGCAGACTCTCTCAGCTGTGTGTCGGGGACAGAGCACAGCGGTGCCAGCGAATCTGCAGCGCTGGGTAGACGTGAAGAGCCAAAGGTCAGGCCTATCCCCTCATCTAGGATGCTGTAAGACTGTTCACGGGTGGTCATATTAAGGGCCAAGTTGCATCTTGTTAAGGCAGGACTCCCTTTTTGCAAAGAGCAGTTTTTATATATCTATGCTTTTTATTATGCCATACTTTGAGGTAAGATATTTCAAAGGTTTGGAGCCAGAATTGAGGAACAAAGAGTGAGGGGAGACAGTGTGGGAGGATCTCCTCCCAGATCATTCCCACGCATCTCTGCTTCTGTCATTGTTTCCGGCCTGCCTGTCCTTCCGCTGGCAAGCACGCCTCTAACTACTCAGAGAGATTCCTCCCCAGCCCACGCCTGTGCTCTTGGCCCCCAGGATTTAATGCGTCTGAGGATTGGTTTCCTTTGCTATCATCATGTTCACATTGTCAGTACTCTGGTTTGTGAGAAGAATTATTTCTCCCTAGAGAAGAATTCTCCGATCTTATTAAGGATGGGATTGTGATAGTATCCATAATTAAGAATAGTTAGATGCAGATTTGGGAAAATGTGTTTGAAAAACCTTTGGATTATGATCTCCACTTAGTCGTTGACTTAGATGGAATGTGATGGTCTGAAGGCTCATCTCACCTGGTGCAGCTTCCTCTGCGACAGCCGCGTAATTCTCTCTGCACGTTAGACAGTCAGTTGGTGATGGGTTCTGAGCAGGTTCACGGGAGTCGCTCCCCAGTGGACTGATTTGAAAGTGGCACCATTTTATACCTGCAGACAGTACTCATTGACTGTCACCCCAATGTGTTTTGCAAGCCTCCGCCTGGAGGGCGGGGAGAGATGCAGAAATGACACCATAATCTGTCTGGGCCCAGGAGGTGCCCCAGGAGCCCGTTCTTGGAACCACTCAGAAATGTCTGAGCTTCACACTTCAGTCCCAAGGCATCAACAGGGACAGCATCTGATCGCAGGACTCAGCTCAACCCAGCAGCGGCTGGAATTCCTGAGTGGCCGTTGTCTGAGATCCTTCTCCTCCAAGAAGCAATTTTTAAATTTGAATTATTAGCATGTTTATTTACACCTAGACCACTTCCAAAATAGCTTTAGAAACACTGACGCTGTGAAACGAAAATGCAGTTAAACAAATATATAAAGGCCAGAGACCACTGCCAGCCCTTGGGCAGCGGGAGGCGGGATGTGGTTAGGCCTGGTGGGAGAACCTAGTCTACATCCTGCTGCTGCAACCAGACCCCGCACTTGACCCTGAGCTTCCTGACAGCCAGGGCCAGGGGCCAGGGGCCAGGCCGTGCGTCTCTCGGGCCTGGAAGGGAAGCAGAGGTCACCGAGAGGGGTCAGCTTTCCTGGCAGTGAGCAGCGGGGAGGGGAGTTCTCCTGAGGCGTGACTCAGGTTGATTCCCTCAGCAGCTTTCCCTGGGGCTTCTAACACACCAGATAAGCTAGACTTCTCCCTCTTTCCATTCTGTTCAGTCTCCACCTAAACCAATTTCCATGAACTCTACACAAACCAGTGAATCACGTGGTCACCGAGCAGGAGTTGTGGAGGCAGACTGAAGACACATTTTCTTTGACACTCATTCCATGACAAGTGGGTCTCTAGTCCCTCCCCTTGAATCTAGGGAAGATCTCTCATTGCTTTGACCAACAGAATACAATGGAAGGGACAAGCCCAGGCCTCAAGAAATCGGCAGCTTCCACTTGCTGTCTCTTGGAATGCTCCCTATGCTTGACTACCATAGTAAGCCGCTAGGCTCTGAGGAAGTTCACGTAGGCCTCAGGAGAGGCCTTGTGGAGAGACAGCAATGCCAGCCAGCCTCCAGCTGTTCCAACCATCCCAGCCCAGGGGTCAGACACCATCTTGGACATTCTGACTCCAGCCACACCACGTGGAGAAGAACCAAAGTCACAGATACATGAGCCCAGTTGAGAGGACCCAGCAGCTCCAGCCCTACAAGCCCCTCAAGGGAGGTGCCAGGCTGCTCTTTCTCCAGATTCTAGAACCACAGAATTGTAAGCCCAGTAAAAGTTTTGAACCGTCACACCATGAAATTGTGTTGGCTTGTTTTAGGCACCAAGAGCTTACCAGGAGAATTGTGCATCAGAAGCTATGGTCCTATCCGTAGGTCTCCCATCCAGTCATCACCATTAGAGCTATCTGGGGCCACCCTCACCACATGCATTGTTCAGCATGCACAATAAGAAAAAAAAGCACATTTAGGGAGAGAGAAGAGGAGAGGAGAGAAAAAGAGAGAAACAGAGTCAGAGAGAGATCAGATAGATGGATGTTTGGTGAATGATAACGAAATAAATGGGGGAAAACAAAGTATCAGGGCCTTAGCTGGGTGAAAAGAGGTGCCCTGTCTCAGATGTGCCAACCAGGCCATTGTGAGGTCCAGTCACCTGGGAGGAGACTTGACCTGACATAATACTGGCTGATATGGACAAAAAAAGGCTGGTTGGTTCAAATTAGCATCTTTCTTCTTAAGAAAGCATTTGGGGCTGGCCCGGTGGCGTAGTGGTTAAGTTGGCATGTTCCACTTTGACAGCCCGGGGTTCACGGGTTTGGATCCTGGGTGCGGACCTATGCACTGCTCATCAAGCCATGCTGAGGCAAGTAGAATAAGATTGGCACAGATGCTAGCTCAGCGACAATCTTCCTCGAGCAAAAAGGAAAAGAGGATGATTGGCAACGCATGTTAGCTCAGGCCAATCTTCCTCACAAACCAAACAAACAAAAAGGCATTTGTTTCCTGCCACCGCTGTGGACTGGCAGTGTCACCACTTTCAGAAGAGGGTTCTTACATCACAGGCAGAGGCACTTTAGAGCAAACGTGATAAACCACAACACCCTTGCTTGAAGGTTGAAGAAGAATGAAGTAGAGAGTGGGGGCCCCAGCAGCAGTGAGGACCCTCCTGGCCACCCGGTCCTCTGCATTGCACTTGATTGGGAGGCTGACACTGCGGGCGGAGTGGAGGATGCTTCCTGGACCCTCTCTGCTGGCTGAGTGACAGCCAGTGCCATGGGTGAGAGCTTTCCTGATGGAACTAAAAATTTTATTTTCATTGGTATATCTATTGCAAATGATTTTATATTCATCCTTGTCACACCAAGTAAACTTCCAAATGTGTTCAAGAACTGCCACAGCCTGTTATGCAGTGGCTCAAGCTGTGTGACATGTTATTAAGCTGCAAGTCTTGGCGCTCTGAAGAAATGAAATAATAACAGCCTTCCTAAATTGTATAAGTTCCAGGGATTGTGCCTGAGAAGCAGGGCCAAGCACTGACAGGTATTTCGCTTCAGAGCAGAGTATATTCATTTTGGAATTCCTTTCGTAATGTGTCAGTTGGTGATGCAGAATTTCTGTGGAAAGTTGCCTTAAATCAAGCGTATCAAGAGAAGTGGTGAGGCTCAATTGTCAATGAAGCAGAATGTCCCTGTGTCACCCTGATGTGAAAATTCACAGCCAAGGGACAACCTCATGAGACATCTCTACTGCCATTCTCAAATCACACGGACAGCATTCATCCTTCGTCTCTCCCTCCACTTCCAGGGTCAAGAGAGAGAAGAAAATGAAGCAATGAGTTTCGCTAGGAACACTCTCCACGCCCCAAGGTCAGAAGTCCCAGGCTTCTTGGGGTGTATCCACCTAAGTCACAGGGGATTGCTAATACCCTGCCTGCTCTCCATCTCCTCCCATGTGACAGTGATGTTGTCATTTTACAGGGGACAAAGGGAGCCACGGACCCATCAGATCCTTGTCCAGAGTCACATTGCTACTGACAGGAATGGATTGGAATCCAGGTCTCCACAGCCTGCAGTCCTGTTGAGGCTTCACAGCCTCACCATCCTGGCGAGGCTCCTCGGCCTGGTGGTCAAGGTCCCCAGTGGCCTGACTGCTTCTGTCTGCCCAGACTCAGGCTCTGTTGCTGCTTTTCACACTGCTTGCTTCCACCAAACTAATCCTTCATAATCCCCATCCCCAGAGCTCACAGCCTGGTTGAATCACTGTCGTCTTCTGCCATCCTGCTGGACTTTTTTCCATAATTATGTTGTGTGCACCTGTCGCTGTGGCTGACCACCACACTTCTGACCCATTTCAAGTCTACTCACCCCATCCCCATCACTGTGGACCACGGGCCCAGCACTTAATGGTTCCTGATTCTTTACAAATTGTTTCATCTGCCCCATCACTCTGGGATGAGCTCCTTGGGGCCATCTTTTCAGTCCTCTCTCTGCCCCTGGGGCACTGGGACCATGTTCTCAGTCCCCTCTCTGCTCCTTACAGGCTGTGCATGTTGGAGGAGATAGAAAGTTGTTGAACCAAGAAAGTAGAACCTGAGTATCTGGGTGGCTCGGTCACTAGGTGTTCAGAACCTTACCTGTGCCTCTCAACTCTGTCTAGCTGTGCGTCACCAAGGGCCCCTCATCAGTGGCCTAGGGAGTGTCTTGGAGACCCGCAGGAGAACGGCCTCTAGAGACAGAGCAGGTCTCTGAGGAAGGGCCTGGGCAGGAAGGGTCTTGGCTGGGATGGGGGCAAAAGTCAAGTCAGGGTGACCATCCCATTCAGCTTGGACAAGGCTGGGAGTACCTGGCTGGCTCAGGCCAGGGAGATCCTGGGACCACCTGCTCACTGCCCCACAAGCATGAGTAGGACCAACATGGTAACCCTTGTGCTACGCCAAGCCCCCTGGGAATGGCCAGGAACCCACCAGGTGAGTCACCGCCTCCAACCCCACTAAAAGGTCTGTGTGCTGATGCTCCCCACAAGCCAGGAGTCCAAGGCCTGTGTCTCCCAAGTAGCTCCCTCGAGCTCTTTTCAGTGTCCATTGTGCTGGGAGCAGATCTTCATACGTGGAGACTCTCTTCCTGGGATTAGATAGTGGCCAGAGCAGTGAGAGATGGGCTGGGTAAGGCCTCTTTGGTGTGGGCTTCCTAATATCTGGCTGGAAAGGGCACTAGGTCACAAGTTCTGACCCTGCCACATAGCAGCTCCATAAATTTGGAAAACACATCATTCCCCCTCTGCGCCCCGTTACTTTTGTCTCTAAAGGAGGCTCCAGACCATCTACCCTGCATCAGGGTTGCTCTGGGAAGCCAGTAAAGCTATATATACTACAGTGTTTCTCATTTACTACAAAATCTGTTTATTTGTTGTTGCTGTTACGCATCGTCAAGTGAGCTCCAACTCCTGGCAACCCTGTAACTGAGTGATGCCCACACTGTCTTGTCCTCAACGGCCCTACTCAGCTCCTATGGACTCATGCTTATGGCTCCCTTTATGGAGTCAATCCACCTCATATTTGTTCTTCCTCTTTTCCTACTGCTCCTTGTCTACTTTTCCAGCATTATTGTCTTTTCCAAAGCGTCCTGCCTTCTTACGATGAGTCCAAAGTAGGACAGCCTCAATTTTATCATTTTTGCCTCCAGCGGTAGTTCAGGCTTAATTTGCTCTGGGACCCACTTGCTCATCTTTTTGGCAGTCCAAGGTGTCCGTAAAGCTCTCCTCCAACAACGTATTTCAAATTAATCCAGTTTCTCCCTGTCAGCCTTCTTCACTGTGCAGCGTTTGCACCCGTACATAGTAACTGGGAAGACGAAAGTGCGGATAACCTTGGCCTTGGTCTCTAAAGACACTTGATAATCCTTCCTAATTCTTCCATCTCTGCCCTTCCGAGTCTCAGTCGTCTCTCGATTTCTTGGCTGCAGTCTCCATATAAATTGATGACTGAGCCAAGGGAAACAAAATCTTTAACAATTTCAGAGTTTTCATTGTCTACACTAAAGCTGTGTAGTTCTTCTGTAGCCATGATCTCTGTCTTCTTGATGTTCACATGCAGTCCTGCTTTGGCTCTTTCTTCTTTCACTTTCGTCAGAAGTGGTTTCAAGTCACTGCTGCTTTCTGCCAGTAAGATAGTGCAATCTGCATGTCTTAGATTGTTGATATTTCTTCCACCAATTCTCACTCCATCTGAGTCTAGCCAGCTTTTTGTGTTGAATGTTCTGTGTACAGATTAAACAGACAGGGAGGTAAAATGCACCCTTGCCTGACACATTTGCCTGTAGGAAACCATTCTGACTCTCCATGTTCTGTGCTGAGAGTGGCTTTTTTCCCACAACACAGGTTGTGTTTATTACCCTCCTTGATTTGTCCTTATTGATTTACAGTGAGAAATAGATACAGAGTGCCGAGGAGAAGGTTGATGAGACATTCAAGAATGGGAAACCTCCACCTAGAATTTCAAGATCATGAAATCAAGGGAATTCACATTTTTATCTTTCTCCTCTATTTCCCCAAAGATTCCTGCCCCACTGAGAAGTTAGTCCCTCTGTTTTTGCTCCCACAGTGAGCATGGTGCATGCTAGGATGGTCAGAGCGCATGCTGGAACGCAGAGAATTACTCTTCCAAGAGGGGATGGGCACCTGCCCCAGGCGGATTAACCGAAGGACCTGTCCTCCATCTATATTCTTCTGTATTGGAGGTGCTGATGCAAATTAGATCACATTTATCTCAATTTTAGCCAAATGCCAATAGATCCATCTTTACTGCTCTGTCTCCCTTTGTTCACTCGCCATTCATTCTTAACCGGCTCCCATCAGCCTTGTGCCTTCATCACTCCAATAAAGCAGTCATTGTTAAAATCACCAGCAAAGGTGACTAATGAGCTCTTTTCAGTGTCCATTGTACGTGGAGACTCTCTTCCTGGGATTAGATGACACAACCCATCTTCTTACACACTCTTGAGGGCTCTTTTTCCATCTACAGGCTCTCCCTCCTCTACCATGCCACTAAATATTAAAGACTGTCAAGGCTCTGTCTCTCTATTTATTTCCTCTCTCTAAGAAATCTCATCTGTGTCCACGGCTTTAATTACTATCTACAGTCAAATCATATCTCAGCCCAAACTTCTCCTCTGTTCTCCAAACCCGTATACATCTAACAGCCTACTGGGCATCTCTTCACGCATGTGTCATAGATGTTCAAACTCAACATGTCCAAGAAATTAACTTATGATCTTCTCCTCCAACCCTGGTCCTCCCCAAAGTCCCTTTTCTTAGGAACTAGAACCACCATCCCATTAGTTGGAAAAAGCAGAACCCTAAAATCCATCCCAAACTCCTGTCTGTCCTTTATCTACCTGCCCAAAGGTTCCTGCACGAAGCCCTGGAGATTTCACCTCCTGAGTCTCTCTCTTTCAGATCTCCAGCATTGTTCTTGTCCGAGCTGCCGTCATATCCTGCCCCTGTGCCTGCTGTCCTCTCCCACCTCAGTAGCCACATCCACTCTTGTACCTTCTAACCCATAGAGCAATCTTTTAACAAGCCACAACTGATCGTGTTGCCTCACTGCCTAAAATCCTTCCCACTTTGAGAGACCTTAAAATGCCATCCCATCGTTCTCAGGATGAAGACCACAATTCTTTATGTGGCCACACGACTCTGCACATCCTCATGCCTCTCGGGGAGATCACGTCCCTCAATGGCACAGTCTCGTGGCATGAAGAGCACAGCCCTTAGCATGGCTGTTTTGGTGGTGATTTGGCTGCTAGCTGCCTTCACCCACAGTCTCTACTCCTAAAGAGATATTTTTTCTCATATTTTTTCTCTGTGCCTAGCATTACGTCCGATCCAAAATTAGTGTTTAAACAATATTCACGAACAAATGAATTAATAATTATTTCAGGCATTTCGGCATCTATGGACATCCCCCACCACAAGCACATTGAACCTGAAAAGTGGAACCAAGTCCATGCCAGACGCCCCAGGGAAGGAGCGCGAAAGGCAGGTGGGGCAACATCTCTGTGAAAGGCAACAACTCTCTGCTCTGTTCTCTGCCAGAGTGGTTATGAATCATCATTTGCTGGGCCACAAGAAGCCACCTCCATCTAGAGGACTCTGGAGAACCCAGTTGCTTCTCTCCTTTGCTGCCAGTCCCACGCGGCTCCAGTTTAGACAGTGAAATGTGCCCCTCTGCCCAGGCATCGTGAATTACGCTCTTTGCCTCTGGACCCAGAATGGATTTAGATGTCTTGTTATTGCCCAGGGCGCTCTCATGCTTTGTTTCTCTTTATTTCCATTTAAGTTCAGCTGGATGGTTTGCCTCACCTTGAGTCTGAAATTGTTTTTTTCAATTGAAGTGTGTTTATGAGAAGGATAGAGAACAGTTTGACTGTAAATATGTGGCTTAGCTGAAGTATCAGCTGGTTAAGTCAAGTCCAGCTTTTATAGGAGCAGCTGGCTCAGAAAACCAGCCACTGCCGTTTTCTTGAAAGTGACTTGGGGCCCATGGAGTGATTGGGGCAGAGTGGACTCAATGGGGTGTGAGCAGGGAGGAGAGAGGGCAGCGTGTGGAGCGTGCAGAATTCAGTCATCGTAGCAGAGAGAAGGTGGAGAGCTAAGGCTTCTACTCATCTCCATGAATGGCGGGACATTAACATGCCACAGTCAAGGCTCCCTCTGGGGACAGGTGTCATAAAGGGAATCCAGTAGAATGGTTGGCTGTGGATCTTTTCACATCTGCTCTCCTTTAATTTTTGCTCCACAGCAGGGAGTGTGCTGGGAAGAAAGGGTGGGAGAGGTGGCGGGAGGTGGAGTAAGGTGGGCAGGAAGAGGAATGAGGTGGCAGAATCCTGGCTCTGGACCAAGATCCCGCCTGCATCCATCCCCCGAGGCAGGGCATGTGTAGAGCAGAAGCAGCTCAGGGGCATGAGGATCATCTGCAGATCATACTGTCATCTGTATTTCATTCGTGCTTTCTGGCTAATAAAATGTGAGACAAATATCAAACGGCAGAAGCAAATGTCTGTGCTCTCAGTCTCAGCCACTCTGTGCAGCCATTTCTCCTAATGAACATGTTAGTATAACCATATATTAAAGACCTGGCACTTTTTATGAGCTGTAATAGGACATTCTGCCTCTCATCTGAGGACTTTATTTGCCCTGGAAAGTGCAGTTGAAATTGCTCTGACTTCTCCACAGTGGCCACTGGTTGCATGAGCGTGTTTAGAGCCCAGCGGCAGGGCATCCTGAACCAGTTAAGAGTGTTTACCGTCTGATGACAAGAAAACAACCCCGGGGCAAGCAGACATCCTCAGAGAGGCTCATCATCTCTCCTTCAAAGGAAAAACGGATGTGAAGTCATTATTGCTAAGGATATAAGAATCTTCAAATGCCATCCTAACATGATATTTTGACAGATATTTGTTTCCGTGAAAAGCAATGAATTTCACAAGGGAAACAGATTGGAAAATGATTAAATGGACACTGTGCTTCGGAGGGTGGCTCCTGGGACCACAGTCCCTGAATGATGACGTTTTCGGCTGTGAGGTGCAGTCCAGGCAGAAGCCCCATCCAACCCTCTAAGCCTATCGTGGTGAGTGGGGAACGTCTACCCTGTCAGGGGCCCCTGGGCCAGGGTAACGAGGGGCTCCTGCCACATCTGGAATAGAGCCAAGGAAAGAGCGTGCTCGAGATTTCTCAGAACATGGAAAGTTTCCAATTTCTTCTTTATTGAATTGCATTTATCATATTGATTCCTGATGATAACTCAGTCATTGGTAATCCATTACCCTTTATCTAGTACTTTTTAAAGTTTTCGGAGTTCCCGGATATTATATTTCTTTAAGTAATAAAAGCAGAGATAGAAATCTGCTTGAACTGGAAGCTTGTCTTGGTTTAAAGAGGACATTTTTATAGGATTTGCTCACTTGGGTTTTTCATCCCATTTAGTTTGTAGAAGGTTCATCTAAAGGCTAAGTTGCAGACTTTACAAGATGTAGACCTCGACAGACCATTTCCAGATTGGTGCCTGCCCTTTTAGCTTCCTGCACCTTCACGAGGCAGCAGTACATCATCGCTCTGCACTTGGTCAACTTCGCCACTCTGGGGTCAGCGAGGTTGCAGAATGTGAGGTTTAATGCACACCCCTTCATTGATGACTGCGCTCTGTGAGCCAGTGTGACGGCTCTTGGACTGACAGTGTGCCAATTTCAGTGGACCTGAGCTGGGCCCCCACCACTGTGGATTCTCTTAGAGTCTGGTTAACAGCGTGATCACAAATTCTGCCCCACGAGGAGAACGAGGCCACACGGTGTATGATGGAACTGTCTTAGTACTAAAACAAACTATATTTCTTCCTTAATTTAAATTCAGAATCCACATCCATGTACTTAATTGAAGCAACAATTAAAAATTAACTTTTTCACATATGTAGAATGTCACTAAAAATCTGCCCTGAGTTTTATGAATTAACCCCCACTGTTACTAGAAATAAGTTGGATAAAGAATGTCCCGACTCTGTGGATAGGGCTCTCCCACCCTCGGGGTCTAAAGGCAGACCACCTCCCACCCAACCCACCAGGCAGGGGTCTCCCAGTGTTCAGCATTTATGGGCGCACCCTACTCAGGGTCTTCAGGGGTCTTCCCAAAAGTTAAAAGATTAACACTGAGTTATCAAGAGAAACAGGCATTCATTCTTAAAAGATACAACTTTTAAAAATATATTAAAACTGAGATGCATGCAGTTTATACACACATTAATCTGTCTGCAATTTATGCCAAGAAAGCTAGAGAAAATGTAAAGTATAAATCTGGAATGTTTGGCCTTCTGTAAACAAATTGCATAGTAGTAGAAATGATCATAAAATTAGCCTGGGTCCTTACGGGCCATCATAAAGTATGGATGAAACACTAATGCCAGTGACCTACTTTACAAAATAGCAAAAATACCCCACGTGGGAAACCTGTGCTGTTCTGAAGAGGATGTCAGTTGTCAAAACTCCTCATTCAGACCCACCACAACTGAGCGAAAAGGGGCTAAAGGAAGGAGTAACTGTCTGGGGCCTGGGGCCGCTCTTTTGAATATCCAAAAGCTAGGTCACCTAGCTTGGTGTGCCCATTAGCATCTGCACACTAGTTACAAGGGTTCTGAGTTTTTAAATGTTTTATTAATCACTACTCTGTGATTTGACAATTTTGCTTGGATTGTGATGAGAAAACGAAATAGGAATGAGAGATGAAACATGGGATTTTAGAGGTAAAGTGAGCCTAAGAGACCATTTATTTTCATTCCCCCTCCTTGACTGAGATCACCAAGCCTCGCAGAGGCAACTTACCAAGGTCACCGGGGGATCTTGTTTCATCGATCTTTCCACCTCGCTCTGCTGCTTTCCCATTAGAGCACAAGGCACATTTTGACATCTTGCAATACCCCTCAGCCAGCATCTGCACAGTCTGAGACAAACGCTGCTTCCTGCATATTCTTCTCCTTTCTTATCAGTTCACAGTAGAAGATGTATAACAGTCTTTCCTCAATCTCAATTTTGCCTTCCATTCTTTTATTCAAAAATATTTCTCATGCACAAAATATATACCAGATGTTATATTGGAACGTTCCTAGGCTCCACAGAGAGCAAGGTCTAGCAACCTTTTGCCTGTCCAATTAACAAAAACTAATGGCACTCAGGATTAGGGAGAAAGTGAGGAAATGGAAAACTTGATAGAAGGAGTAAAATGTTGGGCAAAATATTTCTTGTGGGCAAATTGAAAAAATATTAAAAATGGCTATGTCCTTTGGCCTAGCAATATTACTTCTAAAAATTTATAGCAAGTAAATAATTAAAAATACATTTGATAAATTATATTCAAGGGGTTTCAACACAGTGCATTTTATATTAATGAAAAGCAGAAAAAAAATCTGAATATCAAGCAATTAGAGATAGCTTAAGTAAATTATGATATGTCTACACAACAGAATTCTATCAACCCCTTAAAATCATATTATATGAGAATACTACTTGACACAAGAAAAATTCACTTGCATTAAATCTATAAATTAGCTTTTTGGGAATTCATAACTTTATGATATTGAGTTTTCCTATCCGCACATATGGTTTCTCTCTCGATTCACCTAGGTCTTCCTTAATGAATTTTTAAATAAATTTTCATTATTTTTTCTTACACATCTCTTTTGATTTATGCCTTGATAATGTTTCAGATATACTTTCTAAGTGTTTGTTTCTGATGTTAGAAATACAGCTTAATTCAGTATATTGGTAAAATAGCCACAGTGGCTTTCTTTTGGTTTGTATTTTCCCGGTATATCTTCTGTTCAATCTACAAAAGCACACATGTCATCATACCATCTTTACATAAAAAAGATAACAATAAGTAAAATTATAGTTATAAAAAGAAGTTAAAAAGTCTTATTCCAAAGTGTTGGGGGCTGGCCCCACGGCTGAGTGGTTAGGTTGTGCTCTCTGCTTCAGCCGCCCAGAGTTTCGGAGGTTTGGATTCTGGGCACAGACCTTGCACTGCTCGACAGGCCATGCTGAGATGGCGTCCCACATAGAAGAGCTAGAATGACCTACAATGAGGATATACAACTATGCACTGGGGGGCTTTAGGGAAAAGAAGAAGAAAAAAAAGATTGGCAACAGATGTTAACTCAGGGCCAATCTTTAGGGAAAAAACAAGAAAAACAAAGTGTTCATAGCACATACTCCTGGGTGGTACCACCACAGACAATTCAATTTATTTACTTATTTTAGTGCGTGTGATTTTTTTTCCATTTTTTCAGTTTTCTGCTCTGAATACACATTGTTTCTTATTTTAATATATTTTTATTCAAAAATTTCTAAATTTTTTTCTCAGTTAATTGCCCCTGTGACCCCTCCTCATTCTATAAACTATGAAAACATGTTTCATTCTTTGATTCCAAATCCATGTTCCATCTGCACACTGAAGGATCCTTGTGTTTCTAAAGATTGGGCATTGTCTGATTGTCTGTTCTTCCTCTGTATTCCTCAGTTACAGCTCAATAAGCATTGCCTCACTCAACCCCTCTCCCGGCAGCTCCCAAAGAAACAACCTTTGTGGCTGGGATATCACATAGCCACAGATATTGAGTCTGAAGCCCAGAAGACCGCAGTTGTCTGTAGACATTTGAGGAGAATGAGTCACCTTGTAACGTGAAGTAAGAAATTCAGACCCAGCGTGAAATCTGTCCTTCAACAGGAACGCATTCCTTCTGCATGAGGAAGAACAGTTGACACCAGCTTGGGTTTCTATGGAGAGGACAGGGAAGCCATAAAATGGATGGAAGAAGTTCACAGGTCAGCACTTTCAAAGATACTCAGGGAATCACCCCCCAGACACAGGGAATGCTTGAGATAATCAAGGGAGATGGAGGTCACATGCAGCCCAGGAGATGGTAGGGGCTCCAGCCTCCCCATCAGAAAACCAGGTCTCTTTCTAACGGGAGGAGCAAGTGGAGAAAGAACGCGGCACTAATGTTGCTCCCTCTGAGGAAGTGAGACGGAAATTCGCTCATAGAAACCTGAAATACCAAGGGGCCCACCTCAGAAGCCTAGGCTTTCTTTCACTTAATCCCTTGGCTTTACTCCCAAGTCTATGGGCAACTGGGCAGTGGCTGTCCCTGAAGAGAAGGCGTATTAGTCAGCTTGGGCTGTCACAACAAAATACCATAGACCAGGGGACTTAAGCAACAGAAATTTATTTCTCACAGTTCTGGAGTATGAGAAGTCCAAGATCAAGGTGCCGGAAAATTCTGTTCTTGGTGAGAACCCTGTTCCTGCTTTGCAGATGGCCGCCTTCTCACTGTGTCCTCACACGGCAGAGAGAGCGATCTCCGGTGTCTCTTCCTCTTCTTATAAGAGCCTCAGTCCTGTCAAGGCCATTCCACCCTCACGACCCCACCTAAACCTAAGGACCTTCCAAAGCCCCACCTCCTATTCCATCACACTGGGGGTTAGGGCTTCAACATATGAACTTGTGGGGGGACAAAGACATTCAGTCCTTAACAGAAGGTGACCAGCCACGAATGCCAACACCTCTCGCCAGGTCCTACATATCCACCTAGGGCTGCTGGGTGACAGTTCCACCTTTGCCTCTAGGAACCCCTGAAATTGGAACAGGGTGCTAGATAAATTAACTCCAAGTTCACCACTCACCCCTGAAAACAAGCATGCAAGTCAATTTAAGTTCATCTCAACCTGCACCCAGCACCGTCGACTCACGGTTCTTTAGCAATCAGATAAGGAGACTAAGTGCCAACATATGATACCCCCAAAACATACATTAATAATATAAACCTGGTGTTGGTTAGCGTACTTTTAATTTTTAAATTCACTTTAATTATGAAATTCTGAGAATTAAATTTCTTTCCCCTTATCAATTGAAGTCTGAGGAAATTTAACTCTAAAATCGTTCCTTTTTCTCCTTGGTCTGGTGAGAGGGTTTGCTTGGAGTCCAGTCAACTTCCTGCGGGAGGATGCTGCTGTGCCGGCTTTCCTGGGATGCATGAAGCTCCTTCATTTCCTCTCAAGTTCAATTCTTCTTCACCACAAATTTTAGAGAAGATGATGAAATTCTCAGCTCTTTTGACAGCTATCTTTAGCAAATTTGAATCTAGAACTTGACATATAATAGTCTAGAATACATTGTTGTAGCGAGTTGCAGGCGCTTAGCACGATCCAGAGGGAGGAAGGCAGACAGGGGATACATGAGAAAAAATATTGGATTTTGGCTCATCTGAATGTCACTCAGTTTGTGCTTGTTGTCTGGAGGCCATGACCTAAGAATTTCAACTCAGCCAGGAGAAAGCATCCATCAAGAGTTTAATTGCCTAACAGGAATTGATAAACCATAGTGTACACCTGAAATTACACGTTATAAGCCATTATAATCCCAATAAAATTACTTAAAAAAAAAAAGTTTCATTGCCGTGTGTTTTTCTCTCATAGGAGCCCGTGGCCTTTTGAAGCCTGTAGTGTATTTCTAGGATTTCTGACCTCTGTCATGGGCTCCTCCCCGCAAAAATTGCCTTTTCTCAGCATTCAGTTCCCCAGGGCTTGGCTAACATTCACTACACTCAATGTCGTGAAGTCGGAGACTGCGAGTACAATACAAGCTGTTGCACACGCACTCCTCCCCCTCCCTGGCCTAGCATGAACTGGACCCAGCCTCGCTCAGCTGCCCACCCCGGACACCACATACCACAGCCACCCCCCAAAGCCCTTCTCCACATGTGCATTGTTGATCCCGAAAAGCTAGACCCATGGAAGCATCCCATTGGTGCCATGTTTGGCACCAAAACGGTGGAGGTATAGCAGGATTTGGTGCCTGAGTCCCACGCTCATACTTTATTCCCTACAGGAGTCTAACTGATAAAATACTAACAGGCAGAACTAAGCAAAATGGTAGGGGGCAGGGTGTTGGTCAAGGTGTCCTGCCCCAGAGAGCTGATGGAAGAGTAAGAGGAGACAGAGAGTGTCGTGAACCACAGTGGGCGGGTCTTGGAGTGAAGGGGAGAGAGAGTCAAGAAGGAGGGCTGTGTGGCAGAAGCCACCTGTGAGCTCTGGTCATCAGAAAGGACGTGGTACCGGGCCCACTCCCTCTCCCGTTCCAATAGTCCTCCTCTGACCATGAGAGAAGAGAGAGCCTGGCCAGCAGAAGAGTGCTGCCATGATCCTGGTCCTCGCTGGGGAGGACTCCCCGCAGGGGAGGCAGGGCGGACACAGGCTGCTCTCACTTTGTGCGAATCCCTCTAGTGTTTCAACGCTGACCACAATAGGCTGTTTGTTGGAATTACATAATCTTCATCATTTTGTGAAAGTATACTTCAAATCGCAGCTGACATACGTTTTGTGATACTTATTGTTTTTATAAATGGAACAATAATTTTATCAAATGCCTTTTTTAGCTTCAGCAATCATCATGAAATTTGATGATTGATTCTCTTCTGATAGGATGAATTTTACCCGACTGATGTAATGAATTATGTTTATCAATTTTCTGTTGTTGAACCAACCTTTTATTTCAAAAATAAACCACTTGATTGTGGTCTATTGTTTACACATATAATTTTCCTTTCCCTCTGGATTCTGGAAGAGCCCCTGAAACTCCTTCTACGGGTTCGTTCAACTCTCTGCCCGGAAGTGCTCTCCCCTCCTACGTCGAGCGCTGCTTTTATGTCTGCTACTGTGTTTTAGATTTTGTCTGTTCTGTTCTGACCTCCACCATTCCTGTTACCCTTCTATTTTCCTCTCATCCTCTTTTCTCTTTACCTCTCCTTCCTCCTGTCTCATTCTGGCTGTCCCTTTACACATTTTCAGGCTGAGAGTTTCTAGCACAGCCATCCCTCAGTATCCGCAGGGGATGGGTTGCATAAATGCCCCCAGATCCCATAGTCCTCAGATGCTCAAGTCCCTGGGTCAGCCCTCCATATCCACAGGTACCACATCCATGGATTCAACCAACAGCAGATCATAAACATAGTACAGGATCCACGGTTGGTTGACTCCATGGATGCAGAACCCAAGGGTACAGATGGCCGACTGTATATACTTTTCGGAGTTGTGCCTTTCCTCCAAGTCTTTTTGACAGTACTCCTTTTCCTTGTATTTCAGTATTTTTAGAGTAGGTGTGTTACCATGGTTCTTGTCCTTTCTGGTACACAGGTTCCTGTAAACTCAACATCTGCCAAGAGATAGTGAATGTGGAGTATCTTTAGCCCCCAAGACTAACACCTTGGACTCAGGTCTTGAAATAAATGCTTCTTCCCCAGGAAACTTTCTCAGTCCTGCAGGCTTCCAGAGCCTTCTTTGTAACCCCCGTCATCGTAGCCACTGACCAGTCAGGCTGTCTTTCCTGCTCGCCTGTAAGTTCCCAAGAGCCTACAGGGACTTGCTGTTTTCACGGACGCCATGTGATCAGGCAGCATACACTGGGTCAGGAGTGGACTCGGGACAACTGGCCTGGACTCAAATCCTGCCTCATCTACTTCCTGGCTGTGTTACTCTGGGCGATTCCTTAACTTCTCTGTGCTTTAGTTTCCTGAAGGGCTAACAAAAGGACCTAGTGAAACTTCAATTTTAGATAAACGACAAACATATTACTGTAAGTATAGCCCATGAAATTTGGGACACACTTATAATAAGAAATTACTCATTACCGATCTGAAATTCAGGTTGTAAAGGGTTACGGTGAAGATGAAACACATCCAGCAGGGTGGGAATTGAGCCCCACTCCCCGAGGGCTTCGTACGGACCAGGTGACACTTCAACACCGTTACAAGGGGGAGCACTGAGCCTGGAAATTTCCTCAGCAAGTAGGAATAGAGGAGTGAGAACTGCTGTGACAACGCAAGGATATAAAATACGCAAAACACTTAGCATAGTGCCTGTTACACAGGACATTAGACAAACATTAGCTATTGTTATTTTATTGTTAAAATAAAGTTTCATGGTCAAGAACATTTGTCGGAAAAGCTGTGCTGTGACGGGTCCAGATCGGCCGACCAGACGTAGATGTGTTTACTGAGCTCGTGTTGGTTGCACATGTGCCTCACGGGAGTGTGGAATGTGTTTTTCAAACGTATTATTAGTGGACGGCCACCCTGGACCCACACGCAGACCCCTCTCCACTCAAGCCCCTGCCGTCCTGACAGTTATTTGCAGAGTCCCAGGCAGCACCTGAGAACCCACTGTGTTGCTTCCATCAGACAGCCTATCTCATGAATTCCAGAAGGTTCTGCATGGGCATGTGGCCCCTTCTTCTTTCCTCCCTGACCCCAACTCCACCCCAGTCTATCGTCTGCAGATTTAGTGAATCAAAATGCAGGGCACCCAGTTAATTTTGAATTTTAGATAAATAACCATTTTTCAGTATTAGTACATCCCATGCAATCTTTGGGATATAGTCATACTAAAACATTGTCATTCTGAAATTCAAATTGAACTGGGCATCCTGCACTTTATCTGCTGACCCTACACCAGTCTCACCCTCCCAGTCCTCCAGATCTCCGTCTACCTCCCCCCGGGTTCCACCCTGGTGGACAAGTTTCTGCTCCCCTGAGCCCCTTCAAGGTCAACAGGACGCATGGACATCTCTCCTTGCTCACTACAGGCCTCCTCTTTGCCCTGCCCCTCCTCCTTCACACCAGGTGAGTGCCTCTCCTACCTGATCTGGCCATGGGAAAGTTACACCACGTCCAGGGTCAGAGGGTAGGATTATGGAGGAGGACTGAGGGGCTTGGAGGACACGAAGGCACGTCATTTCTTGTGCCCGGCTTGGGCATCATTTATTGTCTGTTCAGTAAAGCACTTCCCAGATGGAAACATTCCTCCGTCTCATTGTCCGAAGACCAGTCCACTCTCCCAAGAAAGCTCCCTTCACGGGGCACGGGTCCTGGCCGCCCCCCTCCTCTGTATCACGGCTCCCCAAGTCACAAAAGGAAACCAATCACGCTGACAATTTTATCCCTGCTCCACTGCAATCCTGCAAATTCTCCTTCCTTTTCACAACAGTGATTGAATCTCCCAGACTTTCTTTCCTGCTTACACAGAAGGTTTCTTCTTCCCATCAGTTTTTCATTCACCCCAGATGGTCTCATCAATATTACTTGATTATAACAGACCCCCTCATCCTTGGATTCTGGGAAGTCACTACACTACCTTCACTATTTTGTAAAATGGGAGAATTTTTCTCAATACTAAGCAAAAAGGGGTGGTCTTATTTTCAATAATAATGCTATTTCAGAATTTTTTAAAGCATCCTTTTTCCTTGTGGATCTTGGCATTAGAGGACATTAGAGTTGCAAATTAACATTTTCTTAAATTGGAGATTGTCGGTGAATAACATCTGAATCCCAATCAAATTTTTCGAAGTGGTTCACATCAAAGTGGAAAAGGGCTTTTAGCTCCTCATGACAAATCTCACTTTTTGCCTCCAAGCGCAATCACTCTGAAGCTACAGATAATTTAATCACCACGATTGGTGCCATCTGCTTATTTAACTTGCATTTCAAGGCAAAGCAACAAAAAGAGAAAACCTGTGACTGTGAGAAATGAGAGGGACCTGGGAGAGCCGGGTGAGGAAGCTTCCCCGCTTTGACCTCTCAGTTCCTTTCACTCGTTCACACATCTGAGGGCCCAGCCTGCCCCAGGCAGGAAGAGAGCGAACTTGAAAGACGAGCTTTTCTCGCTGTCCTCCCATGACTACCCTGGCAGGGTCAGTCTGATTCCTTCCTATCACCCAGAAAGAAAGATAACCATGCAGACCAATCCATCTGAGGCTGTTTGGGTTGTTTATTTGTTTGCCTTTTTTTCTTCAGATTCTTTTAAGTTCTACAAGTTAACAATACACTATTTTAGTAAAACCGATTTTAATAGAAAAATTCCCAGTCCGATAATGGACTCTTCCTCATGGTAGGCACTATCGTTTTTCTGATGGAACGACACCCTGGGAAGGTGGCGAGGTGCTCTCTGCTCCAGAACAGGTGGGTAGAGTGGGAAGAGAAGGTCTTGCTTCTGATCGATAATCAATAAAATTCCGCCTCGAGTTTAGAAACACTCCCGCCTCACTTGATGTATCCACAGCCTGTGACCTATGTACTGAGGGTCCACACAGCAGCCTTTCATTCGAAAGCAAGACCTGAGAAAGACCGCGTTACTTAAGGACATTCTTTGTCCCAGTTTCAACTGTAGTTTCATTCAAATAATTGCAAAAGTTAAAGCACAGGACACATCATAGTCATCTGAATATTTTATCCTTTTAATGAGGTTAAGCCCCATCTTTGAACTAATCTGATCCACAGAACTACCCAAACAAAAGCAGGACCTGTAGCTCAGCCACAGCAAGTCGGGCTCATGGGACCACTGAAGAAATGCCCAGGAGATGGGGTTTAAACTCATCTGCAGAGAGTTAGTCCCAACCCAGGAAATCGAGGCAGCACCCTGGCTGGCTCTCCCTTGCTTTGCTCTCGTGGAGGTTTTGCAATTGTGGACCACCACGGTGATGCGGGTGGGTCATCCCCAAAGAGTTGTGCAGAAATAAATGACCTGGTTGGGCAAAAAGTTCCGATGTCCTTGAGGCCCCAGTGGCTCTGGATTGAAGGATCCTGTTCTTGGCCCTTGGGAACCTGTGAAGTCTGTCTGGACCAGCAGGTTTGGCTCTGGCCCAGGACCACACACCCTCGTACCTGAAAGAGAATTGGCAAATCAATCCCAAAGATGCTTAAACTCCCCCAGAATTCTGGGGTCAGAAGATAGACTACATCCACTTCTTCAGATGCAGTTAATAACGTGAGTCACTAAACCCCCCTTTCCAGATCATGAACTGCACAATCAGGCACTGTGCTGGCTGTCTGCAGGAGCTCATCGGCCCCTTGCTGCACTGTCAGAGTGCACATTAGTCCTCTGCATATGAGGAAGTCTTAAATAACTGACTCAAGGTTAGAAACCTGAACAAGGGTGGAAACTATGTTCAGATTCAGAACTCTCTGACCCCAAGGACCCTGCTCTTAAAAGGCACCTCCTCTTTGAAGATGGGTATTTGTGAAGAACTAAAACCCATTACCCAGTGCATGAACACAAGCTCTCGGCTCTAAAAGGCTGTCCTTGGGCAGAAAACCACACCATTCCTTTGTAAGGCAGTTCTCAAGTGATTCTGCAGCACGTCTGGGATCCTTGACATGAAAGCATTGGCTCAGAGCCATGTTCTGTGCCCAAGAAGCCATTTGGTGTTGCAAACACTGTAAAAGGGGGGGTCTCGTAGCATCTGCTACTTGACCTAGTAGGACAAAGGCATTGCATTTCCAAGGAAAGCAATGAAGAAGCTTCAGATGGGCTTTGCTGCAAACATCTAAAGGCCTCCTGCAGGAAGAAGCCCAGGCTGGTGCAGCTGACTTCAAACTATCCAAAGGCCCTGTGTTTGACAGTTACCACCCTGGGGCAGGGGTTTGCAAAGGAGGAATTACCAGTCTCCTCAACAACAAGTCTGTACTTTGATTGTGTGTAAGAACCTACAAATAACAGAATTACTGAGGGTGCTGCCCCACACATCAGTGGAGCGCCATGAATACTT
Source organism: Equus przewalskii (assembly GCF_037783145.1). Taxonomy (NCBI): domain Eukaryota; kingdom Metazoa; phylum Chordata; class Mammalia; order Perissodactyla; family Equidae; genus Equus; species Equus przewalskii. The sequence goes on from NC_091831.1 coordinate 3,047,579, forward strand.
TGTAATTGGATTGAGTTCAGCTGAAGGAACCTCGTCTGTTTTTCAGGCCCTACAGCAAAAAGCAAAGTAGAAGGACAGATCCATACCCCTGGGGCAGGCTGTGGGGCAACATGGGGACACATGGCATGTCAGCAGGCCTCACCTGCTCAACAGCACCAGGCCGCCTGCCAACCTAGCTTTGGGTCCACGACCCGGGTTTTCCTGGGCCACCTCCATCTGGACCCTGCACACTTGTCCTGGGTAGTCTGTCTGTATTTCACAGGCACAGCAGAGCTCAAGGCGGACAGCTCCAAGGGGCAGCCCGGGTCTTCAGAGGACCGGGCTCCTGTGCCATCAGCCCAGGTGCCATTACACCACAGGCAGTCATTAGAATCACCTCCTCTCCAGGGCACCTGCACTGGGATTCCATTTCTTTCATGAGCTCAGCAGACGCACAAGGCAAAGGACCCAATTCCCTTCCCTCAACTCCGGCCACAACTCCACGGGTGCCTTCAGCATCAGGACCTGCAAAGACGAGCCCAACCACCTCCTAAATGCCCCTCCCGCAGTGGACACAGCCAGGAGCTGAGTGAGAGGCGGGTGTTAGTGCCAGGTGACATTAATGCTCCAAGGTGGTGCTTTTGCTTCCCGTTAAATTCACTCACTGCAAGGGTTGATCTTATATGTCAACATGCCTGGGATGCAGTGCTCAGATATTTGGCCAAACATTATTTGGGGGTGTGTCTGTGAGGTGTTTTTGAATGAGTTTAACATTTAAATTGGTAAAGTTTGACTAAAGCAGATTGTCCTCCATAATGTGGGTGGGCCTCATCCAATCAGGTGAAGGCCTGAACAGAACAAGAGACTGACGTCCTCTGAGTGAGAGGGGATTCTGCAGCAGACTGTCTTTGGACTTAAACTGCAGCATGAGCGCTGCCCTGGATCCTCAGCCTGAATATCAATATGAATATGTATATATGAATGTGCATATACATTCATATGTATATGCTGTGCATATACATATTCATATCCTATTGGTTCTGTTCCTCTGGAGAACCCTGACGAACACACTCGTGAAGTCCACACATCTGAGGAGAGGAGTGGGTGTGTCCACAGAACAAAGAAGAGTCCTGTGAAGCACAGGTCTTTCCCGGATGCCTCAGAACCCACTGCATCTCCCAACCGACGTGCGGGGAATCGTGCTCTCCAGGACGGGATTTCTGTTATGAGCTCTAGCCAGGAACTGCTGCTTCATGCCTCGACAGACACGGAGGAGGAAGAAGTGCAATTGTGTCCTGACGTTTTAAGCTTTTTTTCCAAGAGGGCACCTGGGGGCCCGTTTTCCGTGGAGTGCACTATGCCATCGCCCTCCAGGGCACCTGAGAAGAAGGCAGGACTTCTCAGGGAAGAGAGAAGAAACATCAGAGGCTGCCAGCTTCTGGGTGGGAGGGGGCCGTGGGCTGGCCAGCCCCTCGCAGCCCCACCCTCCCAGTGAGCCCTGTGCTGCTCAACTTAGCCTCAAAGATGAGCAATGTCTCTAGCAAACATTTACACAGCCAATACATCTCCGTTCTCTCCTGGTCAAATCCCACCCCGAAATAGCATCTCTGAATCATGGGAAGGTGAAAGAGCTCCCAGTTCCACCAGATGAGTCGGAGCTTCCTCCAGACCTCTGAAATTTCCCACTTCTCGGCTTCCAACCTGTTCCCCGTGGCTCCCCACAGGCTCCCCGTGCCCAGGCAGGGCCCTGCTCCTGGCAGCCAGACGTGTCCTCCAAAGCGGTCCTCCCTGGGCTCCCCCAAAATCACTCCAACGCCCGTCCTCCTCGTGGGGCCTCCCGCCCCAACTCAGCCTCTGTAACTCCTGACCCTGCCCGCGCCAGCCCCACCACAAGTCCTCAGTCCCGTCCGCCACCGGAGCAGCGCCGTGACCTCAGCTCCCGTTTGTGGGGCATTTAGGAGTCCGTACAGTGCTTTCGCCCACGCCTGCTCACTGAAGAGCACTGAGAGCACATCTGGCCCACCATGTGAAGGACCTGTCACTCGGGTATTTCTAAGTCACCTACAGATTCCTCGGCTCCAGCGGCGTCCTTGAGTCAAACATCTGCCCTTCCCTCCCCTCTCCTCACCCGGGCCTAGGGCATCTGACCGCAGTCAGCCTGGCACCCTAGTCCCAGCCTGTGCCACCTCCCAGGCTGCGTGGAGAGACCCCGGAAGGCCGAGACCACCGGACCCCTCTGTGCCCCACGTGGCCCCAGGACCGGGGCTGACATTGACATTCCCGGACTGATCTTCTAGGATCCCCCCTTCCATTGCACTAAACGTGGAGACAGCTCTTTTCTTGGAGCTGTGATTCTCTGCACTCCTGTTTTGCTCCTGGCTTGTACTTGGCAAAACTCTCCATTCTCTGTGCTGCCCGACAAAGCAGGTGAACTTTCAAAATGAGCGTGTGAGCAAACTTTTCAAAACGAGCATTTCCGGCAGTGAGGTCTGGGAGAAAATGAGGAGTTAAACTATATTTAAAATGAAGGGGAAGATAACTAAATTGCAAATAGCTGAAAAGCTGCGCTGGTTGCCGCTCTTGCCCTGTGGGAGGGATGGAGTTGATGCATTCTCAGTTCTGAGCTCTTGGTCCAGCAAGCCCTGCCTCTCCAGCGTTTCTTCCCAGAGAGCTGTGTGTTGAGATGAATTGGTAACTCCCATTTCCCCAGTTCACCTGGAAGTGGGTCCTCATTTCTCTGTGTGAATCTAAATAAATATGCAAGGCGGCTCTGAAAGGGTTAATGGGTGTTCCGTGGGGTGACGTTTCGGGTTAACCCAAACACCACGGGTTAACTGATTGTGACCATTTAGACATTGCATGGGGTCCCCCAAATTCTGCTCAGGCTTTGAAGAATTTAACTCCTGCTGAAAAAGCCTTATTTATTTGTTTGTTTGTTTATTAAAACCTTGAAGGATTAAAAGAAAACAACTATCATTCCATAGTTCTAAGCTCTTGAGCACAGATCCACCTTGCAGATGAGCTGTTCCTCAACAGTGAGAAACCAGGAGCTTCAGGCAGCAAATGCCATTGGGACCCTGTTCCCAATTCTGTGAAATGTGAACTCTAAGCATGGCGGGCGTCCTGAGCCAGCGAGGATTCACCTGTGCTGGCAGTGCCCCCGGTGTCACCTGTGCTGGGGTGTCTTCTCACCAGGTGCCCAGCACCTTGGCCACAAGCCCAGTCCCAGAATGCAGAAGGGGGTTGATGGCCCTGAGGACGACTCTTGGCCACTTGTCAAGTGCCCCTGCCTCCTGTCCTTCTGGCCAACCATCCTGGGGGTCTTCTCAGGGGTCCCAGAGGAATCGAGATGCTCCCTCCCCCTGGATTCACTCTCCCTGCTCCCTCACACTTGCTTCCCGAGATCATGGCCCAGTGGACCCCCTGCTCCCAAGCCTCAGGCTGTGCTTCCAGGGGGCCCAACACAACATGGCACACATGCAAAGAGGTCCCCATCCACAGCTCTTGGGGGATCTGTGAAGTGACTTTAATGCAAGCATTTCAGACTGAGACGCAGAGTTCTCTTGAGAAATATGGGTTGTTGCATGTGGTTTGAGAGCTTCATCTGTGGAAATGCAGCAATTCTGGAAGGCAGTGGGGGTGTGGGTGCAGAGATGCCTCTCCTCTCTCTGGGTCCCCTCTGCCTCCACACTGGTGTTTCCCTGTGGACCAGCTAACAGGAGACTCTGATAGCAGAGGAAGAGGAGCCCCCACACTGAAAAAGAGCAAGACTATTTGGCTCCCCCTAGCCAGCTACTGATCCAGCTGAGGTGTTTAAAGTTCTGTCACCCAGAGCAAGTGGCCCCCCTGCGGTTTTGTAGGGGCCTTTCCTCTATGGAAGGTAAATATGCCTCCTTCCTATCGACATGGGAGGGGCTGACCCTGAGGCAGGACAGAGTCAGGCAGGAGGGGGCCCTGGGAGGGCTCCACTGGGGGTGAAGCAGTGAAGGGCAGAGGCCCCACCTGCAGCCCCCCATCATCAGGCCGGCCGGGGAGGGCAGCATCGGGCTGAGACAGTCCTGGGCCAGAGGAGATGGTGTGCAGGGGCCTTGCAGGGAGGATGGCAGCTTGACAGGAAGCAGAAGAGGTGTGAAGCAGTCACTGGGTGCCTGTGAGCCCAAAATAATGGGGACCCTGGGACGGGTGGCTGCTCTTCTGCCAACTCAGCCGTGGGGTTCAGAGTCCCTGTTACTAGGAAATAAAGAAATGTGAGCTCATGTAAGCTCAGTGACTGATGGAGCCACGCTCAGCTAGCTACATTTAGGGTGAACCTTCCTTCCCATTTCCGGGGTGGGGGGGGGGTGGAGGTGGCATCAGGTTTGGAGGAACTCTGAGCACTTGTCTCACATCAGCTGGCACCGATCCCAGCCATGGACCCCCCAGCCCAGCACATGCTGCCCTCCCCGTGGGCATGCTGATTTGAGATCTCAGGGCCTGCTTCGAGTCCAATCAGACCACATCTCTGCCAGTTCCAGGTGTCACTCCTCATGCAGGTGTGTCCAGGAAAGCCCCAGGGGTGTGGGGATTCCCTTCTGAACCCCTTTCTCCCTGGAGATGTTGAGCTGTGGCATTTGAACACATTGCAGGAGACCAGAGCTGAAGTCAAGGGTGCAGCACCCGAGGGCTCTGAGATGACCTGAGGCTGCGCAGTCCCTCCAGAGACACAACATCTCCACGTCAGGGTGACAGGTCTATTCTCAGTAGATGAAGAAGGCACTTTTCACGGAAAAAATTGCAGAGCCCCAGACGGCACAAGCCTGCCAGGTCGGTTACTGATGGCTGCTGCCCTAACATCCTCACCTGTTATCTCGTTCCTTCCTCTGGAAAACTGGCTCTCTCCTGGATTGCTGCTGGCACCAACCACCTGTGCACTGCATCTCATCATGCTGCGCTGGAGTGGGGACTCTGACCACCCTCGGGGGGTCTCAGAGGTCTTAGGCCTGAGGGAGGTGGGCCCTGGCCCCTGGATAAGCACGGGATGTCTGGGGAAACGTCACCTTGCCCTGTCTGACACACCTCACCCCATACCTAGCACAGAAAATGTCCACACACATCTCAGGCCCCTAAGCCACGTGAGATCCTTGTCAGGAGGCCAACTAAATAGAAATGCACTTTGCATTTTTCCCATTCTTCTTCTGTTAATTCATTATGACACCTTGAGTGAAACTCATAGTTTTGTCATATTGGGCCTGAAATGTAAAATGAAGCCCACCGTTGTCTAATACACTCTGGGGTTAGTTAAACCAGAGGCGATCCCACACGGTGGGGTCAAGACAGCGAGCCTGTTGCTTTCAAAGCCGTGTTTTGTTCATTGGAGAAGGAACGGGCTGGATCTCCTCAGTCCTCCGACAATATTCTTGAGAGGTTTGGCGGCCTCCCGGGCCCAGCCCTGGAGAGCGTCCAGGCAAATGGCCCCGACGCCCCTCACCCTTCCTTCCTCCTCATTTCAAAACCTCCAAGCGTCGGTGACACCGACCCCCAGGGACGCCGGGAGAGCCCTCGAGTTCACTTGTCGTCAGTACACGTGTCCGATCTCCCTCTTCAACAGTCGTGCAGTTTGGAGGAGCCTGGTCCAGCCATTGTCACCGAGTGCCCACGGCACTCGCCCACTCTCGAGCTACTCCCAGACTCTCACACGCTCTCCCTGACTCTTTCTCACACAGACACACAATGCTGCCCCCCTGCCATACACACACAACATAACACGCTCTTGTTCTCACACCATCCCCTCCACACGCTCAATCTCTGCCCCCAACATACCCATACCCGCCAGCACTGTCACACTCCATCTGTCTCTCTCTCTCTCTCTCTCTCTCTCTCACACACACACACACACACACAGACACACACACACAGACACCCAGATCGATAAGCCTGAAGCTCACAAAGCCATCACCTGAGGACCAGCCAAGGCAACATCTCCTGGAGGACTCTCCCTCCCTGGCAGCCTGCAAGTGGTTGTGGCCTTTGCTGAGGCAGGTTCTGCGTGATGGTCACTAGCCTACGAGGTCAGGTTGGATCCCTAACCCAGCCCGCAGCAGGGCGCCTGTGTGTATGCGCGTCCTAGAAGACAGAGGCACCCGACACTCCTGAGAAGAGCAAGCAGAGAAGGAAGAGGAAAGAGCATGAGAAGCTGTGGCCTGGGGATGCCCTGCCCCATGTGCTGCCCATGGCCCCGTAGAGGGAGCCCCACATTTAGTGGGGAGAAAAAATTAAGTGGGCCCACCGAGCAGGCTGTCTTGTGTATCAGCCTCTTCAATCCCAAGTGTAAATCGCTGCTCCTGTGTCCTATCAGTCAGTCCCACTGCCACCAAACTGATGCCACAATGGTCTTAATATACTACTCTGGCTGGAAAAAAAGGTAAGCTTTTCATTCGACAGATGATTTTTTCCTCATGGTTATTGGAAACAACATATGTGCACATGCATGCGTGCACACTCATGCACACAACCCTACTATGCCTGACACGTGGGAGACAAGAAACAGCAACTGATTGACACTATGCAAAATAGCTGAGGCTGATCCTAGACCAGAGTAAAGACTCTTCAGCTGAGAAAAGCTGTAGCTTTTCCCTCCCTTTTGTTCAGCTGGGATGGAGCAGCCACCTGACAGCTGATACCATGCTCTTCGGAGCCTCTCCTGGCAGCTTGGATCCTATAAGATCAATCGCTCGCCTGCTGGGCCGAACTGTTCAATTAAGCCCACATCTTGTTCTGAAGTACGGCAGCTCTTGGTCAAAGCAATACTGATATTCTGCAGCCTAACTTTTGATTAGGAAAAGCGGGCTTCGGAGCTCAAGCCACATGGTCTACGCTTCCATCACTGGGTCCCTGTGCCAGCTGGAGGCTCCTTGGCACTTCATTCAACGAGGAGGAGGAGCTTCGGACTTTCCTTTCAGACGTCAAATCCTGTCACCATCCTGCCCCTAATGTACCAGAAAGTCAGAGTTAAACGTAGGACTCACCAGTGCCTCTCAGTAGACGAGCAGAATAGATGCTACAAGATGCATCTCTTAAATCAACAACTCTTCTCAGGGGGCTGAGGTGGCGGAGGGAGAGCGCAGGAATCAGATCTGGGTAACTTGAGATAAAAGGCTTGTGCTGGCTATAGCATTTCACGGCCACGGGAGGTGAGTGTGTAGAAAGTGATTGTATTTCCCTCTACCTGGATATTGTCCACTTCTCAAGCTTCATTTCCTAGGAGATAACTGAATCTTGCCAATTTCCAAGCGGACGTTTTCCTTTTCCATTTAATAGTCACTGTCCTCAGGCCCTCTACAGAACTGATTGCGGCTCGTCCTTCTCCCTCGAGACCACCTGGGTTCCAGGTACACCTCCTGCCATTTGGGTGTCAGGGAGCAGTTCCCGGTCTGTATCACCATCACTTACCCTCTCGGCATCAGGGAGATGGGGACCCCCACAGGCCACTGGCCACCGCCCCTTCCTACCTTTCTACATCCATGGCCACACCCCCGTGAGTCCCCTGCTCCTTGGCCACCTCATCTGTGTCTGTCACCATGCATCATCTTCCCTCTGACAATGAGGGCTCTGCAGGCCCCCCAGCCCCTCTCTGCCCTGCTGCGCTCCTCTAGGGGCACAGGAACGGTGCGGACACTCCCCACGACCACGCTTGGGGTGTGCTGGCCTCCAGGAGTCTGTGCCAGATCCTGAAGCAGGCAGCCCCTCCACCCTGCTTCTCCAGGAATCCCAGCTGGCAGCAGGCAGTAGGCGGTGTGGGCTGGAAGGTGTAGGCGGGAAAGAGGCCCAGCTCCACTTTCTCAGCCCCGACTCCAGGAGTTCTTACCCCCCTGCACTGGAAGGGGATGTTTCGGGCCATGAATCAGAAAAATAGCCACATTCTTCTCTCCCGGTTTGTCAGCCCCTTCCAATAGGGAAACATCATCTAGTTTGGTAAAAACACTGCTCTTTAATCTCTGCGCCTTGTTATTTCAGAATTTGCCCTTTGAAACCCAAAATATAATCTTTTCGGCTCTGGCAGTGTTGGCCTTCACAACCATTGTCTCAGCTACGTGTGCACCCGACACCCATTGAGAAAGTCACCACCTTTGTTCCGGCTCTGTCCACCCCACCTCTGAGGCAATAATTGCCAGCAGTTCAGTGGCTGGAAGGTCGCTGGGCAACAATGAAATGGGAGACGGGAAGCCTCATCAGGACCTGGAATTTCACCTCCCCAGACGCTGATTGCTTCCTAAGGAGGCTGAGCTGTTGCGTTTCAGCACAAGTCCTCTCGGCTGGAGGGAGCGGTGGAGACGACGTGAGATGGCACTGTCGCCGTGGGTTAGAGGAGAGAAACACGACTCAATTCTCTGCTCCGAGCTTAGTAGGCATGTTGGAATGCACACAAATGACAGGGAGGGGCTGTCACAGGGTTTCATTTAAACATGGATGGTACTTAAACCTATGGAGAAAGAGCTGGGCAGTCTCTCCAGATTTTGGGTGGTGACATCATAATGTCACCCACTGACACAAAACGTTCTAATGGGAAGGTCTATTATTCAAAATTTTAAATTCACAACAGTTTTGTGACTTTAAATGGCTGTCTGTAATATAGAAAATTTTCAAAGTTCCAACCCTCCAGGCTGCCCCTGGAGTGGCCATCTCCAGGTCACAAAGCTCCTCTTAGTCATCTTGGACCAAGGCTGACAGGCCACACACAGGCTCTGAGTGAGGCCCCTGGTGCCCAGAGGACCTAGTTGCCCACATAAAATGGAGCCTTTGGGACACAAAGTGTGTAATAGTAAGAGTTTTAGCTAAATTCCATTCTGAAAGGTTAACCTCGCATCTGAGTAAAACATCTTTTGTCCGATGGGTATGAATCCTGGGACATATGGAACGTTCTCTTGGCGTGACTGTGACCGAGCTCAAAACCCGAGTATGTCAGCAGATTTCTGCCCCTGACAGAATGGCGTAACAAAGGCTGGAGGGTGGTGGAGTCCACTCCTCTGTCATCTCCCTGCTCGTGTCGCTGAGTTCTTGGATGTCCTGGGGGCCTCAATGCAGCCATACCTCCTCATGACCCCAGGGCACTGGGCCCACCTGGCAGGGATGGAAACACAGCTGTGTGCGTCCGTGAACCCCTGAGAACCGACTGCAAGCCCTCCCCATCCTAGTTGGGAGTACCTTGTCCACTCTGGCAGAAACGGGGGCTTTGTCCACATGCTAAGACCCCCACGAGCCTTCCTCTGAGCATCTAGAGGATGCCTGTGAAGGAAACCAAGATGGAACCCCTCCTCCAGTTACAGCCCAGACTGTCCCGCATGATGCTGATCAGAGGGTACAGCGTTTCAGAGAAGCAGTGGGGGTTGCACAACAGAAGCCAATTTTTAGATAAATACTTTTAGCGTATTTAGTCTTTTAGTGTAAGAACTATTCCTTCGAAAGAGGCTCCTGCCCATGTGGAAAGCCAGCCTCACAAACACGGAATCGGAGCTGCAGAAGCAGGGAAGGCCAAAGCTGAAGGCCAGCACCTTCACATGTCTTCCGAAAACAAACTGAAAATAAGAAAAAGTGATTCATTTTGCTTTACTGTGACCATGAACTTGAGAATCTGCTACAGAAGGAAAAAAAGAGTCCCTGCCTTTATGATGCCTACCTTCCAGTCAAGAAAATAGACAATAAACCAGGAAATAAATAAGTGGGTGTTAGAATGTAGAGCACAACATTCTAGTCTCCCATCAGGAAGCTCAACCAGGGAAAGAGCGTGAAAGGGAAGCCGCTTTTGGGAAGGGGCCCTTGGAGCAGGATCAGATGAGGAGAAAGGTGGGATGCAGGGATGCCAGGGGAAGCATTCAGGGAGACAGAGCAGCACAGAGGATCCGGGCTGGAGGGCGGGCGTGGGCTCTGCATGAACAGCAGGAGGGGGCACAGTAAGGGAGGCAGGGACGTATGGCAGAGCTGGAAGGGCCAGGGCCGGGACAGAGTGCTCATACCCCTAGAATGGAGAGATGGTGGGGGCTGAGCACGCCTGGCTTCCATTTCTCTAAGGGTTCTTCCAGATGCTTGGGGAGAAGACTGGCTGGAAGCCAGCATGTGGTCAGGTCACATAGGAAAAGGTGATGTGGAGGTGGCAGGAACAGGTCATCGGAAGTGGGACCCATTTTAAAGATGCAGCTGATAGGGCTGGCCAATGAATTAGTCAAGGGGTGGGAGGAGCTGAGCAGGTATAGGACGACTGCCGTGCTCTGTCCTGAGAAACTGGGTGGATGGTGATGTCACAGGGGACATTGAGAAGAGTCTGGCCTTGCCCAAAGTCATGAGGATATGGGGATCCCACCCAGGGCTCTGACTCCCAGACGTGGCATCTGACTGTGGTGACAAACACTGTGTCCTGGATCTGCTCCTGTGACACCATGTCATCTCTCTGGGGCTGTTTAGTGTTTGACTGAGCCCAATTCCTTTCTCCCTAGCAGACACACTTTCTGGATAATACAAATCGAATTCATTTTGCTTTGAGAATGTCACGGCATCCTCTGAGATACAGGGAGATGACACGAAGGGTACAGAACCAGGAGCAGGGTCCCTGCAGCTAAGGGCACAGCTGCGCTCTAGGTGGGCAGCCAAGACTGCTCTTCGTCATTCTTTCATTTTGGCCCTGGGTCCGTTCGGGTGCCTGCAGACAGCACCTTCAAACCCCGCGCTGAAGTGGTCTGATGGGCTAGGGTCAAGGGACCGGGAGAGTCATGAAACTGGCAAGGGATGGCGCCCCCAGGCCTGGCAGCTGCAGAGCAGGGCCTCCTGTGCCCGCAGCAGCTCACCTCACTGCAGCTGCTGCAAGCACCCCCAACCTGAGGTCTGAGTGCAGAGAACTGGTTTTCTGATCAACAAAGATAACATGTTTGATCACTAACCATGGAGCACCATGGCCAAGAGGGAAAACAAGGCAATTAGCCCAGCAGAATGTGAAAAATGTCATCAACATGGGCCACAGGTGGTGGAGAAGAAAGAGGCTCTATTCTCCAGGGCTATCTGAGCTCTCTAGCCCCAGCTGCAGTCCCTAATGAGGACAGCCTTGGGGATGGAACACAGGTGCGTTTCACTGTTTCAAAGAGTCCCACAGAAAAAAGGAGAGCTGTGGTCCTTGACAAGATTCCAGAGCCAAAAGGTGGACATCGTCATGGTCTTTGTGCCAGCCAAACCTGGGGAGGAGGAGTGGGCTCTGAGCAGCTGAAACGTTGTCACTTTCTTAAGCTCTGGCCCAAGGAAGAGTTTGACAAATGTGCCCTAGACAAGTGAAGGAGAACAGCAGATGAAGACTCCTGGCCACTACCCACTCTCCTGCTGACCCCTGGGGAGGTTAGGATGACCAGCTCCCCAGGTTTCTATTTGCTTTCATTTTTGCTTATATTCTTTAATCACTTTTATTGAGGTATGATTCACATACAATTACTCTCACCAATTTTAAGTGTGCAATTCAACGAGTTTTGACAAGTGCATACAGTTTTTTAACCACCCCCACAATCACGAGACAGAATAACCCCGTTCCCACAAATAGTTGCAATTGATCCATTCCCTTAACCCTACCCACAGGCAACCACTGATCTACTTTGCGTCACTGTAATTTTGTCTTTTCCAGAATTTTATGTAATTGGAATAATTCAGCATGAATTCTTTGAGTCCGTTTTTCTTTTTTCGCCCAGCATGCCATTATTGAGGTTCATCCGTGCTATTGATGTGTGTAACGGTGGTTGTTCCTTTACTCCCGAAGAGGATTCCCACCACATGGAGATTCCATGGTTTGTCCATTCTCCAACAGGTGGACACTTGGTTTCTCTCCAGGTTGGGGCTATTATAAAAAATGCTTCTTGTGAATATTTGTGTACAAGGTTTTGCATGGACATAGATTCTCATTTATCTTGAGAAATAGGATTGCTGAGTCATATGCTAAATGTGGGCTTAACTTTATTAAAAACCTGCCAAACTCCTTTCCAAAGTTCTGTGTCATATTACATCGCCACCAGCCGTGCATGAAACTTTTAGTTATTTCACATCCTTGTCGACACTTGATATTGTCAGTCCTTACAATTGTAGCCATTCTAAAGAGTGTGTAAAGGCATCTCATTGTGGTTTTAATTTTCCCTTCCCTAAACAAATATTGATGTTACCATTTTTCCCTGTGCTTGTTGTTCATTTGTGCATCTTCTTTGATAAAGTGTATGTTCAAATGTTTGCCCTTCGTTTATCAGGTTCTTTGTCTTACTATTGAGTTGTAAGATTTCTTTATAGATTGGTACAATTCCTTTATGAGATATGTTTTGCAAATATTTCCTTCCTGTCTGTGGCATGCCATTTTATTTTCTTTACAATGTCTTTTGAAAAGCAATTTTCCAAAATTATTATGAAGTGAAATTTACCTACTTTTTTTCTTTTATGGTTTGTCCTTTCTGTGTCCTAAGAAAACTTGCCTACTCCCAAAGTCACAAAAATTGTCTCCATACTTTTTTAAGAACTTTGACACTTTTAGTGTTTTCAGAGACATCTGTAATATGTGTATATATACTTTACATCATACACAAATATATGTATATTCCAGCACCGTTTGGTGAAAAAGCCATCCTTTCCGCCTTGTAATTACCTTGGCAAATTTGTTGAAAATCAGTTATCCATGTGTGTGTACGTGTGAGTCCATTTCTGGACTCTCGATTCTGCCCCGCTGATGTTTGAGTTTATCCGTATGCCAGCAGCACACTCCTCACCACTGTAGCTCAGCGCAGTAAACTGGAAGTCAAGAAGTCAAGTAGTATCATTCCTCTAACCTTGTTTTACTTTTTCCTGAGTTTTTGTAAATCCTCATTTCCATATAAATTCTAGGAAATGAAGGGTGTGGGGATTTTAATTGAGCTTGTGTGAATCTACAGATCAATTTGGGAAGAACGGACATCTCAACAATATTGAACTTTCTACGACATGAACATAGTATCATTCTCCATTTTAGGTCCCTTTAATTCCTCTCAGGAGTATTTTGTAGTTTTCAGCCTACAAATCATGCATGTATGTCGTTCACTTCGTTCTCAACTATTTCACATTTGGAGGGTACGTAGATATTTAACATAAACATCTTTTTTATTCACTTTTTATTTCATTTTTTGGGTTCTCAAGTAAATAATACCTCTAAAGTTTAATTTATAATTGTTTATTTATAAAATATTAAAAAATACAGCTAATTTTTGTATATGGGCCTTATGTCTTGTGACCTTATTAAATTTACTCATTGATTTTAGTAGCCTTTTTTGTAGAAGCATTAGGATATTTCTAAAAAATCATGTATTCTGTCAATAGAGTTTCACTCCTTGGTTTCCAATCTTAATGAATTTTATCTTTTATTTCTTTGCCTTGCCTTATTGCACAAGCAACTTGAAGAGGGAGCAGAATCAGTCTTTCACTGTTAAGTATGATATTGGCAGTAGGTTTTTCTAGATGCTGATAATCAGGTCGAAGAAGTTCCCTTCTATTTCTAAGTTTCTAAGAGTTTTTGTCATGAATGGACGTTGAATTTTGTCAAATGCATTTTCCACATCTACTAAGATGATCATATGGTTTTCATTTTTACTCTCTTATCACAGTGAATGACCTTGATTAATTTTCACTGTTAAATCACTCAAATTCATGGAATAAAATTCACTTGATCGGGCTGAAATATTCTTTGATATAGTGCTGGATTCAACTTGCTATTCTTTTGCTGAGGATTTTTGCATGTATGTTCATGAGGGTTATTGGTTCATAGTTTCACTTTTTTATAAGTTATACTTTCTTGTAAAAAGAGTAAAACTACGAACCAATATTCCTCATGAATGTATATTAAGATTTTGTATTAGGGTAATGCCAGCCTCATAAATTTTCTCTTATATTTTCTTATGGTGATTTCTTTTTTGATACACTCACACAAAGAGAATGCTGCTTAGTTTCTAAAACTTTGGGGGTTTTTTCAGATCTATTTCAGTTGTTGACTTCTTATATAATCTGCCTATGGTCAGGAAACATGCTCTTTACTTTTCCAATTAAGATTTTCATGGCCCGGAATATGGTTTACCTTCAGCAGTGTGTTGGAGTCAAATCCTACTGGCTCATGGGAGGTCATCGTGCACTTCTCTTCCCAGGGCAGCCTTCACTGACATCAAGTCAGTAGCTTGAAATTGGCCATGGTGTGAATATTTACACCAAGGAAATTGGCAAACACTGCGCTCCAGGGCTTTAGAAAGCCAACTGCTGTGAAACAGTTATCGGCACACCACGATTTATCTTCTTGAATGATCCATGTTCCTTGATTATTTCTGTCTATCTGCATATACCATAAAACAGACATGAGTTCCTGGGGTAGCTCTGACTCATTCAGCACCACAGGGTTCCTTCTGGTCTTTTCCCCTGCTTATTTGTAACCTCTTTTCTCACATTGAGAAACTTGCCTTCCATTATCAATAATTTATTTACTTATTTGTTCAACCCTAGTGTACATGTGAACTAGTTTAGACTCACTAACCTGTACCCCTGTGAGAAACCAATTTACCCACTAGAGCACAGTGCTTATAGACAGTTCTGGTCATTGTTAGATTTATAGTGTCTAGTTAAAACACCAAAATTACAGAGGTTGGTTCCTTTTTTCCACCACCCTCAGTGTGATATGTTACACGCTTATAATGCAGTTACATACATTTGTCACAGTCTACATTCCATCCTGAGATAGCCAATATCCAGGTTAATTTTCTAAACTTGCATGCAGTAAAGTTCACTCTTTGCGGAGCACAGGTCTGTGGGTCTTGAAATACAGCTAGGATGTTTACAATTTCTGATGTTCTTCATTCGTTTTGGAGGATCCAATTTTCTATCTAGTGGCGTTTCCCTTCAGACCGAACAATTTATGTCAGCATTTCCTACAGCAGAGGTCTCCTGGCAGCAAATTCTTTCTGTTTTCCTTTATCTGAAAATGTCTTTATTTTACCTTAATTTTGAAACATGTTTTCACTGAACATAGAATTGTGAATAGTTTATACTCAGAACACAGAATAAAGTTTATTTTTTTGCTTTTAGCACTTTATAGATCTTGTTCTATTTTCTTCTGTCCGACATTATTTCTGATGAGGAACCAGACGTTAACTGCATCGTCGTTCCCTTGTAAATAATATGCAATCTTTCTCTTGTTGCTTTCAAGATTTGCTTTTTATCTTTGGTTTCAACAGCTGATAATGATGAGCTTCAGCATGGGCTCCTGAGTATCTTTTCCTTCTTGCTGTTCATTTAGCATCTTTCTGTTTTGCATCAGATGTAGAATCTTTTGGACATTACATCTTCAAATATTTTTCTGTCTCTCCCTCTTTTCTCTCCTTCTGACAATCCGATTACATGTATGCTGAACCTTTTGATACAATGTAACAAACCAGTGAGGCTTTATTCCTTAAAAAGACAAAACCTGTTTCCTCTCTCCTCTTTTGGATGATTTCCGCTGATACATTCAGGTTCTCTTACTCACTCCTCTGTCATATCCGTTTGGCTCTTACACTCATCTCATGAATATTTCTTTTAACTAGAGACTTTCTCCTTCTCTGTAGAGATTTTCTTTAATTAAAATTAGAGAGTCCCAGTTTGGGGGGTGCACACTTCTGCGAGCTTTCCCTCCAGGAGCCCTACCAGGTTCCACTGTGGAGATGTGACAACAAGCCCCTACTTCTTCCCAAGGGGAAGGGGAAACCACCCACTTTGAAATATGCCCAGAGTGCTCTGTTCTCCTTGAGCAGGCCTGCCCTCATGGGAAACTGCTTAACCAGAGCCTGACTGCATGGGCCTCCACCAAACCCTAAGCAACCTGGGCAAGGAAAATACCACCTCAGGCTCCCTGAAGCCTGAGCCCTAATCCTGGGACCATAACAAGGTTCTGCAGCCCTACTCCTCACCGCCACATCGCAGGGCTCCTGTGTCATCACTGGGATTACAGCCGAAGGATCTGCAAGCCCCAGACCCTACTGAGGAGTCTCTAGGGACACTTAAAGACAGCAGAGGAGACAAGAACAAGGACTCCAGCAGAAAGTGGAGCTCTGACCCCACAAGAACAGCTACAGTGAACGCAGCCTGATTCCTCACCTGATGAACATCAAACCTTGCACTGAGAGCATATGTACCTCAGTTCCTTTACCCAGTGCCTCAGGTCCAGCTTTCCAAAAACCACCACGAGGAAAGCTAAAAGGCAAAAAGCGCAGAGGAAGAGACAAAACACACATCGGAACCAGACTTGCACACGACAGAGACTTTGGGATTATCAGACCAGAAATGTAAAACAGCTGCAATTAATTTGCTACAGGCTCTAATGGAAGAAATGGACAGCACACAAGAACAGTTGGCTCGTGTCAGCTGAGAAGCATAAGCTGTAAGGAAAAATCAGAAGGAAATGCTAGAATTCAAAAAAAATGCAATAGACATGAAGAACGCCTTTGACGGGTTCATCAGTAGACTGGACATGGCTGAGGAAAGAATCTGTGAGTTTGAGGATATACCAATAGAAATTCAAAGAGAAAAAGGAATGAAAAAGATGAAACAGAATGATGGGAAGCTGTGAGATAATTACAAAAGTTGTGACATTTGTGTAATGAGGATGCCTGAAGGAGGAGAAAGAGAAAATAACAAAGATTTGAAGTGACGATGGCTGAGAATTTTCCAAAATTAATGACAGACACTAAACCACAGATCTAGGAATCTCAGAGGACCATGATAAATACAAAAATACCTGCACTTTGCTATATCATATTCAAATTTAAGAAAATCAAAAACTAAGAGAAAATCTTGAAGGAAGCTGGAAGGGAGGGGAAATACCTTACCTGTAGAGGAACGAAAACAAGAATTACTCGGGACCTCTCTTCTGAAACCATACAAGCAAGAAGAGAGTGGAGTGAAATATTCAAAGTGTTGAAAGAAGAAAATCGCCAGCCTAGAATTCTGTATTCTGTGAACTTTCCTTCCAAAGTGAGGGAGAGGGGCCAGCACAGTGGGGTAGTGGTTAAGTTCATTCACTCTGCTTTCGCGGCCCAGCGTTCACAAGTTCAGATGCTGGGAGTGGACCTACGCACCACTCATCAAGCCATGCTGTGGTGGTGTCCCACATACAAAATAGAGGAAGATTGGCACAGATGTTAGCTCAGCAACAATCTTCCTCAAGCAAAAAGAAGAAGATTGGCAACAAATGTTAGCTCAGGGCCAATCTTCCTCACCAAAAAAAAAAAGTAAAGGAGAAATAAAGATTTTCTCAGACAAACAGAAATTGAAGGAATTTGTTGCTGGTAGACCTACTTTGCGGGAAATATTAAAAGAAGTTCTTCAGAGAGAAAGAAAATGGTATAGGGGAGAAACTCAGATTTACATAAAGAGCATTAGAGAAAGAATAAATGTAGGTAAAATAAAAACATTTTTTTTCACTTTATTTGGTATAATTCTGATAACCTCTCTAAAATATAGTTTTGACATATTATTCATGTCAGAGTCTGGTTAAATTACTTGTCTTTTCTTGTATCTTGAGAATGTATTCCATTATCTTGGTTTTCCATGTGTCATGTAATTTAAATTATATTTTGGAAATTATCAGTGTTAAGATGCTGAGATTCCAGAATCTGTTATTTTCATTTGAAAAATCATTGTTTTCTCTTTCTGAGCAGGTAATTTCCTTGGCTGGGTTTAAACGGCAAACTCTCTCTTGGGAGGCAGCTCAGTTCATGTATTTTGTCTTTAGATGAGCTGCATTGCGTCTCTTCTGCACACGAGCATTTCAGCTTCAATCAGAGATGTGGGTACAGAGGCCTCCAGCTCTTCCTTTGGACAATCCCCCTACTCTTTGCAGTGTTTGTAATTTCTCAGTCTGACATTTCTGGTTCCCTGGGCCAGAAAAGATTATAGGTTTTCCACATGAGACTGTGCTGCCACTGCACATGCTGCATGGCCTGCGTTTAGCGCAGGCTAAGCCTGAAAGACAGGAACACATGTGTATAGCCCACGGCTCTGCTCCTTAAGCAAGTGCACTCTCCTCTCCAGAGTCTCTGCTCGCATGCACCCACCAGCACCTTCGAGTGGAACGTTTTTGTACTGTGTTCTGGATTAGAGTTGTTTTCTGAAGGGGAATGCTGTCTGCCAGAGTCCTTGTTCATTCATCATCCTGAGGTGCAGAAGCCCACCTTCATTCTTGAAAGATGTTTTTATTGGGTATAAAATTCTCAGTTGAGAGTACTGTCTTTTCAGTATTTTAAGGATGTTGCTTCCTTTTCTCCTGGGTTGTGTTGTTTCTGATGCAAAGTGTGTCGACACTATCATTTTTGATGTCTTATGTAATTATGTAATGTGTACCTATATTTCTCTTATGTAAACTGCTTTTAAGATTTCTTCCTTTCAGCAGTTTTGTCTGTATGTGACCTGGTGTGGTTTTCTTTATGTTTCTTCTAATGGAGATTTTGTTGAGCTGCTTGAATTTGTGAGTTTATAGTTCTCATTGAATTTCAAAATTTTTCAGCTATTATTTCTTCAAATAATTTTTCTGCACTCCTTTCTCTCTCTCTTCTCTGTATGTAGGATGAAAACTACACTTATTTTAGAACACTTGAAATTCTCTCACAAGTTCTGATGCTCTGTTCATTTTTTCCCCCTCTTCTCTCTCTTTGCTCCATTTTGTTTTGTTTCTATGGTTTTATCTTCAGTTCATTAATCTATGTGTGTGTGTGTGTGTGTGTGTACAGCATTTAATCTGCAATTAATCCCATCCAGTGTATTTTTTATCAGATACTGTATTTTGTATCTTCAGAAGGTCAATCTGGATCTCTTTTATATATTCAATTTCTCTCTTCATCATATTCATGTTTACCTATACGACTTGAACATACGGAGTGTGTGTGTGTGTGTGTGTGTGTAGACTGTTTTAATGTCCTTATTTCCCGATTCCATAATCGCTGTCATTTCTGGGTATTTTTCTATTAACAGAGTTTTCTCCTAGTTAGGGATTGTATTTTCATGCTTCTTTGCATAACTGGTATTTTGGTTGAACGCCAGGCATTGCACATTTTAATGTAATTGGGTGCTGTATTGCTTTAAGAAGTGTTGAACGATATTGCATGCTATCGGATTGATTATTTTGAGCTATGCTTTCATCTGGGTAGCCTTTCATCTGAGGCTAACTCACCCTAACTTCTAAGGCAAGATCCTTCTGAGGACTCTGATATCTCATGTATTACCAGGTCTCTCCAATCTTGTTGGTAGGAACATGAAATTCCCTACACCTGTGTGAGCTCCAGGCATTCTGTCCTAAGGCTTTCCAGTGGTTCTTTCCCCAGCCCCATGGACACTTACCCCCACACAGTCACAGATGAGTATCGAGGCAGACTCCAGAGGACCCCTGCAGGTCTCTGGAACTCTCTGCACAGCTTTCTCATCCCTGGTGGGCTGCCCTGCATTCTAGTGGCCTCTGCCTCTCCCAGCTGCAGTCTCTGTCTCCTCATCTCAGCGAAACTGCAGGGCTCTGCTTGACGTTCCCTTTGCCGCACTTCAGCCTGGAAACCTCTTCCCGGCAGTAAGCTGTGTAATCTATGGCTATCCTTGTTTGTTTGCCTTCTTTCAGGTATCATTTTGGCCCTATGCTGTCTATCGTTTAGGCTGGCAATAGTTGTTTTTTCATCCCTTGTTTCATTTTACAGTATTTCAAAGCACGACATTACAGACTGGAAGCTGCTCTTCTCAGTAGGTTTGTTTTTCACAGTGGAATAGAGCAATTCTGAAAGTGTTTTCTGTATTTGTAGGACAAGGCAACTAAGTAAATATCAAGACGACGTCAGGGCCGGCCCAGTGGCACAGTGGTTAAGTTCGAGCACTCCTCTGTGGCCCGAGGTTCGCAGGCCTGGATCCTGGGGGCAGACCTACTCACCACTCATCACATACAAAAACAGAGGAAGATTGACAACAGATGTTAGCTCAGGGCCAATCTTCCTCACTGAAAAGAAAAAATAGGCGACATCAGCTGCTAAGTTTCTCACTGTTGGCAAAGGAAGATACAAGTATGAAATGTAGGAAGGCTGGGAAGAATCCCATTGTGTTGGAGTGGAATTGGAGGTATAAGAATGAGCTCACAGTTTTAAAGACACAGAAGTAGATATAAGTAGAAAGATAGACAGAGAGCTAGACAGACAGGCAGACAGGTGTGTAGGGTTCCTTACTTTGTCTCCTGAAAGACCTCGGATCAATTGCACTCCATTAGTAAGGAGCCCATCTGGCCCACAGGTCTTGGCTTTCTCAATACCAGTTCCCACTGAAAGGATAAGTAGTTAGATCAGTGACGAATTCCTAGGCTGAGTCAGGGAAAATATAAGCTAAGCCTGCAACATATTTTTGCACAAAAAATAAGGAATGATCAAAAAGTATTGGGAACACGGTAAAGCACAGACGAACCAGTTTGAAGGGGCTCCTACTGAGTGAAGACGAGCCAATCTGAGATCAAAACCAGTGACGATATTAAAGGATTTTAAGCCATTTAATATTTTAAAATATGTATTAAAATCCATTATTGTCGTATCGGTAATATTATAACAAATAATCAGTTAATATCATTATATCTGTACGGACTTACAGACTCAATAAAAATGAGGAGAGAGAGAAGAAAGACTAATAAAGATAATATGGCAAAATATGAAAAATTAGTGAATCTGGGTAAAGAGTAAATGGAAGTTCTTTGTACTAATCTTACAACTTTTTTTAAATTTGAAATTATTTCAAAATGAAAACGTTTAGATCATTAAAATGAAGTCATAGTAACTCAGCTAATTAAAGCAAGAATGCCACACTCTCAGCTTCAAGATATTTTATCCAGTGTTGCAGCTGCGATTAAAACTCCCCAAATCTTTCATTCATCAGGGAAAACACAGATGTCGGTTCTCTCCCCAGAAGGGCAACCCCCATCCTCACAGTGCCAGTAACGGGCGGGGGGCCTGGGCAGGCACGACTCAACCTGTCGGAAGGGGTTTGACCAGGAGTTCATATAACCAGGCTCTACCGTGCAGGGTTAAAACATGCAAAACACGTAAGATTGATCCCTCCTTAGCCATCCGCCATGATTTCTGAAAACGTTTATGATAAGGTACGGAGCAAATTGATTTGAAAATATTCAAATGCTCTAGCTAGTTCTTTGTAAGGACATCTTACTATTGAATTTCTAGTTTTCCCTCTTGGAAGGCTTGTGAGAGTGTGGCATGAGGTTTTATAATCAAACTTATGTTTTATTCACAACACTCCTACTACACTTTTCCTCTTTCTGAGTCTTATTTAAGTATAGGACTATCTTTGTCCATTGCCAAAGGACTTCTTATAAATACAGCTCTTTGATATTTCCAAACTCCAGCTGAGCCTGGTGAATGTGAAGGAATCCACAGCCCACAGAACTGATGATATCTGGCTTGATCATCGGCCGTCTGTGAAAACCCAAGGAGCATTTCATTTATAGAAGAACCAGGCGAGCCGGCATTTGAGTGTTCACACCTGCAAGAAGGAATGGAGCACGTTGGGTTCCGCCCATCTGCAGCCAGGAAAATACCATCCGGCCTAGAGAAGAGGAGGGGCCCAGGAGCTTAGGAAACTGGACAGCCTTTGAAATGCCAGCCTAGACTTGGGAGACACAGATAACTCCATGGCTGTCTAGACAAAACCTGTTCCTTCTACAAAGTCCATGGGCTGTGAACTGCATGAGAACAGGACCAAATGGAGTCCAGCCATGCGAGGCCACCTCATGGGTGCTCAGAGCACATGCTCCATAACTGAAAAGTTATGGAGAAGCAGCTGGAGCGGAACAAGCCTGAGATCAGATGGCCTCTTATGGGGTGGAAATGGCTCTTTGGGATGGACCAGTCCTCCTACTGTGGGTGATCCCACTGCAGTGCAGAATAGTTAGCATCTCTATCCTCTGGGCTTTAAATGCCAGTAGAGTCCCCAGTCATGTGACAACCAAAAGCACCCACTCATTTCTAACACCCCCCAGGGCAGTGCTTCTGCATCTGTTGAGAACCATGGCTTACGAGCAACTTTAGAAAAGCAGTGACGTTACAGCCACTCACCACACAACAACGTTTCAGTCAACGATGGACCACATTTACGACGGTGGTCCCATAAGATTAGCACCACATAGCCTAGGTGTGAAGTCGGCTACCCCATCTAGGCTTGTGTTAGTGCACTCAGTGATGTTTGCAGGAGGGGGAAGTCACCTAAGCACACATTTCTCAGGACCTAGCCCACTGTTGAGTGATGCATGACTGAACTGATTGGCCACTGAAAGCAGACTTGCCCCTCCATTTAGACGCTAATTGCAAACCTGGTCATTCCAGTGGTTGCTTTAATTCGCTGCCTGCTTGTCTGTCCGGAGAGGAGGGAAGGTTTCTTACGGACTTGTGCTTAGACTTCTACTGGGTTCTACTGAGGAGTATTGAGCAGATTTTCCTAGAAGCATCCAGACTCTACATGGACTGAGAGGATGGACAGGTGAGCAGTGAGGTTTAGGGTTACGGTCCTTCACCACGACACAGAGCCCACCTATTCTTGGCTCAAGAAGAACCAAACCTATGCCCATGGCCCCAGTAGCTGGGAGGAGTAAGCAATGGCTGAGCACTAGATACAGGAAGCAGAAGTCTGCAACACGGAGACCTTGTCCCTCAGGGGAATGGAGCAGAGAAGGACAAGGCATCGAACGACAACCAGCAGCAAAGATGTAGAAAATCAGGAACTTTATGAAGACACTTAGGAAAGAGGTAAGAAGTTGTCTCACAAAATAGTTCCCCCGAAAAATCCCAAATCCCTCAAATTACCACAGGGAATTCAGGCCCACCACGTTTAAATTAGCTGTGTGATGAAGGATGTTTTGAGCTGCCTCCCATGGACACAACTGAGAATCTGGAAGGTTCGTCAACTTGTGTCTCTCACCATGGGGACATTTCTGAGAGGCTGTGGGCAGAGTTAGAGAGGATGCTGAGTCTCTTAAGAGAACATGGGGCCATGTTGAGAGCTCCAGAGCAGAACAGGGAAGAGAATGTGTTCTGTCTGATGCACACCAGGGAATAGAGACACTTCATAACAGAAGCAGGCATCAGACCATCTCCCACCTTAATCCATGCCCAGGAAAAAGGGGCAGAACGGTTCACAGAGTGAGAAAGTGACAGCCCGGAAGCAAAAAAAGAAGATTCTGGGCTAAGCTGTGGTGAGTTCTAAGTCATCCCGCAGGTTCTAGACTCCTCTGGGAGAGGCCAGCGCAGCAGCTGCAACTGGGGAATTTCCTGAATATGCTAACGTATCGCAGCTCATGCCACACTCTGGACTGAATCTGTTTGCCATTAACCAGCAGGACCCTAAATCTGAGACTTTTGCCATGGCCAGAGAACAGGATGCAGTCTTGCTTTAGGAAAGGAAGCCTCGTGGGGACCTCTTGAAAATCTAGACCGGAACTGTTGGCCTCTGGAGGGAAACTAGTGAGCACCAAGACGTCAGGGAAGGTCAGATTTCCCATTGGACTGAGAAGAACCCTGTGGACAAAAGGGCACGTTCTGAGCAAGGCCAGTGCCAGCCTGGGCTCCCACAGTTCCCACACGTGTGTATATATTTACTATATCCTGCATGAATATTGATAAATATAGAAGTATATATATCATATAAATATATATCACATATAAATATATGATATATACAAATATAAATATGTGCATATTCAATTACACATGTAAGTTTATACTTTTGTGCATATAATGTATACATATCTACATGTATAAAAATGTACATAATATATATTTCTATAAACATATATAAATATACATAGAAGTATGTATATGTGTGTGTATATGTGTATATGCATACACATGATGCCCTGACACACATCTCAAATTAATGGCATTGGCTTGCCCTCTCAAACTCATCATGCGACACAAACACATCCCCGTGCTAATCCGGCAGAACTGCGAAACAACCCTCCGGGTTGCCAGCCTGTAGGAAGGGGTTAGAGGTGACCTCGCAGTAATGGCGTTTTAATGAGCAGGAAAGAATATCGCCATCCTCTCCTTCCACAGCCAAAGGAAGGCTGGACCACAGCAGAAGTTCAGACAAACAAACTAATTGAAGCAATTTGCACTACTGCTCCGAGCTTGGCTTTTTAAATTCTTCTGTTGCAGCCTCTATTGATTCAGGGAAAACCCACATTTGGCTTTGTTTTTCCCTGGATAATAAATGAACTTGTCCTGCCCCCAAACCAGCCAATAGCCGGAAGAAAAATAGGACAGGAGCAGTGTGCAGGATGGGGCAGTGGCCGTGATTCAGCAACGAGCCCCACGGCATGGCTCTCAGCCCCCTGCTGCAATGACTCGGCTTCATAAATATTTAATATCTTAGCTCTGTTTTCTTAAACCGAAAGTTGACCCTTATTCAAAGCAATCATATAAATGATCGGTATTTGCACTGCCTGAGGAAACAGGAAATTTGCATATGGCTTCCCTGAGCCAAGATTAAACATTCCAACATGTTGTTCACGTTGCCTGTCACCAGGCTCGACTTACTACCGCTCTCTGCATTCAGGCCCGTACTAGAACAGGGTTTCCCCTCTGAAACAAATCACCCACAAAAATTCCCTCTGTTCTAGGAATGGCAACGCGCCCCTCTAAGATTTTCTAAATCTCTTTTTCAAGGAGGAAAAAGTTTGCTGGGAAAATGCGCTTGACCTCGCGCGGAGCCCACATCTAAGCGGGTCCCATTTCACTTACCAGACTCCTGCAGCGTTTGCTTGCTTGTTTCCTTTTTAGCATAATTCAATTCTTAAATAGCAACTTTGTATCTGGACTGTTATTTCCCCTTTTTTACAAACAACCAAGGAGGAGGGAGAGCTAGACAGAGGGACAAGAGGCGAAGGTAAATAATAGAGAGGCTGGCAGATAGAAGTGAGGACTGAGAGAAGTTGCAGGGTTTCCAGCACCAGGGGTTAAGTCTGATTGGTCTTTCAAAAGCTGGAAGTTGGATTACTTAGGTCTTTTTTAGCCTAGCATTTAAGTAAAATCTAATAAAGTGATGTGACCGGCATCCATGAACTTAAGAGTAGTCTGTTCTTCAGGACTTCGGTTTCACGCTGAAGTCTCCAAAACATTGGGTCTGATTTGGCCCCTTCCATGGGGCCCCCAGCCTCCTCTCAGTAACTCTTGTGAGGTCCTGAATGTTGCATCTCCACAGGAGGTCCTTCCGAAATTATCTGATTGGCCATTTACTTTGCCTGTGTTTTATTTTCAATCATTTTATAGTTTTAAAACGTTTACCTAAATGTACAACAAACATTAATGTCAACTTAATGAATTATTATAAAGTGAATGATGAATGTGGAAGCACCAAGTCATAGAGTAGCACATTGTCAGGATCCCAGAAACTTCCCAAGTGCCCTTCTTGGTCACAACTCTCCTCTTCTTCCTTATTAGTAATCTCCATCTTGTTTTCATGGTAATCAGTTCCTTGCTTTTTCTATATTAGCACCACATAGGTATTCATAGTTAAACACTACAGTTTAGTTTTGCATTGACTTTTTGCTTTATATAAATGAGCTACCCATTGAGCAATCTTTTGTGTCTGGCTTCTTTCACATATGACATTGGTGAGATTCATCCACGTTGATAGATTTAGCTGCAGTTTCTTAATTTACCTATCAATTCTACATTTGAGTTGCTTCCAACTTTTAGCTTTTGCGAATGATTGATGTGCTGGGCATTCATAAATATATTTTCAAGCGCATATGTGCATGAATTTCCATTGGGTGTTTAGCTAAGGGTGTGATCGCTGGGTCTTCGAGCAGAGATATGCTGAACAATTTTCCAAAGTGTTGTTCCAATTTACATTCATATCCATGAGTACATTAGAGTTCCCATTGCTTCATATCCTTGCCAACATTAAGTATTTTCTTTTACATTTTAGCCGTTGGGTGTTGGTATCCCATTGCGTTTCAATTAGTATGAGCATAACATCAAAATTATTTGAAATCACCATTTGGCCTCACGTTGTAGTGAATGCCAAGTTTGCAGTGTGACTTTGTTGTAAATCAAGTGATGAGAAATGTGATCTTTATTTCTGGACTCTCTATTCTGTAGCATTTGTTTATAGGACCGTCCTTGTGCCAAAATAGCCCTGACTCAATTACTGTAGGCTTGATATCTGGGAAAGCAGAGTTTCCACTCAGTTCTTTGTCCTCAGGGATGCTTTTCCTGGTCTTGGCTTCCCTGAGATGCAGAACAGGGCAGAGCAGAGCAGAGAGAGGTGGGGAAATTATCTGCAAGCAAGCAGGAGATGAGCTCACCCTCCTCCCAGGGTCTAATACGCTATTATCTCATGTTAGCCAGCTATTAAGAAGGTCCACATACCTTCTGGTGTTCCTCTACAGGGACAACATTCATTAGATTCTCCCACATACGTACTGCTTCTCTGTTCTTCATTCTTCTTGCATATCTCACATGGGGGCCATTTTTTCCTTCTGCCTATAGAACACCCTTTAGTATTTCTTTCAGCATGCCTATGCTGAAAGAAATGCTCAGGACTTGTCTTTTCATTGGGTTTGCCTGAAATCTTTAATCTTCATCCTTGAAAGATAGTTTTGCCAGGTTAGCTATTATTTTCACTCCATTTTCTTCTGCTCTTTTCTGTTTGTTTGGGAGTTGATTGAGGAGCTATCAATAAGCTGGCACTCATTGATGATTCCTCTAGCTGCCTTTAAAAGATTCCCTGTCTCTAGTTTCAGTTTCATAATGACCTATCCAGATGTATCTTTCCTTTTTTTTTTTTTTTTTGGTGAGGAATATGGTCGCGGAGCTAACATCCATTCCAATCTTCCTCCGTTTAGTATGTGGGATGCTGCCACAGCATGGCATGATGAGCGGTGTGTAGGTCCATGCCCAGGATCCACACCCATGAACTCCGAAGTGGAGTGCATGAACTTAACCACTAGGCCACCAGGCAGCCCCCAGATGTATCTTTCTTTTGTGTATGCCATTTGAGGTCTATAGACTGACATCATTCATCAGTCTAGGACGTCATTCGTCATTCTCAGTCATTGTTGTTTTACATTTTGCTTCTGCCACATGGTGGCCCCTTTCTCCTTCTGGGTCTGTAGAGTAACATGTGTTAGGGCAACTTGCTCTTTCTTCAATTTCTCTTACCTTCTTTTCTGTGTGTTTGATTCTTGTGGCTCATCATGATTCACTAGGGAGAGTTTTTTCCTGATATCTTTCAGTTCACCTGTTATCTCTTAAACTGTTCCTAGTCAGTTGCTAAGCCAGTCTATTGCATTTTTTATTTCAATTATTATATTTTTTTCATTTCTAGAATTTCTCATCGGTTCTGTTTCAATCTACTGTTACTTTTTATGATTTCCAGCTGTTCACTATATTTTGTTTTATTTCGTCTCCTTGAACAAACAAGTATAGTAATTTTGAAATTTGTGTCTAATGATTCTCGTTGATTTTGAAGATTCCTTAGGACTTTCTATGCAGACAATCATGTCATCTGCAGATAAAGAGAATTCTACTTCCACCTTTCTAATCTTTGTTAACTTTTTATCTATTTTTCTTGCTGTAGTGCCCTGGGCAGAACTAACAGACCAACGCTGAAGAGAGGTGCTGAGGGCAGACGTCCTTCCCTAGTTCCTGACCTTAAGATAAAGCACTTAATTCTCCACCGTTAAGTGTGATGTCAGCTGTGGTGTTTTTCAAAGACACTTTTTATCAGGTTGAGAAAGTTGCTTTCTATTCTGAGTTTGCTGAGAACTTTCGTCATTAACAGCTGTTGAATTTTGTCAGATGCTGTTTTCACACCTTTTGAAATGATTACACTACTTCTCTCCTCTCCTCTTTTAATGTAGTGAAGAACATTAGCTAATTTACAAATGCTAACTATCTTGGCATTTTGGGGATACACTACTTGACCATGATGTACGTGTGCATACATGTATGCGTGTGTATGACACGCATAGGTATGTAGTATGTATCATGTGTATCTAGGGTATATGTAGTATGTACATATGATCTAGACATGCATGTATGTGTATGCATAGAGGATGCCGGATTTGCTCTAATCTTGTGTTATGAACTTCTGTGTCTAGATGCATAAGGATATTGCTCTACAGTTTTCTATTCTCCTAATGCCCTTGCATGGTGGTGATTTCAGGGCTATGCTAGGCTCTTAAAATGACCAGAGAATTGTTTCCTCATCTACTGTGTTCTGAAGGTGTGTGTAAGGCTGTTAATTTTTTCTTCCTTAAACATTCGCTAGGATTTGCTGGTGGAATCTTGCATCTGTATGGTGACTGTGTGACAATGTGACTTGCCTTCAGGTCACAAGAACACAACCGGTCCATACTCAGTGGAGTGTTAGTGCTTCGAGAACAGTTTGCTAACCATGACAGGGCCATGGTCACTGCAGTAGGCACTGGGGAAGCAGACAGGGACCGTTCTGTGCAGTGCCCTGCGAGAGACTCAAGCACAGGGCTGTGCGTGAACACACAGATGGCCACCTGTGCTTTCCAGGGTAGATGAGCAGACCCTTCTGGAAGAAGTGATATCTGAGCTCAGTGCTGAAGGAGGAGTGGGAGGAAACCACTGAAGTGGTGGGGGAACAGGAGGGTGAAGTTGGAGGAGAAAGCCCCATGACCAAGAACTAGCTGGTCAAGAGGTGTGTTTTGTAAAACGATGCTCTGAGAAGCATCACATTTCTTATTGCTTTGGAGAATTGGGAGTCCTGATTTACTATATGGTGGTCTGAGACCCTTTATGCATCTTTAACTACTTAGTTTCATTTTCTGGATTTTTTCCTATACTCAAGATCTCTAATTCTCTTTCAATGCATTATTCCAGAGGGAAAAATCAAATGCTAAATTCTAGAGGCAAAAAGGAAGCATGGCCTGTTTGGGGACCTGCTAAAGGGCCTCTTAGTCAGAGTGTAGATTTAGAGGGGAGCACGCGGGACAGGCTGGAGAAGCTGACCTCGTCAAACCCTGCAGACCCGGCTGCCTTGATCAAGACATGGAACCTGCCCTTGAAGGCTTTGGGAAGCCATCAGAGGGACGCTGCAGCTTCCAGTGCAGGCATCTGGGCAGAGGGAGGCGACTGGCTCTGAGACTGCAAATGAGAGAGGATAGAGGAGGTGGAGATCAGCAGGGGAGAGAAAGCAAATTCAGGTTGGTCCAAGGTGTGTTCAAGGTGCCTGTGAGACGTGCAGGTGAGAGGCCGCTGGGCAGGTGGAGAAAGGCCTAGAGCAGGAGAGAACCCAAGGCTGGTCATAGAAAGGTAAATCTGTGCTTCATCAGTGTGTGGACTGAATGCCTCTGTCTCCACCACCTACCACCCCAAATTCATATGTTGAAGTCCTCCCCACAAGGTGGCTGTATTTGGAGCTAAGGTCTATAAGGGTGTAATCAAAGTTAAATGAGGTCATAGAGTGGGGCCCTGATACGACAGGATAAGTGTCCTTAAAACAAGAAGCACCAGAGAGCTGGCTGTCTCTCTCTCCTGGCACCAAGGAAAGGCCACGAGAGCACATAGTGAGAAGGCTGCCACCTAGAAGCCACGAGAAGAGGCCTCCGAACAACACCCACCTGCCAACACCTTGACCTTGGACTTCGCAGCCTCCAGAATCATGAGAAAGAAATATCTATTGTTTAAGCTGTGGGGGAAGCAAAACCTTACCTCTGTTTTTACAGTCACTGGCCGGGCGTGAGATTCAAATTGACATAGACAGGTTAACAGGAGAAAAGCACATGATTTTCATGTGTTCATGGGAGCCCCCATAGGAAACGAAGACCCACAAGCAGATAGGCCAGATGCCCGTACACCAGGTTGAACCAAGAGCAGCAATTGTGGAAAAGTAACTAAAATATACAGGGAGACTAGAGGAAGACAAGAGTTGCTTCCACAAGGTCTGTTTGTACAGATTTCTCTCGGCCTCGACGCCCTGCCATCCCCGGTAATGAGAATGTTTCTTTGCTCCGGGTGCAGGGAGGGCAACCTTCATGTGGGAGTTTACCTCCTGACCACAAGAGGAAAAGGGAAGGGCAGAGTGTCCTTCTTGCACCTGCTACTTTCCAAGTGCCTTTAGCTCAAAACGAGTGTTATGCCAAAGTGGCGGATTTTGGGGCGGCGTATTCTGCCCCCTTCGCAGCCACCCAGTCTGTGCATTTTATTATGTCAGCCTAAGCAGATTAGGACAGTCTGTGAACAGAACTCCCCTGCAGCCATGGGAGGGGATGAATGTCCACAGTGGAAGGAGAAGAAGGCATCAACAAAGCTGAGAAGAATTCCAACCCTCAAGGCATAGGGTGAGGGGAGAAGCCCTCAGAGGAACGCAGAAGGACCCCCCAAAGAGATGAGAAGAGGGGTCCGAACAAAACCCAATGTCAGCAATGTCACAGATGCCCATAAAGGGCCGATATATTTAGGGGAACACAGTGTCTTTATCCACATCTCTGATGACCAGCACCTCTGATGACCCTCAAAGGCTCACAACCAGAATGTACCAGTTACCTGGGACCACGGCCTGGAAATGACAGGGATTTCTGGCTTCAGGTCCCAGGGCATGTTCGCTCACAGTGTCTGCTCTAGGCATGCCTGTACACAACCTGGGCAACTGGCCACTGTTCCCGGCTGTGGTGTCCTACAGCCCCAGGTTATAAACAGACTCCAGAGAAACTTGCCACCCCTGTGCACACCCCACACACAGAGGCACTGCTGACACTTGAGTTGGTGACAGAGAGGCAGGCAGTGCAAGAAGCTGTGGCCTGGGTCTTGGCCAAGATCTGGAGCAAAACCCACATGTGAGGTGCAGTCCCTCCCTCTCGCGGGGCTCATGAAGGGCAGGAAGAAGACAACCACATCTTCTCCTCAGTAATCAAAGTCTGATTTTAAGACCCTCCTTGAAGCAGATTCTGAAGATCAGGTGGTAAATTCTTAAGATTTCATACTTCCTAATCTGCTTTGTGTCTGTCAGCTTGTCTCAGTGGCAAATGGTGCTTGGAAAGAAAAACACAGTTAGGAAGTGAGATGGTTTGAAAAGGAAATGCCCCCTCCCAAAAAAGTCTCTTCCCCAGTGTCCATGTAGTCAGTCCAAGACTGTGGGAACCCGGCACAGGGGTGTGCGGATGCCCAGGACCAAAGGGACCACTGAGCAGAAGCCGGCTTCACTATCCTCTCTCCAGGCAACTGGGGACGTTTTTAACTTTCCTAAACCTTTAGTTTTCTCATCTCTGTAACGGGGATTATAATCACTTCCCCTGTTGGGGCTGTGTGAGGATTAGGTGAGATTAAGAAAATCACCTGCCGTGAACAGCGGGCTGCAGGCGCTGCTCACTGGGACGCCTGCGCCTCTGCTGGGGGTGAGTTCAGGAGGGATGAACGCGATGTCCTGCACTTAGGTTCAGAAGACCCTGTGCACGACAGCAGGGTGAACAGTGGGAGAGGCAGGGGTTTGAATGGGCAATAAGGTCAAGCTGAGCCAATGCCGGGCTGTTGTCGAAAAGAAGCCGGTGGTCTTGTAGACGCCCCAAGTCACAGATGAGCGCTGGGGCTGGAGGTGAGGCCCGTCCGCCGGGCTCCATCCATCCTGCGACTCCGTCAGCATGACTGACCCGTGTCATGCCAGGAGCTGTGAGAGATGCAGGTATTCAGCTGGATTCAGACCCTTCAGCCACCAGACACCTTCTGAGAAGAGTGACCAGGAGAATGAGGGAGTTGGGACAAGATAAGCCAGAAATGGTAGAAGAGACATTTACCTGAACAGGCTCCTCAGGCACAAGCACCTGGGGGTTGTTAGGAGGGACTGGGGCCAGGCTCCTTCTAAATGGCTCCTGGGAGCAGAAATTTCAGGACTAGGAGGCACAGTTCACAGGGAGATAGATTTTAATTGTTTTGAGGAGAAGCTTCATCATGGAAAGTTTCCAGACCGCAGTGGGGCCCTGTGCACAATAGCATGCACTCAACCTTGGCTGTGTGGCTGCCCACGCCCTAGCGACAGAGCAATTTCAAACGCAGTTGTAGGGGAGGTTGGAGTGGATGATCTCTGGAACCTTCCAACCACCCCAAGTGGTCCCCGGCATCATTTAGGGCCCTTGCAACCCCTGACATACAGCTGAAGCCAATCTCAGGGATGGCCGTAGACACACAAATGGTATTTTTCTGAATATTAGCCCACAGCACTTGAAAAAAAAACAATTTAGTGTGGACTCTGTGCCTCAGGGGTCAGGTGAATGCTGTGAGGATGGGGTCCAGGTATCCCAGGCAGGTCCTAAGGGACAGGTGGTGACTGATGCAACCCAGGGCACCAGACCCAATTCACAGCAGAAAGCATTCACACCACGGTGAGGCTCCCTGCCCACCCACTGCCTCCAACGGGAGCAGGGGCCCTGCCCTTCCCCAACAATAGATGGTCTGATTTGGCAAAATAAAAGGAGGGCAAAGCCCACCGTTGCCTTGTTCTGAAAGCTTTGAAACAGAATCCTGCAAAACCTGTGCAAGAACAGAACAGCTCAAATCCAGTAACGGGAAACACGGGCTGCAGCTCTCCCTACAGCTGGATTAACGAAGAGAAAGGAAGCAATTAACAAAGAGGAGTCTGCACGCTGATTTAGTAACTCAAAGAAAAGCAAACGGCTGTGTTGTCAGAAGTGTCCGCCTATGAGGCCGACTTAGCAATGCCCAAAGGAAAGTTTTTAAATTCCCTACTTGGATTTTTTAAATAAAATTTTGGACAACACTGCACTCTGCAATCAGGAATATTGCTTTCAGGTGAAAAACACAGTTGCTGGATTTGAAAGGACAAGGGATGGCGAGAGCTGAAACGAACACTGGGGAAAATCTCATGAGTGAATTTGACGACCAGCTGGAGAATTTCTCCCTGGACTGCTGATAAAATGGATGAAGAGAGCAATAGAAATAAAATGTAAACTAAAATAAAACGTCTGTGTGCTCCTAGAACGAAACGGTGAGAGGCGAGGACTTTGGAGTCGCAGTCCCCGGAGTCTAGATACCAGCCCTGCCTCCCACTCAGCCCGGGTCCAGGTGAGCTCACCACCTGCAGGTCGCCATTTTCACAAATAAATTACGGGGCTGCTTGTCAGCACCTCTGGGGATGGAAGGAGGTAATGGAGTCCTCAGCACTCTGCCTGGCTTGTATTAAGCGCATGATAAATAATAGCTTTTACTCATCTCAAGAAACATCAACAATTACCATGGGAGACTCACGAAGGGCCACACATCTGCACATAACATGTAAAATTTCTAAAGTTTAAGACTCATGAAAAAGCTACTATAAATATTCTAACCAGATAAAGCAGTTTAACTAGAAAAGAGTGAGTTAGGTCGGCTTCAGATTTTACCTCCTCTTCACAGGGAGAGTATGTCTACACCACCTGTTTGCTCTCACCCTCCCTTACTGAAGTCAGCTGGGCACCGTGTTCACCCCATGCCACAGGCTGTGACAGGCCAGCTCCCAGGGCCAGGATGCTGCTGCCTGGTTGTTAGGAGTATGCT
This sequence comes from Equus przewalskii, assembly GCF_037783145.1. Lineage (NCBI taxonomy): Eukaryota > Metazoa > Chordata > Mammalia > Perissodactyla > Equidae > Equus > Equus przewalskii. Next base: position 3,081,130 of record NC_091831.1, read on the forward strand.
TCTTTGTTGATGGAAGAACATGGAGGAAGCTCACCATGGGTTTCCGCAAATTCTTGGAATATTACTGGGCACAGTAGAGAGTGGGTAAGTCTGTGCCACACTAGAAAGTCAAGGGATGCCGTTGACTGTTAACAGAGAAACAAACAATGATAAATGCCAAAGCTCTTTCACAAGAACATGCAAAGCCTAAAACACTTTTTTTTTTGGTGAGGAAGATTGGCCCTGAGCTAACATCTGTTGCCAATCTTTCTCTTTTTGCTTGGGGAAGATTACCCCTGATTATCCCTAACATCTCTGGCAGTCTTCCTCTATTTCATGTGGGACACCACCACAGCATGGCTTGATGAGAAGAGTGTAGGTCTGCTCCTGGGATCCCAACCCACGAACCCTGGGCCGCTGAAGCACAGTCTGCAAACTTAACCACTACACCACCAAGCCAGCCCTGAAAACCGCTTATTGTTAAACAATAAACAAACAAAGTAAATAAACTAAGCATCTAATCTGAGAATTTAGGAAAAGAACAATAAAACAAAATTAAAGAGAAAGAGAAACCAAGATAGTTAAAAGGAGAAATAAGAAATAAATCCCTTCAAAGAACTAGAGCTCATCAATTTTGTTTGTGGGTTTTTCATCATGGCAAAAACTAATAAGAAAGGAAGATAAATGAATTAGAAAAACACATGCATTCTAATCAAGCAGAGAAAAAGGAAACCAGATAAAACACTGGGAATGAAAAAAGATAATCGCAGATAGGGAATAAACTTCACAAAGGTGGATAATCATAAGAAAATACTCTATAAAATTCGGAATCTTTCTTTTAATATTCATAACTTTAGGAAATCCAAATCTGTAAGTTTAAAATATGTTTGAAGGTTATCAGCTCGAGGTCAGGGATCCTTGTTTTGTTCAGAGATCTATGCTAAGCCTCTGGAAAAGCACCTGCACGTAGCAAGTGTTCCGTTTGTTGAATGAATGAATGCGAGAATGACTGAATGAGTGGATGGAGGGAGAAAAGAGGGAAGGAAATCTAAATGAAATTAAAGATATTTTAGGAGAGCAAATGTTTCGAAATTTGTTTAAGGAGATTCTAGAGAATATTAGCAAAACAGTAACCATTAAAAAATAGCACTAAAGCCATTCCTGATGGCCTAGTGGTTACAGTTCAGCATGCTCTACTTTGGCGGCCCGGGTTCGGTTCCCAGGCACGGAACCACACCACTCGTCTGTCAGTAGCCCTGCTGTGGTGGTTCACACAGAAGAACCTACAGCTATACACAACTATGTACTGGGGCTTTGGAGATCAAAAGAAGGGAAAAAAAGGAGGAAGATTGGCAACAGATATTACCTTAGAGCAAATCTTTCCTTGCAAAAGAAAAAAAAAAAAAAACACCAAAGGCTAAACTAAGGTTATTTCCATCGTGTGATACATTATTCAATAGTAAAATATAGAATTAGATAGATTCACAATATTCACACGGAAAGATTTCTAAGGTTTATTATTAAAAGAAAAATGTGAGTTTCACAGTACATTCAGGATTATTCATTATGCATAAAAACCAGGTAGAGAGGAAAATTTTATATTTCTGTAAGTGCGTATACATGCTTTGAAACACACAGAAGAAAATCTGGAAGAACCTGCACCCACTTGATGTGTTTGCTTCTGCAGAGGGACCAGGAAAGGCAACATAATTATAATCGAGAGACTTTTACTCTATCTTTTTTTTTTTTAAATTTACATAACAAAAGCATATTCATATATGGCTTGTAGTTGGAAATTAATTTAAAAGATGAAATGTTTAAAGTCGCCCAAGAACTACCTCATAAAATGTGCCAGATTCAGGCATTTTTATGAGCAGATTATTTCAAAACTTAAAAAGAGATCATTCTTATGGTATTTAAGTTATTTCAGCACATAGAAAGTTGGAGAACGTCCCACTTCGTTGTACATAAATTTGACACCAAAAAAATTTTAGAAGCACAAATATAAAACTATAGAATCTTAGTTATGAATAAATATTTGAAAATTCCAAATGAATATTAGTCAATACAATCTATCTAATCTGTCAGTATATCTAAACTAACAGAAAATGACCAAAAATGTTTAATTCTAGAAGAAATTAGTATATTTATTAATACAATTTACTCTAGCAGGTCCAAGAAAACCAAACTATATGATTATTGTATTAAATGTTTAAAAGCCATTTGGCCAAATTTGACATTCATTCCTGATTTTTATAAATTATTTGTAAAATAAAGAGAGAAGACTATTTCTGAGAATATTTTAAGATAAGATAAAAAAAAGATTTATCTCAAACTATTAGCCCTTCCTATTAAGGCAAAAATTTTCATTATCACTACTATTTCTAAAGTCAATGCAAATTTTTAAAATATGGTATATTATAATACAAATAATTTATATTGTAATCTTTATAGGTGAAATGACTTTTTATCTGAGAATCAAATAAAAATGTATTATAACAAATTGTCTTAATGTTCAGAATTTTAATAGACTCCAAACCTAGTAACTTTATTATAGTCTAATAGCAACCAAGTAGAATGTAAAAATACAGAAGATCTCATTTACGATAGCAACAAAACTACAATAGTCCTAGGAACAAAAATATCCTGAGATATGCAGCACCTGCAGAAAGAAAACTTTACAGATTATGAAAGTCATAAAAATGATTTGAGCAAATCAGGTTGTGCCCTGTTGCCAGAGGAGACATTTCAATACATGATGGATGTCATATTTTCCCCAATTAACTCTACAGATTTAATGCAATTCAATAAGAATCACAAATAGCTGGATTTGACAAAATGTTTCTAAATTTTTTTTTGTTGTTGAGGAAGATTAGCCCTGAGCTAACTTCCGCTGCCAATCCTCCTCTTTTCGCTGAGGAAGACTGGCCCTGAGCTAATATCTGTGCCCATCTTCCTCTACTTTATGTGTGGGACGCCTGCCACAGTGTGGCTTGACGAGCAGTGCATAGGTCCATGCCTGGGATCCAAACCGGCGAACCCTGGGCCATGGAAGCAGAGCACGTGAACTTAATCACTCCATCACTGGGCCAGCCCCCCCAAAAAATTATTTTGAAAAGAACATATAGAAGAATATTAGAGAAAAAATAAAAAGAAAGTAATAAATGTGCTTGCCCTATAAAATATTTTTAAAATGCATCATTAGATACATTCATTAGAATAACACAAATGTCACACAAACACACACACAGGTGAAAGAGCACTGGAATTTAAAAAGTTAAGAAAAAAAATCCAAGCACACTTAACTGCTTAAAATATAACAGAGAATTTCAGAGAATTGGGGAAGATATGACTTATTCAATAAACGACGTTAAGAAAATGGAAAACCATATGGAAATAATGGTTGGAGTTCTATTTTCCAACCTATGTCAAAATCCATCGTTGGTGGGCTAAAACTCTACCTGTAAAGTAAGCAGTGACGATACCGAAAGAAAACGCAGGTGACTTAGTATGTGGGGGCAGGGCATTCTAAATGTAGTACCAGATGAAAGAAAGAAAATGAGTATCTAACTGTGCAAAAATCTAGAACTCTGTGTCCACAAGCACCATAAACAAAAGTAGAAAGTAAACAAACCTGGGAAAATATTGATGGCACATATGGCAAAGGTTTACTAACCCTAATGCATAAAAAGTTATGGCAAACCCATTTAAAAGAGTTACTGTGAGGCAGGGATATGTGCAAAGTCAATGGACAAAAGAGGAATTTCGAATAACTCATAAAGATGGGAAAAACACTCAATCTCTAGAGGAATCAAAATATGTAAACTACAATAGCCATGCAAAAGTCAAGCTACAAAGCAGATTGGTTTCCCATTTTTTTAAACTAGTAATAAAAAGAGCAATATAAGCCCAATACTACCCATATGAAAATAAAAATCAATGCTCATAATGCATTTGATACGATTGGACACCCATTTCTGATTTACAAAAAACGAAAAACCTTTAGAAAACTAGGCATGTTCAGATATTTCCACTACATGTAGAATCATATTTAATGATGGAAGACTAAAAGTGTTCTAGTAAAAACAAGGAAAAGACAATACAATCACTTTCACCATAATTATTTAAATTCTTTCAGAAATGTGGCCAATGTGTTAAATAGTAAAACAGAAAAAAAAAAAGGCACGTTTACTTTAAAGATAGTCTTTTTTAATCACAGAGGGAAGCAAAAATTGTAGCAAATTGAAGTGGTCATGCAAATTCCCCCACAAATAAAATTATAAAACCTCGATAAAATAGTTAAAACAGCTACTTAAAGACTTAGAATTGTGAACTTGGGGCATTTGGGGCCCAAGGGAGCTTTCCAGCACCCACCGCTGTGGCAGCAGAAATGACAGGGAGCCTGACCACATCAAGGTGGAGCAGATAGAAGTCAGGACTGGAGCAGAAGCTGGAAATTTCCAGGGGAAACCCTGGGAGGGAGAGCACTGCAGGAGTGAGCTAAGACAGCAAATACCAGCGCACCCAAATCACTGGCTGACAGCAAACCACGCACATGCAGAGGACACCGGAACAGACTCGGGGGGAAAAGCCACAGGCACCAGGGAAGGGTCTTTTCTTGAAAATCAGAGCCACACGGGTGAGCTCTGTGCGTTTGCTGCTCTGCTAACTGAGCATGTTCCCCAGACAGGCAGCTCAGGGGCAGAAAGCTCACACCTCCTGCGCTTGACACTTCTGAAGACAGAGGCTTGACTGCAGAGCTCCTGGAAACTAGGGGGGGATCCCAAGGAGAAGGAAATCTCAGAGAAGCTGAACCCCTAAATCTGAATAATCTCAGACTAAATCTCTGAGGGACTGCTGCATTATTCAGACATAGGTTAACTGTCCAAATACATAAAGAGCTATGAATAATTGGTTCAATGGAGTATAAATATCAGCCAGTTCAATCGAGAAAGTAAGCTACATAATAGCAGCTGGAATACATAAAAATAGAGCCGAGATTTCATCAATTGCATAAAACAAAAAAGCAAAGTTCGCAATTTGAGGCCAGGCACATTAGCTGTCGTTAGAGCAAGAAAAATACTCAGAACACAGCGGACTCCGGATCTCTGCAGCACACCACCTACAACGTGCAGATTTAAAATGCAAGAGACTAGACTTGCAAATAAGCAGAAAAGCGTATCCATACACAGGAAAAAAGGCAGGCAACAGGAACTATGAATGACCTAGATGTCGGATTTAGCAAGCAAAGATTTCAAACCAGCTCTTATAAATAGAATTAAGGGATAAAATGAACTTAATAACTGAAGAGATAGGAAATGTCAACTGAGAAATGGAACTATAAAAATGGAAATTCTAGAGCTGAAAGTACAATAACTGAAAATTTTAAAATTCGCTATAAGGGCTCAATAGCAGATTGGGGATGACACAGAAGAAAAAACCAGTTACGTTGTATATAGATAAAGATAAATTAAGTTTGAAGACTAGCAAGAAAAAATATTGAGAGCCTTGGAGACAATATCAAACCATACATAGTACGTGCTATTAGAGTCCCATTTGGTAAAGAGAGATAAAATGGGACAGGAAAAAAAATCATGTGATGAAATACACAAAAACTTCCCAAAGTTGGTGGAAAACGTTAGCTTACAGAGCCAAGAATGGCAGTGAATTCAGCAAGCTAAACACAAAGAAATCATTGCTAGGGACGTAGTAGTATTTTTTTCTTTTAACTACATACAAGCTGAATCGAGAAAATATTAAAAGCAGCTGGAGAAGAATGACTTGTTACATGTACGGGAAGAATGATACAATTTACAGCCAACTTCCCAGTAGAAACTGGAGGTCGGAAGATACGGGAACATTATATTTTACACACTGATAGAAAAACAAATGTCCACCATAAAGTGTGTACTCTGCAGCTCTCCTAAAGTGAAAGCGAAACAAAGATACTTTCAGATAAACAAAAACTGAGAGAATCGCTCACTAGGAGAGCCACATGGCAAAAATGCCAAGAGAATTTCTTCAGGCTCAAGAGAAATGACACCTGCTGGAAATTCAGATACAGAGAAAGAAGTATACATTGACAGACATGGTAAGTATATGGCTAAATAAACATGGCTATATATGTTTTTCCTTTCTTCTCTTCTTTCTTATTTTCTCTAAAAGACATACAATCATTTCAACAAAATCATAACCCTGGATTGGGTTTACAACGTAAATAGGTGTAACATATATGACAACAACAGCAATAAAGATGGCATAAATGCAAACATATTTTGCAAGGTTCCTATACATTACCTCACACCAGTCAATATCAACTGCAAGTAGATCGAGATGTTGAAGATGCATGCTGTAATCCCAAGAGCTTGCCACCTATAGTTAATGCAAACAGGTACACCTAGAGCAGTAATGGAAGAATTCAAATGGAAAATTTTTAAATTGTTGATTAATATAAAATATGGCCAAAAAAGAAGAAGAAATAAATAAATGAGACAAATAGGAAACAAGTATCAAAATGGCAGACCAAAATAGAGTTAAATCAATGACTACTAAATGTAAATGGACTAAACCCTCCAATCAAAAGGTAGGTTTTACAAGACTGGGGAAAAACAAACTAACTAACTAAATGCTATTTATAAAAGTTGCACTTTATATACAAAGACACAAAGAGATTGAAAATAAAAGAATGGAAGGAAATACGCCCTGTACATAGTAAGCATAAGGAAACTACAGTTGCTGTGTTAATGTGAGACAAAATAGACAAGATGCGGAATATCATTAATGTGGAAAAGGGGTACTCCACAATGATAACAGAGCCTGCACATCAGAAGCCATGACAACTACAATAAGAATGCTCAAAACACAGCAACAACTGAGAGCACTCCCTGGAGAAATAAGCAAATTTACAATCAAAGCTGGAGGCTTCAACACATTTTCTTCAATATTTGATAGAACGACTAAAAATGAAATAAGGATATAGAAGGTTTGATTGACGCTATCAACCATCTTAACCTAATAGACATTTGTAGAACATCACACACGACTGTAGAACACGCCTTTTTTCAAGCATAGGTGGAATGACCACCAAAATAAAGTCTCTGCTGGGCCATGAAACAAGTGTTAACCAATTAAAAAAAAATGCAATACTGTAGAGAATGTCCCCTGACGACAACAGAGTTGAGCTAGATATCTACAACGATGAGACATCCATAAAAGCCCAATATCTGCACCTTAAGCAGCTCAATTCTAACCAATCCATGGGCAAAGGAAGAAATCACAAGGGAATTGAGAAAACATGAACCAAATGGAAATAAAAGGCAACACACCAAAATCTGAGGAGACAGCTAAGGAAGTACTTAGAAGAAAGTTTAGACCTTTCAATGTTAATATTAGAAAAGAAGAAAAGTTTAAAGTTTAATGATGTAACTTTCTATCTCAGGCAAGTAGAAAAAGAACAATTTAACCCAAAATATGTAGAAGGAAAAAAGTAATAAAGATAAGAGTGCGGGCTGGCCCAGTGGCATAGCCATTAAGTTCGTGTGGTCCGCTTCGGCGGCCGGGGGTTCGCCAGTTTGGATCTGGGGTGTGGACCTACACACTGCTTATCAAGCTCTGCTGTGGCAGGCATCCCACATATAAAGTAGAGAAAGATGGGCATGGATATTAGCTCAGGGACAGTCTTCCTCAGCAAAAAGAGGAGGATCAGTGGCAGATGTTAGCTCAGGGCTAATCTTCCTCAAAAGGGAAAAAAAAAGATAGTGAAAATCAATGGGATCAAAAACACACAAAAAAAGGAAAGATAGGGGCCAGCCCAGTGGTGCAGCAGTTAAGTTCACATGTTCCACTTCAGCGGCCTGGCGTTTGCCAGTTCAGATGCCAGGTGTGGACCTACACACTGCTTATCAAGCCATGCTGTGGCAGGTGTCCCACATATAAAGTAGAGGAAGATGGGCACGGATGTTAGCTTAAGGCCAGTCTTCCTCAGCAAAAAGAGGAAGATTGACGACAGATGTTAGCTCACGGCTAATCTTCCTCAAAACAAAAGAAAGAAAGAAAAAGAAAAAATAAAGGAAATTTGATTCTTTGAAAAGATCTATAAAAATTGAAAAATCTACGCAAGAAGAAAAGAGAAGACAAGTTACAGACATCATGAACAAAAGGGGAAACACTATTACAGCTTCTACAAATATTAAAATGATAGTAAGGGAATAATAAAAATAACGCTATATCAATAAATTTGATACCTTACATTGAGAGACACCTATGACCAAAACCAGCACAAGAACACACAAAATTGACCAAAAGTGATACAGGAAGACACAGAAAATCTGAATATCTCTACATCTACTCAGAAAATTTAAAAGCCCCCCACAAAGAAAATTCCACACCAAGAATGCATCAATGGGGTTCTATGAAACTTTTAAAGAAGAAATAAAACCAAGCCTTCCCAAACTCTTTCAGAAAAGAGGAGGAGGAGGAAACACCGTCAATTCCTTTTACGAGATCAGATGACTCTGGTCCCAGAGCCAGAGGCACCGTAAAAGGAAGAGAACACCACCACCAGACAATAGCCCTCATAAACATAGACACAGAACCCTTAACAGAACTTTAGCAAATCAAATACAACAATGTCTGAAAAGGATAACACATTACCAATTAGAGTTTTTCCCAAGAATGCAATGTTAATATTAAAAATATTATATAATACACCGAGTAGAAAATACAAGAGAAAAACCATACACGATTATCTCAATAGATGCAGAAAGGCTGCCTGACAAAATTCAAACCATCCATGATAAAAAAAAAAAAAAAAAAATCTCAGCCAATGAGGAAAAGAAAGAAACTTCCTTCATTCAATTAAGGACATCGACGCAAACCCCACAGCTAACATCATACTTAAAGACTGGATGCTGTGAAACGAGGCCAGCAGGTCCGCTCTCAACCCTTCTAGTCAACTTTTACTGAAAGTCACAGCTGATGCAATAAGCCAAGAAAACAAAATAAAAGAAGTACAGGTTGGAAAAGCAGAATTAAAGCTGTCTTTTTTCACAGATGACTTGGTTATATAAGTGGGAAATATTAAGGAAAGTACCTAAAAGCTACTGGAACTAAGAAGTGAATTTAGCAATGTTCTTGAAAGCAAGGACAATACAGAATAATGAATGGCATTTCTATATACTGGCAACAATTGGAAATGAAGTAAAAAAAAGCACAAATTAATTTACAATAGCATGCATTAGGGATTAATTAAGCAAAATATGTATAAGATCTATACGCCAGCTGATCTCTCGAGGGGCTGAAAGACCACAGGACTGCAGACACACACCCTCTGGCCAGGGCTGCTGAGCAAGCACCATCCACGTGGCCCCGAGGACACAGGGCACAAGGGAAGCAGGCAAGGCCTGGAGGAGCCCCCTCCTCCCCTCCTTCACCTCGGCTCACCCATTGATTCAACCTTTCAAAACTGGCTTTGTTTTGTTTCTTTGTTTTTCATCATCAAAAGCAATGATGTGCTGGGAGGTGTTTAACAACCAGTTCTCTTTTGCAGGGGTTGAGAGGGGGCGAGGAGCACCGTGGTTTCTAGCTGGGTGCAAACACTCCCACCCGGGCCACTTTCAAGTTCCAGAGTAACTCAGAGAAGAGGGGTTGTGAAGACGTGCTCAGGGCTCCGGGGACCTGTGACCACCAGTTCCAGCCCAGCGCCAAAACTAGGCACACAAAACTGGCTCTTTCCTCCATGGATGTTAGGTGTCAGATTTCCTACAATCCATGTGGAAAACAACTAGGAGATATTCGTCAAATGCCTTCCTGATTTTTAACCTAATAATCCCATTTTTGAATATCTATCCTAAACCAAATAAATGAAAAAAGTATTCACTGCCGTAGCCTTATAACTGCAGAAATTGGAAATAACTCACATACTTAAAGATGAGTGAACAGTTATGAAAATCGTCATACACTCAGGGAAATATTGCAGAGTAATTCTAAAAGATGTTTGTGGACTGTTCATAATAATGAGAGACATGTTCATGCTACATATGATGCTGTGATAACAAGAGGGCTGTTTCTGCGATCACACAGAGACCAGGATACTGACCCTGGAGGAGGACAGGCTCACTCAGGTATACTTCCTTCTTGTCGTCAGAGCCTGCCAAGGGGAGGGGAAGGCGGTTCCAGAGCGGGCCAGGCTGATGCATTTAGGAGAGGCAGTGGGGCAGAACGAGGGGACAGTGGATGGCACGAACTAGGGCTGAGGACAGGGCAGGGCAGGGGCAGCCCCCTCAGAGATCCCAGTTTGCTGACCGACACAGACATCACAATGCCAGTTGGTTTTTCTACCTCTGCAAGACCATTTTTTGTCTGCTCCTCCAGAAAGGGTTCCATGTCTAAGTCATGGCAAATACATGCACCATTTGTAACTAGAAGGGACAGTTCATCTTCTATTTTGCATTGAGTTTGCAAAGGGATCGTAATAGTATTTCTACACTTTACTCAAAGATGTGTGTACGGCGGTGGAAGAAGTGGTTTTACGTCATCTTTGTGATTTCAATAGGAAAAGAAATTAGGGGATATCATAGGACTCACTGTACAATGGGGATTTTTTTTCTAAAATAATAAAGACAGCATCCATGTTCAAATGGGCAGAATGTAGGGATGACATGGTTTTGAAGCCACGGGCAGGTCCCTCCCAAATCTATGTTCCCTCTACTAGGAACCATGTTTTCCCATTGTGACTAAATAAATGTGAACGTTAAAACCGAAAGAGATATTCCTCTATTTAGACACCCCAAGTTTCCTCACTGCCCTCAAAAAGTAAAACACATACCGAAAAAAGCATGTTCCAAATGAGGGCCCTGACCCCCCGAGGTGACAGCGATCACCGCAAATAAGCCAGTTGGAAGCGCTCCCAGGCGCCGGCAGCTGACACACAGGTGATGGGTAGAAATTGGTCCCCTGTGCCTGCCACCAGGACAGAGTGTCAAAATGAAAGGGGCTCAGGCAGTGAGAGAACAAAGCGTCGCCTGGAGCCCAGCTCAGATCTCTGACAGCAGCCCAAGATGCTGCCTGATGAGCACAAATGAAAACGATAAAGAAACAGCATTCCAAGGGGCTCATGACTTGCAGATGCGGTGGCTCAGCGTGGCACCTGCTTGTGGTGGTAGCCAAGAAATTCTTCTGGAGAACTGCGGTGGCTCCTGAGAATGGGGCTGAAAATTCGCTCAGCTCTGGAACCCCAGTGCTGGCACTCAGCCAGCACTGAGCGAACAGACAGTAGGGTGGAGGGACAGCGTGATAAACGAATGAATGAATGAATGAACCCATGAGGAGTGACTAGGCACGAGAACCAGGTTCTCTGTCCCCAGAGCGAGGCAAGCCACCAGTGCCTGAAGTAGCTTCCGAGGAACCATGAGCGCCTTTGGCGAGCCTGGCCCTGCCCCACACAGCCCTGCCCAGCATCCCCCCAACTTCACAGCTGGCAAAGAGGCAGCTCCATCCTGGGCGCCCCCAGCTCTGCGGGGTCTCTCAGGTAACAGCCATGGCACAATTTCATTCCAGCCCAAGGCAAGAGCCACACGGCTCCCGTGACCTCACAGTGGGGGTGGGCGTCATGGTGGGGGTCCCTCAACCTTGCCGGGCCACACCATCACCCCTAGAGTTAAGGCCCTGGCAAGTCTGTGCCCCTGAAAAACTGACGGCTTCCCTGGAGAGCAAGGAGGGACCTGGGACAGAGAGCTGGCTGAAGAAATCCATAAGCGTAATGAGATGTGACTAAGGTCTGTCTGTGGGGCAAACACTGGGAAACACTCTTTTATCTGCAACCCGGGCCAGTGTCATGGGTAATAAAGCGCTCTTTTCCTATTGTGTGCTGGTTGACAATCTTAGAGCAAGTCGGATGTGACTATTTCTCCAAATTTCCCTTATTGGAAATAACCAGTTCTGATTGAGCTGTCTCCAAGCTCCGCGTGTGGAACCCACAGACTCAGCTGCAGGAGAAATGTCCCCGCTACCGTTCCAGGGATAGGCGTTTATGACCGATATGCAGGAAAAGTCATCAAGAAGGATGGGGGGTACTTTAGTAACTTACGCCTGAACGGCTGCCCCCTTCCCAGGCCCTGTCTTCACGGCATGTAGGGACCCTGTCCTCTGAGGGGAGCACAGCTCCCTGGGGGCTGTAGGCAGGGCTCCACCTGGTTGGAGGGACAGGGTACAGCCACGGGGGAAGCACAGTTTGGGTGCTTCCCTCACTCACCGTGGGGTATAAGCAAGGGTTCTGAGGCACGGTCCAGAGCAAGGGGGCACAAGGAGCCTCGTTTGGCAGCCACGTTGCTTCCGCCTGGGTTCAGGTGGGTTCTCACCTGCTCTTAGCGGGGAGGGGCTGCATGCGGAGCTCAGCACCTGCAGCCCCTCTGGTTTGCCCAGGACATGTTACTTCGAGGAGTGCAAGCTCAGGCATCCCGCCTCGTCCCCTCCTGCGTCCTGTGTCACAGAGCCTGTCCAGCACCGCTCTGCACAGATGCAGTCCTCCAGGCTCTCTGCCTCCTTCCTCTCCTTTGCCTGTCTTTTCTTGCTACTCTGGATGCCCACAGCTCATTACACCCCCCGTAGCAGACTCCGGACTCCTTTTGAGGAATCGCCCTTCCTGACTGTGACAGCAACACACCCTGCAGAAGGACAAGGGGCCCAGGCACTGTGACCCCGAGCACAGCCAGGGCCCCTTCCACCGTGTCCTCGCGGGGCTGGCCCACGCAGCCAGCCTCGTCCCTTGGTCCTCCCTGCACACATCTGGGCACTGTTCCTCATGCCGGTGCCCCAAATTCTTCCAATCATCATCTCTTCAGACCTTGGCCCAGAAGGTGTATAAAATGGAAGATTACAGGCCTAGGTTTCACGTTAGAAGGACACTGGCCTCTCCGCCCCTCATCTCAGGAACGAACACACTTACTGTGAAGGGGAGGCGAGCTGTGCCGCCTCGGGCAGGGGCTGGTCCTTGCTGGCAGCTGAACATCCCTGCAGCCGCCTGGCCGTCCCCTCTGCCTCTTGGTTCAACCACAGCTCTCTCAGCGCCCTGAAGCCATCACTCACTGTCCTGTCAACAGGGGAGGTGAGGACGCGGCACCCTCCCCTCGCTAATATCTTCATGGAATTTAAACCGACTACTGTTGGCTCTGCCTTCTTGGAGATAGATAAGCCCTCTGTCCTCCTTGGCCCAGGGAAACATGTTCATGTGGATTTTGTATCTTATTTTAAAAGGTTAGTTGGGAGCTTCTGGCTTCCCTTACAGCATTTCACGTTTTGGACGTGACTATTTCTTTGCCTCCCCCACACACACACTCACACACTCTTACACACCGCATTCACACACACACCTTCACCCTATCTCTGCAATCCTCATGTTCTTGCCCTCATTCTTCATGTTTTAAAGGCATTCTAAGAGAGTTAACACAGCCAGCAAGTTTTCCTGGCACATCTCCAGCCATTGTGTTTTTCTTCCATCCATCATTCCATCGATCCATCTGTCAGTCTATCCATTTCGTCTTATGTGTTCATTATCATTTTTCAGTATGCCCCCTCATTTGGGTGCTGTGCTGAGTCGTGGGATGAAAGGCTGAGCAGAATAAACCTGTTCTCCCAGAGCTCACAGCCCAGCACAGGGGCAGATAGTAAACACAGCTACACATCTGGTCATTTAATTGCCATTGTGATAAACGCTAAAAAGAAGGATGCTTCCCTTCTTATTACCCAGTGAACCACCTCATTTATAATGAATGTGCCTCATCAATTAGTTCTAATGATGCTATATTTTGCTTATATAATTAAGTGGAATTTACTCGGCAATTTTATACCCCAAGTTTTCCCAGAAGAACCCACAGATCATATTGGCTTCACAGCATCCCAGGAAAGTCAGAGAGCTCAACAATAATCTGGGAAATGGACTATTCCACATATGTATTTTTTCAATGAAGATGAAAATGAAAGGCAAGGTTAAGATTCAGTATAATGTGTTATGAACAGATGAATAGTGACAGCAGTCTTAGCATATGATAGCACATGGCAATATATTCCATAAGTACACCAGCATCTCCTGAGACTTTTTCCACCTCAGTCGTCCCCTGTGGCACGCTGGCATGGGCCTCCTCAGCTATCCGTCACTCAGACCCTAAGACCAGCCTAATGGATGATTTCACTGTTTCCACCTCTTTCCACCCAATTCACCCTTCATCATCACCCTAAAGTTCTCGCTCCCATCACATCTTTTGGTCTCGCTGCCTGTGCAAAATGTCCCACAGCTCTTATTTCTCAAGGGATGAAGCTCGAGTTTGTTCGTGTGGCCTCTGATGCTCTTTAGCAAGTTTAAGAAAGAAAGTGGCTGGGAGAGAGGGCTTGGGAGACTCGCTGGATGCCCTTTGAATCCTTCAAATGTTGAATCTTTAATTAAGTTTATTAAAAATAAATGAAGTTAAACAAAGAAAGAAGAGAAGAAACGTACGGGCACTTCTCAAAGACCTGCCAGAGGTGTTTTAAGTGGTCCTAAACAGACACAGGCTTGGAGAGATGATAAAAAGGGGGCTACTGGAAGCACTAAGAGTCTTTTAGAAAAATCCTCATGCACTCCGGGGAGGCGGCCCCGAGTGGCCGTCTAGCTTCATGTGGAGGCCTGTGGGCTTGACACACATGCAGTGTCCACTAAGCATCATTTCTTATTCTTTAGGTTTAAAGTGGCATCTGGGGAGAAGCCACAGTCGCAGCCCACCCTTGATTCTTTCTGAAATCATCATAAAGACGAAGGAAGCCATGAGCGCCCAGGGAGACAGGAAAGTCGGGCTGGGGAATTTCCCATTGCTCCTAGGGGAGGATGTTCTACCCGGAAAAGCTCACCCGACTTCCCCTCAGAGCACGAGCAGATTTCAGCCCCCACCACCCGTGAAAAGGCTGGCAGGGCATCGCCCATGATTCACAAACCCAGAACCTCCACCAAACCAGGGATTGGACAGCAGGACCTCTGCCAGGCACGGCGGTTTTCCCAGGTGGCCTAAGATTGTTCTCTGCCACCATCATGTGGCCCCTTTTATTGGTAAATATTTGTAAATCTTTAACAATACATAAAGGTTATGAAAAATAATATGACAAAACATCCTTGAACTGCCACCCAGAATTTTAACATATTAACTACTTTCTTCTTTGTTTCTTGTGTTACTAAGATAAAATCAACTATAGAGGATGCTGGAGCACCTCTTCCAGCTTTCCCTTCAGGAGTCCAGGATTTACTCCCTCATCTGCTGGCAGAGCTGCCAGAAGACCACGCTCAGCTCTCAGCTCTTTGGGGGATCGCCTGGCCTGAAGAGAACCACCCCACCCCACCCCCCGAGTCACACCTCCTTCGAGGATAAGCCCTCAGCCAATGGCTGATGACAAAGGCGTATGAAGGCCCCCAGCTCAGCACGACCCTGAAGGGTGTCCCAGTTCCAGAGCTTCCCCCAAGAGGCTGAGTCCTTCTTGGGCCCACATCACAGCTCAATGTTCCTTTAGCCCAGTCATGCTTCCCACCTGGTCATTGGTGTTGATCCCAAGAGCAGTGCCTACTAAAAGTCCTGCAGATTAATTCCTCTGTCTCTCTCTCTCTGCCTCTCTCTCTGTTTCTCTCTCTCACTCTCTCTCCAGTTTCCTGCTACCCTAGAAAGTCCCATTTGAGACAAAAACATTACAGATACACTTGACACCCCTTTTGTAACTCTCCGTGGTCCCATTCATTTCCCCCTCTCTTCATAGGTGACACAAACTTAAATTTTATGTTTATCCTTTGTGTTTATGTCTTAATATCTTAACTACATGTAACCCGTAAACCTTCAAACAGCGTATAGTTTGTGTGCTTTTAAAGCACACACAAATGATGAACTATACTTTCTTATTCAGCATTGTTTTTATGATCAATTAAGTCGACACATTGTTGATCTGGTTCAATCATTTTAATTTCTGTATAGTATAGTAATCTATATTATAAATGTACCACAATGTATTAATTCTGATTTAAATGCCAATGGACATTTAAATTATTTTCAAATGTTATTATTGCAAACAAGACTGCAATGAGCAACATTGTGCACATCTTCTCAGGCATGCAAGGGTCTAGAAATGGAATTGATGGGTAATATCCATTTCAGTTTTACGAAATACTGTCATATTGCTCTGCAAAGTGGTTGTAGAAATTTGCACTCCCATCAGCAGTATTCTCATTTCACCTTATCCTCACCAACACTTAGTAATACCAAGTTTTACAAATACTTCCACTCTTTTGGGTGTAAAATGGTATCTTGTTGTTTGACTTGAAGTTCCAGAATTACTATCAGTGAGACTTAGTGGAATTTATGATGGAAGAAAGAAAAAATGCAAATATTTAACCCACAATATTTAATCACTACTCTTCTTTCTTGGTTTCTAATATAAGCGTCAAGTCCTAAACATGCTCTAAGAAATGACTTCACTGCATCCTGTAGGGTTTATATCTAATGTTTACCACTATTGTTTATCCATTCCATAAATATTCACTGAGTACCAACTCCGTTTCAGGCATCATCCTGCATGCTGGGGAGATAGATTTCTAAATATTTTATAGTTACCATGAACTACAGTTTATTTTCAGGAGAGCATTTTTTCCTCACATCTTTTTATTACTAGATTCTAAATGTATTGCCTTAAAAACAAAGAACACTTTATATATAATATTGATTCTTTAGAATTTGTATGGGTCTCTTGTTTCATAGTTCCTGATCAATTATTGTAAATGTACTTTGGGTGAAGGAAAAAGATATGATTTTCTGTTTGGGGATATATAAACATCTCTGTGTCTGTATTATCAAAAACTTAACTGATCTTGTATTTGTCTGACTGGTCCAGTTCTAAAAGAAATATTTTAGTCCCATGCAGTATTAATATCATGGTAGGCTTAACAATCTGCAGAATGGCCAGAATTAGAAGGCTGATAACACCAAGTGTTGCTGAGGATATACAGCAACTGGAACTCTCAATCTTTGCTGATGGCAATAAGAATGAACACACTACAGCTGCACTCAGCATTGGTTAATCTCAAAGACATCGTTTTGAGCAAAAGAAGCCAAACACAGTGAACACACTATAGCAGTTGATTGGCATAATGTTCAAAGTCAGGCAGAATTCAACTCTGTTTATGAGGGATGCGTAATGGGGCAGTGAGTCTAGAAAGAAAGTCGAAGAAGGCAACACTATAAATTCCAGACAGTGGCTACATGGTAGGGTACGTAGAGGGATTCCAGCATGCTGAGGATGTTTTAGTTTTGGCGTAGGTAGAGGCAATGAAGGGGTTTGTTTAATCTGTATGTTTACTTTTGTGCACTTTTATATGTGTTTGTCGTAACTCACAACACAAAGGAAAAACAACCACCACCATAGATACTATATATAATTAAAGTTCAAAAAAAAAAAAGAAAAGAAAAGAGATCATGGAAGGAAGAACATTCTAGCTCAGAGGAAGAACCCGGGTGACCAACCTGAGGCAAGAAGGAGCTCGTGTTATGAGAAGCGGAGAGAAAACCATGCAGGTGGAACAGGTGGGCCAGGACCAATAGGAAGAATGCCTGGTGAGGACGCAGGGCCAGAGCGAGGAGGCCGAGGCACCACAGGACAAGGCTCCTTTTTACTCTGAGTACAAGGGGAGCATGAGCATATTTTTTCAATGTTTAAATATTATAATTATAATGAGGATATCTGCATTGCTGGATATTAAAACATATTCTAAAATTATAATGATAAAAACTATTTGAATTCATTCATTGAACACATATTGATTTGATACCAACCATATGTAAAGCACTGTTCTAATTTCTGGGGATGGAGCCATAGCGCCTATAATCTAGAGGGGGAGGTAGGCAATGTGGTAGGGAATTTTATGTGTCAATTCGCCTGGGCTATGGGGTGCCCAGACATCTGGTCAAGCACTAATCTGGTTGTGGATGAGATTAACATTTGAATCAGTGGGCTGAGTAAAACAGGTCGCCCTGCCCAATGTGGGTGAGCCTCATCCAATCAGTTGAAGGCTTGAATAGAACAAAAAGGCTGACCCTCCCCTGAAACATGGGCTCTTCCTGCGTCCCGAGGCTGCAGCTTTTGGACCGGAACTACACCATCAGCTCTCCCGGCTGTCCAGCTTGCTGACTGCAGATCTGAGGACTGATCAGTCGTGTATCGCAATTACTTAAAATAAGTATACACACACACACATTCCCAGGGTTGTGTTTCTTGGGAGAACCTTGACTGATACAGGCAATAAATAGAAAAACTGATAAATGAGTAAGATAATTTCAGAGTGCAGTTAATGCTATAAGGAAATTAAGGTAAGATGGAGAGTGGTCAAGGGAGCAGGCAGCCTTTTGTAGGGCAGTGTGGAAGGTTTTCCGAGGAGCTGACACCTGAGCTGAGACCTGAATAACAAAAACACACACCAACACAGAAGAAAATAGCGGGCCAATGGAACAGAATGGAAAGTTCCAAACATGTAAGAATTTAGAACATAGCTATGGTGACATTTCAAAGTATTAGGGATGGACGGTTTTCTGGGTAAATAGAGCTGGGTAAATTGGCTGGTATTGGACAAATGTCTCTTTTTCAAGCAATGCACACTATTAATGGCCTATGAGTTAAACATTTAAATGCACACAGTAATCACAAAAGAGCCTCCAGAAGGTGCAGGAGACCGGCTTCTCTCGCGGTGGGAAGTCCTCTCGGGGCAGAAGCTCAGAAGAGACGGTGTGCACAGTGGTTGAGGCGGATCTCCAGCATCAGGAAAGCGCAAGGGGGCTTCTGGCAAGTTATGCAACATTTCTACATCTCAGAAACTGTATTATGGAATGAAATAAACTTCAAAATGACAAATTCCTCCCAATTTTCAAAATGGAAATCACAGTAAAACCGACCTCATAGGGTTGAATAAGACGTGAAACAATTGAACACACAGAAACCATCAGCAGAGTCAATCCGAGTTAATATCTTTCATATATTAAGTGTTCCAAAAGTCAGGGAGGAAAAAATACAGAAGAATGAACATGAACAATGAACAAAGGAAGAAACACAAATGGAAAATAAATGCATGAAAACAGGTCACTGTTATGTAATTGAATGTATGTAAACTTTAGCAAGGTAAAACTCTTGTCCCACCAGTCAAAGATTCAAAATATTTTAATATCCCTTGTTGGTTAAGTCGTAGGGAAGAAAAAATGGGGCCAGTCAAAGTTCTAGAAATCACTGGAAACACCAGGCCACCCACACCTTTGGAGCTGGGGGCCGGGGATACCAACGGCGGGTGTGAGCAGGTCTTGCATTGATAGACAGCGTCACCATAGTGCTACAGACGACAGTCTGGGAGAAGGGCAAAAAGGGAGAGCCTAGGGGGCTCTGTCCTCAGGGCATGGCTCGGGCTTGGAAATGCCCCACCAAGTCACTGGACGAGAGGTGAGTGGTTTTGTTTGTATTTTTTTAAGCCACGCTGTGCTTTAGATCCAATTCTTTAAAAAAGAAATATTGTTTCTAAGACCCGAAGTATTGGCAAGAGCTCGGTGTCTCTTCGTTCTAAAAGGAACACCTCCAGAAATAGCTTTTTATTAGAAGTACTGATTTTTCTGGGTTTCTCATATCTTTGCTGAAAGACTTCACTCCAGGAGCTGACATTTCCACATTGATGTCCTGACACGAGAGCAACAGGTGTCTCGCTGGGCACCGGCTTTATCAGGAGCAATAAGCTGCAGGCACATCTCCGGCTAATAGAAAGTGCCTCCCGGCTCTGCTCCCGGATTGAGATTCTGGACCCCTTTCGGCTGGGCCTCTGCAGGGCAGCAGCTCCCAGCTCCACGCCTGTTGAAGACATACGGCCACATGATGCATCACAGGGCTGCCTCCTGCCCCCTGACCCTCATTAGCATCGACATAGACAAGGAGCTGGCTGGCCCACGTGCCTTGGGCAGCCGCATTATCATCCTGTACTCCTGTTCACTTATTTCCTTCTTTATTGAGGAAATGACTTGTGGTTCCACAGAATCATAAATGCTATAAAAGTGAAAACATCCAAGCTGAGAGTTTCTTGTGTGACCCCAGGCTGTTGACACATCTATTTCAATCCCAAAACTAAAATTGCAGGCCTACAAAGTCCTCACGAATATAGTGAAGGATGCCACAGCGCTGCGTTACATGATGAAAAGCATTCAATCACGCATACATTATGTTACGAAAAAGTAAGTGCCTTTGTTCATTTGCGTCACCAAAGTTTATTAATCACTTATTGTGTGTGAGGCATTGTTCTAGGGACCATAACAACAGCTGGAATACAAAGAGGAGTAGCACACAGCTCTGTCTCCTATGGCAATCGCAGGCCAGCAGGAGAAGCTTGTGAACAGTTAAACTCCAATACGAGGTAAAACGACTTAAGGATTAAGTAGGAAATTATGAAAACCAAGGAAACACAGCGATTAACTGTGAAATGAAAAGGAGGATCTGGGCAGAGATAGCAAAGTTACATTTCTCTCCAAAGCCGCTCTTCGCAATACTCCCCCGATGGCCCCAGCCAGAACCCAGGGCACCATCCTGGACATTCTCTCCCCTCTAGCCCCATCTTTAGTTTGCTGCTGGATCCTGCCATCCCACACCACATCTCTCCATCCTATTGCCACAAATCTATGTCTGCGTTCAATAATCTCCCACTGGGGCTGAGGCCCTGCCTCCAGCCTTGTTCCCCTGACCACACCAAAGCTGGAGTAAATTTTAAAAATCCAAGTTTCACCATATCAGTATCTAAACTAAAACCATTCAGTAGCTCCACATTGCCCTCAAGATTAAATTCAAAGTTCTTAAGAGGCTTGTAAGCTCTCCTCTCTCTTCTCTCTCTGCTCATATCCTAATCTTTCGTACTATTCAGTTCTCGCACGTGCCCTGCATTGCTCGCTGCTAGAACCCTCTCCCCTGCCCCACCCCTGACTCCACTCCATCCTGTAGGTCTACTCCACGTCTCACCACAGAGATCATTTCCTCTGTGAACCCAAGTCTGGGTGATGTGGCTTCCTGCTTCTCCCTGCCACACCTCTGGCACTCGACTTACCATGTGACTCCACACACTGCATTATAATCACTTGTTAACTAGAATGGGTGCTCCTAGAGGACAGAGACAGTGTCTGGTTGGGCTGCCACCATTTCTCCAGCACACCAGCGTGGTGCCTGACCCATAGCAGGTGCTCAGTGCATATATAGAGTGTGGATGAAACAGGGAGGGAAAGTCTTTACATTGACTGCGCTCTGAAGCATCAATTACTGACAACTGGAAGATAGTGGGAAAGGGCATTCGACATGCATGTCTTAGTCTGTTCAGGCTGCTGTAACAAAATATCACAGACTGGCTGGCTTATAGACAGCAGAAATTTATTTCTCACAGTTCTGGAGGCTAGAAAGTCCAAGATGGAGCGAGTCATATTCTGGTGAGGGTCCTCTTCCTGGTTCATAGTTGGTGGTTCTCACTGTGTCCTCACATGGTGGAAGGGGCAGGGATCTCTCTGGCCCTCTTTAATAAGGTACTAGCCCCTTTCATGAGGATTCCACCCTCATGACTTCAGCAGCTCCCAAAAGCACCAACTTTTAATACCATCACACTGGGCAGTAGGACTTCAACATACAAATTTGGTAGGGGACACAAACATTCAGACCACGGCAATGTGCAAAGGCTCAAAAGCAGAAAACGTGTGTCCTTTATAGGGAGTTTCAAAAGATAGGCATATAATGAGAAATGCAGTTGGAAAGGCAGGTTGAGGTCAGCTCCTAGAAGCCCTTGAATGTCAGGCTAAAGAGTTAGGAGCAAGACTTCTGCTACCACCCTGGAGAGTAACAGGATTTACTGTCTTACCTGAAACAATCAAAAAAGAAAAGCAGGCAAAACATACAAAACAACAGTTTTCAAGTCACCAGATACCAGGCAGTGAAGAACAGAGATCTGTGAGAGACAGCAAACAAAGGATGTGAGCCCTGTGATCTCCCCCTTCCTATTTGAGAGCCATGGTCCATGGAATGGGAAGCGAGGTGGAGCCCAGTGGTTCCCCTGAGCAAGAAAGACAGAACTGAGACTCCAGAAACCAAAGTGGCGGGGGTTGCAAAGCAGAATGCTGATGGAGAGGGCTGCACAGAGGGACAACCCCAAGCCTCTGCGAAAGGATGTCCTGGCATATTCAGCAAAGTGCATACCAGCACATGTGGGAGGTGGGGGGTCCACATGAGGTCAGGGAAAAAGCTATCAAAAAGATTAGAAAATAGTGCCTCACACTGGGCCAGAAATAGTGCTTGTTCCCACCAACCAGACTGGGGCATCTCATTCTTCACAGTGCACTGGAAAAAATTCTTAGGAAGCTCTCACCTCCATAGTGGGCACAGTTAGTTGTAGATGGTACACTGCTGTGGACCCACCTAACAAACCAGAAAAGAAGACCTGGAAGAAACAAACTGTTTCCAGTTAACTTGACCGTGTCCCAGAGCAAAGTTCAGTAATATTTATGGGATCACAAAAATGTCCAGTAAAATTTAGAATGTCTGCCATTTCATCCAAAATGAACAGATATACAAAGAAGCAGGGAAACACAACCCACGATGAGGACAATAATCAACCCGTAAAAACCAACCCAGAACTGACACAGATGTTAGACTCAGCAGACAGGGACGTTAAAAATGATTACAAATGCACTATGTTCAAAAGTTTCTTGGAGACATGAAAGAGAAAATAAAGAACAAAACAGAAAATTCTAAAGACAAAAATTACCAAGTCTGAAATTAAAATTACCCTGGATGGGCTAATTAGACACTGCAGAAGGAAGAGTCAGTGAAGCTGAAGACACAGCAACAGAAACTACTAAAATAAAACACAAAGAAACAAAACAACCATCAGTGACTTGTGGGACAACTTCAAGAGCTACACGAGGCATATAATTCTAGTACCTGAGGGAATGGAGGGGAAGACAGTGAAAAATTGGAGAAATAGTGGCAGAAAAATTTTCAGTTTGATAAGACAATAAACCCACACATCCAAGAAGCTTAATGAATCCCCAGGTACATCATAATTAAAATAGTGAAATCCTGTGACAAAGAGAAAAATCTTAAAAACAGACAGAAAAAAATTGCATACAGAAAAAGATGGCAATAGAGCAAGCTCTTTAAGAGACTGAAAGAAAAAACTATCAATCTAGAATTCTCTACCTAGACAAAATCTTTCAAAAACAAAGGCAAAATAAGGACATTTGCAGAAATGATAAAGCTGAAAGAATTTATGATGAGAAGTCGTGCACTACAAGAAGCATGAAAGGAAGTCCCCTGTACAGAGAGAAAATGATAGCAGATGGTTCTGTGGTTTTGTAGTTACTTTGTAGTTTGTAGTTTTGTAGTTAAATTGTAGTTACTTTGGTAAATAGATAAGACTGTTCCCCATTATTTGCATCTCGTTAAAAAATAATTGGCTGTTTTAAAGTAATAATAACAATGTATTGTGAAATTTATTACATATGTATAAATAAAATATATGCCCACAACTGCTTAAAGGCCAGGAGAAGGAGAAAAGAAATGCTTGTATGTTATTGCATGTTTCTTAAACTATATGCAAAGTAGCCAAGTATAACATAAAGATAGAGCGTAGTAACTTAAAGATGTACACTACATATGCCCAAGTCATCACTATTATTTTAAAGTGTTATAGCTAATAAGCCAACCAAAGAGATAAGTGGAATCATAAAATATTGACCATTAATTAAAAAGAAAGCAGAGAAAGTGGAAAAGGGAGCAAGGAAGAGATGGGAAAACTAGAGAACAAACAGCAGGCTTATGGATGTAAACCAAACTAATAGTTGCATTAAATGTAATTTGACTAAACATTCCAATTAAAATGAAGAAATTGTCAAACTGGACAAAAAAAGCAAGAACCAACTCTCTGATTCCTATGAGAAGCGCATTTGAAAATATGCATAAAAATGAGTCAAAACAAAAGCATAAGGAGAATATGAATCATGATAACACTAGTCAAAAGAAAGTCGGATACTCTTCAGTATTAGACAAAAATGTTCAGGAGCAAAGCTCGTTGATAGAGACATAGAAGGGCACTCCATAAGGAGGAGGGGCTCAACTGAGCCAGCGGCTCAAACACTTCTAAACCTGCACGAACTTGATAACAGAGCTTCACAACACATTCAGCAAGACTGACACAGCTTCAAAGTAAAAGAGAGAAAATAAAAGTCACGGTACCTTTCCCTCAAGACCTGAACGAGGAAGTAGAAAGGAAACCAGCAAGGATATGCTTCACTTGACAGACGTGACTGACACTTGGAGAACACTCCAGCCAACAACAGCAGGATGAGCATTCTTGTCAAGTGTACACATAAAACTTACCAAGACAGGTCATATCCTGGACCATAATTTAAGTTTAAACTAATGTCAAAGGATTCAAGTCATAAAAGTATGTGCTCTGACAAAAACGGAATTTAATTGCAAATTAATAACAGAAAGATATCTGGAGCATGCCCAGATATTTGGAAGCAAAATGACATACTTCTAAATAACCCATGGATCAAAGGAGAAACCAAAAGGGAAATTAGAAAGTATTTTGAACTGAATGAAAATTCAAACACATCATGTCAGAATGTGTGCAGTGTGACTAAAGCGGTCATTAGGGAGGAATCTATAACACCCACTGCCTACAGGAAACAAGAAAGGTCTCGACTCCAGGACCTCAGCTTCCTCTTTAAAAAACTGGAAAAAGAGTAGCAAATTAAATCCAAAGTAGCAGAACAAAGGAAATTAAGATCAAAATGGAAACCAACAAAAAAGAAAACAGAAGTGAATAAAACCAGAGACTGGTTCTTTGAGAAGTTCCACACGATTGGCACACCGATCCAGACACGAGGAGAAAAGACACAAATTACCAACACTGGGAATGAGGAAAGTGGCCTCACTGTAGATTCAATAGGTGTTAAAGGATAATAAGGGAATATTGTGAACAATTTTTAAGCATATGCATTCAAAAACATAGATGAAACATAAGATTGCTTGAAAGACACAATTACCAACAAAAAAATAGGCACTGTTAATATTTTTATATCTATTAAAGAAATTGAATTTGCACTTGAGACTCTTTGCCTTGCGCCTCACCCCCGAAAACGGCAAAACCCTAGAACCAAATGGCTTTACTGGTGAATTATACCAACCACTTAAGGAAGAAACATAACAATTCGCTACAAACACATCCATAAAACTGAAGAGGAAGAAGCACTTCCCACTCCACTCTTTGAGGCCAGCGTGACCTGGATTCCAAAATCAGACAAAGACATGATCAGAAAGGAAGACCTGGAAACAAATCCCTCATAAACATAGATTTAAAAAAGTAAATGAAATTTTATTTTAGCAAATTATCTACCCATATATTAAAAGAGTAATGTATCATGCCCAAATAAGCTTTAGTCCAGAAATGCAAAGTTTGTCTAACATTTGAAAATCAATGTAATTCACCATATTACCAAACTAAAGAATAAAAACTATATGATCATCTCAATTAAACAAAAAAGGAATTTGACAAAATCCAAAGTCTGCTTTTCTTAAAAACTCTCAGAAAACAAGGGAAAAGTGAACTCCATCAACCTGATAAGGAGCATCTACGAGAAAAACACAGCTAAAGTCACACTTAATCACGAATGTTTTCCCCTAAGATCAGGAAAAAAACAAGGGTGTCTACTCTCACCACATCTGTAAATATTGTATTGAAAGTTCTGTCTGATGCACTCAGGACAGAAAAGGAAACAAAAAGCATGCAGCTTGGCATGGAAGAAGTAAAGTTGTCTTTATTCTGAGATGACGTGATCATTGCTGACAAAAATTCAATGAAACCAAAAACGCTACAAGTAAGTAGGACAAATAAGTGAGTTTAAGAAAGTTTGGGTGTAGAAACAACACCAGTACTCAAAACTCAATTTTATTTCTATATTAGAAAACAATCAGCAATTTAAATTTTAAAAATATACCGTTTGCGATAGCACTAAAAGTATGGAAAATAGATAAGTTCGACAAAATACCTGTTAACTAAAACCTGCAAAATATTGCTAAGAGAAATTCAAGACTTAAATGAGTGGAAATATATACTTTGTTCATAGGTCAGAAGACTCAATAGTGTTAAGACGTCATTTTTCCCTAAATTTGTTTAGAGGTCCAAAGCTATCCCAAACAGAATTCCATCAAAGTTTTTTCTTGAAATTGACAAACTGGTTATAAAGTTCAGCTGGACTTGCAAACAACCTAGAACAATGAAAGAGCGCTGAAAAAGAAGAACATAGGAAGGATAACACAACCAACTTGATGGCATGTTATAAAACTATTGTAATCACACAATGCACTATAATTTTCAAAATAGAAAAATAGGTGGAAGGAACAAAGTAGAGAGTCCCAGTCATAAACACACAAATACGGACACTCACTTTTGACAAGGGAGCAAAGGCAATTCAGTGGGGAAAGGATAGTCTTTTCAACAAATGGTGCTGGAACAATCAACTACCCTCTGCCAAAAAAAAAAAAAAGAACTTTGAAAGTTACCTCACACGTATATATCATATACATGATATACACTCATAATATATATAAAATTTAACTCAAAATGTTTCGTAGACCTAAAAGTGAAACCTAAACTATAAAGTTTCTAGAAGAAAACACAGGAGAAATATTTGTGATCTTAGTTTAGGTAAAGAGTTATGTGAGGGGCCGGCCCAGGGGAGCAGCAGTTAAGTGCACACGTTCTGCTTCAGCAACCTGGGGTTCACCAGTTCGGATCCGGGTGCAGACATGGCACCACCTGGCAAGCCATGCTGTGGTAGGCGTCCGACATATAAAGTAGAGGAAGATGGGCAGAGATGTTAGCTCTGGGTCAGTCTTCCTCAGCAAAAAGAGGAGGATTGGCAGGCAGCAGATGTTAGCTCAGGGCTAACCTTCCTCAAAAAAAATAATAAAAGAGTTATTTGATATCACACCCAAAGCACAATCCATAAAAGAAAAAATTAATAAATGGGATTTCTTAAAAACTATACATTTCTGCTCTTGAAAAGAGTCATTAAGAGAATAAAAAGATATTGGGAGAACATATTTGCAATCACATGTCTGACAGAGGACTTGTATCAGGAATCTATGGAGAACTTGAAAAATGCAATAAAAACAATAACTCAATTTTAAAAATAGGAAAAGGATTTGAACAAATACTCCACCAAATGAGACGTATGGACAGCAAGTAATCTAATAAAATGTCCTCAATAACATTAGTCATTATGGAAATGCAAATTAGAACCACAGTAAGAGATCACTACACACATGTTAGAATGGCAAAAATGGCTACAAGTGACCATGTCAAGTGTTGGTGTGGACGTGGGGGAACCAGAACTTGAGTGCACATATAATGGTACAATCACCTTGGAGAACAGTTTTCCACGGGCTGAAACATACATTTAACATATGATGCTGCCATTCCACTCCTCAGTATTCACCCCAGGGTGAACAAAGCGTATGTTAATACAAAGACTGTACGTGGGTGTTCATAGCAGCTTTATTTGTAGTAGCCAAAACGGGGGGAAAATCTTCTACCAGGAGGGGAGTGGGTAAACATACAGCGGGATACATGGACAATGGAATACCACTCAGAAGCAATAAAAAATAATGCACTATTGATGCATGCAACAGCGTGAATGACTCAAAATAATTATGCTAAGTAAAGGCAGATAGATAAAAATGAGTATATCCTGTATGATCCTTTTATGTAAAACTCTACAATTAGAGTGGCAGAAAGCAGGCCAGTGGTTGCTTGGTGAGTGGGGGTGCAGGTAGACTCAGGAGGAGACATTCTGAAGGGGCATGAAGAAATCTATGGGGCCATGGGCAGGTTCATCCTCTTGATTGTGTTGATGATTTTACAGGCTTAAGCATACATCAAAACTTACCAAATTGTACGTCTTAAATATGCACAATTTATCGTATGTCACTAAAAAGGGGTTAAATTAGGGCTAATAAATAAGGAATAGCAAGATCACAAGATGCAGGATCAATATCCAAATGTCAACTGTATTTCTACTTACAAACAATAAATAATCCAAAAGTGAAATTAGGAACATGATACCATTCACAATAGCATCAAAAAAGGTAAAATACTTACAAATAAATTTAGCAAAAGAAGTGCAAGACTTGTACACTGAAAATTATAAAATAATGGTGAAGGAAATTAAAGATCTAAACAAATGGAAAGACATCCACATTCAATGCATTAGAAGATTCCTCTTGTTAACATGGCCATTCTCTCCAGCTTGATCTTTAGATTCAATGCAATCTCTACCAAAATTCCAGCAGGGTTTATCACAGAAATTGACAAGTAGATCCTAAAGTTTATATGCAAAAGACTTAGGATAGTAAAGGCAATTTTGAAAAAGGACAAAGTTGGAAGACTTTTACTTCCTGTTTTCAAAATTTACTATAAAGGTACTGTTATCAAGACAGTGTAGTTCTGGCATAAGAACAGAGATATATAGATTGATGGAACAGAATTGACAGTTTAGAAATCAATTCTTATAATCAATTAATTTTTGACAAACACGCCAAGGCAATTCCTTAGAAAAAGTCTAACCTTTTTAACAATCAGTGCTGGGACAATATGCAACACCAATAAAAAAAGAACTTAGCATACAGAAGAATTAACTGAAAATGGATCATAAACTTAAATGTAAGGGCTAAAACAATAAAACTTTTAGAGGAAAACATAGGAGAAAAGTTTCTAGTTTGGGGTTAGGCAAAGATTTCTTAGCTATGACACCAAAAGCATAATTCATAAAAGAAAAAATTGATAAGTTGGACCTCCCTAAAGTTCAAAACTTTTGCAGTTCAAAAGACATCAATAAGAAAATGAAAAAATAAGCAACAGAGAAAATATTTGCAAAGTACATATCTAATAAAGGACTTGAGTCCGGAATACACAAAAATACCTCTTACAGCTCAATTATAAAAAGACAAGCAACCCAATCCAAACAATAGCACACATTTGAAATAGACATTTCCCCATAGAAGATATACAAATGGCTAACAAGCACATGAAAAGATGCTCAACACATTAGTCATTAGGAAAATACTGATTAAAACTACAAGACACCCTCTCACTAGAACGGCTGTAATCAAGAAGGCAGACAACAACAAACTTTGGAGAGGCTGTAGAAAAATCGGACCCCTCGTGCATTGCTGGTAGGAATGTAAGATGGTGCAGTCATTTAAGAAAACAGTTTGTCGTTTCTTAAAACTTAAACATAAATTTGCCATATGACTCAGCAATTCCACTCTTAGGTGTCTACCCAAGAGAAGCGAAAATATATGTCTATGCAAAAACTTTTGCATATTTCTTTGCTGTATATTATGAACATTTATTCATAATATCCCCAAATTGGCAACAACCTGGATATCCATCAATTGGTAAATAAATAGACAATAGAATACTATTCTGCAAAAAAAAACGAGGAACTACAGATACATTCTACCACATGGATGAACCTCAAAAAGAGTGTTGAGTGAAAGAAGCCAGACTCAAGAAACCACATATTGTACGATTTGCTTTTTAAGTAATATCCAGAAAAGGCAAAGCTACAAAGACAGACAGTAGATTAGTGGTTGCCTCGGGCAGATAGATGGGCACAAGGAATCACACTGGGGTGATGAAACGGTCTAAAACTGATTTACGGTGATGGTTGCACAACTTGATCAACTTACCAAAAAAAATTTTTGCAATAAATTTGCATTTAAAAAATCAGACAAGGGGCCAGCCCCGTGGCTGAGTGGTGGGTTTTCATGCTCTGCTTCAGTGGCCTGGGGTTTCGCTGGCTCGAATCCTGGGTGCAGACATGGCACTGCTCACCAGGCCATGCTGAGGTGGCATCCGACATGCCACAACTAGAAGGACCCACAGCTAAAAATACACTACTATGTACCAGGGGGCTTTGGGAGAAAAAGGAAAAATAAAAAATAAATAAAAAATAAATAAATAAATTTCAAAAATCAGACAAAAATGGTAATATATATGATATGCAAAATGTGCCTCCAACAAGACATTTAAAAAGAAAAGTGATTCAAAACAGGAGTTAAGGATGTCCCTGAAAGTTTTTGAGGATTTGTTATCAAAACTGTATCTTGGGAAGATCCAACCTGCATTTTAAGAAGACACCCCCTATAGTTATACAAAGGATAGATCAGATAGGTGAGAACGGCAGTTTTGAAGGAATAGAACTAATAAATATGATACCTTCCAGTCAAACAGGAACTATGTATAAAAATCTAAGGTTAAACAAGGCCCTTTTCACAAGCTCCCAGAACAGAGTCGACAAAAGACGCTCCTCGCTTCTTAACATCTCCTCCCACAGAAAAAGATTCCTCTGAATCAGGTGGAATTAGAGAAAAGCGAAGGCCATCGGGGAGAAACTGCCTCCTCACAGCCATCTCCTCTGCTGTGACACTTGGCAAATGTTGATACAGCCTTCTGAATTATACTCTTTATGCAGCAAAACTCTGTTTCCTATCACAGCATATCCTACTAATGTGACAGGTTGGAGATAGGACAGCACTGATGTTCCGTGCCAAACACCATTCAGGTGACTGAACTCACTTCCCTTTTGAAAACCAGAGCCATCTGCCAATCGTAGGCGAGCGACACCTGAAAACACCAATGTGGAGGTTAACAGAAGATGATGTAGATGCCAATCTGGCATCTGATTTTGACAAAATGTCTTGTTCCAAAGCAAGTACACTGTATGACTCAAAGATAATTTTTTGCACCATCAAGGCTTGTACTAGCTTGTACAAAGGGTATTTGCCTCCCTGACAGTGTCTTGCTTAGATCTCTGGACGAGAATTGCCATTTCAAGATCCTTTTAAAATTTTCCCTTAATTGTGCCCTAATGCAACCCTTCCTCAGAAATGAAATCATTAATATTTCTTGAAATCATTAACATTTGGATTTTGTTCTTTGTTGCCTTGGAACCACATGGGTTTGAAGCCATATGCTGTAGCCAGGCAGTCACATGTCTTTTCAGTTTTCAGCCACGCTGTCATTCTCTCGCATTCACATGACTAGGGAGGGATCGTTCCCTTTCATTTGTCCGAAATGCAATAAATATGAGTGTCACCACTTTAGGCTATGTTTAAGGTTAAAAGGAGTAAGAAATAATGGAGCTTGGGTGTAGACCACACACCGTAGAAGCACTGTTCACAAAATGAGAAGCAGTCATAGCAGATCAAGCCGAATGGCGGATGTGCTGAAACCACGCCTTTGCGGGGAGGTAGGCTTGGGGTTGGTGACCTGACAAGAAAGAATGAGAAGGGCTCTCATCTGAACAAGCGACTCCCTTCAACAGATGAGAGTCACAGAGAGAAAGGAGGCCGGACAGACTAAGGAGTCTCTTTCTGACAGTCCATGCGAGCTTCCTCAGGAAGGGTTCAGCAGATACCCATCAGAAGTGAAGTCACCAAATGGAAATTAGAACAGCCAGCACTGGAAAAAGGTGAATTAGAGATCTGTAATTTCTCTTCCAACACTCAATCTATGACCAAAGATGATCACTATTTCCTTCTAAGACATACATTATATAATTTTATGCTTACTATAAACCTGAAACATTAAGTAAAGATTATATCAAGTATAGTTTAAAGGAGAAAAAAATATATCATCCACATTAGAAAGATTTATAAAAATTATTAATTTTAGAGTTTGTATTGTGGGGGACTGGAATTGGCCACCCCAAGATATGTCACATGAGGATTATTTTGGGCTAGTTACTTTTAAAAACTGCAGACAGGAGAGAAACTCTGAAAAGTAAAATTTACTTATGCTTTGCTAAGAGACATTTACATTGTAAAGGAAATCTCCATCTGTAAAGGGGTCTCCCTCCGTACCAGGAAGAAGGGGGTATGACTTTATCTTTAACTCTTATCAATGCAGAAGGCAAGGACTTAAATCTGCATAATAATTTTACTCTT
Organism: Equus przewalskii; assembly: GCF_037783145.1. Lineage (NCBI taxonomy): Eukaryota > Metazoa > Chordata > Mammalia > Perissodactyla > Equidae > Equus > Equus przewalskii. Next base: position 3,113,176 of record NC_091831.1, read on the forward strand.
ATTCACTGTACTTTTCTGGTAATCTCCCATAACCGACTCCCCCCACCCCCAACATCCTCCTTTGTCTTTAGCTGAAGGTGATATTTAAGTTGGTGGCTTCAGCCATTTTGGCAAGTTGCTCAGTTTTCCTGAGGTTCTCCCATGTATACATGTTATAAAGCTTTGTTTAATTTTCTCGTTATTCTGTCTCATGTGAATTTAATTCATTTTCCAGCCAGAAGGACCCAGAGTAGGTCGAGGAAATGTCTTCCTCCCCTACAGTTTTCTTAAAGAGGTAAATTTCAGTTATTAGAAAAATTCAAATACATGTGATTCATCATGCCAAATGATTGACTCCCTACAATTTAAGCAAGATATTGTTCGTATTACTTTTGCTAGTTTTTCTAAAATGAAGATCCTCAAGTTTCATCAAATTTGCAAAGTCCATGAATCGCCCAGATGTATAAATCTGTGTGGGGCAATACAGCATGCTAGATAGCTCAGGAATCTCCCCAGTTGGTGTGACCTGGGAAGCAGAAACCACGAGTGTGTGGATTCAGGGATCTCTTACAAGATTTAGTGCTTCACAGCATGCACAGTACAGAGCTGGAGGAGCGGAGAAGGCAGCCACCAGCCCTCCTGCAGCTCTGGGATCTGTGGGGAAATCAGAACCCAGTCACACCCCACCTCCCAAACAGAACCATGAGGAAACTGGGGGCAAAGTATGTCCAAGGCTGTGCCTTTGCCCAGTGGAGGGCCTGGGGCTACCTTTGGCCACTGTTGGCCAGCTGGGCTTGAAGCAAGGGATAGAGCTGAACGTGGAGTGTGGGAGAGTGAGGACAACCTTCACGACGGCCTTCAGAGAGCAGTGGCTGCTGCGCTGGCTCTACCTCCTAAAGTTTCACTCACCTTTGTCTTTGTCAACTCTGGCCAGGGGTCACACCAGGAAGGGGGTTCTGGGAATGCTGCCAAGTCATCTTAGCCAAGGTAACACAGAACAAAGCCCACACAGTATTTCTACTACCAAGAAAATCTAACAATGCTAGAAAAATGTAAAAAGTTAAAAGAAATATATAATAGAAAAGAAAAATATAAAAGATACTGTTTCAAGTACACAAATGAGCATAAAAGAAATTATGAAAATACTCAGAGGCTATAAACGAAGTGAAAATATGAAATTAGATGAGTGCCAAATCTGGTGGCAGCCCAGGGTCCTAGACTGACTTCCAGTGACGCAGGGTTTCCATTGTTCATCCCTGCAGAGTGACAAAGTGCAGAGTCACAGTCCTTAAAGCCAGAGCCCTGAAGGGTACCCTCACAGAAAATAAAAATAAATTCTTACTTGCAAGTGAAGATAGCAAGGAGGCCAGGCTCTCACGGCCCTGACTCAGGTGCAATGGGAAACATACCCCAGAGATGTTGCCATGTCCACCCGGCTTCGCACCATCCCACTATCTGCATCGCCCAAATGACTCAGACAGAGGGCTCAGATTCAAGTGGTCCAAGAGCATAGGTTGTGAATTCCTTGGTTTCCTGGCAGAAGCAAACCCAAACACTTCCCCTAAAAGTCCCAAACATAAGGAAACAAACAAGCCAAAACAACAACAAGAACAACAACAACAAAAACATGGCACATAAGCAGCAATTAGGAGAAATAATGAACAGTGAAATCAGACCTCAAAAACTTCAGATATTAGAACATTAGATTCGAAATATAAAATAATTATGTGCATTACGAGCAAAGGAGAGATACAAAGTATTAAAAAACAATAGGATATGAATGATTATGCAGATTTAAAAATAAACAGAAAAAAAATTATAGAAATTAAAAAGATATACTAAAATGCCTGGGATTAAACAGCAGATTAGAACCAAATGCAGAGAGAATTGGTGAACAGAGAAATAGATCTGAGGAAAATATCAAGAGTATTTCATAGAGAAATAAAGGAAGGAAAATATGAAAGAAATAGTAAGAGAGATGGAAAAATCTAGCATACGTCTAATGGAAGTTTCAGGAAAGAATAAGGAGATTGGGAGAGAGGCAATATTTGAAGATACAATGTCTAAGATGCTTTCATACACAGGAAAGATATAAATCCTCAAAATCACAAAACAATGAATCCCAAAGAATAAACAAAAAGAAATACACATTATAGCATATCATAGGGAAACTCTCTAAGATTAAAGTCAAAGATCTTCTCAGCCAGAGAGAAAAGAGACAATCTGCCATGGAGCGAGGACTCGTCGGGCAGCTGTCTGCTCGACAGCGACAATGGTGGCCAGAAAACAGTGCCAAGGAATATCATCTCAGTCTAGAGAGGTATACCCAGCAAAACTTCAAGAAGAGGGCAAAACAAAGATATTTTAGACAAACAAATCTTGAATTTGCTGACAACAGAGCCTAACCATGGGGACTTCTCATGGATATATTCTGGGAAGAAAGGAAAATGATTCCAGAAGGAACTTCTGAAATTGAAAAAGAAAATGGTGAATATGAGTACATTTGAACACGTATTAATACTAATTTGAAAGCTAAAAATAATATTATCTGAGATTCCACTTCAAGAAATGGCAAATTAGGAAATTTGGACCAACCCTTCATTGAGAACTGAACATACTTTAAAAATTCATTAAAGATGCTGAGTATCCAACAACATTAAAAAGAAAGTGACCCAGGGAGATGTGTCCTGGGTTGAGGACCCTCTCTCCCATGGGATCTCATACCCATTTCAGAGAATGAGGCTAAAACAATGAGCAATTAATTTGACAGCAGGTGAAACTATGGCAAAAGATAAATCTTCATGAACTAGAAAGAGTAGAAACCACTTTAACATGATATAATTTTTCTGTTTTGATAAAACGTTTATGACAAAAATTGAAGAGTAAGAAATTAAACTGTTATTATCCACAGATGATATGATTGTGTAGGGGAGGAAGACATTTCCTCTACCCACTCTGGGTCCTTCTGGCTGGACAACAAATTAAATTCACATGAGACAGAATAACAGCAGAAAATTAAACAAAGCTTTATAACATGTACACATGGGAGAGGCTCAGGCAAACTGAGTAACTCACCAAAACGGCGCAAGCTCTCACCTTGAACGCCATCCTCAGCTAAAGACAAAGGAGGACGTCGGGGGTAGGGGGAGTCAGTTATGGGAGATTACCAGAAAAGCACAGTAAACAAGAGTAAGGTTATTATGCAGATTTAAGTCCTTGCCTTCCACACTGATACAGTTTCTAGAGATAAGGTCATCCCCCTTCTTCCTGGTGCAGAGAGGGAGACATCTTTACAGATGGAGATTTTCTTTACAAATGTAAATGTCTCTTAACAAAGAGTAGCTTCTACTTTTCAGAGTTTCTCTCCTGTCTGCAGTTTTTAAAAGTAACCAGCCCAAAATAATCCTCATGCCAAAGAGACATGTCTTAGGATGGCCAATTCTAATCCTCCACAATTGTGTGTGCATAAAATCCAAGATAATGTACAGATAAATTATTAAAGTTAGTAGGAAAGTTTTGAAAAGTTGCTGCATGCAAATTCAATCTGGTAAAATCAATTGTACTTCTATATACCATCAAAGTTAACAATTACAGTTTATAAAGACACCATTTACAACAGTGTCAACTATATCAAATACCTAGGAATGAACCTAACAAACAATGTGCAAGATATCCATGCAGGGAGAAAAACATTATTAAGAGAAATTAAGGAAACCCTCAATAAATGGAGGAATGAGCCAAGTTCATTTGGTTTAAAGACTTAATATTATAAAATGTCAATTTTTCACGAATTCCAAAACAATACCAATCAAAATCCCTAATTTTCTGTTGAGCTTCATAAACTAGTTTAAAACTTAAATGAAAATGCATAGGACTCAGAATATGTCAGGTCTTCTTGAAGAAGAAGTTGGGATGGCTTGCTCTGTTTGAGATCAAGACTGAATATAAAGCTAAAGTAATTAACACAGACTGGTACTGACACAAGTACGCACACACTAATGGGGCACAGTAGAAAGTCCATAAGCAGACCCACACGTGTATAGATACCAGATTTATGACAAATGGCACTGCAGAACAGCGAGAAAGAATGGCATTTTCAATAAACAATGTAGGGTTGATCGGAATGTAAACCTCAATGTGAAAGGAAATCCAGTAAAATTTATAGAAAATAAAATGAGAGAGTATCTTCATGACTTGAAGTGGGGAACAACATCTGAAAAGGAAATAAAAATCATTAACCAAAAAAGATAGGATTGATAAGTTTGACTATAATAAAATGACAAACTCGTGTTTATTAAAGTCATCATTAAGAGAGTGAAAAGGCAAGCTGACCGAGAGGACATTTACAGCATGCATAAGTGCTAGGGACCGAATGATGGTGTACTCTCAAAATTTACATGGTGAAATCCTAATCCCATTTTAATGGTCTTTGGAGGTAGGGTTTTTGGGACGTGATTAGGTCATGAGGGTGGAGCCCTCACAATGAGATTAGTGCCCTTTAGAACAGAGGCCCCAGAGAGCTCTCTTGTGCTATTTCTGCCATGTGAGGACACAGCGAGAAGATGGCAGTCTACAAGCCGGAGGGCGGGGCCTCACCAGACACCAAATCTACTGGCACCTTGCTCTCAGACTTTCCAACCTCCAGAACTGTGAGAAATAAATGCTTGTTGTTAAAGCCATTCAGTCGATGATATTTTTGTTACAGCAGCCCAAAATGACTAAGACAATAACCAAGAAAGTTTTTGTGAAGAATTCCTACAAAACAATACAAAAATGATAAACAAAGCAGTAGGAAAAATGAGAAAGAAGAGGCAATGCATGAAAGAAGATATCCAAATCAAAGTTAAACATCTGAGGTGTTCAAGAACATTAATAGTTAGGAAATGCAACTAAGACTACTATCCATCCACCAAGAGTGCTGAAATTAAAGCGATTGATAGTATTAAATGCTGTGAGGATCCGGAAAATGGGAATCCTCACACAGTGCTGGTGGGGGTTTAAACTGTGATAAGCACTCAGTAAAACCACTTGGCATCATCCACTAAAGTTAGACATATGGTGCCCTAAGATCTAAGAATTTCCCTACCAGGTACATTCCCAGTAGACATGCAGGCGTATGAACCACACACACACAAAAGCATAAGAACGTTCTTTGCTACATTGTTCAACATAGTCCTAAACTAGAAATAAACTCAAATATCTTTCAACAGAATAACGGATAAATAAATTGTGGCTTTTTTATATAATGAAAGACTATAGGGTATGAAATGAGTAAATGAGAGTTACACCTACAAACTGAATCCCACGCACCTTTGTCATAACCCCATCTCTGATGACTATAGACTTAAATGTGAAAGGCAAAACTAAAAGACCTTGAGAAGAAAATTAGGAAAATATCTTTTATGTATTTGAAGTAGGAAATGATTTTTAAAAAGAGAAAGAATCACAAACCTAAAGGAAAAGATGGATAAATCTGATTATGTCTAAATAAAAATGTATCTGTTCATAAAACACACCATAAAGCCTGCGATGATCTATACTTGCAATAATTTTTTAAAACAATGAAACGTTAGTGTCGAGAATAGGTAAAAAAAAAAAGTCCTCAAATCAATAGAAAAAAACCTCATAATCAACTCAATAGGAAAATAGGCAAAAATCTCAAACATATGAAAAGATTCTTAGTCTCACTAATAGTCATGGAAATGTTAGCTAGAATCACATTGGAGCACCATTTCATACACTCCCAATGAGGAAAAGCTAAAAAAAGATCTTCCAGTAGCAACTTCTAACAGGAAGGAGCAATTGGCTTTTGGGTGGGAATGTAAAATGGTGCAATTATTTTGAAAGCTGAGCAAGTTCTCGGGATCTAATGTGCAGCCTGGTGATTAGAGTTAATGATACTATATTGTATACTTGAAAGTTGCTAAGAAGGTAGACCCTGAATGTTCTCACCACAAAAAAGAAATGGTAATTGTGTGATGGGATGGAGGTGTTAACTAAAGCCATGGTATAATAATTTTGCACTATATAAGGGTATCAAATCAACATAGCATACACTTCAAACTTATACAATGTTATATGTCAATTGTATCTCAATAAAGCTGGGAAAAAAATAAAACAAATTGGCATGATCTCGTTAAACGGAAAGGCGCACATAACCTATGCCCTGAGAGATACATAAGCATATGAATATTTTTCATATATATATACATACATGTATGAAACGTTTGCTTTTAGGTACCAGGAGACAAATTCAAGGATATTCCTGGCAGCATAAACCTGCCATTTTGTAATAGCAAAAACCTGAATTGACAGCGGAATGGATAAATAATTCCATCTCCATTTAACAGAAGGCTATAAAGCAGTAAAAACAAATGAACTCCGGTTGCTTCCATTCATCACCGTGGATGAATTGCACAAACGTAAATTTGCAGGAAGGCAAACTACGGAAGAATGCATACCATGTGATTACAATTACATAAAGTCCACAAGTTTGCAAAACTAAGAAAAATATTGTTTAGGGATTGGTACATATATAATAAAAAATCAAGAAAAGCTTGAGATGAGAAGGATGAGAACCACAAAACTTGACTTGGCAACCATCTCACATAGGAGGGGAGGATGATGCTGCTAGAGAGGGGACCACAGTGGGCTTCAAAGAATCACAAATGTTCTCTCTTATAAGTGGGGTGGTGGGTATATAGGCATTTGGTTCATTAGTACTACTTTATACCTGTCATATATGCTATACGTGTATATTTAATTTTGTCCAAAAAAGGTAACATTTCCTAAAACCTTTCCCCTGTGCTCTGTGGCTTTGCCCTCCTCCTGCTCTAAATCCTCTGCAGTCTCTCTTCTGCTCCCCTCCTCCCCTGGGAGAAGCTCTGATGCTCCGTATGTCCCCAGCACTCAGCTCTCTCAAGCTGGTCCTGCTCCCCCAGCTCCCATCTGTACATCTCAGAGTTCCCTTACACTGACAGAGCCCTATCAAACCCCTTCGCAGGCTGCACTGGTTCTCACACGTGCTAAAACTGATAATGGAAATTTCATGCATGTTCAATGATGCATTGAATTGCATTAAGAAAATATTTGATTTGGGGTCTCTCTGGGTGTCATTCACTGCTGTTTGACTCTTTCATTTAGCTAATAGCAATACCAGATACCTAAATGATCTCATAGTTGTCCTTTGATGATACTTTTTTTAATTGAGATCATACTAATTTATAACATTATGAAATTTCAGTTGTATGCTATTATTTGTCAGTCACCACATATATGTGCCCCTTTACCCATTATTCCCACTCCTTAACCACTTTCCCCTCTGGGAACCACTAATCTGTTCTATTTGTGCATGTATTTGTTTATCTTCCACATAGGAGTAAAATCATACGGCATCTGGCTTATTTCGCTTAATATAATACCCTTGAGTTCCATCCACATTGTTGCAAATGGGATGATTTTGTCTTTATTTATGGCTGAGTAGTATTCCATTGTATATACATACCACATCTTCTTTATCCAGTCATCGCTCGATGGGCACTTGGGTTGTTTTCACATGTTGGCTACTGTGAATAATGCTGCAATGAACATAGGGGTACGTGAGTCTTTTTGAATTGTTGATTTCAAGTTCTTTGCATAGATACCCAGTAGTGGGGTTGCTGGGTTATATGATATTTCTATTTTTCACTTTTTGAGAAATCTCCATAGTGTTTTCTGTAGTGGCTGCACCAGTTTGCGCTCCATTCCCACTAGCAATGTATGAAGGTTCCCTTTTCTCCACAACCTCTCCAACGTTTGCTGCTTTTTGTCTTGGTGATTATAGCCATTCTAACAGATGTAAGGTGATACCTCGCTGTAGTTTTGATTTCCATTTCCCTGATGTTACGTTCTTAGTTCTATGTGGTTCTCCTTTCCGCACCAGTCTCAGACTTGACACAGAGCTCAACTCTTCCATCGCTGAATGCCGGAAATGTTGCAGCCAGAAGACAGAAGTCAAGAATTAACTCACTCCTCCAGAGGGCACACAGAGAACCTTAATTGCCTGGAATTTCTCTGAATCTCAGAGATCGCAGTGGGTGCAATAATCTCTTGAGAATTAAAATAGCCAAAGATTCAAAGATTGTGCATATGTCCCTGCCAGCAGGCAAAACTAAACTCTTCATTATTATTACTGGTAACAGCTATGGGATTCCAGAGGGATCTAGAAAAAAATAAAGGGAATGGATAAGAAAAATAACAGGGAGAAGAGGGAAAAGAGCCAACAGCAGCTGCAGATAACGGGAGAGGTGCAGCACAGACCAAAGGCGGCAGCGAAGACCCTTAATGATTTTCAGTTCCTAACCTCAGGAAGGAGGCAGAGCACAGCAGGGGCAGGCCCCCAGTGTGGGATGGGCCGGCTCTGTGGAGCAGATTGGCCCTTGGGGCATCAGCGAGTCTCACCGGAAGCTCTGAGTCTGCAGGCACCACCGTGGTAGGACGAGAGTGTCCTGCTCGCCGCAACAGCCACCTGAGATGGCCTCTGATGTCCATGAAGCTGCTGATCAGCAGGACGTTTGCAAAGGCCAGTGTCATATGTTAACGAGGCAGGATGTCACACACTGCTGTGTGCGCAGATTATCAGACGTACACACGGACCTAAAGTGATGTGTAAGCATTGCCTGAACTTGCCCTCCCCTTGCCAGCCAAAGAGAAACTGTTGTCTCTCTCTCTGTTTCTCCTACCTCTTCACCCTGCTCTGGAGACTTTGAAGCCAAGTCAGGTTAAGGGAAGTATTAAGAGGGTAAGGGATGTGCCGGGCTGGCTTCAGAGAGGGGATTTTCCAGAAAGTTTTGAGAGAGGTCTGGAAGGAAGCAGGCGTATAAGAGAAACGGAAGAGAGAGAAGAGGGTTCTGTGTCTCCTTTATGTTTTCTGAAGAATGTAAGTTAAGGAATTGAAATATTAGGAAATATATTTTTGAAAATAATTTGGATCACTGCTCTGTGACTGCTCAGTGGACACGACATCATTAGGTTACAGACAATCAATTTTAGAAAATTATGTATCTGATGCTATGAAAATAGTTCTAACAGCTATAAGATTAAACTGAGCCACCTGGAAAGCAAGGTAGGGGACTAGATCACAAGCTCTGGACAAACAATGCATAACATGCCCCTTTTTCTCCCATTTTGAATCTGATCCATCTTGAAAGCCCTCCTCAAGTGTCACTTTATCTTCCTCAACTATGTCTGCAGCCTGGGACATTCTAAATCATCATTTAGTGGCACCCAACAATGGTTAAATAATTGGCTGGTGTCATTACCATCACCATCATCATCATTATCATCATCACAATGAATGTTTTAAATGCCTTTGAGAGTCTACTGAAGACTCTAGCCTGCAGACATGATTACTGCAATAATGGTTCCCATTTAACATATGAAACAATCAAAATTCAGAAAAGTTAGGAAATTTTGCCAAAATCTGCCAGCAGTTAAAAGAAGGTAGAATTCGAACCCAGAACTGCCTGCCTCCGAAGCCCTTAGTCCAACCACAGGCCCTGGTGTTGTGTGGTCCCCACTCCTTGGTGGATGTCAGCCTCCCTTCCCCTGCTTGGCTGTAGGGTCCCTCGGGGTGTAACTGGACCCTGCTAGTGACAAATCCCACACTACTTAGCACAGAATTGCCAAATAGATGACACTATTTGTTGACGAATGTAAGGTACTATTAGATACTTGGGGATTTTAAACCATATAGAACAGTGTTTGTTTCCTCATTACACTGACTTCATCTCAAGTTGATTGGTGGTGCTCCTGCGAGAAGACAGATAGACTTCATTAAATGCATATATTAGCCACTGCAATTACACACACTTTGTTACTCAACCTGAAAATTGCAATAATTTGTTTTTTATTTAAGCACTTTCTTGATGGAGCTATTGCTCTTGAAAGGCTTGCAAATGCATCTGGTTTGTAATCATTTAAATATATTCCTACTTAAAATATACAAAAGTGATGACTTTTTTTTATTTTTTAGAAGAAACAAATCACGAAAAAGTCAATCTTTCTAAGAACGTAGATGGTGTGTGAAAATTTTCTTTCTTCCTACAAATGTCCTTTTCTTCTGTAGTCCTGGAAGATACAGTGTTTCAGTTTACTGAATCACGGTTGGGGAGCTAATGCTGGCCCTTCACAACTTGTGAAAGGACGGAAGTAAAGCAAACCCCCGAGGCAAGTGTGCACCGGCAAGAGGAGCCTTGAGAGTCGGGATGAGTTCCACGCCCGTAGAGTCCAACACAATACTATCCAGAGCTGTGAAAAATTCTAATTAGAATGTGCAAGAGTTCAAAATTGACTCAAAAGAAAATGAAAAATCAAATAGTCCAATAACTAGTGAATAAGCAGGACAATGTTTTCGATGAATTACCTTTAAAAGATCTCTAGTCTCCAAAAGCTTTATTGAAGTCTTTCACATTTCAGCTGCCAAGACACATTAGCTTCTCAGAGCTGAAAAGTACTGACACCTTTCCCATCATGAAAGTAGCGTGCCCTGATGGAGAAGTCTGATGAATTGGGACCACCGAGGAGGAAGAGAAGGAGAAAGTAATGGATGAAGCAAAGATCCAGAGGAGATGGGAGGGCTGGAAGAGGCGGGGCTGTCTTCCTTATAGCTGAAGGGAAAGGGAGAAAGGGGGCCAATAGACAGGGACCAGAGTCCTGGAACCGGGGGCATGGTCCCCTGCAGAGATGAGGCGACAGTGGAGTTGAGAGAGCATCAGACTTGTACAAGTGCAGCTTTACCTGCCATATGAAATTTGACTCTCAGAACCTAGGGCTGAGGACAAAGGAGTGTCAAACACTTGGTCCACTGCAAACAATTAGGAGGCATATATCCCCTCAGCGCTAATCAAAAAGTGATCCCACTGGGTCTGCGGCCTCCCCGTCACCCCAGGCCTCACCCAGGCCCACAGAAGGAGCAGCCCAGAGATGGGGGTGGAGGACAGCCAAGACTTCAGGGCTTGGGCCCTCTGCCTAGAGGGGAGGGTTGGGGTTTCCCTGCCTGCCCCCAGGACAAAGAGACTTCACGAGAACTTGGCTTGGGATTGAGAATGTAAAGGAGGGTTAGACTGGGCTTTCTCAAGGCTGGCTCACTGCCTCCTGCTCCTCCTTGAACAGGGGCAACGGGGAAGATGGCAGAGAGGAGAGTGTGCTGACCAGCGGAGGCCCCTGCACTGCCTCCTTTGGCTCAAGTGGACACTGTGAAATGGTGTTAGGCTCGAACAACATTGCTGTAGCCCCCTCCCAAGAGGATGGCCCACTGGGGAAGAGGATCCAGGAAGGCAGGGCGAGAGGATGTTAAAAGAGGAAGAGCTGAGTGGTCCCTGGTGTGGCCCCTCAAGGCAATTCACAAAGGCATCTGCCAGAGGACAGCCCTGGACATCTGCCACTCAGAGGGCACACGCCAGAGAAGCAGCCACAACCAACAAAGTATTTTGACAGCAGCTGGGTGACTGGGGACACACATCGCTTTCCACCTGACATACCAGTGGAGCCAGGGGCCGGGGAAGAGAGGGAGGAGTGAACGACTGGGCCACACCGCCTTCCCACTGCCCGTCACTGGAGCCTCATGGGGGCAGGGCGTAGATGAGACTGGAGGTCAAGCTGGGTTCACTCAGGCTTTTTAATAAACAAATGTGAGCAGAAATCTATGGAGTCGTGCCAAGATGCCAGCAAGAGGTGGAAACAGGCTACAGCACACAACTGAAGATAATTCTTAGAAAATATTAAAATCATTCCATCTCCATACTCCACTGAGTTGATAAGCTGCATATTAGTGTTTGGATCATTGGTGAATGGGAATTGAAAAGAATGAAAACAGATGAGTAGGGGAATGTCACCCCATGCCAAGGGGCCGGGGAGCTGGGAGACCATGAAATGGTAAGGCACCAACCACAGAGCTGTAGGGTTTTCTCCAGCAAAACTCAAAGCCCAGGCTGGACACAAAATCAGTAAACAATGCATAAAATTTCCCTGTATACTGTAAACTATCATATCAACAATTTATAATTAGGTCTTTTTTCCTCCAGTATAGTAACTAAAAGTAAGTTATACACCAATGTCTAGTTCAGACTTTCCAGAGATATCAGAAAGGATAGTTTTAACATCCTTCTATCCAAAATTTCACAAGATCAGCGTGTGCCTGCCTAAAATTCTGATTTGTCTATGGGTTTGGAGACAGGATTGTACAGTGGGTAAAGCATGTTTCTGGAGCCACTTCCACACTTCAAATCATGTCCACCATCGACTCACTGTATGGTCTCAGGCAGGTTATATTTCAATACCCCAACTGTTTGTGTTCTTTTTAAAAAATAATTGTTTTATTGAGGTCATGGTGGCTTATAACATTGTGTAAATTTCAGGTGTACATTATCATATTTCAGTGTCTGTATAACCTGCATCATGTTCTCCACCAACAGTCTAGGATTTATCCACCACCTTATATATGGGCGCTTTACCCCTTTCACCCTCCTCCATCAACCTGTTGTCTGTATCTATGTGTTTGTTTGTTTATCTTCCACATATGATAAACAAAGTGAAAATCGTACGGTATTTGTCTTTCTCTGTCTGACTTATTTCACTCAGCGTAATACTCTCAAGGTCCATCCATGTTGTCAAGGTCGGGAAAGATTTTGTCTTTCTTTATGGCTGAGTAGACTTCCATTGTGTATACATACCACACCTTCTTTATCCAATTATCAGTTGATGGGCACTTGGGTTGCTTCCACATCATGGCTATTGTGAATACTGACACAATTAATATAGGAGGTACCTAAATCTTTTTGAATTATTGATTTCATGTTCTTTGGATAAAAACCCAGTAATGGAGTAGCTGGATCATATAGTGTTTCTGTTTCTAATTTTCTGAGAAAGCTCCATACTGTTTTCCATAGTGGCTGAACCAGTTTGCACTCCCACCAGCAGTATATGAGGGTTCCCTTTTCTCCACATCCTCTCCAACACTTATTTCTTGTCTTGTTAATTATAGTCATTCTGGCAGGTGTGAGGTGATATCTCATTATAGTTTTGATTTTCATTCCCCTAATAATTAGTGATTTTGAACATCTTTTCATGTGCCTGTTGGCCATCTGTAAATCTTCTTTGGAAAAATGTCTGTTCACATCCTCTGCCCATTTTTTGATCAGGTTGTTCATTCTTTTGTTGTTGAGTTGTATGAGTTCTTTATGTACTTGGGAAATTAACCCAGTGTCAGATATAGGATTTGAAAATATTTTTCCCTTTTGATGGGTTGTCTTTTCATTTTGTTGATGGTTTCCTTTGCTGTGTAGAAGCTTTTTAGTCTGATGTAGTCCCATTTGTATGTTTCCCTTGCCTGAGAAGACATGATGTTCAAAAAGATGCTGCTAAGATAGATGTCAAAGAATGTACTGCTTATGTTTTCTTCTAGGAGTTTTATGGTTTCAGGTCTTACATTCAAGTCTTTAATCTATTTTGAGTTAATTTTTGTGTATGGTGTAAGATAATACTCTACTTTCATTCTTTCACATGTGACTGTCCAGTTTTCCCAACACCATTTACTGAAGAGACTTTCCTTTCTCCATTGTATGTTCTTGGCTCCTTTGTTGAAGATTAGCTATCCGTAGTTGTACGGTTTTATTTCTGGGTTCTCAATTCTGTTCCATGATCTGTGTGTCTGGTTTTCTACCAGTACCATGCTGTTTTGATTACTATAGCTTTGTAGTATATTTTGAATTCAGGAAGCATGATACCTCCAACTTTGTTCTTTATTCTCCTGATTGCTTTGGCTATTTGGGGTCTCTTCTTGTTCCATACAAATTTTAGGATTCTTTGTTTTATTTCTGTGAAGAATGTCATTGGGATTGAATCTGTAGATTACTTTAGGTAGTATGGACATTTTAACCATGTTTATTCTTCCAATCCATGAGCATGGAATATCTTCCCATTTCTTTTTGTCTTCTTCAATTTATTTCAATAACGTCTTATAGTTTTCAGTGTATAGGTCTTTTACCTCCTTGGTTAAATTTATTCCCAGATATTTTATTCTTTTTGCTGCCATTGTAAATGGGATTGTATCCCTAATTTCTCTTTCTGCTAATTCATTATTAGTGTTTAGAAATGCAACTGAGGGGCTGGCCCAGTGCCACAGCCTTAAGTTCACATGTTCCACTTCAGCAGCCCAGGGTTCGCGGGTTTGGATCCCTAGTGCAGACCTAGGCACCACTTGGCAAGCCATGCTGTGGCAGGCATCCCACATATAAAGTAGGCGAAGATGGGCACGGATGTTAGCCCAGGGCCAGTCTTCCTCAGGAAAAAGAGGATTGGTAGCCGGTGTTAGCTCAGGGCTAATCTTCCTAAAAAAAGACGCAACTAATTTTTGTATGTTGATTTTGTACCCTGCAACTTTACAGTATTTGTTGATTATTTCTAACAGTTTTTTGGTGGATTCTTTAGGGTTTTCTATATATAGAATCATGTTATCACAAATAGTGATACTTTTACTTCTTTTTTTCCAATTTTGATCCCTTTTATTTCTTTTTCTTGCTTAATTGCTCCGACTAAAACTTCCAGTACTACGTTGAATAAGAACAGCAAGAGTGAGCATCCTTGTCTTGTTCCTGTTCTCAGAGGAATGGCTTTCAGTTTTTTACCATTGGGTATGATGTTGGCTGTCGGTTTGTCTTATATGGCCTTTATTATCTTGAGGCGCTTTCCTTCTATACCCATTTTATTGAGAGTTTTTATCGTAAATGGATGTTGAATCTTGTCAAATGCTTTCTCTGCATCTATTGAGATGATCATGTGGTTTTTATTCTTCATTTTGTTAATGTGGTGTATCACGTTGACTGATTTGTGGATGTTGAACCATCCCTGCATCCCTGGAACAAACCCCACTTGATAGTAGTGTATGATCCTTTTAATGTTTTGTTGTATTTGATTTACTAATATTTTGTTGAGGATTTTTACTCCTACGTTCATCAGCGATACTGGCCTGTAACTTTCCTCTTTTGTGTTGTCCTCATTTGGCTTTCATATCGGGAGACATTGGTTGGTGTTTTCTCAACTTCACATGAAGTGTGATGCAAATGCCGCCTCAAGCTCCTACTCCTAACTGGATTATCACCTAGATGGTGCTATGGAGAAATCTGGAGCAGCCACCAGTCCCAAAGTCAGGATATGCTGCAGGAGAGCGCCCTTTGAGGAGAGGGGTGAGATGTGGGCAGGGGGGCCCTTTGGCCACCTTCTTCCCCACTCAAAGAAGAATCTTCTGGCCTCTCCCCCACGTCCATCTCTGTTTCTCACAGTGTCTGCACAAGCAATTAAAGTGTGCTGTTTGCTTCATCTTTACAGGGCATCATAACATACTCACTGCTCCAGCACTGACTAAGCTCAATGGGGTCCAGAACCCGACCAGAATGATGTAAGCTGGGCAGGCGAGCACATCCCCTGGAAGCTGCGTGTTATGATCCCACAACTGAGTCAGGCAACTCCAGCATCCATTTTTCAGCTAAAACCTGCAACTGAGAGGAAAGACAGAGAATGTTTTGCTCAATTTAGAGTCTACTTGAAATTAATGGAGAATAAATGTTCCAAATTCAAAACTTTCAAGGGACCATTTCCATTAAGCCGGAGCTCAGCTTCATTTCTGATCCACTGTTGCGAGAAGCAACAGCTGTTAGGGGCACTATAATGGCCATCGAACCACTGAGGCTATAAACTTTGAAAAGAAGACTCTCTTTCTGATGGTCACCAGGAGCAAAGGGAAGTGAATGGCACATTTGATAAGATCTTATCAAACTGTGAGTGCCACCAAGTCCTCCAGGCTGTGCTAAAGGTCATTGCATGCAGATGCCAAGCCCCCAAACGACTGCCCCTCACTCTCCTTCAGTGGGCAAGATAAGCTTGCTGAAGCTGAGGAGCAGCGAAGGAGCGGACGGCTCAGCGGGAAGCAGAACACCACCTCACCACATCCTGTGTGCCGCAGAACACAATGGGTACTGTGAGGAGGGTTCGGAGGTGACCTCCTTCTGCTCACAAATCTTGCCGCTGTCTGGCCTCTGTGTCCAGCCCAGCCCTGGGCTTGGGGACACATGAGTCAACAAGCTCTCACACTTCTCCATGCAAGTTTGGAACCCAGCAAGGGAGGCAGAGAGGGGATAAGTACTTGCACAAACAAGGCTTCCCTTTAATAGTGATGGCCGCTATGACACTTGAGCAAGTTCTGTCTAAATGTGTCCTAGAGGCATCTAATACAGACTTGGGAAGGGACATTTAAGCTGAAACTTGTTGAAAGCAAGGGGGCGTGTCAAACACAGAGCCTTCCAAGCAGAGGGTTAAGCAAACGTGAAGTCTCCCAAATGAAAAGGAGTTGGGAGAGTTCAGGGCATGGGAAGAAGGCAGCATGGATGAAGAGAGGAGAGCCATGGGAGAGGAGACTGGAGGGCAGAAAGTGCTGGAAAGCGTGGTCCTGCAGAGCAAAGCCAGACATCAAAGGGTTTTCAGCAAGACAGTGACAGTGACCACATCTTGTTGACATCATTAGAGACCACTCTCGCTGTAGTGTTCAAGGGCCAGAGTGGACAGGAAGAAAGCAGACAGGAAACAGTTCAGGCAGGGACAATGCAGGGTTGGGGTGGGGGTGGGGGTAAAGACTCCCAGGGCCTGGAAATAGACTGGATGCGGGATAGCCTCAGCAATGGCAGTCCATGGTGCCTTTACTGATAATCTAACAGAGAAATGGACTTCTCCTTTTGGTTTGCTTGTTACTTTATGCAGGGTGACAATTGTCAAGGAAGGGAAACCAGAGGGGAAGATGATGAATTTAGTTTTGAACATGTTGAATTTGTGATTCTTAAGAGACATCAAAGAGGAGATGTCAGTAGGCAGGTAGACATATAAATCTGGAGCTTGGGAGAGGTCTGAATGGTGAGGCAAGTGTTATCAACAGCCTCTGGATGGCACAGGGAACCATGAGAATGTCTTCTTAAGCATGGGGACAGACGGAATCAGTGAGATGAGAACCAGGACCGTGACCAATCCCCGACAGGGAAAGATCAGAGAGAGGAGAAGACCCACGAAAAGGAGGCTCAGACCAGGAATCCAACCTGGAGAAAGAGTGTCGACTCCCCTAACCTGCTCCCTCTACAGCTTCCTCCCAGACCAACAGACTCGAACCTGTCCACTTAGTCTCCTAACGAAGTGCATCGCATTGCATTTCCCGCCTCTAATACAGTCACTAATATGCACACAGAGAGACAGCAGCCAGCTGTGTCCAACGCTGTGAAAAGCCAAGTAAGATAAAGACTGAAATTGTCTATTGGATTCAGCAACAGGGAGGACATTGGTGGCCTTACAAAGGAAGTTTTGGTGAAGTGGTGGGAGCAGAATGGGGATAGAAGCCAGCCGGAGATCACAAAGCAGGGGGCAGGGGAGCGGGGAGGGGAGAAAGTTAGGACAGAATGTATTGATGATCCTTCAGGAAGCTTGGAAGCAATGAATCTTCCTAATGGTGAGGATTATAATTTTTTCATTTCTATGTTCTATCAAAGTATCAAGCACATAATAGCAGGTGTGTAAATGTTTGATGGATAAATGAATGAATGACTTTCTGTGGATGCTCAAAATAGGGCAAGATTAAAACCAGGAGTCCAGGCCAGAAGGGCATGAGATTGAGCAGAAATGTGTGCTCCAAGGGGAAAGCCCTGGAGGTGGTCATATGCCAGAGGTGGTATATATTGGGGTGGGGGAGGAACGGGCGTCCCACACAGAGGAAAAGTCACGCCCGCAGCCACCACGTGGGAGTGAGGCTGGACGTGCAGGTGGAGTCCAGGCTGGGGAGAGCCCCGCTGCCATGCGGCCACCCTTCCGCTTGCTTCAGGTGGCCGTGGGGAAGTCTGCAAGCTCTGTGAGCAGACGGCACCGTGATGGACGGAACACAGGTGGCTCTGATGAGAATATGAGGGGCAAGACCTCGAAGGCAAAACTGGAATCTGTTTGTTATTGGCTTCCATATCACCTGCCTTCCAAGTGGAGGGATACAAATAAGAAATGTCCAGAAATCGCTATTCTGGGCCTCACAATCAAACCCAGCAATGGCTGCAGATATAACCTGAATAATGCAGTGACCGCCCATTGTTACTGGATCACAGGATTCCAGGGGAACAGACAGGCCTCAATTCAGGGTTCAGAAAGATAATCTGGATGCAGCGCCATGCTGTGGGCATTCAGAGACTGAAGTCTGCCCCTTTGAAGTAAAAATGCAAATGTCCTCTTATTTGCAGCTTGGTTTTTAATTAGGCTGAACACTCTAGGAGATGCTCTGCAGACCTGCCGGTGCCTGGGCTGAAGGGACCCGCTGGGGCTTGGATTCCAGGGCTGTCACACAGGTGCCACAGAGCGAGCACCAGCCGGGCTCAGGGAACGATTCTGCTCTCTGACGGTCTCCTAACCCGCTCCATTCTAGACAGAGCCCTGGAAGTCCAGGAAGGAAGATAAAATCACTGTACTCCTTGTTCCACCTACACACTGTTTCCTGTTAAAAGCAAATCCGATCTTGGGAGAGCTCAGAAACTGTCAGTGAGACCTTTCCTGCCGCTGGAGTCCTTGCGGGTCAAGAAGCGGTTCACTCCAGTCAAGGGAAATTCAGATTTCAGAGCTGAAATCTTGCCGTAAGCCAACTTCACTGCCTCCTCCAGTCTCACATGTTTTCTTTGAAAACCAGCATAAGAGAAATATGAATGCTGGCTTTAAGTTGTTCTTGCATTCTGATAGAAGAATAGTTTGGTTATTTTTAAGAAATACAATACCAGCCAGTTCAATACTAGTGGCACAAATAGGAGGAGTTTCAAGTGAAGTCCTTTAAATTTAACAATTATAAAGCCAATGGAAAATAGAAACCAAAATGTCTGGACCCCGCGTCCTGGTAGTGAAGGTGGGATGCAGCAGTGGTAACAAAGGAAGTGGACGGTCAGCCTGATCTAGCATCAGCATGACCACAGCACATCTGCACAGGCTCCACTGGAGTCGGGGAACAGCAAAGAAGACCCAGTGTTTCTGGGAGCTGAGCGGGGGTCATGTGGATGGGGCCTGGGTGCAGGGGGCCCTGCTCCATCAATCAGTCAGGTCTTACTGATGGAGGTCAGTCTGTGTTAAATTAGCCACAGAAACTTACAACTCCAATGTTTAACATTCAATGTCATCCTGGATGATAACAGGAAGAGCTAAGAGTTAAAATCTTGTTGAAGGGGGCATCCAGGTGGTGCAGCAGTTGGGTTTGCATGTTCTGTTTCAGTAGCCCAGGGTTTGCCAGTTCGGATCCCTGGTGTGGACCTACATACCGCTTGTCAAGCCATGCTGTGGCAGGCGTCCTACATATAAAGTGGAGGAAGATGGGCACGGATGTTAGCTCAGGGCCAGTCTTCCTCAGCAAAAAAAAAAAAAAGAGGAGGATTGGTGGCAGATGTTAGCTCAAGGTTGATCTTCTTCAAAAAAAAATCTTGTTGAAAATTTTAATATATTCTCCTCCAAAATTCAGCAGCCACAGTATGTGTTTAGAAGAAAGTGGGCTGAAAATGCAAAGAAGAACTGGCACGGATGTTTAGAGATGCTGGGTTTTACCAGCTCAATAAATAAGATCCAGTGGGACTCAGCCCTGGGGAGGGTGGACGGGTTGTTCCCATGAGGGCCCAGAAGCAGGTCTCTGGCCAGCTCCTGCCTGGACAGCCGGTGAGAACAGGAAGAAAAGCCAGCAAGTCTACAGAGAACTCACCAGGATTGAGGGGTGGAAAGCGAGTCTCAGGGTCCTATGCTTAACGTGTGTGAGTTTAGCCTTGAAAAGAGAAGGTCATGATTTCTAGCCTCAAGTGCAAATAAAATTTTAGGGTAGGATAATTAACCAGTTAATACCACAACCATCATCCCTGAGTCCTAATTCCATGGCATTTTACACTCACAAGGCAGAAAATATGGGCACAGAAGCACTTGATAAAAGTCGAATGGATTGAAAAAATAAAAAATAAATTTAAAAAAAAGTTGGATGGTTGGACAGATGACCAACTTTAGTGTCCGCCATCCCGTAGCTCAGAGGCTTTTGTAAGAAGACCCGGCCGTCGGGTCACCTGATGCCCGGGTACTGATGAATCCGGTTAATTGATCCCACTTATCAGCAACTTCAAAGTCACTCTCTTGGCTGGGAACCACTTCTGTACCCAAGAGCTAAGTGCATGTTTTGACCCTCTCCTCCTTGCTGGGACTTAATCTGTTCACAGGTGCCACTTGGGCTCATGGTCCACACACTTACAAGATGTTACTTAACTGGGGTGGCCCAAGAAGCATACAACAGATTTTAAAGCCCATCTCAATTTTCTATCACACACTTAAATGGAAAGAGCATACAACTTATAGACGTAACCATCTGACTTTGCAGGAAAGCTTACTGGTAGTGGATCCCATGGATGAGCTACACCAAAGAACTGACTTCAGCTCCCACAGGGGTGGCCGAGCCCTGAGAAGGAGCCACACTAGTAAGAAAGTGGAAAGAGTCATATTTTCAGAACCTGTTTATAAATGGATCCCAACAGGGAGTCCCCTCTCTGTCCACTGTGGAATATTTTAGAGCATCATTTAAGACCTACTGAGATTCTGATTTCAGTATCACTGATTGAGTCAGATGATGGAAATTCATGGAGAGTTACTGTTTTTCCAGAGCTTTCATCACATAAGAAATTCAGGAGGAAGGTCCTGTTGCATAAGCATGGTGTCTCACCCCATGGAAACTCATCCAAAGAAGGCCAAGGGAGAAGGCCTGGGGAGAAGTGGAGACTGGAAGCCAGGACTCCTCCTGGCTAGGACTGAGCCCCTCACAGGCACAGAGCAGGAGGGAGTGACCCTGGGCTTCCATCCAAGGGCCTGAGGCACCACCTCCAGCTGACAGTGACAAACACGGAAATCTTGCTATCTACTCACACTTCTCAGTGACCTCACCAAGATAACACAGTTCTGGAAACCTCTCTTGGGGTCAGCCGACAAAAGGCCTCCAGGACCATCAAGCCCCTGAGTGCCTGGCACCATTGCAGAGCCAGGTAGTAAGAAGTGTGCTCCACCAGGGGGCAGTGGAGATGTTGTGGGGACCTGGATCTGAGAGTAGCCTCTGCTGGCCTAGGGGCCTGGGGGGCTTCCTTAGAGACCCCCAGATCCATGCCTCAAACCACTCTGCTTATCCCTGCAGAAAATTCAGATTAAACCTCACTTTTAAAAAAGACAGGGATTTTTAGAAGGAAGTGACGAGAGATCTCCGCACAGGCGGGGGAGAGGAAAGCCTTCTGGGCCTGAATTGCCACCTCTCAGCCACTCGCCAACTTTTTCCTCCAAATTTCTCAGCTAAGATGTGTGAAAAGGAGAAAGTTGTAGATGATGGTGTCCATTGAGCTTTTTAAAATTCCCCATGCCCGTGCTACTTGCTAAAATGAAAATACGATTCATTTGTTGACTGGAAATGTGGTTTGAAGGTGCCACGTTTCTTTCCAGAAAAGCAGTTCCCAGTCATCGTGGAGGGGGACTTAGAGCTCAAGGGCCACCTTCTCTTCCCACAAATCTTCTGCTTCTCCATCAGATGAGGGGTCACAGCACCCGAGCACCTCACTGATGTTCATCCACTGGGGGGACAGACGAACACGCCCATTGCATCTGGGCTTAGGGACCAGCAGCACTTTCCCATTGCATCGTCTGAAAACTTCAGTCTCATTTTTCATAAAGGATTACAGGATCAGGCCTTTCCAAGTTATTTTCCAAAAGAAATTAGTATGGAAATAAATGCTCCTTCTGCTGTAACATTATCAACTCTGATTTTGAAGCAGGTGGCAATCAGTTTGTATTTATTTTGGGAGAACAGCTTGGACTTGATGGTGTTTCCTAAGTATGTTGTACCCTCAGAGGAGACTTGTTCAACTTCAGTGTGGGGATGATACGATTTACCTGGAAGAGCCACCTCTCCTAATTAGTCTGATTGGAAATGCGACAAAACTTGATGTGACACTCACTGGGGAGATCCCCAAGCATAATGTTTGCAAGCATGCTAATCATGCAGTTCCCATGACAACGTCCAGGAGAAAACCACAGCCGCCCTCTCTCTAAGTCAGACCCCCACTGTGCCTGCCTCTCAGTTGTTGTGCACAACGACCAGGTGGAAGCGGTCCCCACCATCCTGGATCAACCTGCTCTTGGGTGCTGGGTGCTTTGCCCCTCCTGACCCTGGCCAGTACGGGAGCCTGGCGCTGGGCTCTCCATTTCCAGGTAATTCAGATTCATATCCCAGGTTCCCCACTATATCTCCATGGTATTTCCCTCTGTCACACTTCCCCCACTTATAATTAAATTATGACATATAATTAGTTGATTAATGTCTGTCTTCCCCCACTGGATGAAGGTCTGTTATGGCAGGGACCTCTCTGTCTCTTTAATCTCATCATCCTCATGCCAGCAAGCACAGGATGTGACGTGGAGGAGCTATTCAATGAACAGTAGGTGAATCAATGAGTCAATCAATCGATGTTCTATGGTGATATCTATTTTCTCTTTGTTTGGGGCATTGAATTTTGAAGAACACTGCTGGCATCATCGAAAAGAAGAGGAATGTATTCGTCCATCCGTATCAGAATGGGGTTACGATGGATTCCTCTTAATCCCCACAGCCAACTGACCCTACCAGGCCCCACGACAGGGGGCCCCAGACTCATCCCAGAGGAAGAATCCACAGCCCAGAAGAGCCCCACTCTTGGTCAGCATTGAGGGGTAGGATGTGTGCTGGCCAACCTGGGCTACTTCTGATTTGCACTGGTCCCCATGCCTCCCTCCTCGTGGGACACATGCCACACACTCACCTGCAGCAGCTCCGTGCTTCCTCCTGTTGAGAAAGCAGCGGAGAGGTCACAGGTTTGTGTGGGAATTAGAAGATTTACAGCTTAGCAACTAAAAAATGCGCAAAGGCCTTCTGTTACCAAAATAGAAAGTGAAATGGTAATTTCTTTCCTCAAAAGAGGACAAGTCGTTACCCAGAGGCCTCAATATGAGTGAAAATGTCACCTTTGGATGAGGCGTTGGAAATGGCGCTCCTGTCCTGGGAGTGTTGGCAGGAAATTCACCCAAATTCGATGCCTTAGTCATGAAGGACGTGCAAGAGAATGACCTTCAACTGCTGCAAAGGAGGATGCCCAGAAATGCGCGTTAATTGTGCTGAATCCTTTTCATATGAATGAGGTGCCAGAAAGAGCAGAAAAGTGGGGATCTGGCACCCTCTGTGTTGAGCGGAGAAAACTCCGCCTTAGTAGGACCACAGGGAGCAGGTAGAGTGGCCTCCCTGTCACTACACATCCTTTCTTCTCTGCTTGTGTCCGTTGCTCTGTCTCATTTCTGCTCCCTTCCACTTGCATCCCCATCGTCCCAGAGGAATCCTCTGCTGTCCTGCCACTGGGGACTCCGGGGGATGAGAGAAAGCCTTTGGACTGACCAAACTTCTGATGCTCACACCTCTGCATTCATATCAAATCAAGCTCTTCTCTCCTCATGCAGAAGCCCCAAATGCCACTCTCACTCACCCAGCTGCTTAAGACGTGAGATTTCATAATGCTCATAAAGAGAAAAATATGTCCTCAATAAGAACAACACTTAATATTCACAAGTAAGAAATCACAGTGCTGGTAGCACAACAGTATTGAGAACTTAATAACAGGAGGTTAATAACCATAAAATACTATGATCCATTCTCCTGCGGGACTGAGGAAACAGTTCCAGCTGTTGAAAAGTAATAGCCTGCTTCTGGAAGGAACCTGGACGGAGCAGAGACATTACACTCACACTGGCACCAGCGTGTTGCAGGCACAGAACTCTAGCAGAGCTGTGCGTGAGGCACGTATATGTGGGTTTTTTGAATTTCGCTTAGACTACGACACAGATAAAACACAAATACAAAACAGGACAAGCCAGAAGAAAGGTAATAACTTATCATGAAGTTAATATCGAAAATGGAGCTTTGCTAAATTACATTTCCTGGTTTCTATGTATTTTCAACAAGCCCAGGAAAGCACCCTGAGGACGGCCAAGACTCTTTGCCAGCCCTCCCAGTGCTCCATCTCAGTGCCCATGTGAGGGGGAGCGAGCTTTCACCCAACCCACCATGTCCCCTGGCCTCCGTGTGCTTGCACAGCTGGGGCTGCGTTTTCATCAGTGACGAGTCTTCTCAAACCTTCTAGCACTGAGTCTGTGCTGTCCACTCCACACATGGAAAAATTATCATAATTAAAGTGCAATACAGCAACAAAGAAACAACTGATCTTTAACAAATCTGCTAGAACGTTCCTTCCCAAACCGTTGATGCTCCTGATGTGGTCGTCTGGGAAGCTGTGGCCCTGTCCTCACTGGAGGTGGATCTTGGCCCTTCAGGGGCCTTGGAGCTCCAGAACGGAGAAGGGCATACACAAAAGAGAGCGGTGCTCGTGTCCACAACACATGCCTGTGAGTTACTGAGGCTGGGCTGCGAAGGCTGCAAATTCCCTGAAGGTCATTCCAAAAGGGGTTTTGTAGAATGCGATGCCCCATTCAAAATTCAAGGCGCTCTTAGCTGTAAGGGTTCGGATATATTTGAGGAAAATAGGCTTGTTTTGTACAGGGTCAAGAGAAAATGGTTGGTTGCACATTTTCTTTGCACACACACATAGAGCTTACACACACGTCAAATAGAAGCTCAAATTGAAGCTGCCTCCCAAGTGGATTCCTGCAATCCTCTGGGCAAAGCTTTAGAAGAATTTTCACGGGAAGGTTGCCAGCAGTTCCCCACTCGGCACCTCTTAACTATATGGGAAGTCTCTGCTCCTATGAGCCCAGGTAGACAGATGGGCTCAGCCAGGCGGGATGAGCAATTCTACACATCCATCAGCAGTTGTGGGGAGCCTCACAGTGGCTTAGGAGACATCCCTCATTGCACCAAACGAACTCTAGTGTTAGCAGGTCATTTAAACAGAGGTTCTCCAAAGGTCCTCAATTCCGGGTTCAGGCAGAACTCGGCCACGAGCCACCCTAGGCAGGGCGACAGAATGAGGGCCCAGAGACCCAGCCCACAGCACCAACCTGGAAGGTGCTGCCAAGAGCCTCCCACTTCTCCACCAGGAGCGCAGCCACCCTCCCCACACAGCTTGGAAGCAGCATCTCACAAAACACAATGGGGCAAGCGGACATTATTTAATGAATTCAAAGTGGGGTCTTTGGAGTAGCCATAGAGCATTCTGCCGTGGAAATGATAAACGTGGAGGGAATGCATGGGGGTGGCCCGCAGGCCTTCTAGAAGCCTTTGGCTACAGCTTAAGCAAGGCGTGGACATCTGCAGCCCAGGTGGGGGTCAAGGGGCAAAGAGCCCTGAAGCAATCCAGGCCTGGGAGCAGGCAGAGTCTCAGGGCCTGGGAGAGCAGAGGTCTGAGGCCAGGAGGGCACTGAGGGTGGAGCAGTGGAGACGGTGGGCGTGCCTGGACCCCTGGAGTCAGAGGTCCAGTCAGGTGCACAGGTTCCCACAGATGCTGCAGGTGCCAGAAGACCTGGCAAGCCCAGAGAGGAACATAGGCCCCAGATGACCTCCTGGGGGCTCCCACCATGGAACCAGCCAGCCTGCCCCCACTTCCTGTTGATGGAACGCCAGATCCCCAAACACAGAGGCCAGGAAGAGCACAGGGCTGGGTGCAGGGGTGTGGAGTCCCGAGAGGGCAAGCATGATGAGCTGCAGGGCAGCAGGGACAGGGAGGGAGCAGCCATCAGGCCACCTCCCACGGAGCGGCAGTGATGGAGATAGGAGGTCAGGTCAGCTCATGTTTCAGCATCTCCTTAGCGTCTCTGTCTAAAGGGCAACAAACCACCATTTGTCTGATTTCTCCCCCAGTGAATTCCTTTTCGTGAAAAGATTGATGAGTCTATTGGATACATTTACTTAATGTGGCAAAGGCTCGGCGTGGAAGCTGGAGCCCTGATTTAATCCAGTGTGTGGGCTCTTCACACCCAGGGGGATGTGTGCACACATAACATACACATGACATACACACATATATACACACAACACAACATACAGCGCACACATACACACAATACAATATACATAACAAACACACACATACACACACAGAGCCCTGTTCAGGGACCATGAGCAAACTCAAATCTACAAACACGATATTTAAAATTACATCAATCCTTCTCCTTCTCCTGGGAGGTGGGAGCATAACTCCTACTCCTACATGTGGGCTGTGCATGGTGACTTCTTCCCAAAGAGGACGGTATGGACACGGGGCAGGAGTAACATTGCAGTGGAGACGCAACAAACACGACCTCAGCCAGATGATCAAGGTCAACATCCAAAGTAATAAGTGAAGCGGACAGGATGTACCTTGAGATGATGCATTGAGAGGGGCAGTTCACCCTGTGGTCTTCCTTCTAAAAGCACACCGCCCCGGTCAGCCGTGAGAAGAACATCAGACATGCCCAACAGAGGCCCATTCTACGAAATACCTGTCCTGTATGCCGCAAACTGTCAAGGCCATCAAAAATAAAGACAGACTGAGAAACCGTCACAGCCAAGGGGAGCCTGAGCAGATATGACAACTAAATGAAATGTGATATCTGGAGTCATGTCCTGGGGCAGGAAACAAGATTAGATAAAAAATAAGGAGACACAAATAAAACATGGACTTTAATTAATAACAATATATCAGTATTGTTCATCAATTGTGACAAATGTACCATAAAAATGTAAGATGTTAACAACAGGGGAATATGCTGGAACACTCTGCATATCTTTGCAACTTTTCTGTACATCTAAAACTATTCCAAAATAGAAAGTTGGTTTAAAAAAAGTTAAAATAGAATTACACCAAGTTTGTCATGGGTGCTTTGGAAGGTATGCACTGGATCCAGCATTCAGATCCCACGTCCTCTCCCTACTCAGTCTGGCTGAAGCGTGTGGTCCCTACCGGGCGTCATCACCCATTTGCTCACATACCCCTGGGAATCTGCAAGTTGACCTCTACAGGTGCTCATTATAGGTTCAAATAGTGGCATAGGATCTACATTCTGACATAGTATAGATATTATCATTTTTAACTGAAATCGTTCCTTCATTATTAAATGCATCACATGGAATCTAAGCAGCAAGGCATTCCACATCCACCGTCTTCAATTTTAAAAACTCAACGACAGGTTCTCCTTTAACAGCTGGCAGTCTTACGTATTTCTGTTTCCTTCCTCTTAAACTTGTATTTCCATTCCCCTTCTCCCACAGAATCTTATCCTGATGGGATCAATGTTTGTGACTGAAACTGTGTTATTCATCATCCTATCATTCTTCTCTGCACAGCATTGATACTGTATATACGTATATGTACATATACTTTTTATTTCCAGTGAGCGTAAGTCTCTCAGTGTTAAAAATAATTTTATTTTGTATTGAATTTTTCTACATTATTGCTAGCGCACAATTACGCAAAACAACATAAATGTTATCTATCTTTTGACAGATACACATTAAGCATAAAAATAAACTTTTATTGGAAGTGCATCATTTAATGAAATAGATGGGGCTGATATTTCCAAACGGCTCATCTGTCCTTGGATGACTCTCTTACTTATTGCTGGATTGGGACTGGAGTCAAGGATTGATTCTATTTTCCTTTATTTTTTATAGATGGATGAACTGAGTAAACGTGTTCACTTAAAATGTGTGGATGAGAATGGAGCTTTGTTACAGCTGTATCACTCAAAGCTTTGAACTTCTTCCAAGGTACATGCTAAAAACCACACAGCCAGCTACCATTTAAATGAGTCGTAATTATCAAGTTATCACTAGACTAGGTCTTTCTCCAATTGTGTCTTGAAACCCAGGTATTGGACCATTTGACTTGCAAAAAGAACCCGTTCCCTCCTTGTGAGCATTAGTGTTGCCAGCAGGGTCAGCAACATCTCAGGTTACCGCTGACTGGTTGTTGGTCTTCATACCTGGCTGTGCACCGAGGTAAGACCCAGGAGGGTGAGGGTCCTGCAAAGGTCTGCCTTTACCATGCAAGGGAGAGAGGAGCAAGCATGGATAGGAAACAGCAGGGCATCAGGCAGATGTCAGGCTGGCCAAGTTTAGGAAGAATAAGGAAGTGGAATGTACAGAAATTGATTTCCTTAAAGTATTTCATGTTTATAGACACACTCCTAGGAAGTCTGCCTGAACCCCAGAAGCACTCAGATCGTAAGAGTCCATGGACCCAGGAGCACATGGATGCAGGAGCACAGGGACCCAGGAGCACATGGACTCCAGGAGTACAGGGACCCAGGAGCTCAGGGACCCAGGAGAGCAGGGATCCAGGAGCACATGAACTCCAAGAGCACATGGACCCAAGAGCACAGGAACCCAGGAGCACAGACACCCCAGGAGCATGCCATCAGTGTGATGAGTGGCTGTTTTGCAAGATGCTAACAATCCCTGAGGCCCTCAGTGAACTTCCCTACTGTGCCATTTGTAGGGTTAATCCCCCGAGAGCTGATGTCTGTGCCATCCAGAAGAAAAACAGCAGACTTGTTCATTGTGACCTGGGGCACCTGAGTGTTGAGCACAGGCTCCTGCTCAATACATCTTGGCTGTTAGGGTTGGGCAGCGGGTGGGAACAGGCCCTGGGAGGAAGCATGGAGGAGGTGCCCATAGGCCGACATAACACCAGTGGGTGCCCAGTGACTTGGTCAGTAGAGTTCACAGGTGTCTGCCCCTCCCAGAGTAACTCAGCCTAGTGGAGATGACCTTTTTCTTCCAGGGCGGGGACACGTCCTCTCCCTCACCCACCACACAAAGCGATCCTGGGAGGCACCCCCACTCTGAAACAGCCACCAGGATGAGGCCGCCCACGGGATAGACAAGCCCCTAGGAGAGGATGCAACTCAGCACGCCTGGGAAACAGCCTATTTCATGGCCAGCGTCAAAGACAAGTCTTCTCAAGTTTCCCAGCTTCCCAGGCATAGGTAACCCCAATTCCCTCCTGCTTCGTTTCTGCCCATTGTGAGGAGGCAGCACTGTGGAGGGAGACCAATGGCAAAACCCATCTCTGTACCCAAAGTGCTCTCCTTGAAGCCAGGCGAGCATCACAAGAGCGCTTCCCTCTGGTGCCAGCATTCACAAAGAGGAGGGTCAGCCTCTGGGGCAAAAAAGGACAGAGTCTTGAAGAAATAAGGCAGTGGCTGGAAAGAACACCTTTGGAGAGGAGGAGGGATCCTAAAGAGAACAGATTTGGATCTTCCTGTCTGAACGCAGCCATGAAGTCTCCAGGCAGGTCTGGGGTTGCCGACGTCAAGAAGGAAAGCATGCAGCATCCAGAACATTCTCCCACACCCTCCAGTAGGCAAGGTGGAGGGGGAGGGTGGCGGACAGACAACCTGGGGCACACAGCCCAGAAGGTGAAGGGACCACAAGCGAGGAGGTCAGAACAGTGAGAAGGGCCTCATGGAGGGGGAATGAAGTTGGTTCAGAGGGTCCCACATGAGATCACCAGGAGGGCAGAGCAACGAAGTCATTACCAACCTGGGCCCTGGACCCCCATCCCGGCTCTGAGGCTTGGTGAAGGCAAGTCACTGAACCTCTCTGAGCCTCAGTATTATCGTCCAGGGAGGAAGATAACCATAGGGTCTCCTGTGTAATCTTCCTGCATATGAAACCCTTTGACAGATGTGACAATGGGCAAGGCTAGCCTATGCCTCTCTGGTGCTGGCAGAGGGTCAGGCAGGCCCCAGTGTTTTCCCCACTAACCCACAGGGAGCGGTACTGTCAGCACCAGCCCACTCTCATGGAGAGCTGGCACTGGGCAGTCTGGAGGACCTGCTAAGAAGGGCACAGCAGAAAATCAAACACAGTTTGATGTAGGGGAGGAAGACATTTCCTCTACTGACTCTTGGTTCTTCTGGCCAGACTACAAATTAAATTCGCATGAGACAGAATAACAGGAGAAAGTTAAACAAAGCTTTCTAACATGTATGTGTGAGAGGAGAGAGACCCAGGCAAACTGAGTAACTCACCAAAATGGTTCAAGCTCTCCCCTTCAATACCATGCTTAGTTAAAGACAAAGGAGGATGTTGAGGGTGGGAGGAGCCAGTTACGGGAGGTTACCAGAAAAGTACAGTAAACAAGAATCAGGTTATTATGCAGATTTAAGTCCTAGCCTTCTGCATTGATAGGAGTTTCTAGAGATAAGGTCAGCCCCCTTCTTCCTGGTACAGAGAGGGAGACACCTTTACAGATGGAGATTTTCTTTACAATGTAAATGTCTCTTAACAAAGGGTAGGTAAATTCTACTTTTCAGAGTTTCTCTCCTGTCTGCAGTTTTTAAAAGTAACCAGCCCAAAATAATCCTCATGCCAAACAGGCATATCTTAGGGTGGCCAATTCCAGTCCCCCACATTGACAAATAGTCCCTGACACCTCCTCTGGGCTAGGGTCATAGGGAGGACTCAGGCATGTCCCCACCCCGAGGGGCAAGGCCAATGCCTTCTGTAGGCCCTTGTGAGAGGGCCAGGAGGGAGCCACATCCTGGGCAGGTGTGGTGCCCAAGGCTCCCGAGGGTGACCACAGCCTGCTCCTGCCCCTCCAGAACACACTCAAAGGACATCCTGCCTGGAAGCTGAGAAATCCAACTCACCTGGGACAGAGGGCCCCAAGGGGACATGTTGTCAACCCCGAGGTCTCAGCTCACCCTTTACTTACAGTGGCAGAGAAATAACTACCACATAATAATAGTTTACGTTAGTAGTTTTGCTTCTGAAATAAAACGTAGTCATGGTGTTGGCTTCATGTGATGGAGGAACAGATACAATCTCTTTTGTCAGGAGTGTGCTCCACGAAGGCACAGCGCCCGGCCCGTGTCCAGCCAGAGGACCAGTCCTCTTGCAGGCCCTGGGGCGCACACCAAACTGGCTGGACTTGTCCAGATTACATGCAGAACAACACAGAACAACCACTAACAACAACAGAACAAACCTCAGGGAATCCGTGCATGGATATTCCACCGGACTCTGGAAAATCTTCCTAGGCTGATAGGTAATAACAGCCCAGCTTTTATTACATCCTATAAGATTGTTTTTGCAATCTGAAGTCACTGAACACAGAATTGCATTTTCCATTTTAGTTGAGCTACAAATCCCATAACTGCTACTTTAAAAGCTACTGAGGCTTTGTGATATTGCCTTAAAGAACCAAAGGACAATTATTGGCATAAAACAAAAAAACAAAAAGCAATTTTATGCATATTGGTCCCTTGCTGCAGAGGTCTCTTACAAAAAAGGGCGAAGGGGTTGGGGGTTACAAGAGGAGCATTGTTGAATTATATTTCCTTTGTCTTGCATCTGTGTCTCCTGACGCACTTTGCAACCCTCTGTCTGTGCCATAAACCTGGGTCTAGACTGCTAACTACGCTGGCTGCTTCGTGAGGCTCCCTTGGAGTTGAGCATCGTAATTAAAATTCACAGCAGATTCTACTGAAAACATGTAATCTATGCGTAGAGGGAAAACAGTGAAACAAAGAAATATACCCGGCCTGGTAAATAGCTAAAGAAAATTTCCAACAACAAAACAAACAAACACAGGAGAGGAGGAGTGGTACACAATGGCTCCATCAATAGAATAGAAAGATCCCCCTTTGGGGAGAACACTGGGCACCTGCCAGCCCCCTGGCTCTGCTCAGAGGGGTAGGATGCAAGACCCAGGGGAAGTTGCTTAGACTCCACCTTCTTCCTTCCTGGAAGGGGTTCTGTGCCCTGAGAGCCTTGCTCTTTTGCCAACCATCAATCAAAATTCTAGAAGAAAATGTGAAGATCTGGCGTCTTCCTAGTCTCCCCAGCCACCTGACAGTAGGCAAGTGCCTTCACTGGCTCCCGAGGACAGGAGCCCCTGCGGCAGCCCAGCCCTGCCTTCACAGGGAGGATGGCCCAGAGACAGGCGGCGCCCCGAGGCTCCTCTGCTCTAAGACTGCTCACAGACACCTTCACAGACCCTGCCTGCCCCCTTCTCCCATCTCGCAGATCCTTTCAGGCTGGCAAGGACACTAAAGAATTGGCTTAGGCAGTGCTGGTGTCAATGGCATGGGGAGTGGGAGGCGGCAGGGAGACTGGCCCCTGAGGACCTGCAGGTGGCTGCACAGCTGCCAGTCCATCAGCAGGAACTGATCTGGCTTGGACTCCTGTTTTCCTTTACAGAATCATCCTCTGGGGCAGAGCTCCCATTCCCAGCATCGCTGGCTGGCGCTACTCCCACTTTGAGCCTCTCACCTCCATTTACCAGATGAGCGGCATTTGACCCCATGTGTATGTCCCCAGGCTGGAGCCTGGAGAAATGAAGGCTGTGTACTCCAAAGATGTGCTCAATCCTTCTGGAAACAATATCTGATTGTTCTTATCGCTTTGCCATGGGGTTTAGATAAATGCATTTATTTGGCTTAAAATGCAAACATCAGTTCAAATACATGCTCCAAGATCACCTTGCAGGAAGCCTTCCCGTCCGTGCTGTGGATGAAAGAGCAGCTCCTCGCCCCAGCACAGCCACCTGCCCATCCTATGCTGCAGACCCTCACCCCTCTCTGGCACAGGACATGCTGACAGCCAGGAGTCCGTGTGTCCACTTCCCCAAGATTGTGAGCTACCCCAGGGCTCCGTTAGGCTCATCGCTGGACCCTCGGCACCCAAAACAGTGCTCAATAAATACTTGTTGAGTGAAGGAGATAGGCAGCACTTAAGCAACCGAATTCGCTGCACAGGGAACGAGGGAAGACTTAAGATGTTCAGTCTGGGTTTGCTCTAAACCAAGACAGCACAAACCCTTCCTTTACAGCAGTATAGACCTCCTCATTTTACTTCTGGGTATTTCAAGACACTGTGCTTTCCAGACCGTAATGATACAAGCGGTATGATTCTAAAGACCCAGCAAGACATCGATTGGCCCCAGCTCCGAGTCACAAGTACCATCCTTTGTGGCTCACCAAGGCATGCTGCCCAGGGGCAAGTCTGTCGAGAACCCCGGGGGCTTTCAGAACTAAAGACCAGCACAGGGGGATGACCCCAGCTGGGTCTTGCCCAAAGAACCACAATCAGGCTCCCCAGAGTGCCCCCGCACCCCCAGCCCTCCTCTGGCTGGCCTACGGGAAATCATTTTCTCAAGCAGATAACCGCGTCCAGCTCTCATGGGAGGTTCGGGCAGCTCTGCTCCCTTCAAAGGCACCGCTGCTGGCCGCCAGCTCTCCCAGCGCGGGCGCGACTGCAGACAGAAGTAGCATCACGGTGGATAACGGAAGTTTGAAAGTATTAAGAACTGAGAGTTTTAGAGATTTGGTTTTATAATAGAAACAAATAAAGGCTTGCCATATTGGCAAATAAAAGCTGACGGTTAAGAAATTAGATTTGCATACCAAACATTTCTTATTATGAATTAATTGGCAGCAAACTCCGCTCTCACTCAGCCCGTGACCGGGGAGGTGGGGAGTGGGTATTGATCCATCAAGACCTTCTGCACAAAATGGCCACTGATTTGAAAGCCAACCCCCGAGAGAGCCACAGGCAGGAGCAGGACAATTCAGGCTGAGCAGCCAGGCTGCAAAACCAGGGCCTAGTGTGGGGGCTGTGGATTTTTAGCTGAAGTACATTTCAAAGGACGGGAAGGCGAAAACTTCAGTGACGTTGCTCATTGCTCCACCCGGGAGATGTCCACGGTTAACCAGGCCACACACACGAACAAACTCTGAGCGCTCATAGCGTGACACCACTCATGAGGGCCATTTCGGAGGGTGACAAAGTGATGAGAACACAGCCCAGGAAACCAAAGTGATTTTAAAATAGTTGAAGTGTCTGCTCGTACGTCTTGAAGACCACAAGGGGACACGCCTTCTCTAAACTACTTTTCCTCTCTCATCGTCCCCTCACAAGGGGCAGCGGCTCCTGGCTCTGGGTCACCTGGGGATGCTCGCCCTCATCCCTTGGCACAGTGGCAGGCTCCCAGAACGTGGTCAGGGTTTGTCAAATGATCAATGAGGAAGGAAGCTCATCCCCTCCCCCCATTTCTTCTCAAGCACAGACTGGAGTCAACACGGCTTCCTTGTACAAACCCAGGGGGCGCCATTCACAAAGGATCAGCATGAAGAGTCCTCCTGGCAGGGTCCCACCCGCCGGTATGGCCAGGTCTGTCCTTGAACGGGGTGGGAGACTGAGAAAACAGATCAAGCAAATGTCGGCAGTGGTGGGAGGGGACTGAGAACATTACAAAATGGGTCCTTGTTTTCAGGAAATGGAATCATTATATAAACCTTGTAATGATGTGGACCGGTTTTTATCTTCATACAGTTATGATGTACAGTTCAGTGGGGGAGAGGAGACCTCAGATGGCTCCCTGGTTCAGACGGCACAAGATAGGGACTCAATGTCCTGGATCCCACTGTCTCCCTTCTCCTCCACCGGGCCCTCTTGGTTAGGGTGGACTGAGTTCCCAAGCAGTGGCCTCAGGACATGTGAGGCAGCAGGGAGAGGACAAGCATGGACACCTCAGGCATGCATGTGCTCATGTGGAACCCAACAGTTAGCAGGGTGCTCACACCCTGGGCCGGCTGGGACAGAGGAGGGAGGCGGAGGCCCCACACAAAGCGAGGCCATGCTGGGCTCAACTGCAGTGAGAAAGTCCTCTCCCCAGCGTGGTCAGTTAGAAACTGCCCCTCCCTGGCCGCCTAAGTGCGCTGTGTTCCCACACATTCTGGAAAGAATCAGGTGGATGGAGCAACAGCATGGAAGCGATGGGCTCCATCTTATAAAATAATTTTTTGTAATTTTTATGGGGTGACCCTTGTGTGTCAGGAAAGGTCTGAAGGGCCCAGAGCCAGCAGTGAGCAGACCAGAGCAAACCCCTGTGGTCCTGAAGGTCACTTTTAGCAGGCAAGACCGATGACACACCGTGAATGTGCTAGATGGCAGGAAGTGGCATGGGGACACGGGACAGGGAGTGAGCAAGGTTGTAATTCTACGTCAGAGGATCCTGTGCAAAAAACGAGTAACCAGTTTGGGTTTCCACAAAAGAACTTCGAGCCTGGTGGAGATAGGACCAGCCAGCAGCCAGAGCTACAAAGATAGAGTTAATCACGGTCATGCACGGCATAACGATGTTTCGGTCAACAGTGGTCCCATAAGATCAGTGCCACAGAGCCTAGGTTTGCAGTAGGCTATACCATCTAGGTTTGTGTAAGTGCACTCTATGATGTTCACACAATGATAAAATCACTTAACGACGCATTTCTCAGAACGTGTCGAGTTGTTAAGTGACGTATGACTGTAATTCCCTGTCTTTAAGTCTGAACTCCAAACAACTGCAGACAAAGAAGTTGAAACTGCTCAGCAACGGGTGTGCCATCCTGCTCCAGTGCAGCTCCCGCCCCACTCAGAACCGTGGGAGGCCCGGGGGAGGGGGTCCTGCAGGGAGAGGAGGGCTGGTGCACAGCCAGGGCAGAGATGTGCCCTGACCCATGATGGGCTGAACAGCCCATCCTTTCTCCATCAGGAAGCAGCAAAACAAGATCCAGAACCACGAGTGTGCTCGGTAGTTATGGGAGAATGCACAGGGATGCTGGCCTCAACTCTTTGCTAACTGCACTGAGTTCTCATTCGGCACTGTGGGCTCTGCTGTCCTCAGCCATTCTGCTGCTTGTGGAATGAAGAGCATCTCCTGATGCTGCACCATGAACGGACGAGCTGATCCTCCCGAACAGAGCAGAGAAACAATTCACTTTGCGTAGGAGCCACAGAAAGAGTAAGTCTTGGGGGAATTTCAGGAAGGTGAGCTGTGGAGGGGGAGGAGAGAGGCAAGGCACCGATTTTGGCTGGGGTAGGGGCCATGGAAGGGAAGGGACCCTGGGGGGATGCAGGCCAGAACCCCAGGCATGGCCACCAGGGAACCTACCGAGACCAGGGACAAAACAAAGAAGACAGCTTTGCAGAGAACTGAGGGGCAGCAATAACCAGAAGGCGCTTCCAAGAATGCAGTCATTCTGGGCTCCTTCTGGTCTGACTCCGAGCTCCTCAATTCTCACCGCTGGCTCCTTCACCGAGCACAATGTTATGTTCCTAATATCAATCACCCGTTGACTCACTGCAGAGGCGATTAAGATAAAGTTGATTATCACTGTTTAACACATATTCAAAATATTTGTCCAGCACCAGAATGGCCTGGGTAATTTCTCTCCATCTAATTACCCCCGAATGCCGCCTGGGACTCCACTCCCGTTAACGCTGAGCTCCAGGGCCCACCAAGCCGAGCCGAAGCGCAATTTAAGCACTTTGTGGAAACAGTGCGTGAAGCCAGAATTGGTTCGCTCAGCCATGTGAGCTCAAAATGGAGAACTCACTTTAATTCTCATTTTCTGAAAAGTTGTCAAATGTCTTTAATTAAAGCATACCCCTTGAAATAGTTTTAAAAGGAGATGTTTTAAAAAGCAAACTTGAGCCAGAATCCAATTCTGATATCTCAGAGGGAAGGAAAAGCCATGATCCTGGAACCCTCTAGAGAAAGGGGAAGACCCCCCGAAGATCAGTCTCAGAGGACTCTTCTTCCAGGAAGCCTTTCCAATCCTCCCCAGTCACAGCTACTCTCGCTGGCCCCCTTCACCCCCAGAACTCAGTCTTTCTGAGACAGCACTGTCTACCCCATGATAGAATAATGCTTTGGGAAATATAAAGTGCTGTGTGAACGTTCTGTATGGTTGCTACACATGCCCCTGTCACCCGGCTTCACTGTGAGCTCTAGGATGGCAG
This sequence comes from Equus przewalskii, assembly GCF_037783145.1. Classification (NCBI taxonomy): domain Eukaryota; kingdom Metazoa; phylum Chordata; class Mammalia; order Perissodactyla; family Equidae; genus Equus; species Equus przewalskii. Next base: position 3,149,996 of record NC_091831.1, read on the forward strand.
GTGCTATGACACATGAATCTTGGTTTTTCTCAGCCTGTAAGCACATGACCATGAGGTCAGGCAACAAGAGGTATTAGCCAAGAAGAAGAAATCTCTCAAAAAGAAACCATAGCACTTAGTGATGGCAGGCAGGCTGGCACAGTGGAAAGACAGTGGGTTTGGCAGCCAGGAGTACTGGGCTGGCCCTGCCTCTGCAGTGACTGGTTCCATGAATGGGGCAAGTCTGACGGGTGCAGGAGGCAGGAGTGAGCGGAGAGAGAGCTGTCAACATGCAGTCAGGCTGGGACATTTCTCTGCGGTCCACTGGATAGAACATTCTTCTCTTAGGGGTCCTGTCCATGGCCAGAAAGCAACATGCTCCTTCCTTCAGCCACCACTTCTGTAACTAGAGACTCACCTCTGGGTTTAAAAGACAGAGAAAGCGGTCAGGGTGGGGCCCTGCTGCTTTTGGATGCGCTTCGTGCATCAGAATGGAGGAGAGAGGCCAGTGTGGGAGTGAGGAGGCCTGGACACTGCTCCCCACCTGCACACTGAGCACTGTGACCCTGGACAAGTCATCATCACCCCTGGGGTGAGGAGCTGCAGGAGACTGGCCCTCAGGTCCTTCTCGCTTTGGTTGCGATGGATCCCACCAGCGCCCACAGAAGGCACCTGTTACCACAACGTGGGCTATATTTACTTTCAAGTAAAGAATAAAGATAAATACCCACAGTGCTGTACTCCCGGGCCAGAGTGCCAGATGCAAGGAGGGTATTTATGAATATTTACTTCTTTTTATGCTATTTTTTAAATTAAATTTTATGCTATTTCCCACAATAAACACATATTACTTTTATAATCATAAAGCAGCACAACTTTTAAAATTTGTTCATTTAGGTGCAAGACCAGTCACTCTCTTATATTTAATTTGTAAGTATATTAGCCACAATTTACCAATAAAACCACATGAGTGTTCCGTATGCTGCCCTGTGTGCGTATGGAAGACCACAGGAGCTCCGTCACGACGGGATGATTTTTAGATGCACACATCAGTCTCCCGTCTTTCCAGCCCTCTGCCTCCGGCCTGCAGCATGTGAGTCTAACCCAGAGCACCCCATCCCTCCGATGCCACCTTCCGCAGGCTACTAGAGTCAGGCAGCGAGTCCCGAGGGCGATGATGCCCAAGGAGGAGGCAGCCCTGGCCAGTTGGAGTTTGTGAAAATGAACAGCCCGCAAGCTTCTGTTTCTGAATCAGCCATGACCATCCAGCATCCACGCCTGGGCCTGGAACCTGCGAAGGGCTTCAGTGAGCACCTCAACCCTCCCAACAACCCCAGGAGGTGATGGTCATCAGTGTCACTTCAGAGACAGAAGACCAAGGCTCCCAAGACCCCTACCAGAGGCCCCGGGGTCCTCTCTCTATGGCTGGGGCCACGCCATGAGCCCATTCATGACTCATCCCCGCACCCACAGATGGCGGGGGGGTCCAGAAACAATGGCATAAATTCATCCACCCCCTTTAAAAAGTTCCTTTCTGAGTCCCATGGTGAGTGTCACTGTGGGGGAAGCTCCGTGTTCATCGGCACGTTGACCACACCACATGCTTGTAGTTCTGAGTTAAAATGTTGGCGCCATGAGCTGCCAGGCCCTCTTTATGCCCATTTCATGGGACTTGACACTGATTCTATTAGTTTAAATGTTATGGAGACTTGAGGTTGTTTTTGTCCATTCATCTCACATTACAGGTCAGCTCTGTGTTTATTGGGAGATTTTGGTCAAAAATGCGATTAGCAATGAAAACATTGTATTCAGATCAGAAAATATGAGATGTTTTACTGCGATCCACATGATAGCCATTCTCGCTGCTTACAAAGGTGAAAAATGGGGCTACGTGTCACTTAGTTTTCATTTTATCTAACGACATTCTGACTTCAAGTAACCTGTTTTTGCAAATATGATCATGTAATTGGAGCATCTGTCCTGTTCAGTATTTGGCAAATGTGTCCTTCTAGCGCCAGTCCAAATGAAATTTGGGAAATTTAGCTAATCACTGTTTAACAGATGTTTTGACCAGTTCTATGCAATCTACATTTTAACAGACACAAATCCCTCCACTCGCTGAGCTCCAGTTGGCATCTCTCCACGCCTGTACCGAACTGTCAAGGAGGGAGAATCATAATTTTTATCACATCTAGTCTTGATCCTGTAACTTTAATTAATTTAAGTGAAATTCCATTCGACCTTGATAACAGCAATTATTTAAAGCAAGCCCTGACAAAATGTTTCACATGGTACCAGTTTTTTCTACACTAGATCTCAACAGCCTCCCGAAGCTGACATCTTAAATATTCGACAGCAGAAGTTCAATGCTTTTGTTCAATCGTGGGCTCCAATGTAAAAGTCCATGCGTGCACAGAAAGAAACTAGAGCTTATTTCAACACACAGAAGACGCAAAAGGCAACCGCTCCTTAAATAAGACCGCGTCCTAAATCCTTCCTGAGGACCACGGGGGGCCTTGTCTGCAGTGCAACAACATCAGACCCCTGCTGTGAAGGCTTGAGGTGAAAACTTAACGTTTCAATTACCCAATCTGCAGGAAAATCGGTTTGCTCTGCTTTGGAACATAATCACCCAGGTGCTGGTGCCTCTCGCCCCAGTGCTGGCCTTTGACCTCAGCTGATTGCTTCTCAAAAGAAAGTGCTTACCACATTCTACTTTGAATGAAAGTGAGACCTTTTCAAAAGGGCAAATGTGAGAGAAATTAAAGGGTAGTAATAACACCACTGCATTGAGAAGTGAATGGAAGAGGCACATTTTGATTAAGAAATGAGACTATTTTGGTTACAAGGAAAGCCCCTAGCCAGCATGGGCCCTTCTTATAACAAAATTGTGCCTTTTTCATGCATGCATTGGAAGTGTTTCCATCATTTTGCTCCAGGAAAAGCACACACTTTCTTGGGTTCCTGATTTTCAATACTGGAAGTGTCTGCTTAACCCCACCCTGGTGCCCTGGGAAACCACAGTGACACCAGGAGCCCAGGTCCTGCCGTTAGAACCTCATCTGCAGATCAGCCCCCCACTGATCAGCTCTGTGAAGAGGGAGACCCCATAACCCCTTGAATGCTCAGTTCCTTTATCCCAAAGATGAGGACAGTGTGGCGCCCACCTCCAGGGGCCTGAGAGGAGTGGATGAGAAGACAGCAGCACAGCACCCAGAGGTCCTTCTGCTGTTTCCCTGGGAGGGCGCTCCCAACACAAGACCTTGAGAGCCCCCTCCACTCTGTGGGGACCTGGAATTGGCCACCCCAAGATATGTCTCTTTGGCATCAGGATTATTTGAGGCTGATTGCTTTTGATAAACTGGGACAGGGAAGGAGGCTCTGAGGAATGGAACTTGCCCTTTGTTAGGACACGTTTACATTTGTAAGGTAAATCTCTATTTGTAAAAGGTGCCTCCCTCTCAGTACCAGGAAGAAGAAAGGAGATGACCTTCTCTCTAAAAACTCTTAATCAATACCAAAGGCAAGGACTTAAATCTGCATTTTATTGTGCTAGTCTGGTAACCTCCTGTAACTGACTTCCCTCCCCCTCCCAACGTTGGCATCTCCTTAAAGATTAAGCATCTTTCTTTAGGCTGGGAACCGATTGCAGCACTCATCTGTGACCCCCCAGCCCAAGGTAACACACCTGCCACCCTGCGGCGCTCACTGAGACAGCAGACCTATCTGCCGTTTCCATCAAGCGCTGTGCCGACAGGGCAATCTTGTGACTATTGTAGGAGGAACATTTCAATCACATGTGAAACACCCTGTTTGGGGGTATATAACCACTATGTGTACCCCACTTCTTCGGTGCCCTTTCTTCCTTTGGGAAGAGAGGACCCGGGCCATGGTTCCTCATAAAGCTTTGTTTAATTTTCTCTTGCTATTCTGTCTCATGTGAATTTAATTCGTCCTCCGGCCAGACAAACCCACATTTGGGGAGAGGAAATGTCCTCCTCCCCTACAACTCCAGTGACCCTGGGGATCCCTACCCCAACCCTCCCGCATCCTCAGGGTCACTCAAGTCCTACTGGTCACCCCATACACTTCCTCTACCACCACGGACAAGGGACACTGAAGTATCTGTGGTCACATCGCCCAGAAGGAAGAGAGGCAGCATGGCGGGACTTCCTGATGGACTTTGCTGCATGGCATCTGTCACCTCTACTGAGGTGCCCCATTGGCCTCATCCATGTCATTGTCCCTCTAGAATCAAACACAGATGAGACATTTAGCCATGTGTGTGACCTTGCAGGTCAGCCTTGTAGAGAACAGCTGACCTCTCAGCCCAAGATTGACGCATCCAAGGGTGTCTCCAATGCCAAGAGATCCCATAAGATGCTTAAAAAACTTTTGAACTGCATTAAATTCATTCTAATTTTTTAAAACATCTATGTGAAAAATATCTGAATAAATGTATTGAAAAAAGATTTCTCAGTTTTCTTTAAGTAACCCTGAAAACACAAATAAGGAAAAACATCTGCTTCTACCATAGAACCAAGGAAGCATTTAGTGAAAAGGACTCACGCTTAGGAGGCCAGACGTGCACCCCAGCGGAAGGGCTGAATCCCCTCTCAGATGCATGGCGGCGGAGAGAAGCTACCTGAGACTCCAGCACCGGAGCCCGGGTCACGGGAAGCTGTTGACACGCGTCCCTCTGACTTCCTCTCGCCTCCAAGAACCACACGTTAGTGCTCCATCAGCAGCAGAAAGCCTCCGTCCAGTGAAGGAGCCGTGGCCCCCGGGGCGCTGGCAGGAGACCGGAGAGAATCTGAAGCAGGCTGCCTAGAGCCCCCTTTGCCTGCCCTGCAAGAGGTTTGCCATCCCAGCAGCTGCACGAGGGCAGAGCAGTGCCCCCTCCCGTCCTGGCCCAGGGAGCTGGAGCAGTAGGTCTCACACCTGCTAAGCCAAGTTTCAGATCAAAGCTCCTCCATATCAGGGACTGCTGAGGGTAAAGCGGGAGTGGGGATGAGGGGGCCCTCAGGGTTAGAACCATCCACACGTCCCTTTCTAGAACCTCTTGAGATCCACAGATTCCAGCTTAAAAAGCATGACGTGAAAGGGAGCTAGCACCGGTGCGGCTTCAGGCCCGCTAGTGCAGTTCCTACGTCGACAGCTAAAGGGCTGAAAACACTTGCAACCTGTGGCCCTCGCATTTTCAAATCTGAGCCTGGGTCACTCTCTCTCTTCAAGAAACACAGAAAACAGTTTAACAACATGTGGCACAAGATGAAATTCTGCAGCCTGAAAGAATGAGAATAATATTCTAGTGATTTGGAAGAAAAGTCTGCTGAACTCTGTTTATGACAATAAAAGAGTATTTCATAAAACATCAGATTCAGGTTTCCAATAAGATTCAAGGGGATATGACAATAAAGAGACGAGAACAGGCAGAAGGAAGAAGAGGCACAAGGAAAATAAAAGCAGCAAATTACAGTCCACACTGGGGGCGGCAGGGAGTCCGCTCAGCAGTGCAGAAGCCGGTGATGGAGAGGAGGGAACGTAAATACGCCGGGACTGGGAGGAGAAAGAGAAGGAGGAAAAAGGAATATAAGACAATTTAAAAATGACCACGTTCCTCCAAACTAACAAAATTGGGGTTTCCAAAAAGAAGAGAGAGAAGGAGCGGAGCCGTGGTCAAGATAGTGCCAGTTCCCCCGTTGCACCAGCAGGCCTGGCACAGGCAGGAGGTGCTGGCCAACTCACCGTCTCCGCCCCAGTGTCCCAGAATCATCTGCCTCTGCCGTTCCTAGGGAGGTTGTGTGCCATTCTCAACACACGAGATCACAGCAAATGCACAGCCCTGTGCTGGGACTAGAAACCTTGTCCTGCATGCTCATTATCAAGAGAGAAGTCAGAATTAAGGACCTAGAAATGGAGAGAAAACAAACAAGTATAAACAACAAAATCAAATAATTCTAACTCTAAATAAAGTGACTACGTCATTTTGTAATTACTTCATGAAAGTATATGCAAAAAGGCTTTGTTAAATAAGGAATATCATATTATAAACAGTTATAATCTTATATTAAATTAATGAAAATTGGTAGGGCAATCAGGTAAAGCAAAAATACTAAACATTTTGTTTTCCATATAAGGTATGATAAATTCTATTAGAGACTCGGGAAAAGTATATTAGGAAACTATATTATAAAACTATATTACAGAAAATGACAAAAATTAGTAAAATTTAAACTTTGCAAATCATTTGCGGAGACAAAAGCTAATAAGATATATTCTCCACATCAAAAGAAAAACCAAGAAAAAACAACAAATGGACGTAACAAGCAGAAATATGAAATAAAAATGAGAAAAATGTTATTAAGCAGAAATTAGTGATTGTAAATTGTTGCATTATTTAAAGGGTACATCTTGTTAAAACTCCAAGCATTATACCTAAAACAAAGGAAGCAGGATGTTTAAAATAAAAGCAGGGGTAGAAATCTATGGGGCAAATGGGAAAAGTAATGCTGAAATGACATTTCACGAACAAAGAAAAACTTAGAAAGCTTCTCATGGCATGAAAAAGATCATGTTGACAAAAGTTACAATATAATGATACAAACTTATAGCACTGAAAACATCATGGAAATAGGAAAGCAAAGCTGCCGTAAGTGCCGATGAAATTGACAAGACACACGCCAATGAAATTGACAGACACACAATGGAACTGAGAAACTCAGGTGACCATCATTCCACGTGAAAGTACAGAAAAAAAGCGTGTGGAGGACTTGACAATAAAACCCATACATAATTCCTCCCAAGTCCACGTAATATTTATTAAAATTAATCAGATTCAAGTCCCAAAGAAAATTTCAATAAATTCTAACATCCAGAAGCTATATAGTTCATCTTATCTGACGGCAACACACTAAAACTTGAAATTAATAATAAAGTTTGTATCACACACAAAAAAAACGCTAAGATTTTGGGGAAATAAATCACTAGTAACTATTAGAATAAGGAAAAAAGGAGGTAAGATACCATAACAGACTATTTAGAATAATAGGAAATAAGAATATCACATACCAAAACAACCACAATGTTACTATAAATATTGAGAGTTAAATTCGTAGCTTTAAATGCTTCCTTGGGAAGAAGGAAGAAGAAAGGAAGGAAGGAAGGAGGGAGGGAGGAAAGGAAATAAATTGGTATTTAGTGAAATTGTCAACAATCAATATTGGTATATGTGTTAATCAGCTTTTTTCCATGTCAGTGTTCCATGAGAAACAATCACAAAATTTCCGTGGCTTACAAGATCGAGCATTTATTTCTTGCTCGCAGGTCTGCAGGTCAGCTGAGCTTGACAAGGCACAGCTGGGATTGGCTCCAGGCTGTGGGTTGGGTTTGCAGTGTCTCTGTTTGTAACTCATTCCAGGATCCAGGTTGAAATAGTAATGATTTCCTTTGCCTCTCATGGAAAGAACAGATGTGCCCAGGGTCAACCCAAATGTCCTCAGCACAGTGAAAGCCTCTGTGTAGACACAGCATATGTGATCTCCCTCCTATTCCATTAGCCAAGGCAACTTTCATGGCCAGGCCCAGAAATGAGCACAGTAGGGGTGTATGCTCTGCCCCTCAGTGAGCCATGGCCAGGGCAAGAAGAGAAGAAAGATTGTGAACAAATAATCATTCGACGACGCCATATCAAAGAGATGAACACTTGAATAGACCAACAAGTGAAAAAGTAAAAAAAGGAAAAAGAAAAAAACTATTCAATGGTTACAAAGCTTCAAGGTAATGATTACTTTAAAAATGTAGGCACTGGGGCCGGCCCCGTGGCCAAGTGGTTAAGTTCTCGCACTCCGCTGCAGGCGGCCCAGTGTTTCGCTGTTTCGAATCCTGGGCGCGGACATGGCACCGCTCATCAAACCACGCTGAGGCAGCGTCCCACATGCCACAACTAGAAGGACCCACAATGAAGAATATACAACTATGTACTGGGGGGCTTTGGGGAGAAAAAGGAAAAAAATTTTAAAAAATCTTTAGAAGTGTAGGCACTAATGCACAGCATAGAAAAATCTGGGAAACTACTGGATTCATTGGAGAAAGTTAATACAACCCTAATATCAAAAACCGATAGAGAAAGAGGAAATACATGTTTAAAGATAAAACTAAAAATCATTAGAAAACATTAGCAAAAGAAAAAATCAATGGGATATTAACCAAATAATCTTGCAAGATCAAGTAGGCTTTATCCAGAAAAGCAGACATTTTAATATTACAAAATCTATTAATAAATATATCAAGTCAACAGACCAAGTTATATGAATTATATGAGTCTGTCAAACAAAGTGAATATCCGTTGCCAATATCTAACAACCACAAGCATTCCCAATAAAACTGGCAACTAAATGAGGATGCCTTCTATCATTCTCATTATTCAGTATGGATCCACACACTCTAGCCCCTGAAGTAAGGCATGAGGTAGAAATCAGAGAATAACATACTGAAAGAGAAACAAAATTTACATAACAGCATTGCTTCATTTTATATAACTTTTAATAATAATTTTAAATAAATAATGTAATAAAACTAATAAAGTCTCACCTATCTAAATTTAATGTAATGTAAAAGCTCTATTTTTGGGGTCAAAACAGCATAATTCAAAGATTATAGAGTGCATTTCAGTTTGGTGCCATATGGCAGTGGTACATTAGATGATAAACAAAGGCCCAGCATTTTTCAGTAGCACGAGAATCATGCTATTGCTTATATTGTAGCCTTTACAAGTGGATTTGTCAATTTAATGCTTGCTAATATTTTATCTTTACTTTATATTAATTTATATTAAACTTTCACATCCTATAACAGTGTCACCCAGGTATCGTTTAAATGATGGTGCAAGTGCCAAACACCACAAGCCAAAATTAATAAATTTGGGACAAAAGTAAGATATGATAAAATGTTATTGTTATTCAAATGTTTCATTCTATTTATTGTGCTTAAATTGAATTTTTTTAAATAAAAATAAGCAAAGAATTATTCATTCTGATAACATGTACATGCATTCACACAAAAGCACACACCCACCTCATGGGAAAATTATTTTTGAGTAATATAACTTTTAAAACACTTATTGCTACCAATGTTTACAAGAGATGGCTATTCTCAAACATGGCACAGAAGGATAGCTCAGCAAACCCTATCGTAAAATAATCTGTGAGTACATAAAGGGAATTTTACAACCAATTATCTCATTACTTCTGCTTTTGGAAAATTGGAACATATTCTTCCCAAAATATTCTTCTCAACCATAGTTATAGTAGAAAAATAAAAAATAAAAGCCAACCATATGTCCAACTAAAAGATAAATAGTTAACCAAATTAGGAAACATACATAAGATGGAAGACTATGCAGCTGTTAGAAAGGATGCTGGTCAAAAGAAAAGGAACAGAGCATCTCTGAGCTATGGAACAACTTGAAGCAGCCGATCCATGTGTAATTGGAGCCCCCAAATAGGTTGGGGTGGGGGAACAGCAAAAATATTTGAAGAAATAATGGTTGAAAATTTTCCAACTTTGATGAAAACTATAACCCTACAAATCCAAGAAGCTCAAGGAACTACGATCAAAAGGAACATGAAGAACACTGCGCGAAGATGTAGGATAATTAAATTGCTCAAAACCAGGCATAAAGAGAAAATCTTAAGAGCAACCAGAGGAAAAGGCTCATTGTGTACAGAGGAATAATATCTGTAAAATGCAGATTTCTTGTCAAAAGCAAGGTGAGAGAGAAGACAGTGGAGCAATATCCACAAAGAGCTTAAAGAAAATATAAAGGTGTCAGCCAAGAATGCTATACCCAGAAAAAACAAAAACCAAGGCAAAATAAAAAGGCTCTCAGACAGACAGAAGTGAAAGAACTCACTGTCACCAGCAGCTCCACACTCAAGAAATGCTAAGGGAAGTCCTGCAGACTCGGAATGAAGAGTGCTGGAAATGGTAACCACATAAGTAAATATGTAAGAATTTTTCTTATTTGACTCTCTTTAAAAAAAAACTTTTAACAAAAACAATATATTGTGGGGTTCATAACATATGTATCAGTAAAATGTATGGCAGAATGGCATAAAAGCCAGGAGGGAAGAAATGGAAGTCTCCTGTTGTAAGGTTTTTATACTCTCCATGAAGCGATATAACATCGTGTGAAGATAGACAGGGATGAGTTCATGAGAGAGGCCGTAAATCCTAAAGCAACCAGTAACTTAGCCAAACAAGAAGTTACAGCTAATAAGCCAAGAAAGGGTATAAAATGGAAATGGAAAAAAATCCAACAACAATCCAGGCAAACAGGAAAAAGAGAACAGAGAAGAGAAGATACAAACAGCAATATGATAAGACTTCAATCTAATCAGTGATCACATTAAATATATATGGTCTAAATATCTAATTTAAAAGTAGACTTTGACAGATTAGATTTAAAAAGCAAGATTCAACTATAAGATGAGAATAAGAAACACTCTAATTATAAAACCACATAAATTAAAAGGACAGGGATAAAAAAAGATATACCATGTAAATATTAGTCAAAATAGTTGGAATGGCTACACTAACATCATACAAAGTAAATTTCAGATCAGAGTCTATTACCTGAGATAAAGAAGGTCATTTCATAATAATAAAAGTTTCAGTTAATCAAAAGGATACAATCTACAAATGATGCTAAAACTAATAAATGAGTTAGCAAGATTGCAGGATATGAAAGCATTATAAAAATTCAAATGTATTTCTGTATACTAGCAAAAATAATAGAAAATTGAAATTTAATAATAACATTTACAATAGCATCCAAAAATATGAAGTAAATCTGACAAAAGATATGAGAGACCTGTACACTGAAAACTACAAACAGTTCTGAGAGAAATTTTAAAATGTCTAAATAGTGAAGAGATATGCCCTGCTACGTGAGTTGAAAATTTTAATGTGGTTAGCATGTCAGTTCTCCTCTAAACTCATCTGTAGATTCAACGCAATTCCAATAAAAATCCAATGAGCTTATTTGTAGAAATTAGCAAGCTGATTTTCAAATTCTTATGGAAATGGAAAGAATCTAGAATAGCCCAAACCACCTTGAAAAAGAAGAACAAAATTGGAGGGCTATCACTACCTGATTTCAAGACATTATAAAGGTACAATAATTAGAATAGTGTGATATTGGCACAAAGATAGACAATTAGATCAATTGAACAAAATAGACTCCAGAGATAGATCCACACTTATATGGACAAAACAACTGAGTTTTGATAGAAATACAACGGCAATTAAGCAGAGAAAGAGTAGTCCCTTCAAAAAATGGTTCTAGAACAACTGGATATCCATATGCAAAACACAAAAAGAACATCAATCTGTACATCATGCCATATACAAAAATTAATTCAAATGGATAATTCTAAATTAAAACCTGAAATTACAAAACTTCAAAAGAAAACGTAAGATGAAATTTTGTGACCTTCTTAGATCTGACACTCTAAGCACAATCCGTAAGAGAATAAATTGATGAGTGGAACCTCATCAAAATTTAAAACTTTTGCTCTTCAATAGACACTGTTAAGAAAAGGAAAAGAGAAGGCACAGCTTGGAGAAAATATTTGCAAAGCACATATCTGAAAAAAGGACTCACATCCAGAATTTATAAAGAACTCTCAACAATCAAAATAAGTGGGCAAAAGATATACAGACACTTCACCAAATAAGATTTATAGATGGCAAATTAGCACAAGAAAATATGTTCAACATCATGAGTCATTGGGAAAATACAAGTGGAATGGCCACAATTAAGAAGACTGACCATGGAGAGACTGGAGAAACAGAAGCTCTCACACACTACTGATGCGACAGCCACCCTGGAAAACTCTTCGGCAGTTTCTTTTACAAGGTTAAACGGATGCCTGCCGTGGGAGCCAACTCTTCCATGCGTACGTGTTTCTCATGAGAAATGAAAGCACACATCCGTGCAAAGACTTATACGTGAATTTTCAGAGCAGTTTTATTTGCAAAATCCAAAAACTGGAAACGACCCAATGTCCCCGGGCAGGTGAGTGGCGAGATGAACTGTGATGTATCTATTCCACGGACTAGTAGTCAGCAATAAACAGAATGAACTATTGACACACACAGCTGCATGAATGAGTCAGAAAACAATTATTCTGAGTGAAAGAAGCTAGGCAAGAAAGCGTATGTGCCCTATAGTTCCGTGTATATAAGACTCTGGAAAATGCAAACTACTCCACGGCCACAGAAAGCAGGTAAGTGGTTACCTAGGAGCAAGAGGGGGCTCGGAGGGGCGGGAGGGAGGGATAACCAACAGGCATGAGGAGCCTTTCCAGAGTGATGGATTCGTTCTTTTTCTTGGTGGTGGTGGTGGTTTCACGGGAGTACATGCGCTCGAACTTATAAAATTACACACTTTAAATATGTCGGTTTATTGTATATCAATTAAATCTCAATAAAGCTAGTAAAAGATGCTTATGAAATTAATAAATGTTCTTTTCTAAATAAGTCTTATAAATTCTGCAACAGCACTGTAAAATGCTTTTGATAAAATATTACGAGAGAAGAACAGGAATCTAAATAGGATACAAAGTTTGGTTATTTTTATGTAAGAAAAATAAACAACTTTATGTAGGAAAAAAATGACTGAAGTACCTGAAAATGTGGGCGGTGCTTGTTGCTGAGTGGTGCGGCTCTGGAGGGTATTTTTCCCGAGTTTTGATTGTTTCTTTGGTGCTATTTTAATCTAGGAGAGCTGCCGTGGTGTGAGGGCAGGGGTGGGTGAGCAGGGCGTCTCCCAGGGAAGAGCACTTTTGGGACCGTGCTGTCGACCGTCCATCATCTTCCACTGAGCTACAAAACCAGACCTCGCCTTTGCCTCGAGGTGCCACTGCTCCCTTGTTGTCGTCTTAGTCCCCGCTCTCTGTGCTGCAGCCCAGGTACAAATTTGCTTGTCAGCTGCCAGGTCTGAGTCCAGGCTGTCCCCAGGCCTGTGGTCTCAAATTTACCTCCTCACTTAGCATTTTGAGAGGTTGATGCCTTCAAGGAAATAGAGGCTTGCCCTTCAAAACCACCGTCACATTGAGACACGATTTCAGACATCTGCAAACATTTCTGCTGAGTGTTCCTAAAATCCTGTAAAGGGGCCCATTAGGTTCCCAGAGGTAGCAGTTTATAAAGGAAAACCAAAACGAGACCTTTCCAACCACCCCAATGCTTGTTTTACACCCCGCAACTGGAGCGCTTGTTTTTCCCTTGAATAAGAAAACACCCTGATTTTGAAAAAAAAAAAGGAAAAGCAGTATTGAAAAGCCCATTGATTAAGAATTCACATTGGGCCAGAAACCATGCTGAGTACCTCCCATATGTTAACTCATTTACCCCTATCACTTGCTAGGTGGATATCCAGAACACAGACAGGGAAACTGAGGCATGTAAATGTTAACATTCTCACTGGCAGCCAGGGGACAGTCAGGATTTGAACCCTGGGAGCCTGTTTCCTGCATCTGCGTCCTCACAAATACTCTGAACTGCCGTAGACGTGACCTAGACCACGGAGAGTGGGGGTCAGTGCCTTGACCCTGTTTAAATATAAGGATAGGGGCCGCCTCCCAGGGTCACCCAGCAGAGGGCTGTGTAGCACATCAAAGGGCGAATGACAGCCTCCCACTCAGAACACCTGTCTCTATTCACACATCTCTCCAGGTCCCATCCAGCACCACGGCTGCCTTCCGCCCCTCCTCTTTCCATGTTTGTAACTCTCTTCTCAGCTCCATGACCCACACCATAGTTACCGATTTGCTTGACTCTAGAATTGTAAAAAAGTAGTTTTGGAATTGCTAACCCATGCTTCTGTGAGAAATAAGCCCACTAACTAGAGTTCAAAATGCGTTTGGAGTTATTTTTGTCTTTAGGCTGAGGATGCAGAGTCCAAATACTGTGCTCAGAAGTTATCCAGGTTAACCCCCGGCTGTGTGCCCTCCCCCTCCTCAGTGTGGTGACCTTCTTCATTATTCCAGTCTAGATTGCCCCCAATCCTTGCTGAATTTATTGATTTCCTTTCTGGAGCAGCAAAAATATTAATGCGATTCCAAGAGCCGGAACTGCACAATAAGATTGACACCGAGGCATGTCATCCCCCTCCTCCATTCCTCCTATTCTTCCCACCCAATCCCACCCACCCCAGGTAGGCACCAATTTCACTGGCCTCGGGTTTAGCCTTCTTTGTGTGTGTGGTTTGTTTATTTCACAAATGAACAAATGCATGTGTATTTTCTTTTTTTTTTCCTTCTTCTTCTCCGCAAACTCCCCTGGCACATAGTCGTATATTCTAGTTGTAGGTCCTTCTGGCTGTGCTACGTGGGACACCATCTCAGCATGGCCTGATGAGCGGTGCCATGTGGGTGCCCAGGATCCGAACCAGTGAAACCCTGGGCCACCGAAGCAGAGCGCGAGAACTTCACCACTCGGCCACGGGGCCGGCCCCCATGTGTATTTTCTTATTTCTTCCTATTTTACTTACACAAACAATAGCATATTACATTCTTCTGCATTTTGCTTCTATTTCTACTTAATAACATACCCTAGAGATCCCTCCTTATCAGTTTATAGAAACCTTTCTCATTATTTTTCAAAGCTGTATAGTAAACACTTCACGGTTTGGATATGTCAGGGATTATTGAGCTACTCCCCCATGTATGAGCATTTAGGTTGTTTCCAATATTTTATAATAACAAATAAGATTGCAGCAATAACTTTGTAAATGTGTATTTTTATATTTTTGGAAGTATTTCATGAGAATAAATTTCTAGAATTGAGATCCTTAGGCCAAAAGGAGAACACAAATGTAGTTTTTCCAGCTATTGCTAAATTCCCTCCACAAGGGTTGTGCCAATTTGCATTCCCACCAGCACTGTAGGAGGATGCCTGTGTCCCACAACCTCGCCAAGAGACTGGGGAGTCTATTTTAATGTTTTTGTCAATCAGTTAAGTGAGAAATGTCATCTCAGTATTGTTTTAATTTGCGTTTGTTTCATTACAAGGTTGAAATATTTTTACGTGTTTAAAGGCAACAATTCGTACCTCCATCTCTGGTCCATGTAGAAAAGTGGTGGAGGGGTGGGTATCTTTGACTGAAAGATGTCTCCCATTTAGTAAGTTATGGGTTGTAGGACTAAAGCACATTATTTTATCATGCTAATAAAGTACCTGTCAAGAACTATTTTCTTGTGTTTTTGGGTTTTTTGGTGAGGAAGATTAGCCCTGAGCTAATGTCTGTTGCCAATCCTCCTCTTTTTGCTTGAAGAAGATTGACACTGAGCTAATATCTGTGCCAGTTTTCCTCTATTTTGTATATGGGATGTCACCACAGCATGACTCCATGAGCGATGTGTAGGTCCATGCCCAGCATCTGAACCTGCGAACGCTAGGCCACAGAAGCAGAGCACACGAACTTAACCAGTCTGCCGCAGGCCGGTCCCTCTTGTGTATTTTGATCAGGACCGATTATAAAATTTGTAAGACTCTTCTTCAGCATCTAAGGAGAAAACCCTTTGTGTTCTTTAGACCTTTAGACCCCTAGACCTATTAATAGATACTGTACTTTATTAATGATTCCTCTAATATTAAACATTGCAGTAACAGGAAAAAACCCCACTTGGTGAGTGATATCATTTTCTGAACATGGGTTTAGACTGTTTGTTTCTGCTTTTGTCTTTACTGTTTCCTTCCTTGTGAATTCTTTTGGTTTATGGTTCCTTTTCTAGCTTTTGAGAAGGAAAAGTAATTCATTTGTTTTCAGTCCTTTCTTTTCATTTGTAAATATATTTAAGGCTTTACGTTTTCCTCTGATCATGGTTTTAACTATATACCACAGATTCTGATATGCAGTGTTTTCACTGTCATTCTTTTTTAATGAATTCTGTAATTTTGGTTTGGATCCTCCCTCATTCAAGAGTTAATAGGGTTTCAAATTTTTGATGGAAGGGCCTTTTTTAATTTTGTTAATACTTTCTACATTTATTGTACTAGTGCTTTTTATAATATTCCTACTCCATGGAATTCACTAATGTTTTCTTTGTGACCCAATAAGTGATCAATTCTTCTTAACGTTTCAGGTGTGTTTATGTGACTAGTGCAGACAACGATCAGGGTGTAAATTACGATATATCAAAAAAACCTACTTTATTGATTATGTTTTCTAGGTCCTTCTGTATCCTAACTTATGTCCTGACCCCTTTATCTGTCTTGTGGCCAGGAACAATGTCTTAAAGTCTTCCTTTTCTGTCTAAGTCTCTTGAATCTCTTACAGTTTTGCCCTTTAAAGTTGTTTGTTTTGCTGTTTGGTATATGGATATTCATAATTATTATAGCTTCACAGTGAATTGTGGCTCTTAGCAGTAAAATGTGTCCTTTTTTGTTACATTGAATGCTTTGTGTTTGGAATTTAACAGGTCTGATAAAGGTATTGCTATCCTGGCTTTCTCTTTGCTTCCAATTCCGCAGCAACCTTCGCACATTTCTTTATTGTCATCATGTTTGAATTCTTCTGTTTCAGGTGAGTCTCTTGAATACAGCGTACATTTGGGACTTTCTTCGGAAGCAAATTGAAAATCATTTTCTCTTTCATGGTGAGTTAAACACATTCACCTGTACTGATAAGACTGATATGTTTGGTTTAAACCCTGTCATATTATTTTTTCAACAGCTTTATTGAGGTACAATTTACACATCATAAAATTCACCCATTTTGAATGTAAAATTCTAACAATTTTTTAGTAAATTTACACAGCTGTGGAACCAACTGCACAATCCAATTCTAGAACATTTCTTTCATCCCCCCAAAAAAACCCCAGGCCCACTTGAAGTCACTCTATTCCCCTCCCCAGTACAGGCAACTACCAATCTACTTTCCATCTCAATAGATGTACCTTTTCTAGGTTTCGTATAAATGGGATCACACAGCATGTGGTGTTCTTCACCTGGTTTCTTTCATTTAGAATAATGTTTTCAAGGATCATCCATGTTGCAGTAAATACCAGTATGTTTTTCCTCTTTATCTGTAAATAGTATTCCATTGTATGAATATGCCACAGTTTTATGTTTTTTGGGCTTTTTTGCTGAGGAAGATTAGCCCTGAGCTAACATCTGTGCCAATCCTCCTCTTTTTTTTTGCATGAGGAAGGTTAATCCTGAGCTAACATCTGTTGCCAATCTTCCTTTTCTTGCTTGAGAAAGGTTAGCCCTGAGCTAACATCTGTGCCAGTCCTCCTCCACTTTCTGTGTGGGGAACGGCCACATCATTGCTGACAGGTGGTGCAGGTCCACACCCAGGGTCTGAATCCGTGAGCTCAGTCCACCAAAGCAGAGAGCACAAACTCAACTACTACACCACACAGCCAGCCCACTGGATAGGCCATGTTTTATTTGTCTATTTACCAGTTGATGGAAATTTGGGTTGTTTCCACTTTCTGGCTATTATGAGTAATGGTGCTAAAAACATTCACATACAAGACTTTGTGCGGGCTTATGTCTTCATTTCTCTTGGATAGATGCCTAAGAGTACAGTTGTGGGGTCTCATGGTGAATACAGGTTTAGCTTTTTAAGCAACTGCCAAACCGTTTTCCAAACTACTGCACCATCGACATTCCCACCAGCAGGTGGGGGTTTCCTGTGTCTCCGCATCCTCGCCAATACTCGTTGTCTGTTGGGTTAGAGGCATTGCAGTGTGTTTAAAGTGTTACCTCATTGTGTTTTAATTTGCATTTCGCTAATGACTAATGGTGTTCATCATCTTTTAATTGGCCATTTGTATATCTTCTTTGGAGAAATTATTCAAGCCTTTCGCTCATTTTTAATTTTTTTTTTGTCTTATTATTAAGTTGTAAGAATTCTTTATATATTCTGGATACAAAGCTTTTGTCAAATATATGATTTGCAAATATTTTCTTCCACTTTGTGGATTATCTTTTTATTCGCTTAATGGTACGTTTTGAAGTGCCCAAGTTTTTAATTTTAGGAAGGTCCAATTTATCATTTTTTTCTTTCATGGATCATGCATATGGTGTTTTATCTAAGAAATCTTTGCTTAACCCAAGGTCATGAAGACCTTTTGCTTAAAAATTTCTTTTAAAAATTGTATAGTTTTAGATCTTACATTTAGGTTTATGACCCATCTTGAATTAATTTTTGTGAACGGTGTGACAAAGGGGTCTAAATTTGTCTTCATGCATGCAAACATCCCATTGTCCCAGCACTATTTGTTGAAATTATATCATTTGAATGTCCTAATTATTGTGCATATTGTATTTGTTGTTTTGTGTTTAACTGATGTGCTCTCTTTGCTCTTCTATGGTTATTTTATTTGTTTTGGTATTTATGATAGTTTATGTTTTTGTTCTAGAGGTTGTGTGTGTACTCATACTTTTTTTCTATAGAACATGCATGTATTTTTTTAACTGAGGTATAATTGACATAAGGCATTATATTAGTTTCAAGTGTACAACATAATGATTCGTTGTCTACACTGCAAAATGATCACCACAATAAGTCTAGTTACCATCCATCACCATACATAGTTACCAAATTTTTTTCCTTGTGGTGAGAACTTTTAAGATTTACTCTCTTAGCAACTTTAAAATTTGCAGTACAGTGTTATTAACTACAGTCACCATGCTATACATTACATCTCCATGACATTTATTTTACAGTTGGAAATTTGTACTTTTTGACCCCCTTCACCAATTTCACCCACACCCCCGCCTCCTCCCCGCTGGCAACCACCAATGTATTCTCTGTATCTGTGAGCTTGGGATTTTTGTTTTGTTTTGTCTTGTTTTATTTGGTTTATTTGTTTGCTCTGGTTTTTATTTATAAGTGAAATTATATGGTATTTGTCTTTCTATGGCTTATTTATTTCACTTAGCATAATATCCTCAAGGTCCATCCATGTTGTCGTAAATGGCAAGATTTCATTCTTTTTATGACTGAGTAGTATTCCATTGTATATAAATACCACATCTTCTGATCCATTCATCCATGGATGGACACGTGTTGTTTCCATGTCTCGGCCATTGTAAATAATGCTGCAATGAACATGCGGGTGCAGATATCTTCTCAAATTAGTATTTTCATTTTCTCCAGATAAATACTCAGAAGTTGAATTGTTGGATCATATCGTAGTTTGATTTTTAATTTTTTGAGGAACCTCCGTACTGCTTTCCATAGTGGCCACTCCAGTGTCCTTCACACCAACAGTGCACAAGGGTTCCCTTTTCTCTACATCCTCACCAACACTTGCTATCCCTTGCCTTTTTGATAACGGCCATTCTGACAGGTGTGAGACGATATCTCACTGCGGTTTTGATTTGCGTTTCCCTAATGATTAGTGATGCTGAGCATCTTCTGATGTACCTGCTGGCCATCTGTACATCTCCAATGGCAAAACATCCATTCAGATGCTCTGCCCAGTTTTTAATCAGATTGTTTGGTTTTTGGTTATTTAGTTGTAACACTCACACCTTTTTAAATGGTCTCATTCTCACTGAATTGTTTGGAGTCCCATTTTTTTTCCTTTTAATAGTAGTTTTGTATAGATGAGAACTGTCTGTGGCCATGGAAGGAGGAGTGATTTTTATTTTGCCTTTTACATTTACGTCACCAGTTCAGATGGCATTTGTTTCGTTTATGTGGTGAGGCAGTGCTGAAATTTCTGTCTTTCCCACATGGACATCCAGTTGACCCAGTATCATTTGCTGGGAAAAAAAATATCTTTCTCTCTGCCTGTACTGCAACCATTTCATTAAATCGTGTCCATATATGTTTGAGTCTGTTTCTAAACTCTCTTCTATTCCTTCCATCTATCTAACAGGATTATAAATGGAAAAAGTTTTTTTATTTTATTTTATAATATTTGTTGGTAGTATAAATACAATTAACATTGAATTCAGTGTTGTTGCTGAATTAATACATCAAATCTAATAATTTCTCTATAGGCTTTTTGAGATTTTTGTGTACACAAGCATGCCATCTCCCACTAATAACAGTTTTGTTTCTTCCTTTCCAATTATTATAAATTTGGTTTCTTTTTTTTCCTATTGCACTGACTATGAACCCTAGTACAATGTCAGAAGGGGGGAAAGAACATTCTTGTTTGTTTCCAGTCTTGTATCGAAGAATTCAATACTTCACCCTTTGATACGATGGTGAACCATCCAACCCCTTTGTCAGGTTAAACTATATACCTTTACTTCCTTGTTTTCTGAGTTTTCAGCAAATTTTCCCCCACTTATTAAAATATCACAAGTTTTCTCTCATATTCTAATAATATTCTGAATTACACTGATTGACTTTCGACTGTTGTCAATCTTGTATTTCAAAATAAACACCATCTGGACATGACGTATTACCTTTTTTATGCTTTGCTGGACTCAGTTTGCTAATATTTTGCTTACGATTTTAAAATCCACCCTTGCGAGTGGACTCAATTTTTCTTTTCTTGTACTATCTCTGTCAAACTTCAATTTTTCACATCATTTGACTCTTATGAAAGCAATTGGGAAGCGTTTCTTCTTTGTCTATTCTCTGGAGGATTTCATGTAGGGTCGGTGTGATTTCTTCTGTAAGAGGTTGATAGAATCTGCTGGTGAAACCATGTGATCATGGACTGTACTGTGTGTGGGTGTGTGTGTAAAAATGTAATTATAAATTTGACATATTTAATTCACATCAGAACTTTCAGATTTTTCTACTTTTTATTGGGTCCATTTTTTAACTTGTATTTCTAGGAATTTGATAATTTCACCTAAATGTTCAAATTTATTTCCACCAATTGTTCAGAACGTTGCCCTCTTATGATCTTTGTAATGACTGCAATATCTTTGACAATATCCCCTCTGCAGTCCTGATATTTTCCTGATATCAGCAGGGATTTATCACTTTTCAGAGGAGCTTTTCAAAGAAGCAGCTTGTGGCTTTAAGCCTCTCTATCATATATTTATTTTCTGTTTCATTCATTTATATTCCTATCATATTTATTTCCACCCTTCCAGTTTCTTTGGGTTTAATTTGCTTCTTGAGGTTGGATCCTCTGATGATTAATTACTAGCTTTTTTCCTAATATATGCATTTAAGGCTATACATTTCCTTCTATTTAGAACAATTTAGCTGCATTACCCACTCCCCAACTTGTATGCTATTGAATTTATGTATTTTAAGACTCTATATATGTTAAAAATCCATGAGACAGGATGATTATTATAAGTGTGCTTTTAAATATATACACATATTTACCTTTCTCTTTGCTTTTAATTATTTACTGTATCCCCAAACTTCTATCTGGGTTCATTTTTCTTCCATTTGTACAATAATAATTTGCATTTCTTTTACTCTTGTCTATGCTGATGTTTTGTTTGTCTCAAAATATTTATTTGCCTCCATTTTGAAAGATATCCTTATAGCATATAGAAGTCTAGGTAGGCAGTTAATTTCCTTCAACACTTTGTCTGTCTTTTTCTTGCTGTCTGAGTTTCCTCATTTTGTTGAAAAGTCAGCTGTCAATCTTATTGTTGTTTCTCTGAAAGTAATATGTGGGGTGGATGTTTGTGTTTTTTGTGTTTTGTTTTGCTTCTGCTGAGGAAGATTAGCCCTGAGCTAATATCTGTGCCAATCTTCCTGCACTTTATGTGTGGGTCACTGCCACAGCATGGCTGACGAGTGGTATAGGTCCATGCCCAGGATCCGAACCTGCAAACCCAGGCCACTGACGTGGAGCATGCTGAACTTAACCACTAGGCCATGGGGCCAGCCCCTGGATGTTTGTTTTTTGGCTGTTTTAAGATTTCCTCTTCGTCTTTGATTTCAGCCAGTTTGCTCTAGTGTGCTTAGTGTTTTCCTTGTATTTATCCTAAGTTTTAGAGTGCTCCTTGAATTTGTCACTTAGTGATTTTTATTATTCTGACTCTTCTCTCCTTCTGAGCCCCGATTTTATGTTTTAAGTTCAAAGATGAGGATCTTCCAATATTCAATTATTTTTTCCTACATATCTCATACAGCTCAGCCTTATATTTGACCACTTTTGGGTAATTTTTTTCCATCCTTTTTCTCTCAGTGACTCAATCTGCATGTATTCTTCTGACCTATCTTCAGGGTTCCTGGCTCTCTCTTCCCTTGTTTAATATGCTATCACACTCAACCATGGAATGGTGGATTTTGGGTATTGGACTTTCCACTTCTAGAATTACCATTTTCTTCTCTTTTAGTTCCCAATTCTTTGTCAATTTTTCAATCTTCTCTTTTATTCACATAAACATATTAAGCCTGGCTACTTTAAATTTAGTGTCTGACAACTGTGTCATTCTGTGTCTGATAAATCCGTTTCCTGGATTCCATGTGTATCTCTTTTGTTTGCCTATTGTCCTTTTGATTTTTCATTATACCTTATGTCCTCATACACTAGCTGTCGTGTGTGTAATTTATGAAACGTAAAACTTTGTATATGAAAAATAGTAGTAGATAATTTTAGGATTTTAATGATGTGTTTTCCATCAGACAGTGTGTCATTTTTTCCTCCTTTGGGTGGCTAAGCTAGGGTCCCTAGTAATCACGGGTCACCTTAATCCAGTCAGGGATTGCGCTGATTACAGCTCGTCTGTGTGGGCTCCTCTACTTTCGGTTTATCCTTTTCCTTGAGTTGTAAACTTTTGAGCTCCCAAACCAAAGCCTGGGGGCCACTGATACATTGAAATGAATATACAATCTTATCATTTCTCTTCTATCAGTCCTACCTTCTATGTCCCTGTATCTCTTTCTGGCCATTTTTCAGTTTCTTTAAATACTTTTATTATTCTATTTGTTATCTCTGTTAGCTTGATAGTTACATATTCTTGTACAACTCTTTCCGTGCTTGGTCCAGACATCACAACTTGCTTCCTTTAATTACTAAAGCTTGACTTTAAGTTTTGGCTTCTCAGCCCCCAGCACCTGCTAAAAACTTGCTCATCTTCTCAGCCTCTGAGCCACCACTTTCAGAAACTGCAGACAGCCCTAAGGTAAAACCCGCCCCAGATAACAGACTCATCTTTCTGCATCTCTCTCCTCCCCTAGAACTTGATAGTTCTCCAATGCTTTCAGAGTTTTTAGATTCTTTCTCCAGCTGTTCTCAGTGGGAGGGTTGGTCCAAACCCAGCCCGCCACCACCAGATGTGGAAGCTTGGTACTCATCATTTCGATTGTTGTTTGGTCACTTCCAATTTTTTGAGTCTTCAAATGCCAATACAGAGAATATGTACCATGAGGACTTTGGACCTACATAATGACATCCAAGATCTATTATTTTTTCTTGCTATGTCTGACAGTGGCCTGAGTACTCTGCATGTGTTGTTCCACTTAATCCTCACAACAAGGCTTTAAGGTGAGAGAATTGTTACAGCCTGACTTCACAAGTCATAAATATGAAGTGCAGAGGAGAACCTGCCAAGACCACATGTCACAGCTGGAAAGTGGGGGAAGTGAACTTGCAGAACCTGACCTCAGAGTCGCGTCTCTCAACCACTACCCTATATTGGCTGACTGGGAAACAGTTAAACATTTCTGAAAAACCACCAACTCCAGAGTGATAAGGTAGACGGTAGCATGTGGTTAATGGACTTGAATGCATGCACTTGCCAGAGGGAAAGAGCCAGAATGTGGGGAGAGATGGCGCTTTATGAACAGCCTCTACCTGGAACAGGAACACTGCACATTAATAAGAGGGATCATTTTCTAAATATATTGAAATTCTAAATTGTAGAAATGCCAGTGAAGAGTTCAATGATTATCTTGCTTAGGAGAAGCAAAACCATATTTATCCGGGTTTAGTTCCAATAATATTCTCCCATGAGGACTATGCAAACCCCTCCAGTTACAAAACCGCATGCCCTTGGGGGCAGGGTTAACAGACTGCTCCTTTCATCCATTATCCACAAAGGAGGAAGAGGATCAAAGAAGGAGCGAGGGCAACCAGCAGGAAGCAGGGAGAGATCAGAGCCTGCATGGCATCTGGTGAGGCTGTCTCTGCTCAGCCAGCAAGAGGTCACTGCTGTCACCTGACAGATGCTCGCTGGCTCCTTCCCCCAGTGCACCAGCAGCAGCAGGTCCTGGTGGGCAGGTTCCTCAGATGGGACTGTTAACTCCTTCCACCTTGAATACAAAGTGAGGTGCTGAGGAGCTGGGCACTGTGCCTGCAGGAGCCCACCTCGGCACACTAGAGACATTCTCCCCTTCCTACAAGCCAGGACACAACTAAAATGACTCAGTCCCAAGAAGATGGTAAGGAACAGGGGAAATGACATTAGCAAGAAAGCCATCAAAGCCAGCTCGAAAATCCCCATTTCAAATTTCCCCAAAAATGTCACAAATTGAGATTGAGTCAAGTCAACATTTTTTTTTTAATGGATTTTTTTTTTTTAAAGATTTTATTTTTTCCTTTTTCTCCCCAAAGCCCCCCGGTACATAGTTGTGTATTCTTCGTTGTGGGTTCTTCTAGTTGTGGCATGTGGGACACTGCCTCAGCGTGGTCTGATGAGCAGTGCCATGTCCGCGCCCAGGATTCGAACTGACGAAACACTGGGCCGCCTGCAGCGGAGTGCGCGAACTTAACCACTCGGCCACGGGGCCAGCCCCCAAGTCAACATTTTTACCAAAATAAACAATTGGGAAATGAGTTCTATAAACTTTCCACATACATAAAACACCAGCAGCCGGTTACCTTGACCACTTTCGGTACCCCAGCCCCTGTGACAATGGTGTGGCGATATGACTGCCTCCTGGGTGGAGCCTGTTGGTGGTCGGGCACTGGAAAGGAGAGCAGCCAAGTCCTGGCCTCCCCCACCAGCAAAGCCCACTGCTCACAACATGCAAAGGAGCCCTCCTTCCAGAAGGATCCGGAACCCCACCAGGACCTGGGAACGTCGGCCCCATAGTGTTTCATTTCCTTCATTGTCTTGTCTATGTCCACAAAACCTTCCTGTTCTCATATTCCTGAGCTATGATGGCTCGAATGACTACTTTGAGGAAATTACATCCTGCTCCTGAGGGTTGCTTTTGTACAAAACCCCCATCGTCATTCCAGATACATGTGTGAAGCGTGGGGTTCAAGGGAGCTCTGCTATTTGAGTTGCTGATGGTTCTGATGCAGCTGAGTCCACCGTGGGTCAGAGTGATCTCCCCACCTGCCGTGTGCCTCCCCCAGCCAAGAGCAGAAAGCGGTGCTGCCGTTCACACATAAGAATAAATGCTGCATTGAAACTGAAAATGGAAATAATTGACATTGGAGCCTTGATTTCAGCAAACACTTGCAGGCTTTTCATCTTCCAAAGCTAGTGAACAACATGACCAATACAATTAAACAGCTGTTGAAGAGAACAGCAACCAGAAGAGAAAACAGGCCATTTTCCACACGTTATTCCTATTACAATGTGTCATTTTGTGAGGCCCTTAGAAGATGGTTTTCTTTAAAGGGCATTTTTCCCAGTGTGGTTGGAGAGCAATGCCTTTCCACTGTTTTACAGGCCAGCAGGTTGGCTTCTGTTCAAGGAGCACACAGAGAAGCCGCTGTGTGACAAGGACCCTGAGCACCAACGCAATGGCAGCACTTTGCACGGTGAACAGAGCTCCTCACGTTTCTCCAGAGGCCAAGCAAGGAGGTGGAGCTTGGTTCACGGCGAGAGGGACTGTGGGTTTGCCCTGACATCTTAGAAGTCTACTTACCCAGGAAGAGAAGGCAGATGCCTCAGGACTGTAAATAAGGTGATTCCTCAGCGCTGGTGCTGCCCAAAAGGCACCGGCAGAGCCGAGCGCCCAGGCTTCGCCAAAATCCATCAAACAAGCTGTGGTCTGGAGAGTCCTACCCCTCCGTACACCACCTCCTCTCCCCCTCCCACATCATCCTCCTCCCACTGTCCCACCTCTCCCCGCTCGGATCCTTCCCTCCATTTTCCCACAGAGGAGGAGGAAGGAGAGACTGGGGGAGGCCTCATGGAGGGGAGCTCTGGCTCCTTCCCCCATTGGAGTGGGTCTGCTCCCTCACCTTTGGACCCCCTCCCCATGAAGAGGACTTGGGACCCTGCCTGGCCATGAGCCTAAAACAACATACCAGCTGCATCCGCTTATTTTTAACCCCACAGCATTAAAACCCCCATTGATTAGTATGCCCACGGCTTTCACCAAGATACTAGTAGCTCAAAGCAGTCAGGGGGAACACAGCCCAAGGGAGGGAAGCAGGATTTCACCTGAGTCTCCCGGAGCCCAGAGATTCCAAATTGATCCAGAGGCCACGGTGGTCCCCACCCCAAAGGCCAGCCAGTGAGAGAATCTACATCCTCAGCCTGGTTCCATTCTTTTTCCAGGACAAGTGTCTGACTAGCTGTTCTTCCCTCTTGCACACTGCTTACCTTCTCCCAGAGAGAATGGTCCTAGGAGGAAGAGAGAGAAGCAATCGGACAGAAGTTTCCAGGTGGCTGTGGCCCGTCTAGTCTCTACCACCCAAGCCTGCTCCCAGGGAGGTCGGGCCCAGGGTGAATGTGCCAGCCCGTTCTTACTACAGTGCTGATTGGAAAAACCAGCCCCCTTCATAGGCGCAACTTCGTGCCCTTGTGAACATCTTCCCAGGGATCTTATCAGAAACAGCTCTGTCTGCTTTGTGAGCTCCCCGAGGAGGAAGGCACCTGCTGGGCTGGGCAGATAACATGCAAACATAAAGGGCAGGTGCTCCAGGCCCTTTCGGGTCCCTTCTCATTCAGGATCATGCTGCCCCAGACATGGAAGCACCTCTGGAACACATAATAGCACAACCCAGACGCTTCTCTAACTGGGGCTAAAGCCAGGAGCAAGTCAGTCTCATTCTCTCTTCCCAGATTCTCAGAGGTTTTCAGTATCTACAAGCTTCCTATCTGTAGATAAAATATTTCAGAAAAATCAAATTGCCCATTGTCAAGTGAATTTTGAAAAAGAGCCATATAATAATTCAGCCCTAAATAGCAGTTCAGAGCCAGAAAAATAATTTTAAAACATGTATTGAATTTTTGTAAAGGCTGCCTACTCTTACTAGTATTTTTAAATTATTTCTCCCTGAAGCATGAACAGAAATTTCACAAAATGCAAATGTCAGGACACCTGAACTCAATAAACTCTTTTCTATTCACCTATCATTCTCCATGTCTTCCCCAAGCCTAACCATCCCTCCAGCCAAGAATTCAATCCAGGAAGAGTCGCCACTTGCTTAGTGCAAGCTTCACCCTGGCAGGAGGCTTGTGGTAAGTCTAATGTATTATACATTGGAAAACATTCTTACCAAAAGCAGCATAACCATCACAGCTGCTAAATTTTCTCCTGAAAAAAATGCATTTTAAAGCAAGTGGTATGTTTTCTTCCTTTTCCCTAACTTGAGATTTCCCTTGTAAAAGTCAAAAGAACAGAGCTCCGGCACACATATCAGTCAAGATCAATCAATTTTCTGCAGACATTTTTCTCAGTGAGAAAAGACCACCATTTGCTCTAATCATTTAGGATTTTTTGCCTGACATAACACTCGTCTCCTCAGGACAAACTGAATAAGCAAGTTCCATGAACTGAATACACAGCCTTGACTAAGCAATGGGAAACATTTTAGCATCAAAAGCCTGGCTCCATCTTTCAACGGGATTTCAACAACAAAACAGGAGGAAAAAAGAAAAGAGTTTATTTATTCTATTAAGGCAATGGAGAAGGCATTTAGGATGCAGAACTATCGTTAGCTTTACTAACTTTTTATGAAACCAGGTGTGTCTGTCAGGCGAGGTCAGGGTATAACCCAGAGACAAACAGGACCTCAGCAACTGCAAACGAGACGTCTTTCTCACTCACACCACAGGTCCAGTGTGGTCACAGGACAGCAGGGGCCACTCACATCAGCACCTATATTCCGCCCCCCCCCCCCAGAAGTGGCATCACTTCTGCCAATCCATTGGCCAGAACTGGTCCCATGGCCAAGCCTAATTTCACAGGGATGGGGAAGTACAGTCCTCCCGGCACCCCGAAGGACAGTGAATCTTGTGATGCTGCGAGCACCATAATACCAAGCACACCACCTGCCTCCATCTCTGCCTCCAAAACCTGACGCTGAGACCTGCTGTTCTCAACACCGCACACCATTAATAGCACGGGAAGACTTTCACAGCGCACCATGCCTGGACCCATCCCAGATCAACAAATCCCGAACCTCTGGGGCGGAGCCCAGGCACGAGCAGCTTTTCAAAGCTGCATGGGTTCTACCAATGCACAGCGGGTTTGAGAAGCCTCCTCAGAGAGTTCTCAGTGCCCTCCCAGACATGGCTCAGCAGTGCTGTGCCTGCCTGTGACCAAGCCACGCTCAACATCTCTCCCAACTTCAGCTTCCCCACTGCCGGGAGAGGGCACCATTAGACCGGCATCATTTCTAAGGCACGGGCATCTCAAACTTCAGCTGCATGACAATCCCCTGAGATGCTGGTGAGAACCACGTATTAGAGCGCCACGTCTCCCACAGTTCTGATCCGTGGCATCCAAGTGAGGCCTGGGAATCTGCATTTTGATTGATGGACTCCCCGCCCCCATTTGAAATACACTGCTAAGGAGGTTCGCATCTGTGATGGTTCATTTTATGTGCCGACTTGACGGGACTCAGGGATGCCCAGATAGCTGGTAAAATATTATGTCTGTGTCTGTGTGGGTGTTTCTGGAAGAGGTTAGCATTTGATTCAATAGACTGAGCAAAGAATACGGCTCCCTCCAATTCAGGTGGGCATCATCCTGTCCGCTGAGGGCCTGCAGAGAACACAAGGCACAGGAAGGGCAAATGAGCTCTTTGTGCTGAAGCCGGGACACGCATCTTCTCCTGCCCTCGGACGTCAGCACTCCTGGTTCTCTGGCCTTTGGACCTGGACTAGAACTCACACCATTGGCCCCCCTGGTTCTCAGACCTCCAGACTCAGGCTAAATGACATCGCCAGCTTCCCTGGGCCTCCAGCTTGCAGTTGGCAGATCGTGGGACCCCCAGCCCCCATAACAGAGTGAGCCTATTCCTATAACGAATCTTTTCTTATGTAAGTCTACGACCATATATGGTCCCAACCACAACAGCCAACTAGGCTTTCCCAGATACAGCAGCTGCTTAAGCTGCGGCCAACCAAATCCTGTCCTGGCTTTGCTTCCGTGTCTTCTCTGTAGAAACCTGCCCCCGGTTCCTGTCGGGGGTGGGGGGGAGGGGGCGGGAGGGGGCTCCCAACCACTTTGACAACACCAGATTCAAATCCATGTTTGCTCAAATAAACCCTTGAAAATCTTAGCATGCTTCAGTTTACCTTTTAGTGGCACTTTGCAGATGGCAGAGGGAATTAGAAAGAACAGGAGAGATTGGAAATACAGGCCATGAGGAAATGTGCCCTTGGTCCCGAAGTTCACACTAGGACTTCACTCATTCTCACCTGAAATAAATATTTCTGAGCACTAAATAGTAGGAAATACAGGAGTGGATTCTTATTCTCTCCTGTCCCCTTTGAGGGCCAGACTTTAGAACATGAGGAAGAGGCTCCATTTTGAGGTTCCAGGGAAATGGAGCCAACAGCTTCCTCTCTCAGACAGAAAATGCTGTTTTGGCCCCAGGACCCGAGTAATTTTTCCAGCATTTCACAGAGACCTGGGAGCCTACTTCATCAAGGACATTGCAAATGATCCAATATTGTGAAATGTTACCCCAAATCCTTCGTGGAAACATTTCCCCAGCTCTCAGCCTCTCGTAATCATAGCAGAATTGAGAGAGGCCCATTGCCTGTTAACGGCCAGTTGCAGCTGGGTCACCGTGGGGACAGGCAGCTGCTGCGGTCATAATTGGGTACTCATCACACAGATGGCCAGGTGGCGAGCAGATGCCCATATGGCCCCGATGGACAAACACATGTGGACAATCAGGAGTTGAATTAGTTGGAATCACAGACGAGGATCCGGTCAGTCCTCGTGAAGTCAGGGAGCTTCTACAAACAGTCTAAGAGTTGCTCCTCCATATACATGGACACCAGCCATCTGTCCAGCATTTGTGAAGGCCTCCTGCCACATCAACAGGATGGACACTGAGGAAACAGAAAGAGGCCCATCTCCCCTTCATCCCCAGTGATGAGACCACCTTGGGTGGGTCCGGTCACGGCTGCAAGGGAAGAGCCCACCTGGTTCTTCTCAACGTGTTCTCCACTCCCCGAGACCACAGTGAGAGGAGACGCCGCACACCCTACCACCAGGCCCCATTCCTGAAGGACACAGCCCGTTCCCCGCCTCACCCAGCCTCTGGTTTCTTGACATCTCACAGAGCGAAGAGAAGGACTTGGGTTTCACGTTGGGGAGCTTTCCCACTATGGAGACTGGAAAGCCAAGAGGAATGCTGGACCCAAGCTCTCATGAAGGAAATACCTGGGGGCATTCCTGGCTTCCTCGGGGCTGGCCAATGCTCAGGCATGTGCTGATTGACATAAACAGACTTCCTGGAATTCAAGAGGGAGGAGAAACAGAACACCCACCAGGCAGATCCCCCCTGCAAAAACGGGCGTGGGCAGAGAGGTGGTGACGGCCAGGCCCTCATCCTCCACTGACCCTACACCTGACCCTGCACAAAGAGGTGACGGAGAGGGTCAGGGTGGCTCACTGTGCCGTCCCTGAGGAGGACGCTCCCCCGGAGAGACGGAGTCAACCTGTCACAGCACTTCACAGAGATGGGAAATTCCCCGAGGTAACTCTTGGTTCAGGACCTCCAGTTCTCACCACTCTCCCAGCTCTGGAACATTCCGAGCCTGCTTATTTAAACCCCAATGGAATGTCCTGCCGTTGCCCCAAGTCACCAGTCTCACCTCATTCCTACGTGTGTCTCCTTCTGGTTTTCCTTTCTCCTGGAAGATGCTGTCCTTCTCTCAGCCACTGGCAGGCTCTCAGGGCTGCCTCTGACCCCACCGCCAACTCCACCCACATACTTAATCATTCGCTCAGTCCTGTCAGTCATGCGTTTGCTCAATTCCTCCTACCTGTTCTTCCCTCCCGTTCCTGACCTTAGCCCCTCACTGCTCCCGCTCAGATCACTTTCCCAGCCTCTGCATTTCCCCATTCATGTCCACCCAACCCACGCCCACCAGGTCCTCCTCATGTTTTACCAATATTGTTTCACAGGGTCCTCCTTTCCTGTGAAAAACCTCCACACTTCCAGCCTGGATTCCAAGGCTCGCTCCTGCTTTTCCCAAGCTCCCATCCCAGAATAATCCCAAGGAGATCCCCCAGCCACCCTGGACTGCCCAGCGTTTCTTAGATGTGTACCCCCTCCCAGCCTTTGTTTAATATAGTCCCTCTGCCTGAAAAGCTCGCCTCTGGCATCCTGCTGTTTAAGGTCCCACCCACCATCCCATTTCCAGGAGTGTGGCAAGAGGGATACGAGAATGGCCCTCACCTCAGAAATAATTAAAATGGTGCATCACCTCTATGTTATATGAACATGTTGTCTGAACATGAAACCCAAGGGTCACTCAAGGTAGGGAATCTAAAGGGAGTTTCCCACATAAAGAGAAGATTCCAGAGGGCTGCGTCCATCTTTAAGGACAAGCAAGAATTATCCCGCCTGTGCAGAAGACAGCAAGGAAATATATTTGTCCCAACCCTAACCCAGGGGAAGGAGCAAAAATGTCCCTGAAAACCACCAGCCAGGCCCCTCGCGGGTCTACTGTCTGAATTTGCTCTATTATTAATCCAAAAAACTTCCAGCAGGACATTTAAATTAAGTCGGTGCCTAGAGGCAAGGCCCTGGACAATGGGAAGAGATAGATACGGAATTTCTCTGGAAGAAATCAATCGAACACACCTCTCAGAGAACTCCTCAAAGTTAAGGGCAGGGAGCAGCTTATCTTCCAAATAAGGAAATAAATCGCCAAGAGTGAGAAGCAGCAAAAGCAATAGAGGCAGGCATGCAGAAGCTTATTATGATTGATATTGTAAAGAAAGAAAAGAGAAAGATATGCGCAAAGGGCAGAGTTGAAAAAACAAAATTTCTAGAAATGAAAAATATGGTGATTAAAGTTAAAAACTCAGTGGTCTCCACACCAGAAAGACAGAGGAGATATACAATTCTTCCTGCTGAGTGTAACTAAGAATATAAAGCAAAATGACGAGATTCTGAAGGGTGGAAGGGGCAGAAAGGGCCCTCGGGACCTGAAGAATGACAGCAGCAGGAGCTCTGGGTTCCGTTGTTGATGCAAACATCCCAGGAGAAAAGCTAAACAAGCCAGTCACCTGGAGACACCAGCAGGAGCGAGTGAAAAAGCCCCAACAAAAGCTGCTCCTTCAAGTCAGAGGACCAGCCAAGAGGCACCTGTCAGGAAAGCAAACTTTCAGACAATGACAGCTCTTCTTCAGCCACAGGACTGTCGTCCCACTCCCACACCCCAGCAAAGGCCGAGTGGGGAGCCCGGCCTTCCACCCCTGCTCAGCAGTAACAGGGCACCCTCCCCTCCCTGCTAGCGGGGTGTCAGTAGTAGAGAACAGGACTTTCACCAGTGTCCAGTGGTAAGAAGGCCACCCCTCCTCTCCTGGGGACCACATAGGGACCACACCCCATATCACAGCTAAGGAGGTATCGGTGGATGTCTGGTGGGGATTCGGAACTCCCAGCCCCACCCCACGGTAAGGAGGAGTGGCCCCTAGGGTGACAGTGGAGGCTGAATGGGAACCTGGAATTCTATCCCTTCCTGGTGTCAACGAAAATAATCCAGAACCAATCTATAAATGAAAATTTGGGTGAGTTTATTCTGAGCTAAAATGTGAGGACCACGGCCCGGGGCCTTTCTTCCTGAAGGAAAGAAGGGCACCAAAGAAGTGGGGTGTACAGAGTGGTTATTTACCCCCAAATAGGATGTTTCACATAGGATTGAAATGTCCCTTTTACAATAGTCGCGAGACAGCTCTGTCAGCACAGCGATTGATGGACACAGCAGGTAGGTCTGTGTCTCAGTGGACACAGCAGGGTGGCAGGTCTGCTGTCTCGAGCTGGGTGGTCACAGGTGAGCTGGGTGGTCAAAGGTGAGTGCAGCAATCAGTTCCTAGCCTAAGGAAAAATGCTTATCCTTGAGGAAATGCCAACTTGGGGGAAGCTTCTCCTTTATCTTAAGGACATTTGTTCTTGCCATAGTAAACGTTTAAAGCAGATCTACAATGCGTGCTCAATGGCTATGTGAGGCCCTTTTGGAAAAAACAAAGTCAGGCTGAATTAGGTTTACAACAAATGGCTTCCTCATAGACTCCAATATATCCCATTGCTTGCCATTTCAATTTGTCACTGGCAGTAAGAAGACAGCACACCCCCTGCAGTTGAACACTGTCACTTCAACTTTAATCTATTCATTGGGAGGGACAAGTATCAAATAATCTTGGGACGTGTCTTAGGACGACCACAATGTCACTCATAATAGCAACAAAAATACAAAATATCTAAGAATAAATATAACAACATATTCACAAGCCTTTTGTGGAGAAAATTATAAAACTTTATGGAAAAGAAGAAAAGAAGACCTAGAGCCACAGAGCCATGGTCTTAGAAAAGCTCAGGGCCCAGAAGAGATCATCTCTCCTCAGACAGATCTGCAAATTCCATGCAAGTCCCACCAAAATCCCAGCAAGTTTGTTTCTAATATGGAACTTGAAGGATTATTCTAAGTGGTGTATGGAAGAATCGATGACTAAGAATAGCCCAAACCCTCCTCTAAAAGGGTAACATGGTGGTCAGGGGCACGGGAGTCTCTTAACCAGATATCAAAATTTATTATGACCCTAAAAGATTTAAAATACTCTATCTTTGAAGAAGGGATGGGCAGAGTGGAGACTCCAGGGGGCAGAGGGTGTGGACCCATAGGAGCTCCTCCCCTTGTGGGGAGAGTATAGAGAGCTGTGTCCACTTTGCAGAAAGTTTGACATCACCTAATAAATTGCACAAGTACCTATCAAGGCCCCAATACTAAAAAGGGCCCTAGGTGTACATCCTTGAAAAACCACTGCCCAGTGCACCAGCAGAGAAGATGGAGAATGTCAGAACTGCATCATTCATAGTTTACAAGGGCCAAAATGACCTAAATGCCCACCTACTGGCATGGAATGGGAAAATAAAGTGTGGAACGCTCAGGCGAGGGAATATTACATAGCAGTGAAAAAAGACCAGCCACAGACATGGACACTGGTGAATCTCAAAATCACAATTTCAACCAAGGAAACAAATCAACCAACCTCCAGATCATGCAATCACTCATTTTTAACTTCGAGAAGAGAGAAACCTAAATGAAATATTGCATAGCTGCACACATATAGGTGGCACTGCTATAAGGAAAAGCAGCAGGTTAAGTTAAATTTCAGGACGATCTTTGACCAGTGGGGAGCTGGAGAGGCAGCGGGGGAGGGATCAGGCTGGACGCATGGAAGTAGGATGGCCAGCTGCCCCCTTTCCTAGGGACTGAGAAGTTTCCTGAGACTTGGGAATTTCAGCACTAAAACCAGAATAGTCTTGGGCATGTTGGCTCCCTCACACTGAGGACATCTAAGGTTCCAGAATATTCTGACTTGACCCTGCTGCTCTTCATGTCATCATTATTTTCTAAACTGGATATGGCCAATTGAATGGTGACCCCTTACAAAAGAAAGAGAGGCACAAGTCCTAACCCCCAGTACCTAGGAATGTGACCTTATATGGAAAAAGAGTCTTTGCAGATGTAATAAATTAAGGACCTCAAGATAAGATCATCCTGGATTAACCGGGTATGCTCTAAATCCAATGACGTGACCTCATGAGACAGAAGAGAAGATAGAGAGACGTGAAGAAGGCTTTGGAAGACAGAGGCAGAGACTGGAGTGATGTGGCCACAAGCTAAGGAGCACCTGGAGGCCCCAGGAGCTGCAGGAGCAGGAAGGATCCTTCCCTGGAGCCTCCACAGCGAGCGCGGCCCTGCCCACACCTTGATCTCCGACTTCTGCCTCCAGAACTGGGAGAGGACATTTCTGCTGCTTTAAGCCTCCCAGTTCATGGTAATTTGTTGCAGCAGCCACAGAAAACCAATACTCTGGGCGTCTATGTTTTTGTGCCCTGTGTCGTATGTATAATACATTTTACAATAAAAAGGGCCCTGTCCACTCCCTCGTGTCCTCGCAGGCAGCAGCTCAGCGCTGCCCCCGCAGCTCCAGTGGGCGCTCTCCTCTGCAGCAGGTTCCAAGCCCATGTTTGAAGCTCCCCTCTTCTGGTTTCTCCCATGTACATGAGTAAATGCATCTGCTCTTCCCTGCTCGGTGTAAATTCCCTGGAAGACCCACCCACTCCCATGCTCTCCAGCAGACTCTGTGTAGCCGGCCTGCATGCACTGCATCTCCAGGCTCCCTGCCTGGATTCCAGTTGGGTCCAGCCGTTGGGAGCCCTGTCAGGAGATAGGAGGGACAGAGGAAGGAGAGCGAGGTTGGGTACTTATCTCCCCTCCCCATCTTTGCTCTCTCCCGCAGGATTCCCTCAGGCTAAATGCTTTCCTTGGGTGAAGCTCCTTCACCTTCATGCTCTCTCCCCTTCATTTCCAGTCACTGTGTTCTTGTCTTGTCTCTTCTACCCAAGGAGTGGCTACAAGCCTCACAGTTCCTGTCTCCAGAGCACCACACCACCCCTGGGGCTTTCCTGGCACTCTGCCCACCTTTAAGTTAGCCTTTTATTGAACTCCCCTTAAATTACTCAATTTGAGGATGCATCTGTTTCTCATCAGGACCCAGGTTGGCCCAGCACCCATGATGCCTCCAGGACACAACGTGGGGGGGTCCACCACTCTTCTCATCCTCCACACCAATTAGGTACCAGGCAAGGACACTATACAACTAACAGCAGGACTTACATACCCCCAGGAAGGGCCTTGGGGCACAAAGAGACCCAGGTTGGGACACTGAACTAGAGTTTGTGAGTGATGGGAGGACCTGGGAGCCACAGGGTCTGAGAATGGGATCTGGGCATGCCATCCCAGGACCAGGCTCCTGGGGCTCTGTTTAGGCCCTCCAACGCAACCACATTAACTAGGGCATCAAGGCCCAGCCTGTCAGTGCGGGTCTGCACCAAGCTGTGCATCCCAGGACCACCTGTCTGCTCTGCTTCCCAATACCCATGTCCTCAAAAGATTAAACTTGCACCACCAGCTCAAACCCCAACCAGTCAAGACAGCTCAGGCTGTTGGGCAGTTAAGAGCTGAGACTGACTTACAGGTCATAAAATGCCAGCAAACCACGTGTGCTGGACTTCTAGTTAAACCGTAAGTGAGGTTGGATAGCAAGTTTCTGGGGCTCAGGTGGGAGGCAAGCAGAGATGGCTGCACCCCCGCTGAGTGTAGGAGTCATGGCTGGGACCACATTTGCCCCTCGCCGGGTGGCACAGCTTACAATATGAAAATGATGACATTCAGCTTTGAGGTCTGGGTGTCTAAGGGAGGGAATTACAATAAAGGATTCTATTTTTGTCATTTGTCATTGATTCTGACCAGAAAGTCAATGATCTCTCTCTCTCTCTCTCTCTCTCACACACACACACACACAGACATACACACACACAACTGTCAACAGCCTCCCGTCTGGACACTCCTTAGCAAAGAACAGAAGCCAAACACACCTGCCCGGCCTGGACATCCACCTGACCCCACAGAGCAAGATTCCTTCCTGAAATTCTCAAGTCAGATTCCCACTGGGAAACCTGGCCTGGAATCAGATAGGCTGGAGTCAAAATTGTTTTCTGCCTGAAAGACAGTGCGTTTGTCTTCATGGGAAAGAGTTACTGGTGGCCATGGCTTCATTTCATGAAAGAAAAGCTTCCCAGAGAGAAGAGCGAGTTGGATCTGCCTTTCCTCGTTTTGTGTGAGCAAACAAGACATCATCCAACAATGACGAAGGCCTGCGTCTGAGCAGATTAGATGATCTCAAGGCATAATTATCCCGCATCAGATAATCAGGCACGGCAACATTCCGTGAGATCGTGGTGGTTACACTTCTGCATATTCTGATTTTGACCTATTTAAAGAAAAGAACAGCAAAAGAGAGATACAACTGCTTACAAATATGGACACTGTGTCCCCAGAGATTCTATCTGCATCAAAGACAATGACTTTCACCAAAAGACTAGGTGAGAAAGAGCCTAAGATCAACCACAGCAACAATTCATTGAGCACTTCCTGTACAGCAGGCCTGAGTTTAAAGGGCTTTACATAATTTGTCTCAATTAATCCTCGTGAAAAATCCATGAATCAATTATCACTGACATTCCCCTTTTACAGTTGGGGAAAATGAGGCAGGGCAAGATGGAGTAGCTGCTCAAGGTGGCAGAGCAGGATTTGAACTGTGGCCATTCCCTAATCACTCACGGGTCTAGTCCACACTCTCTGGTGCCAATATCCTGAAATACCACAGCACGTCCTCCCCACACGCCTTGGGCCCTTGGCCTCTGACAGCCCACAGTGACTGGACAGGGAGTCGTGCCCAGAGCCAGCATGGCATCGGTGCCCATGTTGTGACAACACCAAGGTGGCGCCTGGGTCT
The DNA here is from genome assembly GCF_037783145.1 of Equus przewalskii. Lineage (NCBI taxonomy): Eukaryota > Metazoa > Chordata > Mammalia > Perissodactyla > Equidae > Equus > Equus przewalskii. The sequence goes on from NC_091831.1 coordinate 3,187,617, forward strand.
CAGACTGAACCCACCCCTCCTGGAGTCTGAGTCATGGCTGGAGTCACCTCAGCATCTCCCAGGATCCAATCTCCTTCCTGGCCTTCCACTCCAGAACGTCCCCTGTGGGAAGCAGCCCACCACCGCGGTACATGCCCAATTATAACTCCCCCAAGGAAGGGTGATCCCTTAAGATCCGGGACCAGTTCCCACATTTCTGGGCATGGGCACCGAACCATCTCGCCATGGTCTAACTACTTTGAGCTTCATCTCTCTTACAACACTGGTCCTTCTCGAGAGCAAGAACTCCATCTCACTCATTTGTGAGTCTCCAGAACATAGAACAAGTCTTGGCACAGAGAAAGTATGAAGTGTTTCAAACTCTACATATCTCTACAGCTCCAGACTGACCCTGACCAGGGTTCTGAAGGCAGTGACTCCCCAGATCCTCCAGTTGTGTCTGGTCACATGTCGTCCCTCACCCAATCAGAGGCCACACCTGTGCCATACACCCTGGATGTTCTGAATGCTTCTGGTTGGAAAACCCAGATCCCAGGAAATCACCCCAGCACCTGCTCCCTGAGAGCTCCCACCAGCTGGATGCCCACTTGCTGGTCCCGGTTCCCTTCCACACCCCTACACACCTGCTGACACCCACCCCAGCTCTGGACCACCAGCTCAGAACCAGAGGAGCCCCAGGCAGGAGCTGGCAGCTCTGCCTTGCACTGGCCATGAGCCACCTGCTTCCCAGCACCTGCTCCTGAGCCTCTCCAAGCAGCCAGGGAGCTGGAGGCAGCTCTAAGTCGGCCGTGCAGATGGAGTAACGGCTTCAGGCTCTGCACTCAAGGCCCTACTTCTGCTGCACGGTTGGCAAGTACTTGCCTCCCAGCCTTTTGGAGTGGGCAGGAGTCACACGCTCTTAAGAAAACATTCTAGACTGCTGACCCAGGAGGAGCAGACACTTTAAATGAGTTTTCTGTGCTCACTGTGTTGTATGTCTGTGCAACATACTGTGAAATCCATGGGGGACATCAAAGTGTTCTGCAAATGTAAAAGAAAATAATTTTATAGTCCAAGAGAACCGCTATCATAAACAAATTGTAATGATTTAATATGTTTATGGAAAGCTAAATTTTCTGTATTTTCAGCATGCTCTTCTGCCCTTGGGATCTATCATATGGTTATCAAACAGCCAGTGAGCTATCCCCGCCAGCAATAAAATGTTAATAGACTGACATCGTTGGATTGCGCGACTACACTAGTGATGCAATTTACTTTTATAAAACACCATCAATAATACATAAAAGGTATTGTGTAACACAATAGGATTGTTTTAATTCTACACCCAAATCTAAGGAAACTCCAAGGGAACCCTTGTGAGGATGGTTCCCATACATGGAGCGTCTAGATTCACATGGAAAAGGCAGAGGGCCGAAAGTTGAAAATCAATTTAAAAAATCCCTCTCTTCTATCTGTGTACTCACGACGCTATAATTCAAAAACTTATTTTCTAAATGAACCTGCAGAAGATACTTTTCCCCATCTTTACCGTCCTGTGATCACAAATCGTGTGGGGTGAGGGTTCAACACCCGTCAACAGGCTCGCCTGAAAGCCATTAGCCACCTGAGATGGGGCCCAGGCCCAAGAGTGTGCAGGTGGCGAGTGTGCATCCTCCCTGAAGCCAGGGCTGCCGTGTCGGTCAGCGCCAACAAGGTCGTTAGCGAGGCTCTGTGGTCCTGTTGTGAACCAAAGCCGAGTCTGCTCCAAGCACCGGAGAAGGGGTGCCACTGACCCATACCTGAGCAGGCAGCGTGCTAGGGAGCAGCCTCAGCGCATTTGACCAGGGCAGAGCCACCACCAAGCGTGTCTTGGAAATTGTTGATATTGGACAAGAAGAGAAGTTTCAAGTTGAGAACACCAATAAATTATGGATGGCCATAGCAGACAGCCCTACAGCTGCCACGTGCAACATGTTACGGGAAAGACGGAAGGTTTCGTTCAGACTGTCGCACCATTTTCCAGTCAGTGTGGGCTGCCCGCACTGGGCCGTGTGGGGTGAGCTGCACTCAGCCCAGCCCGCCCTCGGGTCTGCTCTTCTGAGCCTGGGCGGGCTGGCTCTGAGCAATGCACCTGTCTGCCCCTCTCACCCAGGCCTGGGGGTGTCGCATGGCTGCACTGGGCCTACTGGGGTCCTACACCCCAAATCTAAGGATTTAAATCCTTACAGCTGAGAAGAGTGTGAATGCTTGTTCCCACCTTGTGCCCATAGGGCTCCTGAGAGCTGCTGATCTGGACTCTGAATCTCGAAGATGATGAGGGAGGCTGCCCTGAATACGGCTTTCCTGAAAGTTCTCTGTGCAAACCATTGACAGCTCAATCACTTTTCCTAGATGACAGTGCTGAAGAACCCAGGCTACTCCCCCAGAGAACAGACAGCTGAGGGGCATGGGCATTTGAGAGGAGATGTCCTACCACATGTCCCAGGAGAGAAGGCACAGCAGGGTCCATTCCCATCTGCCACTGGGAGCCCCAGGACCGAAGACCAGCCAGCTCTGTCACTGCTGTGCACTGTGCTCCAGCCCCCTGCCACTTGCACAGTAACCTGTGTCATCTGGCTTATTTCCCTGGCAAATTTGGCCTTCTTGCTGGTCCTGATGGGAGAAGCTGTGGATTCCCGCAGAAGGCCCCCGTGATGTTGCACGAGGAGGAAGGCGTTCCAGGCGTGTGGCCCACTCCTTAGTCTGCCCTTTGAAAGCACCAGGCTCCTCATGGCTAACACCGTGCAGCTGAGCCACTGTTGGATTCCAGGCCCCCTGTCCACAGCCTGGCACGTGGTGGGGGCTCAAGAAACATTAACTACCAGACCGCCCACCCCAGACCCTGGCAATGTCAGAGGCAGGGGCACGCGCTTGGTTCTACTTTGCGTTTACAAAATAACAAAGGGAATAAAATGAAAGAGACGAATGATAACCACAAACCATTATCTACAGTGCTTAAACGTTCAGTCACTATTTGTCAGAAAACACCTTCATTCAAAATTCTAACAAGTTTACATTTATGGAGAACCACCACATACCTGGCCCTGGACTCGTGCTTTGCTAGGCATTGGAGAACAATTATCTCCCTATACACACACATACACACATGTGCACACACACAATTATACATGCATGTACATACAAATGAATACACACATGCAGTGAAATGTGCACCTACACATGCACACCTGCATACAGGCACATGTGTACAAACTCATGACACACAAATGCATGCATGCTCATGCATAAATGCACATGCCTGAGTACACAAATTCACATGCGTGCAAATACACATGTACGTGCACATACAGACATACATACATACTCGAATACATGTGTGCACACACAATATGCACATACACGCATTCAGACATTCATTGCAAAACCACACATACATGAAGGTGCACAAATCAACGTACACACATGCACATGTGGACACATGCAAACATGTACATGCAGACATAAACACACATGCATACACATACAGACATGAATACATATGTGCAACACAATGTGAACATACACATGTGCACATGTACACAGATGCACATGTGCACATAAGCAATGATGCCTAAATGTGTACGTGCACAGGAACACATGCCTGCACAGATACACATGTGTGCCAATGTACGTACAAATGCAAACACACAGGTGTATACATACACACATACACACACACAAGTACATACAAGAGCCTCTGGTAGAAGTGCCTGCTCACCATGTGAGTGTTAAGATTGCTCCGGATCTGAATTGATGTTGTGTCCATGATAGGAAAGCCTGGTACCTCCAACCAGACGATGGAGACCCCTGAGGACATGCTGACCCTCTGTCTTACAGCAGAGCCCTGAAGCCAGGCCCCAGCCCTCTCCTCCCCAGAAAGGCAAGCAGCCCAAAGTTTGATTCAAACTGGAAAATGTTTCTTGTTTGTTATATCCAGGCCAATTTTTATTTCTCCATCTATATGGTAATATGTCTCAACTCTGCTTCTTCTAGAAATGTTCAAACATGCATGAAAGTGGAGAAAACAATCTAACAATCCCCATGACCCATCGCTCAGAACCCCGCCCCATTCTTCCTTCATTATCCAGAGAGGTAGGTGGAGGGACCCAAATGCTCATAAGCATTTAATTAACAGTAATTACTAATTAATAAGAACCCTGATTGTATTTTAGATGTACTCTCGAATGCCAAAGCACAGACAGCCAAGGGGCTGGCCCAAGGTCACAGAGCCCATGAGGGGTAAATGGGCTGGCCCAAGGCTCGGCCTCTTGCCCCCCTGGCCCTGCCACACTGCCTTCATCCACCGTGAGGACCCTCATGCCACGGGGCTACAGTGGAGGCCTAAGAAACAGAGTCCTTTATGTTTGAACTCCAAATGTCACACTGACAAACAGGGAAACATTCTTGAGGCATCATTTTCATGAGTTTAGCAGGCAAGTGCCTGAAAAGCAGCTTCCATTAAGTCTGAAAATCTCATTTTTCAAACTTTTTTTAACTCTAAAGGGAAGTTCTTCATCTCTCAGGGTTCCGAAGCAGTCCTCGTTGCATTAGGCACGTCTCATCTCCCAACTTGCAGATGGATCCATTCCTGCCTCATGTGCGTTTTATGCACAAAGGGCCACCCAACTCACTGCCTTCTGCTTCCTGAAATGCAGTGGAGAGGCGTGTGGAAAGAGGAGAGGCCACTGGGCTTCACAAACAGGAGTCATGAAAGGCCACATGTTCAACACTCCTAAATGTTGCCTAGAGTCTGCTCTCTCCACTTCACATTCCATCCTGATAGATCTGACACCTGCATCCCCCTCTCAGAGCCCATCAGAGCTGCTCACCTAGATGAGGCCGACACCTACAATGGGCTGATGGTGGAACCCAGAAGTGAAGGCTACCGGTTTGCATACAGGGGAAAAGGAGGTCTGCAGGGACCCTCAAGAGGCACTGCACAAAACATGGCACCCTGGGACTCTCCACATGGGGGCCGGACACAGGTCCCCAGTCCCCAGGAGGCTGGTGGGGAGCAGGGAGCAGCCTCCCATTTTACAGATCAGCATCTGAACGTAGGAGAGCGCTCTGCCCACCACAAACAACAGATGAGGGTTAAAACCCTCATGTCCCATGTCCCCGTGTCCCACACCCCCACGTCTCATATTCTTATGTCCCCTGCCCCCAGGACCTACACCCCTATGTCCCACACCCCTATGTCCCCTGCCCCCATGTCCACACCCCCATGTCCTATGCCGTGACCCACACCACCATGTCTCATGCCCCATCCACAGCCAGATAACGAGAGGCAGAATTGGCAAATTTCTCCAAGATGAAGTCTAAACTCAGCACGCTGTGCCTACTCCACGCCTCTCCTGCTCTTCCTCCTCCAAGCTCAAACCTTTCATGACGTTTTGCTCTTGTGGGTAGTTTGAAAAATTAGTACAGAGTGGCGGGGACATGGGGCAAGAGGAGGGTCAGGGAAGTTCAACGCTCCTGGATTAAACAAATCATCATTTCGTATTTCCGCTATAGAGTGAGTGTTCTCTGGGCATGAGCAGGGGAAGCATTTGCTGTTCGGGACATATTTACCTTAGAAAATACTTCACCACGTGGTCCGCCCAGCCCTGACTGCAGCTGTCTGTCCCCACTCAGCGAGAGCAGGTTTTCCGGGGTGAGCAGGTGCCCAGCGCTTAGCACGTTCCCTAGCCAAATTAAATATTCAGTCAATACTGGGGCACTGAATCATAATGCTATTCATTGTCACGAGGTTTTACCTGGCTCCAAAATTGTTCCTTAACCGCAAATTCATTTCGAGTGATGTGTCCGAAGAAATTAACATTCTCCCGGTGGCTGGAGATCATTTCTCAGTCACCACTGTGCCCTTCTACTTAATGACATGCTTTAAAAATGACTGTGCTAGTTAAAGCTGAGTGGTCATTTCATTCCCAACTCATCTTTACAGCTTTCAAAGAATGCTTAAAATTCCTTCAGCAGAGCCTCAGGCTTAATGTGAATTTTTTAGGAAAGTAAACAAAAATCGCAATTTCCATTTGGGGATTAGTGAGGAATGAGCAATTCATGGCTTGGTTTTAAAGTAATGGCTCAGGCACTGGCTTTGGCAGAAGCTAGAAAATGCAAACCGAGCTGGCTTGAGGAAAGACTTTTCTCTCCAGATGAATAAGTGTTTGGAAGCAAAGGGAGGTGTTATGCAAAGCAAGCACCCCCTGCATCCCATGCAAGACCTCCAGGCTGCAGGAGGGGGCCCTCAGGGAGATCCAAATAGGCCGAATCACGTTAAGCAGGGACGTTGAGAGGGAGCAGAACCCCCCAGGCCATGTCACCACCTCTGGACTGTGGGACATTTACAAGCCCCAACTCAGACCATGCTCTCACGTGGTTACCCCTTTTCTATAACAGGGGTTGAACTTCTGTGATTGGTTATTTTTTAATTTTCCTAGATAACTGAGACCTTAGAGCAATAGTTCTCGGCCTTGATGCACATTGGAAACAGCTGGAGAGATTTCAAAGCAGATGCTGGGCTGCCCCTCAGAGCTTCTGATTTAGTTGGTCTGGGCTGTGGCTGGCTTCAGCATAGCAATTCAAATATGCAGCAGCCAGGATTCCTTTGCTAAAGGAATCTCTGGGACACCAATGCCAGCCAAAGGTAAGAGTCTGGAAGCGAGGGAGGAGGGAGAGAGAAGGGAGGGAAAAGGAGGGAGGGAGGGAAGTGGCTTGTGAAGGACAGTTAACCGACCTAGACCAAAGTACACATCCCCGAGGAACAGAAGAAAACTCCCCAAGTGTGCTTCCTGCTTGAGAAGGACATACTAGGAACGGAAATCCAATAAAAATAGTCATTCAAAGGCAAGATTATAAAATAAGAAAATAAGATGAGAATGGAAATTGCAGACTCCAGGAAACAAATTGACCCAAACCACCATCATTACAGAAATACTATGTAAAGTCAAAACATCAAGGAAGAGGCTACACGTAACTAACACCGAAGCAGAGATATGGAGAGAAGCCCATGACCACAGTGGAGGAAAAGGAAGGTGTGGAAGGGAGAAAGCAATCAGAGAGAGATAATAGACACCAAAGATAGCAATTCTCAAACATAAGGAAAACTGGTTTCCCAACAACAGAGAGCCCAATATGTCGAACCCATGGGGTCAAAGATAAAAGGAAAGATTTAACAAGAGAAACATTTTGTGAATCTATAGCTCAAATTCTCATATCGTGTTTCAGGGCAAAATTAAACAGAACAATCTACAACAAGACATATCCTGGTTAACGTGTTGACTTTCCAGTTTAAAGAAATGATGCTTGGACCATCTAGGTAGATAAAGAATTCACCAACAAGACTAAAACAACCAGACTGACTCAGAGTCCTCCTCAGGCAAAATCAGAGCTACAAGAGATGACGGAGCACTAGCCACAAAGTTCTGAGGAAGAGAAAATGAGACACCAGAATGCTAGCTCCAGCCAAGCTGTGTTCAGCTCTAAAGACAATAGGCAGACACTCTTAAACGTGAAAGAACCTGAGGAATGTGCATCAACCATGAGCCCTCCTTGGAAAACCTACTCAGTCACAAAGTGCAGTCAACGGAAAATATGGCAGACAGGTCTTTGCACCACTCCAACACTAGATGCCAGAAGATGGGGTTCTCAAGTGAGAAAGGAATGCCCACCCTGGAAGCAGAATATAAACAGAAAGAGACAGACATTTCCTAGCTCCCAAGACTTTGGGGAATATGACAACTGGGTTCCTCTAGAGAAAAAATGATTGGCAACAAATCTGGCCAACTAGGGAATGAATTGAAACAACCTAGGAATGGAGCAGCCTTCATTAAAAGGACTGGTATCGAGAGGTAAGTCCTTTAAATATAGAACTGAGACTAAACATAAGTGGGAATTAGAGAGACAGAGTGTATGTGTGTGATCGCAGCTTTGACCACATTAAAATCGTAACTGACAAAAAGCTGAGGGAAGGAGAATGCAAGTATAGCAATGCTTATCTCTATCATTCCTAACAGACAGACAATCAATAAATGGAAAAATGATAACATCTCTTTTAATTAGACACATTAATCTGAAGTTCAGCAGTCCCTTCAATTTTATTTTCCTTTCTTTTGTCTTCATGCAAAATTAAATTTCATCCGTATTCTAAAAGACAGCATACACAGTATCTTCTTGTTTTACCGTTTCCTGCAGGATCCTTCCACCGGCCATGTGACTGAACAGCCGTCCTCATTCCGTCCGTGTGCACATGCACAGAGAGGGGACTGGGGCGGCATGCAACAAACATCCACCAGGGGCCCTCCAGGGAATGGGCAACTGAGTGAGTGCCTTTTTTTTTTTTCACTTATGCACATCTTTCTTTATTGCATAACTTTTTAGAAGAGCATGTATCATTGTTCCAAAACCAGTGAAGTCCAAAAAAAACCTTAAAGATTTCCCACCAGATAAAACCTATCAAGTCCCAATTGTCCACTGTGGTCCCATCTGTCTTCAAGCCAAGCCCCTTCCCCTGCCTCTCTGAGCCCCCTCAAGCCCACCCACTCTCCCACCAGTCTGCACCTCCCTGCCTCTGCCCTCAGACAGCGAGTCCTGGGAGGGATGGACTACATAACCCGACAGTGCCCAGACTCTCTGGTGGAATCCAGCACCATCTCCTCCGTGCTCCCTGAGGATGGAGGTGTCCTCTCTCTGTCTCAGATACCAAGGAAAGCAATTGGCACCTAGCAGATGCTTCCGTGAAAGTCAGTAAAAAGGTGCAAGGTGATATTACGAAAACTTCATGCCAGTAAATATGACAACATAGCTGAAATTATTTTTAAATCAAATTTAAAATGCAAAATCAATATAGTAAATGTTTGCTGAGGGTTTATATTTTTTTAATGGAGAATAGTTTTCAAGCGAAAAAGTGTGTACGTGAGCACAAGGGGCCTGCTATCTCTTGGAAAAGACAGACCACGAGGAGCAAGAAGAACAGGGCAGCGCCCAGGTGCGAGTTGGTGACATGGGAACACAGATCAAATCTCGGTCCAGTTCACAGAGGAATCATGAAAAGCTGACAGTCTATCTTTTCCTCGAGTGGTATTTGGTACACCCTGATTCTGGTAACAGGTCTGGGGTGGGTCACAGGTGTGGCTGCATCCTGGCACACTCTCTCATCTGTCTGGATCCAACCAAGCTCTGAACACAGTTCTGGAAGGATGCAGGGCTCAGGGAGGCACCACAGTGTCCTGGAAGTCAGAGACCCAAGAGTTGGGCGCAGGAGCTTATATGGTGACTCTTCCACCAACAGGCCTTCAAGGTCCGGTCAGCTTTAGAGAGCTCTTCTGCACCAAGGGAAGGGCACTGTGCACTCTTCACCTGTCAGCCTCATACCTGGGCAAGTAGAGGGGTCTGGAGAGTAGGTCACCACCTCTGAGGGCTGGCTCGGTGGCTGAGGAGCAGTGGAAAGTGGAGGGCAACAGAGTTGTGGTTTCCACTGAGAGCTGAACTGGGAAATGGAAGCCCATTCAGCCTAGGATGCTATGGGGTGGGGGGGGGGGTGCCGAGTCCCATTGACAAGTTCTAGAGTTGGCCATCTACAGGTTGCTCTGTACTGGGTTAAATTGTGTCACCTCCAAAAGTTCACATCCACCCAGAACCTCAGAATGTGACTTGACTTGGAAATAGGGTCTTTGCAGATGTGATTAGTTAAGATGAGATCATACTGGCCTCGGGTGAGCTAAATCTGATGACTGATGCGCTTATAAGAAGGCCATGTGAAGACACAAACACATGGAGGGGAGAAGGCCAAGTGGCAAGAGAGGCAGAGATGGAGCGACACAGATGCAAGCTGAGCAACGTCAAAGACTACAGCAGCCACCAGAAAGAAGCCGGAAGAGGCAGGAAGAACCACCCCCACCCCCAGCTCCTTCAGAGGGAGCACGGCCCTGCCAACACCTTGCTGCCGGGCTCCTGCTTCCAGAGCTGTGAGAGAAGAAACGCCTGTTGTTTCTAGCCTCCCGGTGTGTGGCGCTGTAGTGAGGCAGCCCGGGATGCTCATGCGTGGGGAGCGCGTGTGGAAGGACGGAGCGGACAGGAGTCCCCTCCTCGTAGAAGCAGTGGGACGAGTCTGAACATGGCAGAGAGCTGACATGATGATTTTCTTCCTCTCCTAGCACTGCTGTGCTGTCAACTCCCTTCTCAGCCCCTAACTTCCTGGACACGTTCCAGAACCCTCCAGTCACGTTCAGCTATCAAAATTCCATCTCAGACCAGGCTGTTTCAAAACTCCCATCTCTGACGTAAACCCCACCGCCCCACCTGCTGACCTGTGTTGAACTGAGTCGAATTGTGTCCCCCAAAAAAGATATGTTGAAATTCGAATCCTTCAGTATCTCAGAACGTGACCTTACTTGGAAACTTGACAGAGGTAAAATGACAAAAAGGAAACTTGACATCTAAAATGAGGTCATTGGGGGGGCCGTGGTCCAGTGACTGGTGTCCTTATAAAAAGGGGACGTCTGGACCTGGAGACAGACTTGCACTGAAGGGAGATGATATGAAGACAGGAGAGGCCACGTGAAGACGGACAGTCAGAGCAATGCAGCCACAAGCCAAGGAACACGCAGGTCCCCGGCAGCTAGGAGAAAAGCCTGGAACAGATTCTCCCCTGGAGCCTTCGGACACTCAGATTTCACCCTCCCGTCCTCTAGATCTGTGAGGGAATAACGTTCTGCGGTCTGAGTCACCCGGCGAGTGGCACTTGGTGATCATGGCCCCAGGACACTAACACATCCTATACCGGACAACTGTCTCTGAAAGGCGCAGCATGTCCCTGGCCCCTGTCGAGCTGCGGTCCCCACCCAGCCCCTGCCCAGAGAGGTCTCCAGCCCTCTTCCCTCCTGTTCCTCACCCGGAGCCACAGGGACCGGGGGGCGCCTTGCCCCGTGAGCTTGCAGGGGTGCAGGTCTCATCCTTTTGTCCAGGCACACTTCTCCCTGCTCCTCGTCGAGGGGCAGACAGGTCTGCAGGCTACGCATCCCCACATCTGAGAGCAGCTGTCAAGTTCTCTCCAAGAGCAATCCCCTGCAGAGAGGGGACACCAGCCCCCACCTCTACCTGTCCTTCTCTAGGTCACCCCACCTGTGCTGCTCCTGGGCCCCAGTGGGTGGAAAAGCACAGACCTTCACCTGCGCTGGGCCCTACAAGACCAAGGACTCCGAGCCCTCCCCCGCCCTGGGTCCCCGAGCCCCCACTCTGCCGCCCAGCCTGGAAAGGGGTGGCCTGGGAGCAGAGCTCCCCCGGCTGGCAGGTATGCCCTCTACATGCCAGCGACCTCTGAGCTGGAGGCGGCCGCCCTCCCTCCCCACGTCTGTCCCCCAGTTCAGGGACGAAGACTCCTGTCGGCACCTGCCTTACCCCTTTACCTGTTAGGCTGGGTGCTGATAGGTGAGAAGCGTTTACGTCTACACCACAGGGTCCAATCACCCGGCCGTGCCTGGCCCCACAGGCAGAAGCTGGCATCCCGCTCCCCTAGAGCAAGGCCCCCTTCTGCCCTAGAACCCGCCTGGTGGCCTTCCCCTCACGGGGTTAAGTAGGTTAAAATGAAAGCATGTGAAAGGAGCCTCTGAAGAGCTGTGGAAGGACACACAGAATCAGATCCGAGTTCAGAGCACAGGTTTGCCCCTTTGAGCGCCCCCGGTACGCCATCCAGATGGCTCCTGCCTCCAGCTGTTGCTCCCAGCCCATGGCAGGCAAGGCCCTTGGCCCCCTGTCCCCAGCTTATCACTGCGGCCGCAGTGCCCTGGGCTGCTGAGCTGATGGCACCGCAGCCCTCGCAAGTGATGAGGCAAAGGGTGCTGTTCTGTGAGGCCCTGGGTGCTGGAGGTCCCACTGTGTCACTGAGGCACGGGGCCTGGCCGGCCGTGCAGCGGTTCTGGGCACAGAGGAGAGCAGCAGGGCAGTCCCCAAAACAAAGCAGGGGCGGAAGCTGCACGGTCTCGGGCAGGGTCGCCCGCAGGGTGGGAACTGGTTGGGCCGAAGTGACCCCTGTCCCAGCAGCAGCAGCGTCAGGGACACGGCAGGGCCCCTCAAGCTGCGACCCACCAGGACAGAAGCCCCAGGCCTGCATCCCCAAACACACCCCACAAGGTCACCTCTCCAACAGCAACAGCGCGAACGTCACGTCACAGCTGCTCCAGCTTGTCAAGGGTGTCGCCAGTCCCAACACAAGAGTGGGGACGCTCATTGGTGCGCTCAGCCGTTTCACATATGCAGTTTGGTAACACCGACCCTCACAAATATTTCATTTCTCTCGGCTATTTGGAATGGAGGTGGACTTTGTGTTTTGATGTTTTCGTGTGCAGAATTGCAGAATCCAATAAGCAAAACTAGTCAGGAGTTTACTTAGAAAAACAAATGCCATTCCTTCAGCTTTTCACTTTTACAAAATTTTCCTGCAGGAGCAGCTCACACACCCGGGCTCTGAGCATCACGGCCAAGGTTATAAGCAATCACACCACAGGGCAGAGGCAAGCGCGACCCAGGGCCAGCCCGCTAGGGCTCTGGCTGCACATAGGGCCACAGCCCGCCTGCCAGGGTGTGGCTCCATGTGGAACGTTCTGAGCAAAAGGGAGGGAGTGACAAAGTACCTCACCTATGGTTAGTGGCTAACATCAAATAATGTTATATTCCCCGCAGAATCAAAGTGAGCAGAGGGGAGCTCAACAAAGACAGACACTACCCTACCCCTACCCCACAACTTCCACCCAATCCCCCCTATTCTTCCTCATTCCTGTCCCAGCATCTTCTCAACACCCAGATCCTCTCTTAGCCCAGCTTCTCAATACTTGTGCCCTTTTCAAAAGGATAGTGGATCCAAAGTCCTCAGGACCCCTCCCCCCTCCCAGCATCTGTACCTATACAGGCTGAACTGTGTACTAGGCACCTGTGATGTGGCTCCTGCCCTCCTGAAGCTTATGAACAGATAGTCAGAGACCACAGTCTATTGACAATCTGAGTTGTACAGATTTAGCGGTGCTAGCTGAAATGGCAAATTCTCATTAAAATGCACTCATGTGGGCATTTTTATCAGCTTGAAGCATTGGTAAATGTGAGTTTATTTGCCACCTCAGTGTAGCCACGCTCCCACTCCATTATGTATCAGGTATTATGGTCAGTTCTGCTGGACAAGCTGATTGGACCTAAGACGCCTGACTCAAGGTAGGCCAATCAGATTCCTCCCCTAGAATTTGGAATTGTGATGTGGAAAGAGCCTAAGAGATTCACAGGGAGGCAGAAATGAGCCAGACACATGGCGTGAGGATGGGTCCATTGGATCGTGAGCTCCAGAGGGAATCTACAAATCCATCTGCTGAGGTTTTCCTTCGGAGTAGAGCCAGCCCTGGTCCTTCTGAGCCCTGACGGGTTAACTTTTACTAGGATTTTGAGAGGATCTGCATGCTTAGAATAAACCTTCCTTTTCATAAGTTACCTCAAGTGAGTTTCTGTCCCTTGCAACCAAATAACTCCTGGCCAAGAGATGCCATTCATGCCAACTTCTCTCTCAGACTGTGATGCCCCGGGTTCTGCATGGCTCTTGCACCATAATTGTGCTTTGTCTTACCTTTATGAAGGAGGAGGTGGCGGGCATCAGCAAAGTCACGCTATTCTGCTTTTTCCTATTGGACACTAAATCAGAGGTGGTCTGATGTGCAAGCACACAGAGAACCAGGAGGAAATAAGAGTTGATCCCTCTGAAGGCCAGCTAACTCAAATCCAGGGCTGCCTGGACAACTAGGCAGGGTGCTTGGGTCGCCACACAGGCTGAGCCTCCATTCAGGGCTGAATACGCACCTACAGCCAACATTGATGATACCCCCATAGATGGGGACACCCAGGAGAAACGAATCTGTTCAAAATGTACATATGCATGAGTAGTGAGAGCAGCTGCCAGCAGACAGGGGGCCTGCAGTCACCCGGTCCGGGCCAGGCAGGAAATGGAAAGTGAGGTTCATTTTCCCCAGGACATTGTGAATCATTTCAAAGTGCTCTTCCCTGTGCCAGCCAGGCAGAGTTCTCCAAAGCTGGCACAGCCTTCAGCCCTAGAGGCAGGGCCGGCCCACTGACTCAGAGCAGCACTTGGACACCACAGGGTCCTAATGTGCTCAGGGCAGCACTTCCCGCAGCCGTGCACTCTCCAGCAATCCTTGAGGGGAGAAACAGCCTGAGTCTGAAGGCTGAAACATCTGGCAGGGCTGCAAACAGCAGAGATGATTCTCCAAGAAGACGGCACAGGAGCAGCCTTGTCTGCCAGCCTGGCACCCCCCGGGCTGGAGTGCAGCTGATCATGCTGATAAATCCTCTGATTGCAAAGACACAGATTTGTCATCATCATGTCTTCTGAGGCCTGGGCTAGCAGTATGCTTTCAGCCACGATTTAGAACCTGTTCCTCTTTTCCCCCTAAATATTTTATTTTTTCTACTTCAGTCACTATTTCTGAAAGACCAGTGCCTAATTCTATCAAGTATTGTTAGTTGTTCTTGGAGCAGGAATAATATCACCAGTGACGTGTCAGAGACATACAATCAGTGATGCGATATGTAGTGTCTCACAGCTACCACTCAGAGAGAATTCTCTCTGTAGAGCAGAAAAACTCTTTACAGCCAACCCCAAGGGGTACAGAGCACTGACGGAGGGCCTGACGTGGGCCAGCTGCTGGCCAATCGCTATACACCCTCAGTAATAGAATTCTCGAGACCTTCCCTTGAGGTGGGTAGTCTGTTTGCTGCCATGCTATAAACAAAGATTCCAAGGCTCGAGTTGGTTCGACGGCTTGTTCAGGCTCACACAGCTGGTAAGCACCAGAGCCAGAAAAGAAGTCAGTGCCACTCCAAGGCCAAACTCTCGCTCTTTTCGCCACATCAGGTTAAGTCCACATAGATTTATTCTTATGATCATGATTATAGTTATGATTATGATCATACTCAGAGGAAGTGCAATGGACAGACAGCGTGAGCTTGTACAGAGTTATAGGAAATCAGCCATCACAAAGTTTTGCTCTAAATTCAGCAGCAAGAAGAGAAACATTGTGGACAACACTAACACCACCTGCTGTTTCTCCTGGATCTTCCCAGGCAGTGTTTCCACTTAAACAGTGGCTTTCTGAATGAGATTTTGAGGCAGTCTTAGAATGAAAGTGCCATAAGCAACAGCAAAACAAGCCACGAGAGCTTGGAGGGCTGTCGGATGTTTCCCGTGTCCCCTCCCCCAGGGCACTCTCACGTTCACTCTCTATGGGGAATAGACATCGTTGACTCTTGTTTAAAAAGATCAGCAATGCATTCTCTCAATGGCCTAGCTTTGGAGCTTGAAAGTGGCCTCAGTCAATGTAAGACTACAAGCCCATGAGGACAGAAGCTGTTCTGTGCTCAACCACAGCCAGCACTTAAAGAAGCACCATATGGAGAACAGTACAGAGGTTCCTCAAAAAGCCAAAAACAGGGGCTGGCCCTGTGGCATAGTGGTTAAGTCCAGCATGCTCTACTTTGGCAGCCCAGGTTCACAGGTTCAGATCCCTGGTGTGAACCTACACCACTCTTCAGCCATGCTGTGGTGGTGACCCACATACAAAGTAGAGGAAGTTTGACACAGATGTTAGCTCAGGGCGAATCTTCTTCAGAAAAACAAAAAAAAGAGCAGAAATCCCTCATCTGGGTTTATATCTAAAGGAAATGAAATCAGTACCTCAAAGAGATACCTGCCCTCGCATGTTCATTGCAGCCTTATTCACAATAGCCAAAGTATGGATGCAACCTAAATACCCATCAACAGATGAGTGGGTAAAGAAGATGTGGTGTGTTATATATGTGATGAAATATTATTCATCCCTGAAGAAGGAATGTTGTTGCCATTTGTGACAACAGGGATGAATCTGGAGGACATTATGCTAAATGAGATAAGCTAGACACAGAAAGAAAAAAACTGCATGATCTCACTTACACGTAGAATCTAAAACTGGAATTCATAGAAGCCGAGAGTAGAACAGTGGTTACCAGGGGTGGAGGTGGAAGAAGTGAGGGGATGTTGGCCAAAAGATATAAAGTTGCAGTTATGTAGGATGCGTAAGTCTAGAATCTAAGGTACAGCATGATGACCATAGTTAATGGTGCTATATTGAACACTGGAAATTTTCTAAAGGAGTATGTAGGGGAGGAAGACGTTTCCTCTACCCACTCTGGGTCCTTATGGCCAAAGAATGAATTAAATTCACATGAGACAAAATAACAGGAGAAAATTAAAGAAAGCTTTATAACATGTATACATGGGAGAGGCTCAGGCAAGCTGAGCAACTCGCCAAAATGGCTGAAGCTACCACCTTAAATATCATCTTCAGTTAAAGACAAAGGAGGATGTTGGGGCTGAGGGGAGTCAGTTACAGGAGATTGCCAGAAAAGCACAGTAAACAAGAATCAGGTTATTATGCAGATTTAAGTCCTTGCCTTCTGCATTGATAAGAGTTTCTAGAGATAAGGTCACCCCCCTTCTTCCTGGTACAGAGAGGGAGACCCCTTTACAGATGGAGATTTCTTTTACAATATAAATGTCTCTTAACAAAGGGTAAGTAAATTCTACTTTTCCGAGTTTCTTTCCTATCCGCAGTTTTTAAGGTAACCAGCCCAAAATAATCCTCATGCCAAAGAGGCATATCTTGGGGTGGCCAATTCCAGTCCCCCACAAGTAAATTTCAGGTGCTCTCATTTCACAGCAAAGACAGTAACTACGTAAGGAGAAGATATGTTAATTAGCTTTACTATAGTAATCATTTCACTACATATACGAATATCCAATCAGCATATTGTATATCTTAGATCTACACATTGCTTATTAAAAATAAAATTTTTTAAATTAATATCACTCCCCCCAAAAAAGAATGCATCAGCTTCGGTAAGTACTCATTGAATGAATGAATGAATGAATGAACAGGCAGAACACCGACTCCTTCATCATTACGCAACTAACCATAAGAGATTTTGCCCAAAATAAATCGGAATTCCCAGGTAACTTTACTCTTCTCCCATTAGACTCAATTTCCTCCCATCTCTACACTTGCTTCCAGGATTTAAGCTTCATTTCCAGTGATCCAGTAAAAACTGTTTCAAGAAATCAACCACCAAAAGTAATTTGCTTCAGTCCTCTTATAATACTAATAATAATGCCAAATATTACCATAATTAAAGTTTTAAAATCAAACCAAAACAAGTTAAATAGTTCCCATCCCTCATATTATTGTTCAGGATGATATAAAAGATAATATTTACTAACTAGCAGTCATAACGAAAATTAATCTTTTAAGTACTTAATGGATTTTCTGATACAACTTGGCCTCACAATTATTCTCAAGTAAATAGAATTTTAAATGTTCTTCTTTTTACAGTTGATGTCAGAATCTCCTATAAGTCACCAAGAAGAGAATAAGGATTTTAAGACTACTGATGGACAGCAGCTTAAATAATGACAAGATGCTACTCAATCAGCTGAAAGTGCCTTCCTGAAGCTGTGATACAAACCTGAATTCCACGCATCCAGCCCCCCTTCCGGCCCTCCTTCACATGCTTCCCAGTCCAGAGAAGACTCCTTTCTAATCGTCTTCCGCCGAGATGCCCACTGACTCTCTGTGGTGCTTCCACAACTCCCATGAAGATGCAGCACATGGGGTCCCCTCCCTAACAAGTGGATGTGCCAGTAGAGGAGTATGCCAAGCCACTCTCCTGTTTAAAAAAATCCATCACCCTCTGATGTTAAACAGAGATGGCGTTCCAGGGGAAAACCAGATTCCCAGCATGGACATTCCTCTGAAACTGGTGGGGGTGCAGCTGGGCGAAGGACACTAAGAACGCCTGCCTCCCGGTGTGTGGAGAAGGCCCACGGAGAATCAGGCGTTTTCCCTTCTGTGGCCGTCTCCTACCACACCAGCTCATTCTTCGCACGAGCCCCTTTGGTTCCTGACTACACTGTCTCCCAAGGTCTGGTACCATTAGGTGTAGCAGCAGGTGAGTCTTAGAAGATGTTTCCAAAACGAAGCTCAAGTTCAATGCCACCAGCTGCCAAAAACTACCAGCTGGCTCTCCCGGAGAGGGTGGCACACTTCGGGACACGTACTGTCCTGGAAGGCCCTCCCTGGAAGCTGAGACGTGAGACTGCGTGTGGTAGCAACATAATCAACACAGCTGTCTTTGAGACTTATTCTCTCCGAGTTTTGCTTCAGGAACAAGAAATCATTGCAACAGGGTCTGTAATGAGGAAAACAAATACATATTTTAAATTTGGATTTTCCTTAAAACATTCAACAAGCCACTAACTTCAAACATTGTAACAACCTTAACTCCTCGCCAAATCAATTGCATTATTCAGTTTTATTGTTTTTTTTCCTCAATTAAACATTGGCAACTGGAACCTGTTTCACCGAAGAGGGAAGGCGGGTTTAATGCCATCCCGGCCCTGGGTTATGGAGCTGCGGAAGGCTTGTCTGTGCAGTTATCCAGCAGCTGGATATTTTCAAGTCTGAAAACTCACAGTCACTCAAAGGGATAACCTATATCCATCATCTCACAATAATTGTATTGATTCTAAGGGTAAGGGATTAAATCTGACTTTTAATGCTCTACCATTTTATCAGTGCATTTGAATAAAGTTTCAGGATCTGCACAGGCCTTTCCCATCGGAATTTCATGCATATCCCACTCAGATATCCTGTGGTTCTGGCTTGTCACAGAGCCAGGCACGTGCTTATTGGATTAGAAATCTAGATAGACGTTGGGGGCAGTTGAGAGCCAACCATCTATTTCTAGAAAATGAAGATGCTGGCCACACTTTTTTAAGAATGAAGCTATTTCCAAAGGAGGTTAAGCTCTCTGGGAAATAATGAATGTCCCTGTGCAGAAAGAGACCAACGTGGCAGTCCCCACCACTCTCCCTGGAAAGCCCTGCTTGCAGGGTTGGCCCTTGGCTGGCCTCTGGGCCCTTGGCTGTGGGCTCCCATCACCCTCACTGATGAGGGTGCCTTGCTGCCCTAAACTGTCTGTACCGACAACACGGGTTACACAGAGCCTCCCTGGCCTGAGCCTGCTGTGCCCTGGAGCTGGTTCTGGGTGGCACTTCCCCTGATCCTATCACCGAGGAGAATGGCTGGTCAGGTGTCCCAGCAAAGCCAGCCCACCAAAGGACACCAGTGGAAAAGGCAGAGCCCCCTCCCTCCCAGGAGCTGACACGCAGCCCCTCGCGCCAGAGGAGGGACATTGCTTCCTCCCCTGCAGTCAGCTGGGTTCACTCATTGTCTTTTCTTTGAGCAAGTGGCAGAGATGAGAAAAAGAGAACCTGAGATAAGAGGAGGGCTGTAGCAACTGCACAGTTGCTAGAGGGAGCACTGCATAGTCAGGGGTGCTGTGGGCTGAACGTCTGAGTCCCCCCAAAATTCGAATGTTGAAACTTAACCCCCCATGGGATGGTGTTAGGAGATGGGACCTTTGGGAGGTGCTTAGGTCATGAGGATGGGGCCCTTGTGAAAGGGATTAGTGCCCTTATAGAGATCCCAGAGAGCTTCCTCATCTCTTCTGCCACATAAGGTCACAGTGAGAAGACAGCCACGTGCAATCCAGAAGAGAGTCCTCACCAGAACCCAACCATGCTGGCCCTATCTGGGACTTCCAGCCTCCAAAACTGTGAGAAATAAGCTACTGCTGTTTATCTGTGGCAATTTGTCATAGCCGCCCGAGCTGACTAAGACAGGGGCAAGTCCTGGCACTTTAATGACAGAAACTTAAATCAGTCCCAACAAGGAAATGTGAGGGACTGAGGCCAGACAGCCCAGGAGGAGCATCGAGAAGAGGACACAGGGGCTGAGACTCAGGAGGACCTGGTGGGAGCAGCCGAAAGAGAGAAGAAGGCACAGTGGCATAGGCCAGGCGGGCAGCTGTCCACTCTCAACGGAGGGAGCCAGCAATGTAGAGACACAAGCCCGACTAAAGGAGGTTTGTGTGATTCTTGTTCACTGGCTAACTGGTCAATAAACACAAACAGACATTTGCCCACAACTTGACTGGATTTCCAGTCAGGTGCTTTTGTCCCTGAGGTCTGGAATGCCAGTTGGCTAACCCGTCACAACGTCAGCACAGCCCTGTCCAGCTGGCCTACCAAATAGGACTGCAGGCTGTGGGCCACACTACCCACTGCAGCATGACACGTGGACACCACCCCACCACCGCCCAGGACCCGAGGACATTTCCCTAAACGTCCGCCTAGGACACCAGACATCATCAGAAACTGAATCAGTGTGTGTCTCCCGACTTCCCGCTAGAACATCCGTATGGCATCCCTCAGCTCCTCCTTTCTGACCACAAGACGTCAGGAGCACATATTGTAGTCCCATTAGAATCCCCATTTTCAGGGTTTCAGAGAAGAGTTTCCCATAAGACATTTAGTGGAATTCTTGATGACAATGTTGATACCTTTCTGAAACTCTGGAAACATGTCAGTTATCACACAAAAATACATAAACCTAGACTGAGACCCCATTCACAGAATGGAGACCCCATCTCCAGTTAGCCCACAGTGAAAGTATAGGTAGGAGGAAATGTATCCATCAAGTGTATAGAATATTCCATATCATGACTACAAAGACAGGGGAAAGGGTCAAGCCCCACCTGAACATAACGTTGACCGTCTCCCAAACAGGGTGGGGTGGGGGGTCACTTCTAACATACAGTTTCTATTCACCAAAGTAGGAATTTCAAATCAAACCCAAGGAAGTGTACCTTTTAAGGTTCTGTGTATCCATCTGCATAAAAAGGAAATCCTGAAGATGAAGAGAGAAGCCCTCTGTGATCCTTCCTGCAGGGGGCGTGGCAAGGCCACACCTCTGGGTGATTCTTGGCCAGGAGCACAGTGGTGCCCCGGGTTCTGGACCAGCTAGGGATGGGCATGTTTTGTGGAAGCTCATTCTTAAGGCAAGAGCTTCAGCGCATTTCTGCCCATGGGTTGGAGGAGCCTGGAGAGAGACGGATGGCCTTTTCAAAAGGCTGTGGGACCTTGCTTGTAGCCCCTATTTATAACAATGAAATTTAGACTCTCTTAACAAGCAGCCGTCTCCAGACAGGGTATTTACATGCTGAATTTTCCCTGCTCTGCAATTCTTTCCTTTCTTCCCTGTCCATTTCACTGCTTGTTAGTGCAGACAGAAGGAAGGGAACAGGAGAAAAAGGTGGAACGAAAACCAGCCAAGCGATTACCCCTCCACGTCTGCCACAAACACTGAGAGGAGGAGTCTGGAGGAATGGCGCTGATGAGGTGGAGGGTCATCAGTGATTCCCTTCTTCCCCAGAACAATAACCGAGACTTCATCTCTTTCCTCAGCCACAGAGGAGCCAACGGCTAGAAGGATAATAAGGGAAAAATATGACTGTTTCCATCTTAAGCACTTATTTCAATATTGCACTAAGAGTATTCTGGGTTTGTGCATTTCAGAATCCAAAATTTGATAATTTATGATCTCGGACAGGTCCAGATACAGAGGTGGAAACATAACAAATTGGGATGACATGTTTACAGACTCTGGTGCTGAAAGCCGATGTACTGGGAAATAGCTGTTGTACCTATCACGGTTTAGGAGAGAGAGGCCAACTGAGCGTCAGCTGCATGGGGCCATTGTATTACTACACTAACAGTTACGTTCCTAGACTGGAAAGTATTTACAAATATTAAATAGCACGGAATAATCGAGCTATTATTCCCTTAGAATAAAATGTGATTTTCCCCCTCCATGCGGCTTAAGAAATGTGTAAAGATTCAACACAAAGCCGTTATGAGAAAATAATGTGTCTGCAGTTAGAGATGTGGATGCTAACCCAGACCCCACCACTAACCAAGGGTTGTGTCCTTGGCCAAACCAACCTGGGCTCCCTCTGCCATAGGACAGGGCCAGGTCCCCACTGCAGAGGGCTCTGTCAGGCTCTCCTGAGATGGGGCATTGGAATATCGAGCACAGAGCCTGGCACAGAGTAGACGCTCCATTAATGACAAGGAGGAGACATTATCTCCAATTTAAAACAGAACGGCAACCCGAATCTTTGAGATCTTTTGCTAGAGTCAAAACTTCTCTTTAAGATGAATGTGCTATTCTATCTTCTTTTATCCACATCCACCACCAAGGAGCTGTCCCTCCTCCAAGGTAACCGAGTTTGCCTGAAAAGACTTCTCTTGTCACAAGGGAAACTTGCTGGCAAGCCTTGTTCTGAGTGGTGGCCCTCAAAGGACATTCACTAACGATTCCCAGGCCTGGTCTCCCCCACTGAGCCCCCAAGAAATACCCGAGGCCCTGATTCTACTAGCCCCCAGCAGGCTGGTTCTGGGACTGGAGGTGGCGCCATGACTCTTCTGCACTTCCATCATCCTTTCCCTGCTGGACTCTCTTTGGCTGCTCAGGCAGTGAGGGTGCCCCCTACGTGTAGTGGCCTCATTTGTAGGAGGGCAAGTGGCCTTCACTGGGACTTGTCTTCCCGGATAGGTAGATTGATAAAGATATAAAGGCCTGCTGTGTGTGTCTTTTACCTAGCATAGGTCCTATGTACCTACTGTTCTAGTAAATATGTGTGAGCACGCACATGCTCCAGACCCTGATGTAAAATGCAGCATTTACTATGGGTCAGGTCAAAAAAGTTTGAAGACCTTCGGTCTAGAAGGAAGGGATTGGATCTGGGCAGATGGCTCTCTTTCCTAGTCCACTGGGATAACTTGAATTTCTGGAACACCATGACCCTCTTTGCATATGGCTGCTGTGAGCGACAGCACTGGTGTTATCAGGTGTTAGCCATCCCCTTCCATTTCCTCCTCATGAGGACATGTGGCCTCCACTGTGGATGGGTCTCTCTTGTTCTCCAGATGGTTCCTACCTGGTCCAGGACTGCTGGACTCTCGGACACATCCCTACAATCCTTCTTTCCTGCTTACACAAAAACAAGTACATCTCCATCCTTCAGAGACAGGAATATAATTAAGAGAGGAAACTATACATCTAACTAACTACACTATTATATACTCTTGTTGGCTTTGAGAATTCCCTTTGTATCCACTCTATGTTAACATTTTTCTCTTAAGCATGGTGATGGGCTCACGGCCTCTCACAGACTCAACATATTTCCACTGACCACAGCTTCTCCTTTGGACTTTCATATTTTGACACTTGCTGGATCCTTTCGCCTTTCAACTCTGCCCCTCCCATTCAGGAAAGGATTCTCTCTGTCTGGCTACAAGAGCGTGTTCCAAAGCCACCCTGATCTTTCCCTGCTTTAAGAGTGAAATAAAATCAGCTGCCCTCCAAGGAGTCCTGGTTGCATTTATTGGAAAACAGAATCATAAACCAAATTCTGGGGCAGGGGTGTGGGGCATGGGGTAAGCGAATGGCAGCAGTTGCTGTTCATGATGGGGCCGAAGCAGGGCTTTCTTTAGGCATTTGCATTCACCTTGATTTTTCCAAATTTTAAACACTGTCAGCCCTTCGTTTTGTACTGTATGAGATGTCATCAGCAACCAAGAATTTTGGTGTGCTGACAGTATGAAGAAAATTAAAAACAGGAGTGTCTGTGGAGCATGCAGGTGTATGCAGGCCATGCCCTCAGGAGTGCCAGCTGAGGCCTTGGAGGCCAAGCCAGGTGTGTGCATCACTCACCGTCACCTATGGGCCACCACCTCATGCATTCACCTCCTTTGACAACCAGGTTGTTATGAGACAGGCACAGGGCAGGGCGGGAAGTGGCCGTGGGCTGGGAGAACGGGGCAGCTTCAGCTCTGTCGCCCTCTGCGCCCCTCACACTGATCGTGCTGGCTCTGCCCCGTCTGCTGCCTCTCCTCCTGCTTTTGTGGAGGAAACATTTAATGAGTCGTTTAATCCAGCCTAATTCTCCTCATTTAGGTCGCTGTCTCCTTGGAAGGCTGCTTCATGCTTGGAAACAGCCGGAAAAGCCTCTGGCATTCTCCCCCCAGGGCCCGGCCCCTCAGAGCCATCACTCCAGCTGCCAGTTACCCCAGTTCTCACACTGAGGCCAAGAGCACAAGAGAGCCTTGCTGGTTCCCCATGACAGCTGCAAAGCTGGCCCGAGGTCTGCATCTCCCGGAGGGGCCGTGCGCAGCACCTGCGCACTTCAGTGACCACCCCATGGAGAGGAGGCAGACCTCCAACAATGACTGCTCCCAGAAGAAAAGCCAACCCCCTCAGGCATGCGCGTCTCTAATGTTTTATAGGCATTGATGTGGCAACCTGAAGGAAAGCCCCCTGAGACTCTGGTAGCAGCACCTTCCTTCTCTCCGTTTACCAGCTTATTCCTATGGCCCGTACAAACCAGATGAGAGAAGTCCCACGAATTGTATGAGCAAGTTCACATGAGATTCTTTGGGTTCACTGTTAAGTCTATGCCCCTGAGAATCCCTTAAAGTAGGAAAGCACCAGGCTTCAGAAGGTAGCCAGTCCTGATCAATGAGCCGCTGGACTCTTCCATTCCACGTACTGTGCGCACACACACACACACACACATGCATATGCACATGCACACACAGAGACACACATGCACATACTCACGCATACCCAAACGAAATGCGCACACACACACAGAGACACACTCACACACGCACGCAATTGAAACCTAGGAAGGATAAGGGGAGAAAATAGTTACCTGTTTATGGACTGTTCATGCAAGAAGGGACACCATGATTACTCCTTGATCCGAGAAAAGGCACCATAAAATACCTACTGCAGAGCCTTTTAGAAAGGTTCCTTTTTCTACATTATTCAATTAAAAACAGATTAGAAAATTCACATTTATCAGAGAATTAATATTTTCCCATCAATGCTGGAATCTAAATATTCAAACAAACCAAAAGTTTGCCTCCCCACTCAGTCTCTTTACGGCACAGGGCGAGTCTGGCTCCTCGATGAGCTGGCCTCTGGGCTAAACCGAAAGCAGCCAGGAGCACAGGGGTTTGTGGCTTCTCCCAGGAGGAGCAACCCTCTCAATCTTCCGTTCAGACCCCAGGCTTTGCGGGGCAGCTTCTCGTGTTTTGCAGAGATGGATAAACTGTCTATTCCTTTAAAGGCTCCGCTCCTCCGCAGAGATGGTGACCCAGGGAGCAGATGATGGAAACCTGACAAATGGCCGAGTCAAGAAATCAGGAGCACTTTGGGGAGCTGATGCTGATTTTCTGCACAGGGGTCAATGTAGCTGTAGAGCTGGGCAGCCGCCAGGCAGAAAGTTCCCTCGCTGTTAATGTGACATGACAAGGCTATTTTCTCTCCCCCAAATCAGCTGCTAGGCAAATGCAAGAGACTTCACTCCACAGAGTAAGTCAGTCCACTGGAAAATAATGTTAAACAGGACAAAACAAACCTTGTCTCGGTGTTTGGGATGTGTTTTCAGAGAGAAAAAATGCACTTGCAGTGAAATAGCTTCACAATATCCCCACAGGGTCGAATCCCGCTGTGGCTCTGTGGTGACCAAAGCCCTGTCCTGCTTTCCTTCCATTTATTTGTTTGCATTTTTTTCCAAGTTGAGGTTAAGGTATAGATAACACACAGGCCAGCCCACTCGAGGCGCTACCAATAGCTACAGGCCTCTCACGACTTTCTCTTGTTCCTTATTTCAGACTTCCCCCAGGTTTTTGGAGTACAGGGAGTAACTGTGTCCCTCATTTTAAGGAGGACAGAAAGCCAAATAAAAAAGGTGAAATTCTGGGGCAGAGACAGAAATGCAAGCTGGTCAAACTGCCATTTCCAGCAGGACTCTCGTTACCAAGGCAAGCAGAAGGCTCCAAACAAAAGATCTGCTGGGTGTAAGCTTTTACTCAACAGCTATTGTGTGCCAGGCTTGGGGTTACAAAGACAGATTGGATGGGGACCCTGCCTGCAAAGAATTTCCATCCTAAGGGAGAAGACAGAAGGGCAATATGAGACTGAGCGGTGTAAAGGATGACACGAGGTTCCATTAACATCAGAGGAAGACGCAGAAAGTAGGATGGAAGCTGGAATGTGGGAAAGCTGGGACAGTGCACTATGTCTAACTTCAGTTAGCAGAGAGGACAAGAAGGAGAATGGAGGGCACAGTAGTTCAAGTCATGGGGTCGGTTGGTCAAGGAAAGGAGCCTTCAAGCACAGAACATTCAGGTACAGGCCACTGCTCTAGTCCCAGAGAGAGCTACCAGTGGCAGTGGAGAAGACAGCCAAGATGAAGTTGGGAGAAAGACAGGATTTGACAACTGATTATATGGGAAGGGAAAGGATGAGTGAGAAAGACCTCAAAGTGACTTTGACGTTGGGTCCTATATGAAAATGATTCCTTCATCCAAGATAAAAAGTCAAAGGGAAAGGTCAGTATGGGAAACATGGAGTTTCAGGTATCAGTAGGGTATAGATGGGAGTACCAGCCAGGAGCAAAGGAGACGGGTCTCCGTCGGAGCTCAGCCTGGTGTGGTATAGCTGACAGGGGTCAGCAGAGAAGAGCATGTGAAGGGAGAAGTGGACCGTGGATGGAGCTCTGTGGAATAACATCTCTGGAGCCCTGAGAAGGAGGGGCAAGGGTGGGCTGAGAAGCTGAGAAAGCCAGTAAAGTTTCATCACAAATATCATGGGAAACTGAGGGGTTAGCTAAAGGTAGTTGGCAGCTGGGTCCCAGGCACTGGTGTGGCAACTGCATGATTTCCCTCCAGTAGCATTTAGCATCTTCAATGATTGAAGAAACCAGATGAGTGAGTCACCCTAGTTCGGTAGTAAGTTCCTTCTCTAGATTTCTACTCTGCTAGGCACTGTGGGGAACAGAAAAGACATAAAAGCATGGCCTGCAGGCTCAAGGACCCTCCATCTAATTGGGAGATAAGACTCACACACATTGAATGTATTGATAACAAGAGCATGGAGCACATTCCAGAGCATGCTAAGCGTTAGTTCTGCAGAGAGAAAAAATACACATGGCAGTTGGAAGTAGGAAGAATTTGTAAAGGAAGGGAGGTGAAGCTTTTAAGAAAATAGCATATACTAAGATAATCAGAGGGGAAAAAGAAACAAGTAGCAATATGGCAGTTTTAATTTCAACATTATGGATAATTACACTAAATGGAAATGGCTTAAAAAGAAACAATTAAAAGACATAGGTGATCAGACTGAATAAAGAAACATGACCAAAATGTATGCTGTCTATAAGAAACCCATCTTAAATATAAAGACAGAGAGAGTAAAATATAGACAGATATAGATACAGATATATATACAGATACAGATACAGACATAGGTATCGATACACACACATATGTTAAAAAGCAAAAGGATAGGAAAAGATACAATGTGTAAACACTAATTAAAAGAAAGCTGGAGTGGCTATTAATATCAAACAAAGCAGACTGCAGAACAAGGACTACTCCCTGGGTTAAAGAGGGACATTGCATAACTCACAAGACATGATAACCCTAAATGCCCATGCATCTAACAACAGAGCTTCAAAATACATGAAGCAAAAACTAAGAGGACTGCAAGGCAAAAACAGACAAATCTATAAATATAGTTGGATATTTCAACAGTCCTCTTTGAGTAATAGAAAAAACAAATAGACAGAAAATCCGTAAGAATGTGGAAGACCTAAACAACACTATCAACCAACAAGACCTAATTGACATTTACAGGACACTTTGTACAATGACAATGGAATGCACATCCTTTTCAGGAATAAATCAAATATTCGCTAGACTAGGCCATATTCTGGGCCTTAAGACAAACCTCAACAAATATAAAAGAATTGGAATCATACAAAGTATATTCTTTGATACAGATGGAGTTAAACCAGAAATCAGTAACAGAAAGATCTCTGAAAAATGCCCCAGGATGCCAAATGAAACAACACACCTCTTGGTAACTCATAGGTCAAAGAGGAAGTCACAAGGGGAATTAGAAAATATTTTTAACTGAATGAAAATGAAAACACAACACGTCAAAATGTGTGGGACGCAGCAAAGGCAGTGCTCACAGGGAGATCTGTAATATTGAGTTCTCATATTAGAAAAGAAGAAAGCTCTCAAAGTGATGATCCAAACTTCCACGACTAGAAAATAGGAAAAGAAGAACAGCTGAAAGCAAGGAGAAGGAACGAAGTAACAAAGATAAGAGCAAAAATCAAAGAAATTGAAAACAAACACCATGTGGCGAGGTCGCCGCTCTTTTCACTCTACACTCTCATGACTTCAAGACCCAGAGCTGTGCCTGCAGCCCAGCCACCTCCCCTGAACTGGACCAATGGGTCCCCCAGACCCCTCAAGCCCGACCTGCCCAGAATCACACTCATCACCTTTCTCCTCAGCCTGCTCCTCTCCCTGGGCTCCCACCACCATCCGTCCATCCACTCGCCCAACCTTGAATCCACATCATCCTTTTCACCTCTCTCACCATCCCCAACATCCAAGCAGACTCCAGATCCAACTGAAGACACCCCCTAAGACTCCCTTGAGTCTGTCACCTGCTCTCCATGTCTGAGCACTGCTCTGTGTCACGCCCTCATCTTCTACCTCCCGATACTGTGACAGCCTCCTATGTGGCACCACATCCAGCCACCAGCTCATACTGTGGCCCTAGTGACCTCTAAAACGAGGTTCGGTGTTTGAGAGGACAGGACTGGAGTTGGCCAGAGCTGGCCAGCTCCCAGTGCGGGGATAGTGCACCAACACCACCTAAACTGGGCTCCAAACAATGCTGCAGAGTTTTCATTCCAAAACTTAGGAGAACTGCATCTGCAAATAATAATTTATGGGTTTACTTAAGTCCAATACACAGTACCCGTAAATAAGCCACAGTGCAGCAATTCCTGTTAATGGAACCAGAAAGCAGTTTTCAGTAATTCACCTCATACCATACCAAGACCTTTGGGTCAAAGGAAAGTATAAATAATGGCATTGGATTTGAAAGACCGTGTCTAACCCCCCAGCACGTGCTGATGTGGTGGAGCGAGGAGCAGTGCAAGGCTGTTGTGAGCTGGATGCCCAGGAAACACAGGGGTTGTCTTTACCTGAAGCAAGAGTTCACTTTTATTTTGCCTTGTTTTGCTGCCTCAGTTAAACTAGTTAAACGATCGAGGCTCTTCCAGCTGGTTTATTTTGGCGGTGGAGAAACAGACCAATTGGGTTATTTCCATGGAAGCGGTAGTGGGGGGATTGGGGTCACACGGCAGTCTGTACACCATTTGACACACACAGAAACCTTGACCCAAGGCCCTCCGTGAGTCCCTAAGGAAAGCAGAGCATGCAGACCACGGAGGCACTTCGTTACAAGAGCTGGTGTGTCGCAATGACTTCAAATGACCTGAGAGAGGAACCTCCTATCTAATGTCTTAATAACCAAAAGTAGCTCAGAGGAAAGACATAAAAATCTGAAGGGAAAAGGAAAGGAGAGGGACATGCCATTCTAAAGAAAGCTTTACTTGGGAAAAGTCAGCTGCTCGCCCCTTCAGCTAGCTTGCCCTCAGGTGTCTGCCCTCTCACTGCACTATTTCTTGAAAGTGAAACCACGTAGCTTACAGCTGCTGCCACCTAGTCCACAGTGGCCCTCATCCATTCAATTTCAAGGGGCACAGCCACTGAAGAAAAGCCTCCTTTGGAGGAGTCAAAGTTCCAGACATATCTCCTTCTCCACCAGAACCCCGCACTCCTGGCAGGACCCCCTCCCTCGGGCCACCCTGGGCTCTCCCAGCCTTCAGCCCCCCAACTGACCCTTAACCTCCGTTAGTGATGGCCTCACTTCAGAATCAAGTGACTTGCCACCAGGCACAGACAGGAGGAAGAGGTGGAGTCCCAGTGGTTTGTCCATCTCCAGCCTTCTCTGAGATCTAACCTGTGTCTCACTTTGCATTCCTACAGCACACGGGGGAGCCAAACCACGCTTTAGGGTTTAGAGAAAAATGTCAACAGAGGAAGCTCACGTCTCCTGGAGTCTATCTGGACCACAGCGGAAACTGAAGGCAACATATTCGAATGTATAGTTTCACACTCAGAATACGTGCAGATAGCCAAGAACATAGACTCCTCAAAGGAACGTTTCAAGTAATAAAATGGAGGCCAGTGTGTTGGATAGAGACCCAAAATCCATTTAGGCTGCAAGCTCAGAGCTCTCTGCCCCCCTGCTCCACAGGAAACCTGCAGACAGGGCTCCCATGGGATCTCTCATCCTCCCCAACCCACTCGGCCCCTCTGGAATTATGGGCTCTGTGGGTCCAGGTGAGGCGGGAGCAGAGGGCATGGAAGAGGGAGTAGACGTGTTCTCCTGGGAGACAAGCTCTCCTTGGAGATGAGCCCTCCCGGGATTTAGCCGGATGTGGAAAGTGTTCAATTCAAAATCATCCTACACACCGCCTCGTCTTGAGTGGGGGGCAATAACAACGGCCTTTTGAGAAGAGGGGCAAAAAGGAAAAACAATAGGCTTTCATTCTAAGACATAAGGATTAGGACTCGAATTTAAAGGGGATATGACCCAATTCCTGAACAGGAAAATGCCGACTGGTCTGAGGTAACAAAGGGTATTGATCATTTTGACACACATAAAATGCTAGATTGCACCTTTCCAAAACACATGTATTGGAAATATTCACTGCATTATCTTGTCCTGGTGTTAATATATGTCTAGGATCAGTGGTTCTCCTCCCATTATTATTGCATTATGATTTCATAAATCTCTACCTAAAAATAACTCACACCAAATTATACTTAGAGCTCAACATTAAACTCAATGCATTCTTTTCTGAGAACTCTACGTCCAGAAAGGAGGTCTTTAGCTGCTTGGCAGGTGGTCCCATTAACTCAGTGGCGTCTGCCAGCCCAGACTCACATGATGCGAGGTTATCAACACAGATGGAGAGCAGATGGAACATTTTACTCGAAATAAATGAACATCCTCCACCCTGTTTCTCTCTCTCCCCCACCCCACCGGAGGGAAGCCCCGCCCCTTCAGTCACTGCAGAGGAAAGGTGAGCAGGTGGGCATCAGCTCCCGGGGGCAGCCCAGTCTCCACGGCTCCGGGAAGACATGAACACCTCCCTCTCTGGCAGCAGACAGGCGGCAAGGATGTCTTAACAATTCACTTGGCTCAACTGCTGAAGAGATCCCCACTGAGGGTCTGATGAGCCCCGCAGAGGGATTACTTAAGCTAAGTGCATCTGTCACAAAAGCTCCAGAAGGTAGATGGATGGCATCCTGATTAATAAGAACAATAATGACTTTTGAGTGCTTACTATGTGCTGGCCACCATGCTCGGCATTTTATGCACGTCATCTCAGGGAAGCCTCACCATTCTGGACAATGGCACTCTTGTCATCTTCAGGGATAAGGAAACTGAGACTTAGGGTCAAGCCCCTTGCCTGATGTCACTCAGCTGGTATCTATCAGAGCCAGGGGTCTAACCAGGTGACTTCCAATGTCCCTCCTAAATCTACAGTCGCAAGTACGGAGTCATCACCAGGGAAGTTTGGGGACATTGACACCAGGCCTACCTCCCCCTCCCCATAGAGGGGAGGACCTGGGTGCATGACTTGGCCTCTCTGAGGTTCCCATCATGACTGTTGGGATTACACAGCCCTGACCTTTGCCCTCTTCTATCAGCCGTCACCAGGTGACCATATCTACCCATGCCCACGCCAGTACCTCCCACAGAGCCACTTTTAAACCTGACCTTTCCACAGTTCCAGACCCATATTTCCAACCAACTGGGGCAACTACTGGATGCCCCACAGGTGCCTCAAACCCAGCCGGTCTAAGGATAACTGACCTTTTTCCCCAAACATGCACGTCATCTTCACCATACATCCATCATCCCAACCGGGACCAGGACGCACGCGCTCATACACATGCCCACACACTCTAACGCTCACACACACACTAAGGCTAGATCAAGCTCCTGATATAGAAATAAGGCCGCACAGAGCATGAGCAGATGCAGAAGCTTCTTCAGGATGTTGAAGTCTCTAATTGGGGTTGGAGGGAGGGGACACACAGCTGGTGGTGTTACTATCGCCCCAAATTAGCAAATTAGGGTCTTAACAGACCAAATAAGCTAACTCTTCTCGTGCCAAGGTGCTTTTACACTGGAAGGTTTACATGAGTAATCATGAAGGACGTATGCAAATCATCTTTGCCCCTCAAGGGAAATTCTTACAGACATCAAATATCGTCATGGTTTTCAAGGTTCATCAAGTCTGCATCACCTCCTAGAGACCAGATAGCAGCATCAGTGCCCAGGCATCTTTAAACAGCACCTCCAGCTTTCCAGCATCCCAGAAAGCCTACTAGGTCCCATGGGCCCAGGCACCTTGTTTAATATTCATTAGTCAGGTGCTTTTGACATCGAATTGTTACCAGACCACATTCACAATTTCCTTCCCTGCATCCTCCCCAGACTCCAATGGGTGGTCATATGCCAAGGAATTGTGGATCATGTGTGTGTAGTTTCTATAATTTGGATCTGATCAATAACTGCCATTAATTTCTACGACCTTTTTCTAACATGTCATATTTTTTGCCCCTTTTGAGTATCATCCTGGCTTTACCGCCCTTTACAAATTCAGCTGTAAGCACTGGGGTCTGTCATCATCGATTTGTTTCTGAAGCTCAAACTGTAAAATGTTAGCCAGCGATGTCCTCTTTCTCTGGCTCCGCTGTCACCATCTCCCCAAGAGTTAGATGCATCCTTGTTTTCTCACAAGAAGATGTTGGCCTGTCTTGCGTTCTCTCACTCCAAATGTAAAACCCAGGGCTCTCAAAGTAGCCCTGGTTCCTTGTAGTGGAGAACAGCATGAGAAACGCAGGTCTGAGCACCAGGAGGGCACAGCACACAGCAGAGCAGTTTAAGAGGGCATCAGCTTACCCCCACATTCACCAAGCACAAGCAAGGGAGTGCTTACCTCTCCCCACTGGATGGACTCACCAGTCTTTGTCCTTATCAACCGTTTGAATACCCAAACCACAGAGTCTCACAGCCACCAGGGTAATAATCCTGGGATGCCAGAAAGCGTGCAAGGCTCCATTTTCTTTTCTCTCTTTGATTCTTGGGTCAAGCATCCTGGACTGAATTTCAGAGTATGCAGTCTAGATAACCCTCCATCGCCATAGCACAGGCTCCAACTGAAAAAAAAAAAAAATGAGATTCCCCCCTGTCTAGGGACAGAGTGTTCAGAAAGAATTTCACACAGTCAAGAATGAGGTAAAGAAAGGAGAGCTGCAGGTCCGATGTTCCCCGTTGACTCCCCACTTCCATGAGCAGTCACGTCATTACATATCTTTCATCTCATGTACGTTGGTGTGGACTCCAATTTCCTTTAGCTTTTGGATAAATACAAATATTTGACAGGTCCTTCATCTCAAAAGAACATGACTACTTGGATGAACCTTGAGGACATCATGCTAGGTGAAATAAGCCGGCCGCAAAGAGACGAATACAGTGTGACTCCACTTACGTGAAGTACTTAGAGGAGTCAAAATCACAGAGACGGACAGTAGAATGGGGGTCCAGGAGCCGGGGGAAGGGGAGTGGGGAGTTAGTGTTTAATGGAGACGGAGTTTCAGCTTTACCAGATGAAAAGAATTGTGAGGATGGATGGTGGTGATGGCTGCACAGCTTCATGAATGTATTTAATACCACTGAACCACACACTTAAAAATGGCTAAGATGGTAAATTTTATGTTACGTGTATTTTACCACAGTTTTTAAAAGTTGGAAAAAATAATGAAGGCAAATAAAGACATTTTTAGTCATAAACAAAAAAAAAAAAAAAAGAAAAGGAAAATTAACACTGTCAGAAAATACCACAAGGTAATATTATGAATCTATCGCAGATTTTTTAAACTTTACCAAAATAAGTTCAAGAGAAATCATTTCTGTAGGACCATCTACTTTGCACAATAATACTGGGGTTCTGTGAGAATCAGTTGATAAACTTACCCCAGAATATTTTTATTACAACATCCTTAATTTTTGTTCATATTACATTTTCATAATCTCTGACACCAACCCAAGTAGAGGTACAGTTTGATTTTCCTTATAGAAACTTCAGAAAGTTACAGCCCTGGAAAATGATTGTGCAAAACACCCAAACAATTAAATGGAATGAAATATGCTGTTCTGTACCCCTAATTTTGTGTTCTTTGATGACTCTACAACAATGACAGAAATAAAACCCATCTGGGTAAATGGGTAGATAGGATACAATAAAACATCAAGCATGGGTACCAATTTGCCAAAGTCTAACAAGCCCAGCAGGCCCACCATTTCCTCTTGGATCTGGACAGGGACAGGGCCACTAGTGGGTTCCTGACTCCTGATGTTATGCTGCTGGCAGCCCTCCCAGGCTCTCCCAGGATGGAACTGCTTCCTGTTAGCCATTTGTTGGGGGACTGGTAACAAGGAGAGCCCCAGCTTCTCTGTCATAGGAATGCCAGATGATGGGCTCCTGGGGCAGAGACCAGTTGATGAGCACGTTTCCACCCAAAACACATTTAGGCAGGAAAGACACACCACCTCTACTTGTGGGAGGCTCCGGGCTGTCCCAGCTCCCAGGCCTTCCTACGGGCAACACAACAAAGAGCCGTGGGGTCCTGAGATGGAAAGGCCAGGAAGACTGGCCCTCCTTCCATCTGCCTTGGGTAGGGGTCTGGGGCCTCTGCTTTAGGGGATCAGCTCCCTGCAGAGCAGTCCCCCTCAGAGCCCACACTTCACTTCGCGGGACTGGACAGCATATTCCTTCTTTAGCGTGTCTCACCAGCTTCTGCCCCCACCCCTCTGGCTGTCCCTGAGCTTGGTTGGGTCTGGACGTGCTCAGGTGGGAGTTGCAAACTCCCTCTTGTTTGGGGACACAGAGACAGGCACGAGGTACAGTCCCTGGGCTTGGCTCAGCTGCCCCAACTCCGAGAGTGAGTTTGCCCTCGCCGAGCCTCCCTCTGCCGCTCCGTCCCCTGTGGCTGCATGAGCAGCGCAAAGACCCCCTCAACTCCAGTGCTTGGAGCAGCTCCTTCTCAGCTACTCTCTTTTTCCTCACTCCCCTTTTTTTAGAATTGAAATTCATACCTCTTTTGGGGATATTTTTGTACATTTTTAAATATTTTCATTTGTACGTGCAAGTATCTTTAAAGTCATTTTTTCTTGTAGAAAAGGATTGGGAGCTGGCCAGCCCCCTTTCTCAGCTCGGAAACCACAGAAACTGTGAGAAACTCAAAGCAAGTTTCTAAGGTGAGCAAATGAGGAGGTGAGGGAGCAGCATGGAGAAACTCCTTCCCCAGATTGCCAGCCTCCAGAGGAAGCTTCCAGGGCCCTTGCCCACATACACGCCGCCCGCCCCTTTTATCTTACTCGGCTCCAGCCCAGCAAGGATGACTTTTCTAAATAACATTGTTCTGGAAATATGGAAGTTGCTTAATGCTCTCATTAAAATTTCTCTAGACCGTTTCAATTCAGTCTTTGGGGAAAACCAAACTTAGAAATAATAAAATACACATTTTTAATGGCTCATATAATTACACAACATTCAAATACTCTGCTTGGACAAGCTACACACTCATATGGAGCTTTTAAACAAAAGTTTCAAAATGGAAAAAAGAAAATTAACATTTTTTTCCCCAAAACAAACAACAAGGCTGCATGTCTCAATGGAATGTTTTTAATTTTTCCCTTAGAAGGGAACTTTTCCAAAAAGAAAATTATTTCTAGGGCTCTTTACTATGATTACCATTAAAAGGAAAACCAACTCAATTAGGCCGGCCAAATCTCTTAGCTGCAAAATTGAGGCTTTTTTACCAAAAGAATAGATTTAACTGGCACACATGAAACCCTGTTTTTTTCCCCCAAGATGCGCCTCTTTTTCTAGTCAAACGGGGAGAGATTCGTCTACGAGAGTAGAGTCTTCTTAGCTGCTGCCTTCACCAATTCCTGTTTCCAAAACCTTGGCAGTTCTGGGGTTTCTGCCCAGATCATTGAGCATGAGCATGTGTCCAGAAAGTTCTCCACACCCCAATGTTGCCAACTCAGGTGTGGGCACTGCAGCATCTGTTGAGGACAGCTGGGTTATGGTCCTGACCTTGGACCTCTCCAAGACCAGCGACGTCATGAGCTCCTTCCGAATAGCCTCCTTCGTCCTTGGTGGCTGGCCTGTGCCTCCAACAACAGTTCCCTCTTTAGGAAGTTACCAGTCTAACCAAGCACACGCCGCCTCACCAATCCCTCAGTCACACGCTTCCAGCTTCCATCTCACTTCTAAAGAATGGTGGATGGGGAATTTTATCTTTCTTTTCCTTTTCTTTCTTTTTTTTTTAACTTGCAGCTCTTGATGCTATAGAATGGCCCTGATTATATTTGCACAGAAAACCATAAAAAGCAATTTGACCAGAAAGCACATACTAATCCCACACCATGCAAATTCCCTTCTTGAAGCTGCAGTGGGTGTGTCCACTCTTTCTCCCATCAGCCAGTATTTTATTTATTTTTTTTTTTGAGGAAGATTAGCCCTGAGCTAACTACTGCCAATCTTCCTCTTTTTGCTGAGGAAGACTGGCCCTGAGCTAACATCCATGCCCATCTTCCTCTACTTTATACATGGGATGCCTACCACAGCATATCTTTTGCCAAGCAGTGCCATGTCCGCACCCAGGATCCGAACCGGTGTACCTGGGGCCACCAAAGTGGAACAGCGCACTTAATCGCTGCACCACTGAGCCGGCCCCTCAGCCAGTATTTTAAATGAGCCCTGTAATCTGCGCTGACTTCAGTTACTGTGCGTTTACATGTAGCCTGGAGCCGACTGCCCTGTTTCTCCCAGAACAACCCATGATTCTCAAATATCCATCCAGGAGGCTTCTTTCTCGTGGATTAGGAATCTATTTTTCAGCTGAGGTAAAAGGGGGGTGTTTAGTAGGTATGTGACCCTCCTGCAATCATTCTCAACGTGTCGTGATAAAATATGTGTATTTCCTGGGAAGAGAGTCTCGAACATCCATGAGATTCTCATGTAAGAACATCTGACATCAACGATCATTATTCTCATCCACATTGGCCGATCAGTGTCGATCGAAAGGGACATTTCCAGAGGCAAGAGTGACAAAGTCAGCCTTAAATCCAGTGTGCCAAATGTTCATACTTCCTCTCTGGAAATCTACCAAAAGGGCAGTCCAACCCAGGAGGTCAAGACAAAGCAGTTACCACGATGGAGAGGGGTGGGGTGGCTTGGTTTGGTTTCATACTATATTAACTCTTTTTGTCTTTTTCCCACCACGTAAATACACAATATTCTACTCAGGCACACTCCACAACAAAAGTTTTAAGGCAACAACAACATAACAAAGCCTCTGGCATTTTTGCAGACATCTTAAAATTTAACCTGGCTTTGTTCTCCCGCCACTGCACACAAATATCAACCTGGTGCTTCGGAAACCCCGTTGAGATGGAAATATTAAGGATCATGCTAAAGCTTGAAGTGTTCCATTATTCAGCTTCTCTGGGGGAAATCAGAGCTTTGCACAGCAGCGAACACAAAAAGCACCATGAACCCAGGGCACTTCGGAAATCACAGCTGTTTTCATACCTCGTGGCCTTGCTCAGAAACTGGACTGGTAATGAGGTGCCCATTACGGGGCCATGGTCAGAGGTGTTGCAAATACAACTTCTTAAGAGCTGCCTTCTCTGAGATATTATTCATTAACTTAAACCCTGGGAGCAAACATGTATTTTTCATCCATGGTCTGTGCAGGGGGAACCCAGGAACCTTGAGAGGAAGGCATCCTCCGGTCTGTTCTTCTGTAGGACATTGCACGGCAAAGGCTGTGGTGGGGATGCTCATGAAACAAAAGATGCTGGAGACTGGCCCACATCTCTGGGGTTCTCCCTCCAGGCACCCTGCCCAAAGTGCCTGTCTCCAGAAAGCAGTAGAAGCCACATGTGTCTTGGCTCAGGGAGGAGCAGCAGGAGGGGGCATGGCCAGGAACCCCTTCCTCAGGCACTGTTTCGTGAACAGTGATGGCTGCCAGGACCTTTGCCCCTAGCAGTGAGCATTCATCAGCAGAAGGCATCCCACCCACTCCTGCCCTTCAGAAAACTCCCCAAAGTACCACTAGTTTGCAAGGCAGCCACATGAGCCCCTCCACTTTGGGCGTTCACATGAGCCAGTATCCGAGTTTGAGTTCCCCTGAAAGCTGAAACAGAGACAGGCACTCGGAAATTGATCCTGGGCCAAGGAGTGGTAGTGGGAGTAAGATGGGGAAGAAGACAGCCAGCAGGGAGAGTCCCCAGATTCCCCTGGAATTGCCCACCTGGAGGATGGATGCTGCAGGAGGCGTCCCCAGCTTCCCTTCCCCACTGGGATGTTATCTCTCCCACAATTCTAGGCTGTACCTGCTGCCCCTCCACCACCGCCAGCGTCGCGAAGATCCCAGGAGCATCACCTGCTCATAGTGGGATGCAGCCAGCACCAGGCGTGTTTGAGCTTCCCCAGGACCGCCCACAGTACCAGCGGCACCCCCCACAGCAACTGTCCACTGATTATGGCTTTATTGGCCTGATTTCCCTTTGCTCAGCCTACAAGCACACCCTGAACATGACACAAAGAGGAGCAAGGCCTGGTTCTGGACTGAGGAGCTAGGAGACCACACTCGTCAACTGAAACAGCGACCCTGGGGGAGCATGAACAGCACCCTCCAGCTCTGCGGTCACAGAGAGGAGGCCCGGTCCACCACTGTCCTCTGGGAAAGAAGGGCAGGAGGTCCTGAGGCGTCCAGGCCAGGCTGGGGCAGCTCAGGAGCCACTGCCCATCCTATAGCTGAGGACCCTCCAGTCAGGCAGGTCAACACAGAGCCCTCTGCATAGAGGCCCTCGCCCCACACAGGCCCTGCGGCTCCGCGAGCCCACTAAGGAAGGAATTTCAAAGAAGCTACTGCATCCCTGATGGACTCTCTGGTGGTAAGCCAGCCTCCGCCTCGGGGTGGAGGCCAGGATGCCGGCGCCGGCTGAGCAGAAGCACTAATGGATCCGGGGGCAGGCTGATCAGGGTCGAGGGTGGCTCTCATGGGCTGCCCCCACTGGCAGGGACGAACTGCCTGTCCAGCCTGAAAGGACTGAGCTGCCCTCGGAGAACAAGGCCCTCACTTTCTGCATGTTTTCTGTCAATTCCCACAAACAGAACTCTGCTCTCTGAAGTGGAAACATTGCAAAGCCCCAGTGCTCTGGGCCAGGTGACTCAGGCCCTGGTTGTGACACCCGCACAGCCCGGCTCCTGATGGAGACAGAACAAAGGGGCTGACAACCTGAAGGACGCCACCCCCATTCACCCCCGCCTCGCCTCACCCATCACACACTGAGGTCCACGAACGACGCACACGGAGCTCCTGTAGGGGGACATACTCAACGCTGCTACTTCAAAGCAAAGGATTAAATTAAATTAGACTTAAAAGTCCAAGTAGGTTTGGCTGCCACCTCACTACAGAGTTGGAGTCAACATTTTTGCCCTCTGGTACCTGGGGAATCTCTGCTCTGCGAAGGCTTACAAAACCGTGGGCTAACGCAAAATGTTTTCCAAGAAGGGGCACAACTCCCCTTCCTGGGACCAGCACTGAGGCCCCTCTCCCTCATGTTGACCTGCACTGATGATAAAGGAGGTGGTGGACACAGAGCTCCCTAGACAGGGAGTGGAAAGTCTGGGAGTGGCCAGAAGGTAAGAAAAGGTTCCCCTAGAAAGTGATAGGAACCCCCGTGCCTAGCCCCGAGGCAGCCCAGCACTGCAGATTCTGGAGTCAGCCTTGCTAACATAATTCATTCAAATGTGTCACTCTTGGAATACATGAATATCTGAATAAAATCAGAGCAGATGGAGCCGGGAGTCCCAACAGGGCTGCCAAAGCCATGGGTCATCGCACTGTGGTTCTGCTGACAGACCTCTGATGGGCAGACTGGCTCTGACACCCTGGGGTCACAGCAGCCCTCTGCAGAGCAGACCCCCTTGTACAAACATCCAGCGAGCTTCCATCCACAGAGTGTGTGTCAGGTCAGCAACACAGGAGCCACGGCCTCCACCATTCCAACAACTGCGTCCATCTGGGAAGGTGTGCATGGATCAAAGCCTGCAGCGGCTCATGGAGCAGCCTGACACAGTGCGGACAAGGAATGCTGCGGGTGCCACGGGGAGCAAGGGCAGGCCTCCAGCCTGGTACAGGACCACGACTGTCAAAGGACAAGATCAAAAAGGATGTTCTGGGAAGGCACAGTGCTGAGCAGTGTAAATGCTGCTTGGAGGGCAAATGATAGCAGCAGCCACAGCACAAATGACAAAAGGAGGGAGAGCAACAGACACCAGTGGACGGCAGCTTCGTGCCCGTCAGAGCATTCACTGCTTTAGGTGCACTGTCTCACATGTTGCTCACAGTAGCCTGAACGTGAGAATCATTACCAGTTAGGTTACCATGCTACAGCTAAGGAAACTGAGGCTTGGAGTGGTTCGCGGCCCTATATCAGCCAGCGTGTACCTGGCAATACTGGAACTTGCACCAACATGATCCAGCCCCAGAGCTCACTGTGCTCTTGGTCACTGTGAGCGCAGCCTCCATGAAAGCTGAAAGCTCAAATGGTCCCCCAAGTGGGGACTTCCGTGCACTGTGACCGTGGTGGGAGGAGAGGGCAGACGGAGGTGGGCTGAGCAGCTCATGAAGGGAACAAAGCGTAGAAACTTGTCCAAGAAATTTGACAGTATGGAAGCATGAGATTGGGTGGAAGTGGGGCCAGAGAGAATTTTCCATTTTAATGGCATATAATTGAGTATGTTTAAATGCTGGGAGCAAGGGTTGAGAAGAGGCGGAAGAGTTGAAGTTGTGGGCGAAAGAGAGAACGAAGGCAGGTGGAACAGAATCTGCTCTTGGAAACAGACTGCTCTTGGAGACCTGGTCTCACACGGCAAGAGGGCACCTCCTATACTTTGCCAGCAAAGAAGGAGAAAGGATACATGTGGGTGCAGAGAAGTTTGTAGGAAAAAGAGGGAGTTCCAGAAGGCAGCTTCTATTTTCTGTGATAAGTAGAGGGAAATAATTCAGCTAAGAGTGAGTGTGGAAGCTGGACGAGTCAGAGATTTGAGGAAAATGGAGAAGATTTGAAAAAGCCACTGCAGGGGATAGGACAATAAACTGGCTGGAGAATTGTAACATCATTATTAGGCAGCTCTGATGGCCCAGTTGCAGTTAGAGATCATTACTTTATAATTGATTATTTATACCACCACCCACCGCCATTAAAGATTTGAAACAATTCAAAATAAGAGGAACAAATGCAGTTGAAATTTAAGCACAAGAATAAGAAGGTGAGGAGTGGGAGAAGGATGGAGAGGGTTGGATCAACAAACAGAGCAAAATGGAGCATGACATTTAGTTCTGAGTTCCCTAGACACTAAGACAACAAGGAAAACCCTGTTGTCTACATGGATACATATTTGCTAGAGAAGACCTCCCTTCGCCTTGAACACTAAGAACATTTCATTGCATGTATGTTGCTTTTATTAAAACATTTGTTATGAGATGTAAATAGCAACACTACAGACACACTGGAAAATAAGAGAGAAAAAAATACATCCAAAATTCTAACATACGAAATCCTTTATGTGAGGTCCAAGGAACGTGGGAGCAGGGCCATTACTAACAGGATTTCCAAATGATGCTGCAATGTTCTTTATATGGCTGTTCACATCTTAGTCTTTGCAGAATGGGGAAGACAATATTAAACTGTTTCAGGGAATTCCTCCAGGAAACAAAAGCCAAAGTGTAGGTATGTCTTCCAGGTGATACGATAAAGACAGA
The DNA here is from genome assembly GCF_037783145.1 of Equus przewalskii. Classification (NCBI taxonomy): domain Eukaryota; kingdom Metazoa; phylum Chordata; class Mammalia; order Perissodactyla; family Equidae; genus Equus; species Equus przewalskii. The sequence goes on from NC_091831.1 coordinate 3,229,489, forward strand.
AATCGACTAATACAAAAAGAAGAGATGATTAAAACACCTTCTAGGCCAGTGGTTGTTAGGAAATACTGATTAAGGACCAGTGACATTATAAAATCTGCTTGGGGCATAAATTCACAACATAGATTTCCAGCCCCATCCCTGAAGATTCCGATTCTACAGTAGAGGTGATAGTGATGGTGGTGGAGAGGTGATGGTGATGGTGGTGATGATGATGGTGAAGATGGTGATGAAGGTGATGATGATGATGATAGTGGTGATGATAGTCATGATGACAACCACCATGACAATGACAGCAGCCAGCATTGCTTGATAATTTCCTATGTGCTAGGCACTATTCTAAGTCTTTATATACCCCATTTTACAGATGAAGAAACTGAGGAAATCTTTATTTAAAACAAGCTACCTAGGGAAGTTGAACAATCACCTAGGTCTGAAGAAAAACTGCTCTACACTCTCTCTCTCTCTCAATTATCAGCCACTTATGTCTTATCTATTAGTCAAAATGGAGAGGCAAGAGAAGAATAAGAGAGACAGAATATTTAAGGACAGCTCAAGCATTGTTTAGCAGGCAATGAAAGCAGGCAGCCAACCAAAGAAAAGAGAAATGCATCTTCTGCTGCACAAATGCAGTGCCCACAGCAGACTCTGTAGAAAATGGAAGGACTGTTGAATATCAATGGATGTATTAACAATATTTACCTACATAGACATGGTTCTCAATCATAAGTAGTGTCAACATTTTGCAAGATAGGGGAACAAACTTGTTATAAATAAGGAAAATATCTAAGTCTTGTCTGATAAATTGAGGCAAAGGGCTTTATGAGGATGGTGCAAACCAACCTAAACACTCTCTAAGAAGAAGAGGTAATGAAAAAGGACTTCAAAGAATCTATTTTCTTATTCCATTTCTAAGGATTTATCATAAAGACAGAAGCTTGGCTAAAATACATTTAAGAAATAATCTAAATATTCAACAAGGGGATTAATTAAAATCTTTACAGATTTTTATATAATATTTTAGAATAATTACTGACATAAATTTATTACGAGAAATTAGTTCATAACATATTAACAAGAAAAAAAACAGATTATAACCAAGATGTAGAGCTTTTCTTCCAAGTAGGATGTAAAAGTTTGTAGCCAGCTTATCCCACTATCCCACCAGATTATCCACTACAACTTTAGGATAAAAATAGATAAACTGTAGAAAGCCATACTTTTAAAACATCAGAGCGCTGTGGTAGCAACAATGTCCAGATGAGCAAATCTTCCAGAGAAAGAAGAGTGCTTAGTAGAGCTGATGATTGCCAGAAGTTTTCTCTTGTGGGAGCATTCTCACATTTAGGATGCAATCTGAGGATTTGACTTGACCTACATAGAAAGATTCTAGTGGGAGAAAGAAACATCAGCAGAGCTATTGACAGTCACACGAGCTAGCATGACGTATTGAAATCTAGAAAAGGCAAAACAAAAACAAAAAACAGCCAATTTAAATCCTTGGGGCATTTGCTAGGTTCTAGACCAACACTGGAGGTTGCAAGGGAGCTGGGGAGCTGGAGTCAGAAACCTCCACTTGGCAGATTGAAATATCATGCAATTACAGAGAGCTTAAGAGACAAATTTCCACTAGAGGAAGAGCGACTGCCTAGAACACAGAGTCAGTATCCTGCTCAGGAAAACTGATGAATTTGAAGTTGTGGGAGGTGAGAGGCTAAAAACCTAAGATCAGACCTCTGAAGACAGAAGTGAATGTCCACAGCATTCAGAGCTGAGGAGACAGGCACCTGTCAGTCTCCACATCAATAGCCCAGGAGCTCCACGTCCACGAAGAAGAGAGGGAATTGCGATAGACTGGGTTTTACACAAACAGCAGCCAAACGCAGTTCTTGACTGATCAGCCACTCAAACTCAAGCAAAAAATACTATTTAAGAAGAAGATAACCCTTTACAAAGGAAATTAACATCATCTGCAGCCTCTATGGTTCTTTTATTCACAATGTTTGGCATATATTCAAAGATTATGAGACAAATGAAGAGGCAGAATAAGGTGACCAATAATCCAGAAAATAAAAATTAGAGTATGTAAGCAGATCCACAGATTGTCCAGATACGTAGTTAGCATACAAAGGCTTTTAAATACCTAATTAATATGTTAAAGAAAAATTTTAAAAGTGGATAAAAGAATGAAAAGATTGAGAATTTTGAAATCTATAAAAAGAATGAAATCAAAGAGACATTCTAGAACTGAAAATACAATATTTGAAAGTAAAATGCACTGGATACATTAAAAACTGTACACAGCAGAAGACAATTGATGAACTCATAGAAATATCAATTAAAATGTATCTACATTAAAGCACAGAAGGGAAAATATAACAAAAAGTAAGAACAAAACAGAGAATTGGAGACATGTAGAATACTGTCAAATGGACTAACATACATATAAGTAGAGTGCCAAGTGATAGGAGAGAAATGATGAGGCAGAAACAATATTTGAAATGAGAATGGCTAAGAATTATACAGAACTGATGAAAGCCATTAACCCACAGATTCAAGAACCTCAGTGAAGTCCCAGAAGGATACATACAAAGAAAACTACATCTAAAAATATTATAGTCAAACTTCTAAAGACCAAAAATAAGGAGAAAATGTAGCTAGAGGGAAAAGTTGTATTACTTTCAAAAGAATAACAAGACAACTAATAGATGATTTTTTTAAAAGAAAATGTGGAACCCTGAAGACAAGGAATGACGTTGGTAAAAAGCTGAAAGGAAAACCAATCCTAACTAAAAATTTTATACCCAAGCAAAAGCCCTTCAAAAATAAGAAATAAAGATGTTTGTAAACCAATGAAAACAGAGCATTTGTTTCTAGAAGGCCCACACTGCAAGAAATAACAAAGGATGTTTTTAACAGCAGAAAGAAAATTATCCCAGATGCAAGCACAGACATACATTAAGCAATGAAGAACGCCACCAAGGGTAAATATGTGACTGAATACACAAGAATATTTACTGGCTACTACAATGTTAATAATAATGTCTAAATCTACAATATATGTAGAAGTGAAATATATGAGAATAATAGCACAAAGTATGGGAAAAGGGTAAATGGAGTTAAAGTGTTGGAGGCTGACCCATTAGTAGGGAAGTGTGAAATTACTGAGATGGGCCGTTATAAATGAATTATTCATATTGTAATCTCTAGAGTAGCCACTAAAAAAGCACCAAGAAAATAATAATGTAGAAGACAACATGGAATAATAAAAATACTTCATTAATCTCAAACAAGGCAAGAAAGAAGGAATAAAAAAAAGTAGAACACGTTGAAAACAAAGAGTAAAACGATAAGCTTAAACCCAATTAAATCAGTACTTCATCAAATATATAGAGAATAAACACTTCAAATAGACAAAGATTGTCAGACTACATAAGAAGATTAAACCTAACTATCTGCTTTTAACAAGAGACACACTTTAAATACAAGGACACAGGGTACAAGTTAAAACATTGGAATGTACATACTACGCAAACACTAACCAAAAGAAAGTTGACTTGGTTATATTAATGTCAGCTTATGTAACACTTTCTGTATTACTAGAGGAAACTGGGACTATTTCATGATGATAAAAGGACTTCAACAGAAAGACATACCAATTTTGCCCTAGGGAAAGACAATGGGAGGAAGTCAGCACCAGGCCTGGATTTTCAGGATCAAGAGAAGGCACACAATCTTAAGAATCCCCCCTAAGAGGGGACAAGAAGTGTGGAGCAGGCATATACACAGAAAAGTTTTCAGAAAGCCTCAGAATTCCTCAGGGCTGACAGAAGATATTCCTCTCCTGAAGCCAGTCGGGAAAGACTGGAGGAAATGACTGCTTCTTCAGATGTGAAGACAGCAACGTAAGACTTCAAGGAACATGAAACATCAAGGAAACATGACACCACCAAGGGAACACAATAATTTTCCAGTAACTGACCATAAAGAAACGAAGATCTGCCATTTGGCCGATAAACAATTCAGAATAGTCGCTTTAAGAGAGCTCAATGAGCCACAAGAAAACACAGAAAGACAATTCAAGAAAATCAGGAAAACAGTAAACAAACAAAACAAGTTTAATAGAGAGACAGAAATCATTTAAAAAAAAAAGAAGAACCAAATAGAAATTCTAGAGCTGAGGAATATAATGAGTGAAACAAACAAAATGCAGTGGGAGGAGTAACAGCAGACTAGAGCAAGCAAAAGAAAGAATCTGTGAGCTCAAAGACAGGTCTTTTGAAATTATCCAGTCAGAGGAGAACAAAGGAAAAAGAATGAAAAAGAGTGAAGAAAGCCTATGTAAACTATGGGATACCATTAAGAGGAACAATCTGTGAATCACTGGAGTCCCGGAAGGAGAAGAGAGGGGGAAAGGGGAAGAAAGCTTATTTAAAGAAATAATGGCTGAGAACGTCCCAAATCTGGAGAGAGATTTGGACCAAGTTCATGAATCTTGTAGGTCCCTCAAATTTTTCAACTCAAAAGGATCTTCTCCAAGACACATTATAATAAAACTGTCTGAAATAAAAGAGAAAAAGAAAATTTTAAAAGCCGCAAGAGAAAAAAAATCCTCACATACAAGAGAATCCCCATAAGGCTGTCAGTGAATTTCTCAGGAGAAACCTCGCAGGCCAGGAGAGAGTGGGATGATATATTTAAAGGGCGGAAAGAAAAAACTGCCAACCAAGAACACTTTACCTGGCCAAGGTGTCCTTCAGAAATGGAGGAGAGTAAAAACTTCCCAGACAAACAAAAGCTGGAGGAGTTCATCACCAGTAGACCTGCATTACAAGAAATGCTAAAAGGATTTCTTCAAGCTTAAATGAAAGGACGCTAATTAAACAAGCAAAAACTCAGTGAGGATATGGAAGATTTAAACATGATTTATGAACAGGTCCTAATTGACATATACAGAACACTGCACACAACTATGACAGAACACACATCCTTTACAAGTGGACAGGGAACATTTACCAAAATAAATCAATTTGCTGGCTCATAAAGCAAGTCTCAACAATTTCAAAGACTTAAAATCATACACAGCATATTGGCTAAAGACAATGAAACAGAACTAAAAGTAAATACGGAAAGATAGTAGGAAAGCAGGCAAGTGTATGGAAATCAAACAAAAACCCACAGTGAAGATTAAATTACGAAGGAAAACATTTTGAAGGGACGATAATGGAAATATGAATATTAAAAATTGTGAGATGAAGGCAAAGTAGTGCTTGGAGAGGAATTAATGGCCCTAAATGTAAATATTAAAAGAAGACAGGAAGAAACGATTGACAACCATTATCCAAACTTCCATCTAAGAATCTAGAAGAACAGCAAATTAAAGTTGAAGAAAATAAATAACAAAGACAAGAGCAGGTATCAACGAAATAGAAAACAGATTTACAACACAGAGAATCAAAGTCAAATCATCTTATTTTAAAAATGTTAATAAAATTGAAAATCTCCTAGCAAGAATGATGAGGCAAAAAGAGAAGAAAAAATTACCACTATCATAAATGGAAAAGGAGACATCACTGAGATCCCATAAACCTCAGGAAGATGATAAAAGCTGTCATGAAACATTTTCTGCCAAGGAATTTGTAAACTTGATGATGATGATATATAGATAGATGAAATTAAAATGTCATGATCCACAGATACATAATTGCATATATAGAAAATCCAAAATAATCTACAAATAAACTCAGAATTAATAGGTGAACTTAGAAAGGTCACTGGAAACATGATCAATAAACAAAGTCTATTTCGTTTCTAAATACTATCAACAAAAATAAGAAAAAGTTTTTCAAATACTGTTTAATATAGCATCAAAAGACATCAAATATCTATAATAAATTTGTTTTTTTCAAGTGCAAGACCTCTACATCAAAAACTATAAAATACTACTGAAATAAGGAAGATGCAAGTAAAAGGAGAGATATTCCTTAATCATGGATTAGAAAAAGCACTTTTTTAAAAAAGTCAGTTCTCAAAGTGATCTCCTGATTCAATGCAAGCACAATTAAAATCCCAGCAAGTATTTTTGTGTAAGTTGACAGACGAGCCAATTCTACAATTTATTTGGAAATACAAAGAACCTAGAATAGACAAGTCAGTCTAGAGGAAGAACAGAGAAGGTGGGAGACAAACGATCAGGTAGCAAGACTTACTCTAAGCTGCAGGAATCAGGGCCATGTGCCATCTCTGCAACGATGGCTAAGCAGACCGATGCTAGAGTGAAAAATACAGAAATAGACATGCATATGCAGTCCCCTGCTTTACGAAAAAAGCCATCTGAATTCAGTGGGGAGAGGACAGATTCTTTAATACTTGGTAATGAAGCAACTGAATATCCAGATGGGAAAAGACCCATAAACTTTTATCCTACTTCAAACCATATCCAGAAATTAATTCAAGACTTATTGTAAACCTAAATGCAAATGATAAGGTTTAAAAAGAAAACATACGAACATATTTTCATCATCTTGTATAGGGAAATATTTCTTAACACAACAAAAAGCATTAACAGAAAAGAAAAACAATAAATTTGACATATTAACATTAAGAACGCCCACTCATTAAAAAAAAAAATTGAGTGAAAATTTGAAAAGCATATGTCCAAACGTGAACTCACATCCAGTCTCACAAATCAGTGACCAAAGTCTACCTAATTTTTAAAAATGGTCAAAGACTGTTAAAGGTAAATTGTAAAAGAGGATGTTCAAATAGCCAATAAGCATATGAAAAGGTTTCCAACATAGTTCTCTATCAGAAAAAAAACGCATATTAAAACCATAGTTAAATACCTTTACACCCCACCAGAATGACTAAATTAAAGACAGGAATTTGTGAGGATACAGAACAATTAGAACACTCAAAAAAAAGCAACCTATTTAGCAGTACCTGTTAAAGCTAATCATACAGGCATTTTATGACCCAGCAATAGTTCTCCTAGAGTATCTACTCAAGAGAAAGGGCTTTAACGGAGACTTCCAGGACACTAGGAGTGTCCATTCCCTTGATCAGGGAAGTTGGGGGGGGGGGGGGGTGACGTGAGTGTATAACTATGTAAAAATGTATCAAGCTGTACATGTAAGATTGGTGTACTTTACTGTGTATATATCATAGCTCAATTAAAAGAAAGAAGGATGTAAAGTGCAATCCTTTATCATAAAAGTATAATATACACATACACACATGTATAAAAAGTCTGAAAGAGTATACTTTAAAACGTTAATGTTTGGTTGACTCCAGGTGCTAAGTATGTGGGTGATCTTTACTCATTTTTAAAAGATCTGTATATTCTTGTTTTCTTGAATTCTATGAAGAACTTGAATTCCCTGTGTGATTTTCATGAAAATTTTAAAAAGAAGGCTTATAAAAGAGCTGCAATGCCATTTTCTATTCAGTCCACATCCTGCATTTGATCACTCTGAAAGGAGAACATGGACTCCGGGTCCAGGGTGCCGCCCGAGTCCTCCATAGGTACCAGAAAATTGACACTAGAATTAATGCCAAAATTCTGCTTGGTACCAGAGCTGGTTCTAAATCTCCAGCATGGCCGGTGGCTGCTGTGGGACCACAGGGCACATTGTTTGTGACCCTAGGTCCAGCTGGCGGCAGTGCAGAACAGAGATGCTCTGTGCCTCCAGCAATCCAGCCTCCCCGCTCCACACTTCCTCCATCTTCACTTTAAACACACATCCTTCAGAGCAAGGCAGAAACAACCTCAGGTGACTGGCTGGCTTCGAGGTCATGTCGTTAAGCAGGATGTCAGTTTTATGGCAAAGAACAAAGACAGCCATTTTTATTGCCACCCACGTTGGCAGCCTGTCTCCACTCCTTCTGTGTGACTCACTGTTTATTCTCCACACGGGGGATGCAATCACACTGGTGAGTTATGGCCACCTCACATTTACCAGAGCAGATAATTCTTATATCTCATAACATATTTATCTCATTTGGATCAGCAGGATTTCATAGACTTCTCAAAGCCATAAGCAATTATTTCTACATCTTTCTCTTTACAACCGACTTACTGCTAAGGGACTCCAGACAATTCTTTGACCCGTGGAATTAGAAACAGTATCCTCAGACTGGGAATTCAAACGGGGTTACATATTCTTCACATCCGAGAGGGTGAATGATCCCAAGGACTTCCAGTTCAGTTATTGAATTATGCATTTTCTGAATCATTTCAACAAGAAATCTTACACTGTAATGTACAGTTGAGCTTAAATGGAAGACCAAAATCCAAAAGTCTCATAGGAGTCAAAGAACTGTATTTATCGACTTTCTGTAAAGTACCAAAAAGCCAATGAATCAGTCCCTCTGATCTTATTAAAACATAAAATTTAGGATCTGCAATTTCTTTATACAAAATCTAGTTGCAGAACCTCATAAATCTTTGAAGAAGCCATATATTAAGTCTGTTTTTAAAGTATGTATTTATGGGGTTGTGGATTTCATTTGGAAGCAGAGCTCCTAAAGACCAGCACTGCCCTGAGCTTTTGCATAAGCCAAAAAGAGGGGAAAATCACCGCATGGAAAGGGAAAGTATGAGCTTCATGACCACTCGCTAATTTTGGATGAAATGAAGGAGGCAATAATTATCATTCCTGGGGCACCATCCTATCCAATTCGCCCCACATAGAGAGTTAAGATAAATTTAAAAGCAAAAAAAGCAGACACCCAAAGACAAATGCATCACACTCTATCAAGCCTGTAGTTAATCACTGTGGGCCCAAAAGCTACTTCATTACGGTAACTGAGAAAAACAGAGGACAATTACGCCATTTAAAAGGTTTCAATCAGAATGATGAATGGTGGTCTTTGGGTAGCTTATTAACATGTTTAGAAACTTGTTTTTTTTTTTCCCCTCGGACGAAAAAGCCTGGAAGGTCAGCATACGTCTAAAGACTTTTTGTTTGGAAATCTCTAGATGAACGGAACTGATGGGCGACCCGTTACATTAGCTCTCACAATGGCCTGGGCAGGACAAGAATTCAGAGGGAGGTGTGCCGGGGGGTTATCTCTTCGGACCCCTCATTTTACGGAAGAGGAAACCAAGATCAAACAGGGAAGTGACTGCCCGGGGTCACAGGCCACTCAGTGGCCAGGCCAGGATGTCCGCTCAGCTCCCCTGACTTGCTGCCCCTCACTCTCTCTCTGACACCTTCCTGAAGATATGCCCAGCTTCTGGTTAATTGAAATGAAGGCAATGTGCTGACTGTAAATAAGGGGCATGCTAAGGTATAAAATAAAAAGGACAAAAGAGACACAAAGCTACAAAGTATCCTTTTAAGCCAAAGGTATGTGTTATGTCTTCCACCCGGAATTTGAGGGCTCAGGAAAACGACGCCTTCAAAAGTTCAAAACACTGCTTTTCTTCTCTCTTTTCTTACCTTTTTCCTGTGTCTTTGAAAAAGATGATAGGGTGACATACTCACAATTTTTACTTTAAACACATCATGAAAACTTCATGAAAGGAAGCTAAATGGAAACCTTTAAGCTCCCATTTAATAGATGTCTTACACGGTGCTGTAACTGTCAGTCGAAGGCTGCTCTTCACCAAAATCGCTCCGTGCATGTGAATATTCAGCCTCATGAATCAAAAGGCAGTAAACGGTCTTCATTTCAGCAGAGTGAGGAGACAGTGAGTTTATTTGCACTCATCCTGAAATTGATTTCACGTGAAAACCACATTTCTGGGGCTTCACCTTTTCCAGCAATCTTTCATTCGACCAACACTCAGCACCTGGTAAGGATCGGGAACCATATGAGTTTCCTACTTCTGCTGTAACAAATTACCGTAAACTCAGTGACTTAAAAAAAACAATTTATCCTCTTCCAGCTCTGGAGGCCAGAACTCTAAAATCCAGGCGTCCACAGGGCTGCCTTCCTCTTGCAGGCTCTGGGGGAGAATCTGTTTCCTTGTCTTTTCCAGCTTCTAGAGGCACCTGCGTTCCTTGGCTCATGGCCCCTCCTCCATCTTCAAAGCTCATCCCTCCAACCTGGAGTAGCTTTGGTTCCGTCATCACATCTCCTATTTCTGCCTTTGACCTTCCTGCCTCCCTCCTGTCAGGACCCTGTGACTACAGTGGGCCCACCCAGGTAATCCAGGAGAATCTCCCCATCTCCAGATAGTTAATTTAATCCCATCTGGAAAGTCCCTTTCACTAGATAAGTACTTACAGATTTCAGGGATAAGGGCGTGGACATGTCTATGGAGCCATTATTCTGTCCACAGATGCAGCATCTGGTGCTGGAGGTTCATGTCCTTCTAGGAGGTGGTGACAGGCAGGTAAACTGACACATTGCCATGTGGCCATGAGTAAAATGTGCTCAAAGAATCCATAAAAGAGAGGTACCCTGCACACGGGGGCCGAGGGGAGACTCAAACTGCATCTCAAATAGACCTTTATTGCACGGGCCCTCTGCCAACAAGAGCCCCCTCCTGCTGAACAATGCGGCCGCGGCCGTCTCCTGGGGCTCGCTTCTCTTTTCTTTCTCAAAGGGTACAACTGTCAGATTAAGTTGAGCACAGCAAAATCAAGAAATAGGCATCCCTCACGGGTACCCTTGTCAGGAGAATAGAAGCGCCTCCAAGGGCATGATCTTATCTATACGTCTATCTACACGTCAATCTGAAGCCATTATCTGCATGTATCTGCAAGGCAGCAGAAAGAGAAACTTAATGGGATCCAGTATGCCTGGAAGTCATGGTAATGTGTTTTCATTTTCAAAATGGCCTCACTCCGACTCTCGTAATTAACGATGACAGTGCCGAACAGATGAAAATCCAATTCAGAGACCTTCCCAACATGGGGGCCTCCGCGCTCATGAGGACTAAACTGATGCAACCAGAACGAACAATTAATTACCCAGGCCTCAGGCAATTACACAACAGTGTCAGTGGAAAATTAGGATGGAGACAGGAGAAAATGAAGTCGATATTGAAGCGAGCCGTTGGATACAAGGCCAATGTAACGACCTGAACCGTCAGATGACACGGCAAAGCCTTCCTTCTCAGGAGTGACTTTGAGTCCAGGGAGGTGCAGCTGAGCGGATGCAGGGACTGTGAACTCCCAGGTAGCCAGGGCATCCAGGCCTCAGCACCTCCCTCCCGCCGCCTCCTCCCACTTGGAGGTTACACACACATGCGCTCTCCAAGGGGACGCACCCTTGCTAAAACTAAACCTGTGTCCCTCCATTGTGTGCCCTGAACTGCTCACCGTCACAGACACCAGACACTGATAGACTCGGCCCAGCAGTCCTCTAGATGGCTTGTTCCAGAAACCAGACTATTCCAGGGCACGCTCTGGACTTTACACCACACCCCACGGATGGACTCTGTTGGGAAATTCTAATTCGGGTCCGAAATAATCAGCAGCACACGTTGTGATGAGTTGCCAGGGACTGGCAGGCGTTTCATTTCTTAACTCGGCGTGGTGATCCGCCTAGATGCAAAGTCAGGACTCCCTATTTTGGAATTCCAGGACGAGCCTCCTTGATTACTTTCTGTACACGGTCGTCAACCTACTGAAGTTTGAAAGCTCCTGGCTTGGAGACCTGGGGCTCACGAACGTGTATGGGCTGGGCCATGTCTAGAGAAAATATCCAGCCAAGCAGCAAGCCCACGCTTTTTGGTTTCTTTTCATTAAGCAAAGTAAATTGCAGTTCAGAATTTGTTTCTGCAAGCGATTTTGTAAAGCTAGAATTCTTGTCTCAAAATTCACAAGTTCAGAAGATGCCTTAAAACGTCTCTTTGTTAAATGCTGTCACCAAGACACGAGTGAACAGGAAAAACTCACCCCTGACCCAAACTGAGCTCGTGAGGCATAAATAGCAGTATCAGGGGGCATCTGCAGGGGCAAGAGAAACACCCTAAAGGCCAGTCCCATGGTTCTGGGGAGGTCACCATGGGGACCACCAGTTTTCAGAGGGAAATAAGCTCACATAAGGGCTCATGCGTTGGCTGGATCCAAACTGCCTGAGGTACGAATCACCATAAAACAGACAGCAGGGAGTAAGAGTCATAAAGAGCCACCTACCCAAGGACGTTCAGTGTCAAACAGGCTCTTCCACAGGCCTGCTCTGAGGCATCACCCAACACCCAGACAAGGAAATCTGAGCCAGGAGAAAGGAGTGATGCCCCCAGGGAGGAGTGACAGCTGAGACATAGCAGCAGCCACTTTCTCACCCAGGTCTCTGATTTCCAAGCCCAGCTCTCTCCACCTTGGCCAACATATACACCAGCATCACGGTCACTGTAAGTGAGAAAGCAGGAAGCACAAAGGGTGCGGTCTGCGATGGTCATCTGACCCCATGGGACTCACATTGCTCTTGTGGGTCCTTATGCAGCTCCTCCCCTAAGCCTTGTCCAGTTACAAAGCCCTGGCCCCACTGGGACAAGTAGCAGAAATTCAAGTCCCGTGCCGCTGGGGTCTCACCTCAAGGGTGATACCCTGCTTCTAGAATGCCTACTCAGGACATGCATTCCAGGTTGATGCAAACTTGCATTGGAATTAAAACTCCTACATGCCTCCAGAAACCCCAGGGAAACTGCAGAAGGGTACAGCGGGGTGCGGATGCATTGGAAGGGGTGGGAAGGACAGTGACCTCTGCCAATTCCTCTCAGCTTTGGCTGGCCATTGAGCCGTGGAGCCCAGCTGGGCATCCTAAACTCACCCCCAACTCACCTTCTCAGTCATTGATTTGAAGCCCTTGCACAAGGCCAGGCTAGAAGAAGTGCCAGAACCAGACTTTTCCCAAGATGAGTCTCTGCCCTGCCAGCAGCTGACTCTCTCCACCTCAAAGTAGGTTTCCCCATGGAGGGCCGCCTCTGCCCACGGGTCTCAGTCATGACCCCGCAACAATCTAAGATGGTTTCATACAGTGAACCTCAGCGGGGAGGGAGATGTGGTCTTTATTCCCTTCTCTCCGGGGGTCTCCTTGGCTCTGATGCAACCTGCCGATCCCCAATCGCCATCTCCTCCACGACCTTTGAGGTCTGGGATCGGGGTGGATCACTTGGACAAACCTCACAGCCCCATCCCCATCATGCTTCCAACCCACCTCATTGCCCTCCTGCTGGCTCCTGCAATAAAGCAACTACAGACGGATACCAAGGTCGGCCATGGGAGGTCATCCCCAGGAGCTGGTTTTTCAACCTTTCGGAACAAACAGGCCATTTCTAGGAGGGAAGCACCACTGTGCACCTCGGATATCCACAGTCAACCACTTACCCTCTGCACGGGGCCGTTCCATTAAGCCTAATTGCCTCGCACAGATGCAAATGTTCCAAGCTGAGAACAAATGAGTTGCAATGTAGCTGTGTTTGTTTTTTCTTTTACCTCCCTTATCTGGAGAGTTTAAGGAGGTGTCCCAAGACTATGGCGCCGAGCAGACTCCCTGGGGTAAGGAGGCCAGGTAGGGGTGCCTTGGGAAAGCCTGGTGAAGCATCCACAGATCCAGAGAACCACAGCAGGTGCACATCTGAGGTTGGGGGAGAGGGAAGAAGGGAAAAGATGACTCATTATGCAGGAACTAGCAGGAAACAGGTCTTGCCTCTTAAGGATGATAATAAGGAATTTTATTCTGAATCCACCTCCTCTTGGGGCACTCAGCTTTCCAAGCTGGGATGGTGACAGATTTAGCATTCTGGGAGTCCCTGCAGAGATGATGAGTGGACAGTGAAGAGAGAACAGTCTCTGGGTGGCAGGGACCAGGCACTTTATCCAGCATCATCTCCCAGGTGGACAGCAGAGGGGGCAGTGAGCAGACCCAGCAAAGGAGAGTCCCAGAGATTTAAAGGGATACATTTAGAAGAAAAAACAAACAAAATACTAGTTTGAAAGAGGAAGGAAACAAAAGAGGATGAAGAACATCCAGCCAGTTGCAAACCAGGTTGTAGAAACTCAGATGTGCAAGACATAGCAATTAAAACACTGAGGCCCCACCCTGCACCACCCATCACGTGAGGCTGGTTGGAAATTCTACGTTAGTCAATTGCTGGGGTCTTTTTCTTTTAACCAAACCCCTGTTGTTAGGGTTCCAGAAAAAATTCATCAGCACCTGGCATGGCAGGTATCTTAGTTTCCTAGGGCTGCTGTAACAAAGTACCACAAACTGGGTGACTTAACAGAAATTTATCCTCTCACAGTTCTGGAGGCCAGAAGCCCAAAATCAAGGTGTGAGCACGGCCGCGCTCCCTCTGGAGGCTGTGAGGGAGGAGTCTTCCCGCCTCTTTGTGGTTCCAGGCCTTCCTGGGCTGTGGACACATCGCTGCAGTCTCTCCTCCGTCATCACAGGGGCTTCTCCCCTGTGCGTTGTTTCTCTGCATGTCTTCTTCTCTTCTTGTAAGGACAACAGGAATTGGATTCAGGGCCCACCCTAATGCAGATGACCTCATCTTAGCTAATTACATCCGCAAAGACCTTATTTCCAAATAAGGGCACATTCTGCCTCCCGGGGGCTGAGCACAGTTTGGGGGACACACTTCAACTCACCACAGCAGTGCAGCAGGAGCTCTGGTCTCTGTCCTCTAGGGCAGCCCTGACAGGCCCATCCTTCTCAGCGTCTGGGCCCCGTCAAGGCCAGTGGCTCCTGTTGCTCCCATGTTACTGGAATACAGGAATCTTCTGAAAGGCCAGGGACACCAGCCTTTCTCCCAAGAAGCACCCAAAGCCATCCGTCTCTGCACCTTCACACCTCCATGCAGTGCTCCCAGGGGCCACAGCCAGGCCACCCTTCCCAGGAGCCCTCCACCTGTCCCCTCTAGCTCAGGGCACCTCATGGGCTGATCTGGAAGACAATCCTCTCCCTCCCACAAACCCTTCCCCTTCATTTGGCCTGAACCCAGACCAAAGACCAGAAAGCTTCCAGGCTTCCTTGATCTTGCCTCCCACCACACCCCCCGCCACCCCCTTCCACCCCTGCCAAGGTGGACAGTGTGGAGCCAGACTGTTACCTGTCTGGAGAAACGGGCCAGGGATGCAGGAGCAAGGGGAAAAGGGAGATCAATACCTCAGAACATCATTGAGCTGCGCATTTTCCCTTTGGGGTGCCTCATTCCCCAAGATCTCCGTAGAGACAGAGAGGGGCAAGGAAAACAGGCAGCTGAGGTGGAGGAATCATGAAGGTCCTTCTCCTCAGTCAGCACTGACTGTGACTATGAGTGCCCGCGGGCCCTTAAAGGGCCTTGCCCCAAACTGCAAACCCAACCATGTCATCCATTAGCTGGCAAAAGTCACATTCTGGTATAACACATTGAAATTAGTTTACTGAGTTTGAAGAAAGTGATAATTCAATCTATATGCTTCTCAAAACCTGCCTAAGCTTCCAGTTTTCTTTTATTTTGTCAAACTTGAAGTTTTGTCATTCAAATGTTGCTTAAACTTGAGAAGACTCCCAAAAACTAAAAATATATCAATTTAGTGATTTAATTTAATCTAGAATGTGCCAGCTTTTTATATATAAAGAAAACATAAAATTTACTAGCAACAAAAGATTTTAGAAATATTTTACCAGGGGCTGGCCCAGTGGCGCAGTGGTTAAGTTCGCATGTTCCGCTTCTTGGCGGCCTGGGGTTTGCTGGTTTGGATCCCAGATGCGGACATGGCACTGCTTGACAAAAGCCATGCTGTAGTAGGCATCCTGTGTATAAAGTAGAGGAAGATGGGCATGGATGTTAGCTCAGGATCGGTCTTCCTCAGCAAAAAGAGGAGGATTGGCAGTAGTTAGCTCAGGGCTAATCTTCCTCAAAAGAAAAAAAAAAGAAAAGAAATATTTTCCCAGAAGTACCCCTTCGATAAATGTAGATACACATGAATGCACACACATGCACATGCACACACACATCAACTGAAAAAATAGCTGATCTAGAGAATTTAGGTTTCAAAAATTAAAAAACAAAATGAACAAACAAGTATCATCAGAATAATCTCAGTTTTCCAGTTCCCTTTGGAATTGAAAAGGCTTGAATGAGCAAATGTTGGCATTTCCAAATGTCCACCACTGGCTTTTCCAAGGGGTTTGGCCTCTAAAGGTACAAGGCTTTGCATCATTCATGACTGCCTTCCTGTGACAGAGACACCAGCAGTGGGTGTTCGGAGGCATAACACAAGCCCCAACCCCTCCACTGGTGACAGCATCCGGCTGTGACTCCTCCACCCCCACCCCCTGCTCTCTGGGCCAACAGCTGCTGCACCCCGGGAAAGAGGCAGAAGGCTCCGCATGCAGCAGATAACAGCCACCAGTGCGACTCAGACCACCCCCGGCCAAAACCACAGCTCCACCCCTTCTGCAAGCTCGGTGAGGGCATCTGCAGTCCGTGTGAGTCGGCATTTGTGTATCAGACTGGTAAAAAGCTGCTCAGTCTCTCCTTTGAAGTAGGCACCCCTGGGCAGTGAACACTCAGAAGACAGTTGATGCCATTTGGGCTGAATTTTTATGTGACTTAAACCATCATGAGTGAGGAGGTACCAGCCTCCCAACACCCGTCCTGTCAGCGACACAAGGTAGATTCGATTTCCTCTAATAATGTGGATAATTACTAGCATTTCAAATTTAATTAAGAAAGATGCTCCTGGCTTTATTTGTATTGAGCTTCATATCTCTACTCATCTAACATCTAGGGATTAACAAGGAAAGGAACTATTTACACAAAATCTTTAGGGCATCCAAACAGCACAATGCCTGGTTCTCTCTAGACACTGTTTAGACACCAAACCAGCCCCAGTCCACCTGCAAACACTCTGCTGCATCACAGACTCTGTTGGGCAGGGTGCCCAGGGGCTACAGATGCAAAGGTGAATATGGTGCTTCCCTGCCCAGGGCAGGTTGGGGGGTGGGTACTAGGCTCCAAGTGTAACGGACATCCTCCCCACCAAGGGAGGAAGCAGGGAGAGCTTTTGGATGAGGTGGCATGAAGCTGGGCTCCAAAGGAGGGCAGGGTGGCAACCAGATTGGGGTGGGGGTGAGGGGAAATGGATTCCAGGTAGAGGAAAAATTCCCTGTAGAAACCTAGAAACCATTGGCAACATTTTATCTGGCCCCTTAGTTTCCCAAATAATGAGATGGAGCTTGTTTAGAAAAAATGTAAGAAATTTCATCAACCTCATGGCACCTGGGACATCCCATATGAATACTTGTGGCTGGCATGAATCTAAGCATTTTAACCCTCATAGGTATGTTGTAGGTCCCATGGTATGATTCTTATCCAGTCGCCTCCCAACTTTGCCTCCCCACGTTCCCATAAGAACCTACCTAACAAGAGGGGTCAGAGGGAGCTTCCTAATGTTTACCTCCAAGGGAGAATCCATGAAGTTCCTGGCATTCTAGTTTATTTTGAGATTCAGAGATAAGAAGTCCCTGAAATTCTGTCTGTTTGGGTGATGGAATGTGGGTTGACTGAGGAGGCAGAATGGAGCAGAAGTATAATGTAGCAATTAGCCAGACAACTGATGGAATAAAAGCCAAGCCATTCTGTAAACAGATGTCCAAGTGCATTCCTGCTAGCATCAATATCAGATTTGGAGTTTGAGTTTAAAGAAAGAAAGGGGGGGGAGGCAAGGAGGGGCTAAACTAGAAGGGTGGGTTAAAAAATGAAAAGCTGGGACAGCTAGAGAGGGACAAACCCAAAGGAGTCAGATAATGATGGAGGATGAAAGAGGGCAGAGAGGGGCAAGGAGGAGCCTTTGTGCCTGGTGGTGATGAGGGTGCAGGAACTGGGGAGGGAATTTGGCGAGCTGAGCTTTGGGCGTGAGTGTGAACAGAGAGCAGGGTATGCACGTGGTAATATTAGTTGCAAACGAAAGTGAGGTGGAAGTTTGATGCTGCAGAGAAAGAGCCTCAACATCTGCCTTGGACTTCAAGTCTGCCCTGCCACCCCCAGCCTCAGTGTTCCCAGTCTAAATATAGAGATGTAATACTGAAGCCTCAAGGCCAAGCTAAGAACTGGAGATTGTGAGTCCTCATAACTGGGAGCAATGTGATTGTTGTTAGTGCAGGCCTGGGGTTTATTAAAAGCACAGGTTCAGGAATCATCAGCACAGAGGGGAGCCGAAGCTCTTAAGGAGGACGCGGCCAGTCAGCACCTTGGAGAGCGCCTCTGGCAGGCAGTAGGTTGGGCAGGGAGAACCCAAGCTTCCTTTCAGGCGATGGGAACGTGAAGGCAGAAAGCAGAGAAGGCTCCTTAGAGAAGCGCCCTGGTGACGTGAGGCATAGAAAGGAAAGAGTGTGAGGCTGCATGAGACGGGGAGAAGTAACCAGCTTGGGTTGACTCGCCTCCCCTGCATCCACCAGCTTCCCTTCCTGGATGCCTGGTGCCCAGCTCTCTCTGAGACCACAAGCCTGTGGCTGCCTTTTCTAGAGCCATCCACTGTTCTCACATGATCAGGCCAGTGGAGCTGAGTTGCCACGAACTGAGCCAATGCACAGGTCTCATGGATGATTTCCAAACTTGGCACCATCTTGGCAAAAAGAGGCTGGCAGAGATAGATTGGCATGACTTGCTGGAAGCACCAGCTTAGATCAGTGGTTGTAAAACTGAACCAAAAACCCTTGTTTGAAGAAAGAGCCCTCTGTGTCAGAAGGCCACCCTCTTTGACCAAATGCCCCATCCCAGGGGGCCACACCGCAGGAGGAGCCTGGTCAGCTGACTTAGCCAGGGTGAACAGGGATGGTATGCTCACATCTCACTGCAATATATGTGGTGGTTCCAGTGACCCCTGAGTTTTAGTCATAGAAATAGCTAACAATTAACGAGCACCCACTGCACGCCAGCATGCTCTCAATGCTCTACAGAGACTATCTTATTTAATGACCCAATCATGCCTGCAACGCCTGCATCATGGAGAGGTTATCATCCCCACCCCACAGATGACAAAGCAGAAACACAGAGGGGCTAGGGAAACAAGAGTCAATACACCTATTTCAGCCACTCAGGGATGAAGGACTGGCCATGATCACAGAGCTTGTGGAGCATGGACTTCAGGCCCTCCCCATGTCTCCAGCCTCCGTTGCTTCTTCCTGCGCCCAGATATAGTGGGGGGTGTTCCGTCAGGCCTCCTCATATTCCCCATGAAGGTTCCAGGGAAGTGGTTTTCATTCTCAAACAGGAGTCAGTGTGCTCTGTGGAATCTATGAGTGACATACCCACTTAAAAAAAGATTGTCTCGGGGCTGGCCCCGTGGCCGAGTGGTTAAGTTCGCGCGCTCCGCTGCAAGCGGCCCAGTGTTTCGTTGGTTCGAATCCTGGGCGCACACATGGCACTGCTCATCAAACCACGCTGAGGCAGCGTCCCACATGCCACAACTAGAAGGACCCACAACGAAGAATATACAACTATGTACTGGGGGGCTTTGGGGAGAAAAAGGAAAAAATAAAATCTTTAAAAAAAAAAGATTGTCTCATTTGTGTTGCATTTAAAATATCTATTGCAGTTTTACAAATAAAATGCAGATAACAAACACTGGGCATTGCCTCTACCCAAGGACTCCAGTGTATTCAAGATTTCCCACCATGAACATGTCTGTGAACACTGTGATTAAAGTTCTGATTTGCATGCAACGCTTTTCTGGTGTATCTGAAATAAATAGATTTCATTCGGCCCTAGCAGTGTCGTCTGTTAAAGGGTTGGTATGAGCCTGATATTGTTTATGCATCAAAATTGACAGGAAAAAATTGGAAGATTATTCTGTCTTCAGATACCCTGTGGACTCTACCAGCACATGTACACAATACCTTGAGATCTTGACCAACAAATAAGAGGAGAGTAGTCCAGCAAGGTAATAAACTGCAGAAGGTTCTGGAGCCTCCGGCTGGGGAGACCAGGCTGTCCTGGAAGCAAGGGAGCCTCATAAAGGGAAGGCAGATGAGGCCTTCTGGGGCAAACCCTCAGATAGTAAGCTTCTCAGACTCCAGTACAGAACTGAACCTTTAAATCAAAGATTAAAAGTTGTTTAAATTATTGAAGTTGTTTATTCTTTTCACATCTTCTGTAGCCCGTGGTATCATACTGCTTTGCTGAGGAGTCCTTTTGAACCTGAGTCAAATTCTAGGTTCACCTTCCTGATCGGCTCACGTTGATTTTTCTCTGAATCCCTCAAGCACTGGGGGCCTGGGCGCTGGGATCACCTGCACAGACCTCAGCCTCCTGAAACGCTTGCCTGTCTGGACACAGTCCAGAACAACGCAGGAACTAAAATGGGATTCTGGTGGACAGAGCTTATCGTGACCTTGGGTGTGGCAGTTCACAGCCTTTTGAGAAAGCCGAGGCCTTGCTCCAAGGTCACACCTCATGAACATTCAGATGCTTGGATCTCCAGATGCCCCGCTGCCCCTGTATATGTTTCTGTCGGGGCTGCAAGTGCGGGAAACATTTGGACTTGAGTAGGAACACCTTTGCCTCTTGTCCTTCCTTCTAGCCAACAGTCTCTTTCTCCTTGGTCTGATTAACTTTCCAATCTGGCTGCAAGAAGTTTTCCATGCATATCAACAGTATTGTCATAGCAGCTATTTGTACCCTGGCTATGAAAGCCATAGATCATTGAGCCACTATCACCCCTGATTACAGTTATCAGCACTAAGACTCTAACTTATACTTGGGAGGAGGAGAGGAGAGTGATCTCATTCATCACATAAAATGATGGGATCCGATTTTGCAGAGAAAATCAATACCCTGAATAAACTCCTATTTTTACTAAAGTAGGACACACAACTTTGTTTGCTGTTATGAACAAAGCACAGAAGATGCAAAGCAGAGCCAATATTACAATTCCAAAGTTTTTCCCTTGAACTTAGTTTGGAACAGATCTTCCACGCAGTGTGTCTCGTGAATTATACTCATCAACCAACATTTGATGACTACTTAACCCTATGGTGACAGAGACTGTGTGGATGCCAGGGAACAAGGAATGGCCAGAACAGGGTCCCTGCCTTCCAGACCACAGTTTGGTGAGGGAAAGCCCTGCACAAGCAGGTTATGACTGTCTAGTAGATTCCACCAGGATCTGAACAAACATTCAGAGGCAGTAGCGGCTTGTGCTATTAACATCCAAATTCTTTATTAAGTTGAAAGTTAAGTAGCAACTCAATTGACTAATAGTTATATATTTTTAGCCAATGTATCATGCTCTGATGTACTGAGATAAAATTTTGGCTGAGACCCCAAAACCCAATGCGTAGACTCATAAGAACATTTCAGAAGGGAACTCTGTGGCTTCCTTCTGTTGCCACAGATAACAGGTTCTCCCCACCTAGTAGGAGTAGTCACCCTCTTGCAACATCTCTAGCACCTATTCTCACCTCCCTACCCACCCTCACCTCACCAGGGACCACATCTGACCTCTCTGCTCCCTATGGCTCCCTTAACAGGCCACTCTGGACCCAACTTCCAGATGGCTCCTCCTAAGGGCGGCTCTGGCCAAATCTCACCCGACTCAACCCTGCATAATGCTTCCCTTTCCCTGAGGTAAGAGGACTCTGCCTGACTTTCAAGGCTTGACACTCGCTATCCCCAGTCTCTTCGGTAAAGTGCAAACTCCAACGGAATGAAAACACATGTTCTTTTCCCATCACTCAGCCCACCTTTTTCTCTCCTGCCCCTCACTCTCCACCTGTTCCAAATGCATCCATCCTCCCAGGGTCAGTCCAAATGCCACCTCCTTGAAGTCCTCCCCAATTCCACCACTACCATCTCCCCACAACAACCTCTCCCCCTCTGAAAATTCAGAGCACTGGTCCACTCCTCTCTTACCATATACATCTCACGTGTTATCTCCCACTGTACTCACCCCTCCTCTAGGACGCTGTCAGAGTCTGATTTACACTGAGATGTCCTTCCCTCCCTCCCCACCCCTCCCTACCCTAGCACACAGCAAGGTCCTTGAACTAAGTGGGCCTCCCACACAAATGCATAATTACTGCATGAATTAAATTCAACTCGGGTTCAATGGGAGTGTGTAGACTCACCAGTTCTGAAATTTAGGACAATATACAAAAGCAGGTAAACAATAGGGAGAAAATATAAGACATTCAATTTCTGTAGAGGATTAGCACTTACTAAAGAATGCCTCAACTAATAGAAGAACGAAGGCAAAAAATATATACGGTATCCTCTCAAAAACTAGTGCACAAACAGATATTTCTCTAACATCCAAGTTTAATGGTGGTGGCATTCATTCATTCATTCATTCATTCAATCTCAAGACGTACTGAACACCAACCACACACCTGGCCTGTGTTGGGCTCTAGGAACCCACAGAGAACTGCAGACACAGTCCTTGCTCAGTGAGATCTTCCCCAGTGAGGAAGCTGCCACATGTAGCAGATAAACCCTCTTCTACATCCTCCTCAATGTTCCACAGATTCTGCTAGAAAAGCAAAACAACCAAAATTTTCATGGTCTGGGGACATTGGATATGGAGGCTAATAGCTCTGCATAGCTCAACAGCTTGACAGCATCGCTGTCCCAGCATGACATAGTGAGACGGCCAAACAAGGATACTTTACATTCTATCCAGCCTAAAAGACCTAAAAATGTGGTATTTGATTTAGAAAGCTATCTTTCAAGGATTATTCTTTAAAAACTGTTGGTGTTTAGGAGAAGCTGCATTTTGGTTTGTGATTCAGATCTCAGGGAACAACATTTGCTCCTGGACACATCTGCCAAAGGGACTCTTGGAAGCAGCATGCGGCCAAGGTCCCCAACACTTCAACATGGTCCCCCAAAGGGATGGAGAGCTGAGCTTCAGGCTGCAGGCCATTCTCTCCTCCATGGGCACAGGCCTAGACCTCGCCTGCTGCCTGTGGTCAGCACCCCAGACATGGCTATGTGGGTTGCCACCCCTTCCCCAGAGACAGCCTTTCCAGGGACAAAGGCAAATATTGAGAGGCATTCTCAGGAAGACTTTGGTACTTATTTGGGATAAAGTCTTGAAAGAAAAACACCAACGAGCCCTGTATTCAGCCAGAGCCTCTAAGAAAGTAGGAGCACAGGTCCTTAGAAGCTCATCCACAACCCTCTTCCAGACTGGATGGCCAACCCCTCTGTGCCCAGTGACCCGCAGCCAGCAGCAGGATCATGGACAGCTCACTGGCCTCCAGGCTTCTAGTCCTGGATCTGCTCTGCTCCTGGGGAAGGAAACAATTGTCTCCATGCTAGCCCCCCTCCTCTGATCTGAAAGGAAACCCCTGGTGAGTGCTTTTCACAAAAAAAGGGTATTTGGAACATGATCTGTGGCTATTAAACATCAACATTCCCTTGAATTCTCAAATGGAAGGATTTTAATTGTTTTATCACATTCTGGTTGTCTTATAAGTCACTCAACTTCAAGACAATCTCAGAAAAACAGATGAGGGCAGTTGTATTGAACTCTTTCTTGACCATCTCTGTTGATGGGAAGAGAAGTGTCATCCCCCACCAACCACCCAGCCAGGCAGGGACTCCTCATAGCTGACGGAAGGTCCCTGAGGGCCAGAGACACAACTGGTCACCTTGTATCCTCAGTTTCTATACCCACCTGGCACATGGAAGATGCCCACGAAAAGCTCAGCAAATGAATGGATGACCCTATCTCAGACAGAAAGGATATCTTCTTAAATTTTTCCCCTAAAATACATCCCCAGAGATTAATGATGCAGTCTTGAACTGTGTTAAAATCCATGGGAACTCTCATCCCACTCCTAATACATTCTGGGGGGCTTAATGTAAACCTGATTTAAGTTACTGCTCCTCAGTAAAATCGATCATGGATATTGGTCCAGTGACCCCATCACTTGCTCTGCAGCCCACCCAGGGGCATGCTCACTCTGGTCTGAGAGGCTCAGGCTTATGGGAACAGAGTGTGGCAGGTTAATAGTTTTCAAGTTACCTCTGCCAAGAAACCAGTCACTTGACATTTCTAAAATTTATATCTAAATAATTATATGTGGTAACTGAAAGCATTAGAAAGCATGCTATGTGCCAAGTAGTTAATTAAAAATAAAAAAGCGTGCAAACACAAACACTTTGCTGGTTAAACAACCTCAAATTGTAGCTTGTAATCAATCCTGCAGAGCCCGTAGGCTGACACAGACACATGAGAAAGGTTCATCCCTCCCATTCCTTAAGGTGTGTGGGGATTTGAGGGGGGGTAAGCGTGGGGTGGGGGAATGTTGGAGAGCCGGGGCCAGAGGGAAGCAGAATGCTCACCCTGGGTGGCCCAAGGCGAGTCTGGCAGTGCATTAGCTTCCCGCGGCTGCCATAACAAATTACCGGGAACTTGGTGGTTTAAGACAACATCAATTCGTTCTCTTGCAGTTCTGAAGGCCAGAAGTCCAAAATCAAGGTGATGCCAGAGTTGGTTCTTCTGGAAGCTCTGAGGGAGAATATGCCCTGTGCTTCTCCCCTAGCTTCTGGTGGCTGCCAGCAATCCTTGCCATTCCTTGGCTTGTGGCAGCATCACTCCAATCTCTGCCTCCGTCATCACTTGGTGTCCTCTGAGTCCCCTTGTCTTCTTATAAAGACCCAGTCATCAGATTTAGGGCACACCCTGGTCCTGTATGGCCTCATCTTAATTTAACTAATTACACCTGCAACGACTCTACTTCCAAATAAGGTCCCATTCTGAGGTTCCAGGGGGGGCATGAATTTTGGAGGGGGACACTATTCCACCCAGTACAGGCAGCAAGGACCTCAAGGTCCAGGCAAAAGAGTGAGAGCCATGGTGCTATCCACACTAAGAGGAAGTGACAGGACTAGAGATCTATGTGACAGCGATGCATCCAGCAAGGTATCTTCACATTCGCTCACATGCCCTAGGGCAGCTCGATAGGGAGGACGTCAAGGACTCTGCTTCAGGTCCTTGGAACTTTATTCCATCCCTGTTCTTCCCTTTCCAAAGAGTAAGGTGACGTGTCTGAACGTTCTCTAGCCACAAGCTCACTGAGAGCTGCTGGTCCTTCCAGGCAGGGATGGCTTCCTCGTGGTGAGTTTGTTATCCCTGAAAAGGGCCCTCACCCCAAAAGGCGTTGGTGTGTAGCACAGAGATTCACCAAGAACACAACATACCCTCCTGTTCCCTCCTTTCCATCAGGCTTAGCCCACAGCAGTGGCTCATCCGAGCTGCACAACCCTGAGCACCCCCTACCATACGGAGAGGGGCAGACACCGAGTTCTCCAGAGGCCTTGAAGAAGAGATGTTGCTTGCAACGGCCTTTGAATAGAGAGGAGAATGTTCCAGAAGGAGGAACTGCGTGAATTCAGGAAGGTGGGGGAAGTGCAGGGCATACATGAGAAGCTGAAATGGCCCTGTGTGGCTAAAGTCTGGGTGTGTGAAGGGATAGAGACCAACAGGATGCAAAGGGAGGCGGATGCCAGGGAACACCAGCCTGAGGATTCTCTTCTGAATCCTGGTGCCAGGGGTCCAATGTCCCTCACTGAGCAAGAAGACACAAAAGCCAGTTCCAACAAAGGTGGGTCTTACCACTTTGAGCCATGGGCCCTTTGGTCATCTGGCAAAGCCTATGGACCACTTCTTAGAAGAATGATTTCTAAAGGCATAAAATAAACACAGGATTGCAAAGGAAATCATTTATAATGAACTATGGTTAACAAAAAATGTTTGGGGAAAAAACTTGTGATATGGTAGCAGACCAGGTTCTTTACCAACATAATCAAATATCAAGCCCCAAGCAAGAGGTCAGACACTGCAGGAACGCTGAAGCAGGATGAGCACGAGTGAACGTCCAGGTATCTGCAACAACTGTAATGGGATATGAAAATATGGGTATTGTTCCCATGGGTTTTAATGAGGTTCATGGCTTCCAACATGCAGGACTATCAGACATGCAGGGGGAAACCTGAATTAGGGACAAAGTCCAAGGTATTTGCTAATACCACAGGGCATTGATGTCTGCATTCATAATTGAAGGAAATGCTAGATTTCAGTTAGAGGTTAATGAACATAAAGATGTCATTTTTTCACCTCCTAGTTCAAAGATCCTCTGGATTCTATCGTGATTGGAAAATGATGGCTAGCATCCACAGGAGGAAATGTCAGTCTGGAAAAGGATGGTGGGTGTGAGGATAGAGAAGAGAGGATGAAAAGAAAGATGCCAGGGTGGGACTGATGGGGTACACAAGCCCAGGATGGAAGGAGGGCTGAGATCCTCAGGGTGTGGGAGGGAGAAGGCGCCACCTCCAGGAAGAGGGACAGCAGAAAGAAAGGCAGTGCAGGCAGCAAAGCGACTGTGGCTCTGGTGACCACATGGTGGAAACATAACGCCCACAGGGAAAAGCTCAGCTGCCATTGGAAAAGCAGGCTTATAGATGGGAATCCTCTGGAAGCAATAACCAGTTTTTGAAATGGCATAGACTGCAGAAAATGACAGAAACTAATATTCTAGATGCTCCACCATTTGTTTCATCTTACTCTAAGACGTTTTATTTTTTATTTTTTAAATGTTTTATTTTTGAAATGATATGATAATATGTATAGCTCCCAGGTACTTACATATGAAATTTTTTTTTAATTTCCTGGAATACACTTAAAATTCCTTCAATGTTGTATGAACAACTATATCATTTTCTGATACTTTCTTTTCCAGGTTTATTGAAGTGTCGTTGACAAATAAAATTATATATATCTAAAGTGTACAATGCGATGACTTGCTATATGTATACACTGAGAAATGATTACCACAAATAAGTTAAACAAGACATCTATCACCTCACATCCTTACCATATATTTTGTAGTGTGAACACTTCAGAACTACTCTCTACGCAAATTTCATGTATACAATGCAGTATTATTAACCATAGTCACCATGTCCTACATTAGGTCCCCAGAACTTACTCATCTTATAACTGAAAGTTTATACCCTAAGACCAACATCTCCCCAATTTCCCACACCCCAAGCTCCTGGAAACCAACATTCTATCCTCTATTCCTACGAATTTGATTTATTTTTTTAATAAGTGAGATCGTAGAGCATTTTTCTTTCTCTTTCTGGCTTATTTCACTTAGCATAATGCCCTCAAGTTCCATCCATGTTGTCTCAAATGGCAGGATTTCCTTATTTTTATGGCTGATTAATATTCCATAAATAAATCACATATATCACATCTTCTTTATCCATGCATCCATTGACAGCACTTAAGTTGTTTCCATATCTTTGCTATTGTGAGTAATGCTGTTATGAACATGGGAGTGCATACATCTCTTCAGGATACTGATTTTGTTTCCTTCATATATATTCCCAGAGATGGGATTGCTAGATCATATAGTAGTTCTATTTTTAATATTTTGAGGAAACTCCATACCATTTTCCATAATGAATGTACCAATTTACATTCCCACCAACTGTGTACAAGGGTTCCCCTTTCCCACATCCTTGTCAACACATGTAATCTACTGTCTCACTGATGATAACTATCCTAACAGGTGAGAGGTGATATCTCCTTGTGGTTTGGATTTGCATTTCCCTGATGATTAGTGATGTTGAGTATCTGTTCATGTACCTGTTGGCCATTTGTATGTCTTCTTTGGAAAGATAACTATTCAGGTCCTTGGCCCATTTTTTTAAATTGGATTATTTGTTATTTTTACTATTGAGTTGTATGAGTTCCTTATGTATTTGGATATAAGCCCCTTATCATATAAACAGTTTGCAAATATTTTCCCCCATTACGTAGGTTGCCTTTTCATTTTCTCGACTGTTTCCTTTGCTATGATTTAATTTGGTCCCACAAGTCTAGTTCTGTTTCACTTGCCTGTGCTTTTGGTATCATATCCAAAAACCCATTGCCAAGACTGATATTAAGGAGCTTTTTTCCTATGTTTTCTTATAGAAGTTTTATAGTGTCAGGTCTTACATTTAAATCTTTAATCCATTTCAAGTTAATTTTTGTGAGTGGTGTAAGATATGGGTCCAGTTTCGTTTTTTGCACATGAATATCCTGTTTTGTCAGCACTATTTATTGAAGAGACTATCTTTTCCCCATTAAGTAGTCTTGGATCCCTTGTCAAAGATTAGTTGACCTTATATGCACGGGTTTATTTCTGGGCTGTCAGTTCTCTTCCATTGATCTATGTGTCTGTTTTTATGCCAGTACCAGACTGTTTTGATTATGATAGCTTTGTAATATAGCTTGAAATCAGGAAGTGTCATGCCTCCAGTTTTGTTCTTCTTTCTCAAGATCGTTTTAGCTATTCAGTTTTTTGTGTTCCCACACGAATTTTATGATTTTTTTCTATTTTAGTGAAAAATGCCATTGGAATTCTGATAGAAATTGCATTAAACCTGCAAATCACTTTCAGTATTACGGACATTTTTAACAATACTAATTCTTCCAACCCATAAACAAGGAAAGTCTTTCCATTTATTTGTATCTTCTTCAAGTTCTTTTATCAATGCCTTATAGTTTTCAGTGTATAGGTCTTTCACCTCCTTGGTTAAATTTACTTCTAAGTATTTTATTTTTTGATGCTATTGTAAATGGGATAGTTTCTATTTCTGATAGTTTTCTGTTAGTGTATAGAAATGCAATTGATTTTTGTCTGTTGATTTTGTATCCTGCAACTTTACGAATTTGTTTATTCTAACAGTTTTTTGGTGGAATGTTTAGGGTTTTCTATGTATAATATAAGGTCATCTGCAAACAGAAACAATTTTACTTCTTCCTTTCTGACTTGGATGCCTTTTATTTCTCTTTCTTGCCCAATTGCTCTGGCTGGGACTTCCAGTACTATATGGCATAATAGTGGCCAGAGTGGACATTCTTGTCCTGTTCTTGATCTTAGAGGAAAATCTTTCACCTTTTCACCATGGTAGTTTCTGCTGAGAAATCTACTGGTAGCCATACAGGAGTTCCTTTGTATGTGATGAGTTCCTTTCCTCTTGCTGCTTTCAAAATTCTTTCTTTGTCTTGTATTTTTCACATTTATATTATAATGTGTCCCAGTAAAGTCCTCTTTGGGTTGAATCTATTTGGGGACCTATGAGCTTCATGTACCTGGATGACCCTCTCTCTCCCCAGATTTGGGACATTTTCAGCCATTATTTCTTTAAATAAGCTTTCTGCCCTTTTCTCTTTTTCTTATTCCTTTTTTCTCTTCTGACTGGATACTTTCAAATGACCTGTCTTTGAGTTTGCAGGTTCTTTCATCAGTTTGATCAAGTCTGTTGTTGATGTTCTCTACCTCATTCACTCATTCAATCATTGTATGCTTCAGCTCCAGAATATCTGTTTGGTTCTTTTTTAAAATTTCTATCTCTCTGTTGAATGTCTCACTGTGTTCATATATTATTTTCCTGATTTCACTGAGTTGTCTATCAGCGTCCTCTTGCAGCTCACTGAGCTTCCTTGAAACAATTATTTTGAATTTTTTCCAGACATTTCACAGATCTCTATTTGTTTTAAGTTACTGGAAAATTATTGTGCTCCTTCAGTGATGTCATGTTCCCTTGATTTTTCACGTTCCTTGAGGTTTTATGTTGCTGTCTTCACATATGTAGAAGCCATCACCTCCTCCAGTCTTTACTGAATGACTTTGGGAAATATCTTCACCAGCCAGTCCAGCTGGCGATTCGAAGGCATTCTCAGACTTGTTCTATGGCTACACCTGCTCCACACTTCTTATTCCCTCTTTGGCGGGGGGCGGGGGGGGGGGGGGGGTTCTTGAGACTGTATACCTTCTCTCTTTTACACAAAGCCAGGCCCAGTTCTGAGAGCCTCTTCTACGTTTTTCTAGTGAAGTGCCCTGAAAGGCTCAAGTTTGTGAGCCTTCGACCCGCCCTGCAGAGCTAGGCTGGCTTTCTGTTTGCTAACTTGCAACCTGTAAATGCTTGCTCTTGCCACCTTCAAGAGTCCACACAAGGAGCATACCACGGGGGTAGAAGGGTATGGGTTGGGCACATGGAGCTTTGGGCCAGTTGTAGTATTTATTAGCACTGTTCTGGGCCAGGTGGAGGGTCTGCAGGTGAGGTGTCCCCAGTGGCTCATGGTGGGCATCCTGGTGGAGTCCATAAAGTGATTAGGAGGACAAAATATGAAGTGGTTGGTAGCATCCTTTTGATGAGTTCCAAACCCTGGTTGTGCACTCCCAGCTTCTCCCAAACACCAAGCCATGCCAATTATCTCAGTATTCTGAGTGGGGCAAGAAAGCAGTGTGCCTCTTGGGTAGCATCCCACACAGCTCGAGAAGCCGGGCACTGACTCATGTTCACAAGCTCTCACTTTCCCATGTGGGAGAAATTGCCATAGGGAGAATCTGTCCCAGGCCTCCTCCTGTCTTCTGGTGGTTGCCAGCAATCTCTGGTGTTCCTTGACTTGCAGACGCATCACTCGACTCTTCTACCTTCACGTGATTCTCCCTGGGTTTCACATCATCTTCCCTCTGTGTCTGTCTGTTTCCCCTTTCTATAAGGACGAGTCATATTGGATTAAGGCCCACCCTCAGACCTTATTTTAACTTTCTTACCTCTGTAAAGACCTTGTCTTCAAATAAGGTCACATTCTGAAGTACTAGGGGTTAGGAATTCAACACATCAATTTGAAGATGACACAATTCAATGCACACTAGAGGGTGAAAGCAAAGATCTTGAGGAAGGTCAGAGAACGGGCAGCTTCAGGCAGATTATGTGTGATGAGGCCACCTGCCTCAGTGGGGGTGTGGGCAGGAGATGAAGCCATGGACCCATAATCCCTTTTTGCTTCTCTAGTTTAGGCTAACCGGCTTCATTAGAGCCTTCGCTTCTTAGACAGGCCTGGCATGTAAGACCAGTCCTAGGGGTGCTGCTGCCAGTCCAGTAGGTCTGCAAACCCACTTCCTCCTGCCCCCAGCTTGTTCAAGTCCCTGCTCCTGGAGTGGGCAGCTCGGATACCCCTGCCACAGACCAGACTAGAAGTCTCCTGACCCAACTCTGCCCAGAACTTCAGTAGTCACCATGAACCTCAGGTACAAATAATGGTATTTAGCCATAACCAGCCCCTGGGCACTGCTTCTCACCCACCTGCTTTGGGGACCCACCAGAGCACATCACAGGAGAGGGGGAAGCACAGAATACGTCTTAGTCTCCATATGCTGCTAATACTGATGTGGACAGACATTGTCAGACACTCCATCCCCCCAAAGGACTGAAATCAGGCTTCACTTTGACGTGCAACTTTCCAGGTCACACCTGCACTTTCTTTAGTTTAAAAAAATGCATAGTTAATAAACTATTTTCACCTTTAGAAACGGCATCAATGTTATTAGAAACTAACCTGAGCTTATTGGCTTTATTTAACTCTCGACAGGTATGGAATGCAACACTAAAAATGCAATTAACTTGGGCGTTGGGGAAGAAACAAACCCATCAGATGGATGTCTTTTGGGTGAGAGGAGATATTTACATTTCATAAATCTGAAAATTCCCAGTCACACTCCAAAGTAGGACTATAGTACCTTATTATACCGAATTTCTCAACTATTACAGGCAAGTTATTAGTCAGCTGTTACCATCGATCAGAGGAAAAACAAAGACTCTCCTCAAGTTAAACCATTTCCCAATAAAATAAAGTGGATTGGAAGTCAGAGAGGTTTGGCCAGGTCACCTAACAAAAAAACGCCAGATTGTCTGTGATGGTTGATTTTATGCGTCAGCTAGACTGGACCATGACGTTTTGTAAGACGTTACTCTGGGTGCGTCTGTGAGGCAAGAGTCATGTGTGAATCAGCAGCCGGAGTAAAGCAAGTTGCCCTCCCCAATGTGGTGGGCCTCATCCAATCAGTTGAAGACCTGAACAGAATAAAAAGGCTGACCCTTCCACAAGTAAGAGGGAGCTTTCTCCTGCCTGACTACCTTGAGCTGGGACACTGGAGTTTTTTTCTCATCTCGAACTAAGACTCGAACTGAAACCTGGGCTCTTCCTGGGTCTTGAGACTGTTGGCTTAGGACTGGAATTTACCCCATCAGCTGTCCCAGGTCTCCAGCTCACAGACAGCAGATTTTGGGCCTTGTTAACCTCTGTAATCATGTGAGCCAATTCCTTAGAATAATGATAATAATATATATGGATAGAGATAGAGATAGAAATAGAGATATAAATACAAACATGGATATAGTCTCCTGTTGGTTCTGTTTCTCTGGAGAACCCTGACTGATACACCCTTCCTGCCTCATTATTCATTCAGTGATTTAACAAATATGTATTGAGCACCATGGAAGACTGCTATTTTTGCACTTAGCATTGATTATGCATTCTTTAAAAAACAAACCCTGATTTTCTCTGGAGGCTGACCCCTCCCTTCTTCTCAATCTGTGTGGTTTGGCTGGGACTGACCCCACCTCCCTTGACCCCCGCAATTCAGGGTCAGCACGTGGCCCGGGCCCAGCAGTTCCACACTCCATCCTGCAGCCATGGTGACTGGTTTAGGGCTAACCACAAGACCCAAGATCACCCAATGACAGACAAGCCCCGGACCCCACTTTGGGGACCATTAGGAGGAGACTGCTCTTCCTACTGGAATTTTAGGTGAAAACACAGCTGATGCTGGAGCTGCTGGGGCCAGCTTATGGGGCCTCACCAAGAGCTACGGCAACACAGACAGAAGCAGAGCCCACACCAAGACGAGCTCAGTGGAGGCCCTGGCCCTGATCCTCCCGCCCTTTTCAATTCTGTGTGCAAATGAATTCCCTGTTTGCCCCCGAGAGATGGGTGTCTGCCACTTGCACCCAAAGAACCCCACCTTCATGCCAGGTGCCTGGAAATGCTTCACTATGGGCTGAGAAACAAGACTACCTTTGTCAGGCTTAGCGGAGCTGACTTCAAAGATAAAGGTGAAGGTACCTTCCATTCTGCACCACACATAAATCTGAGAGGCCACAGATGACCCCTGTCCATTTCCCTTTCAAATAAGGAAGGCACACAGGTGTCATGTGGCCAGCTCCTGGCCACAGAGCAGGAGGTTACTCAGGCCCATGAGCTCTACTGGATAGACCTCCCTCACCTCCCCCAAATGAGGAAATGCTTGGAGGATAAAACCTATTGCCAGGAAGACAGTCTGGGACCTAGACAAAAAATATGGTGCCCACTGACCGCTGGATCTGGCTCAAGTCACTTCTGCTCAACATCAGGAAAAAATGGGAGATATTTCACACCTATTTATCCCAAAACATGTATGTTTCCTGCACACCAGCTATGACGGTCACTCTTTATATGTTGTAAATCTGATTTTATCCTACCATCTCCCATTTCACTGACTTAACAGGATGGAAGAAATCATCCTATCCGACATGGACATCCATGAAAATCAGGAAGGAGAAAATGAAGGCCCAGAGCAGGCTGAATCTCTCTTTATGCTTTGATGTCTTCAAGGACACAGCATCTAACCCACACTTAATTTCACGGGTTACAGAACTGAATGGTCCCCTCTACCAGCTCAGACTACATAATGAGCTCACACATCTTTTAACAGTCAAATTAATAACCTGCGTATCCAAGCTCCACTTATGAGAATGACTTTCTTCCTTCAGCTTGAGACCTGCCTTTCACAAAACCCCAGTCACTCTCAGGGTTCACTGAGCCCACGATGAAGCAGGTAAGAACCCAGGCAGTGGGCTCGGTCTGCCAGGAGGCTCTGGCTCATGACTGTGGTCACTAGGGCAGCCACACAATGTAGTTACTGGCCCGATCCTGTTCAGCACAGATCCTGCCAAGATGGTGTCAACAAACCAGGTCTCACCACTGTACCAGCACTGGTCTCTCTGGGTTGAGGGAAACACACCTCTCTCTCTAGTGTCAGGCTCAGCTGTTGTCACTTCAAGCCACTATAGCCTTGGGCCCAATCCCCAGCCCTTTACAGACGGTTCTCTTAATTTACACACACATACAGCAATTTTCCTACAGCAACCCAAGGTGCCATGAGGCTGGGTCAGATGCTCCCTCATCAGCATGCACTGCATCTGGACATACAGACGTAACTCCTTTCTAAGTCCTTGGGGAAGGACACCACTTTCTTGATGCCCAAATGGTGATGTCGTTTGCCAAAGGTCATCATTATGACTGCACCACCATTAGCCCAAGATGGGGTGGGGCAGGGGGGACAGGAGCTGAGTGGTACCCCAGACTCTCGTTCACTCCAGGAGACCAGAAACAGCCCCTTCTTCTACACAGACACACAGAAGTACTTCTGCAAGACCTCCCATGTCACCCTCTCCCTACCCCATGGAAACTGGAAGTGACCGTTGTGTCCCCATGGCACCCAAAAGACAATCACAAGAATAACACAGCCCGATGTCACTCCACTTCCCAGAGGCCAGGCTGACCAGCCTTGGCAGGGGTCACCTTGTTAACTAGCATCATGCACTCAGACCTTCTCTGACACACAAAAGGCTTAGTACCAATCAGTGTTAATTGCAGGTTTCTGTGCTACCCTCCTGGCTCAGCTGTTTAGCAAAAATTACATTTCATTACATTGTCTACTAATCAGCTTCAAGAGCAGAGTACAAAATTAACTTGAAATAATTTAATGCTCTCAAGTAACCTTTATTTTCTAAATTGTGGTGCTTTGCAGTAAGTATTTGCTCCTACTGTATAATAACAGTGTTCTTTGCATTGGGGTGTAGCTCTTATAGAACAGCTGTTATCTTAATCAAATATCAATAGCTCACCTTTACTTCAGCATTCAGTCAATAGCACACGCCATTTGTTACTTCATAAACTTCAATACCATAAGTGTTATCGGTTAAATAAGTGCTCTCTGCAGTGTGGTTTAATGAATCAGAACCAATTTAAAAGATAGTCTGGCTTGAAATACTGAAATCTGCCAAATTTAAGACTTCTATAAAACATCAAAATCTTCAGGTGACCAAATGTTCTGCTGTATTTGGAACACGCACCCTCTTCTAACAAGACCTCACATCATGTGGTTTTGCTTAAAATATAAGGTGAAAAATGAATGTTGAGGAGCTACCCAGCTGCAAACCTGGCTTCTGCATTTGTATTTTTGCTCCTTCCGAATAAATTTTTAAAACACATTTGCCCAAACTTGTCCATCGAAAGCTAATATTGAAGCAAAGAAATACCAAGCTTATTATAGCTTAACAATCACGTATGTAAACAAAATTCAGGGGTTGCCATCAACTGTAAGTTCACTGCCAGACAGCAGAATAACACAGATTTCCAAAAGACCAAAGCAATATTGAGCTGCATTAATAGAATCATAATATCTAGGAAGCAGGAGGTAATAGCTATGCCCTATAATTGGAACTTGCCTGGAGTGTCATATTTAAATATGAGTCCCTCGCTTGGAAAGAAAAAGAAACAATAGAGAAGAACAACCTAGATGGTTTAGGGACTGAAAATAGGCCTTTAAGGATACAGAGGAAGGTTGATCACAAGATTCGCATACAAGTCACAGTGATAGGACTCGGACTAATCAGTAAAAACTGCAAGCTAGGAGAAGCTCACTATACACATAGCTGATCAGACATGGAATAAGCCATCTTAACAGGTCAACAACTTGTAGTTCTCTCATTCCAAAAGTGATGGAAAGCTGCAGAGAGAAGACCTAACAAGTAGTTTCCTTCTAACTGCCTAAAAAAGTCAGTGTTTCACTGAAATATCCTCTGGGCAGGGCCCAGTGGTCTCCTCGAGTTGAGGAGCTAGAGCTGAGAATCCATGAAAACCAAAGAGGCCAGAGGTTACAGCGTGCCAGGGAGGGGAGGGCTGCACACAGTGAAAGCTCCACAGACCTGCAGAGGGATCCCCTCAAATAGCAGAGTGCTGGTCAATGCACGCATGTGAAAAAGCTGCTCAAGACCAGGAAAAGGACCCCCCAAAAGCATGAGAGGGAACAGCATTGGAGCTCACACAGGACCAGCAATAGCACTTATTCCCACCAGCCAAAGCGGAAAAATCCTAAGTCACAGTGCCTAGGGAGGAGTACTCAAAAGAGTTTTACCTCAATAATGGAGTAACTTAGGGGCTGGCCCCATGGCCGAGTGGTTAAGTTTGCGCGCTCCGCTGCAGGCGGCCCAGTGTTTCATTGGTTCGAATCCTGGGCGCGGACATGGCACTGCTCATCAAACCACGCTGAGGCAGCGTCCCACATACCACAACTAGAAGAACCCACAACGAAGAATATACAACTATGTACCGGGGGCTTTGGGGAGAAAAAGGAAAAAATAAAATCTTTAAAAAATAATAATAATAATAATGGAGTAACTTAACCCTAGGTCAAAAATTGCTCAGCTCCCACCTAAGATGCATAGAAGCAAAATCTGAAAGGAGCAAACTATTTCCAAGGAACTTAGCCATGTCAGAACAAAGCTCAAGAATGTTTACAAGAATAGAAAAGTATCTAGTATACAGCAAATTAAATTCACAATGTCTGGCACTCAATCAAAGACTAGCAGGCACACAAGGAAGAAATAAAATCATACCCATCATGGAGAGAAAAAGCAAGCAATCAAAGCTGATCCAGCATTGACACAGATGAGAAAATAGTAGAAAAGGACATAAATCTGTTATTGCAACTGTTCTCTCTGTTCCAAAAGATAGAGGAAAGATTGTGCATATTATGAAGTGCTGTGAAAAACATTTAAAAAGACCCAAATTGAAGCCCTAAAAATGAAAACTACAAGGTGTGAGATTAAAATAAATAGGATGGATGGAATTAATATCAGATTAAACATTGTGGAAGAAAAGATTAGTGAACTTGAAGACATAGCAAGAGGTGAAATTAAACACACAGAGGGGGAAATGGCTCAAAAAAATGAATAAAGCATCAGGTGCTATGGGACAACTTCAAGTGGCCAGATATATATGCAGTAGGAACTCCTGAAAGAGAGGAGAGGTAGGGTGACAACACGGCCAAAATTTTCCAAATTTGATGAAAATACAAACCCATAGCTCAAAAAAGCTCAGCAAACCTCAGGCACAATAAACATGAAGAAAACTACACAAGGAACATTATAATCAAATTGCTCAAAGCCAGTGATAAATAAAAAGGCTCAAAAGCAGAGCAGCCAGAGAAAAAAGTCACATTACCTGGAGAAGAAATGAGATAAGGGCAACAGCAGATGTCTCAGTGGAAACAATGCCAGCTGAAAGACAATGAATCAACTTTAAATTATTGAAAAACACTGTCAACCTAGAATCATTTACTCCTTAAAAATAGCTTTAAAAATGAAGGTAAAATGGTTTTTCAGACATGCAGCAGCTGAAAACTACTATCTCCAGTGAAACTGCACTATAAGAAACAAGTCCTTAAAACAAAAGGAAAATGAGAGCGGATGGAAATCAGGATTTACACAAAGGAATAAAGAATATCAGAAATGGCAACTGTATGAGTAAATACGCAGACACATTATTTAAATCACTTTAAAATATAGTTGACTGTTTAAACCAAAATTAATAACAATGCATTGTATGGTTAATAATATATGCAGAAATAAAATGTACAGAAACAATAGAACAAAGGCAGGAGCGAGATATGGAAGTATCCTATCGCAAGGTTCTTATACTACACACACAGCCAGATACTATCACTTGGAAGTAGACTATGACAACTTAAAGATATATGAAGCAACCATTAAAATAACAAAAAAGAGGCTGGTCCGGTGGCATAGTGGTTAATTTTGCACACTCCACTTGGGTAGCCCAGGGTTCTCAGGTTCTGATCCCAGGCGTGGATCTAGTACCACTTGTCAAGGCACATTGTGGCAGCATCCCACATAAAACAGAGGAAGATTGCACAGATGCTAGCTCAGAGACAATCTTCCTCAGCAAAAAAGAGGAGGATTGGCAGCAGACGTTAGCTCAGAGCTAATCTTCCTCAAAAAAAAAAAAAAACAAGCAAGACTAAGTTACACACTGTCTATAAGAAACCCATTTTAAATATAAAAACATAAATAGTTTAAAGGTAAAAAAGATAAAGGTGGGAAAAGATATATCATTCTAAAGAAATAAATTATCAAAAGAAAGCTGGGGTGGATACATTGTATCAGACAAAGTGGATTTCAAAGCAAAGAAAATTAGCAAAGTCATTCCATAATGATGAAAGGGTCAATTCATCAAGATATACAATAAGAAGATATAACAATCATAAATGTTTGTGAATCTGATGACAGAGCTGAAAGTACATGAAGCAAAAACTAACAGATCTGCAAGGAGAAATAAATAAATCCACAATTATAGTCAGAGATTTCAGCAACTTTCTCTCAATGATTAAGATATGAAGTTGATAGAAAATCGTAAAGATATACAAGAGTTAAACATGGCCAAGCAAGTTCACCTGATTCACACTGATAGAACATCTCACCCAGCAACAACAGAATTTATTTTTATTAGATGGGCATGAAACATTTACTACAACGCACCATAGTTGGGGCCATAAAATGAGTCTCAAAACACTGACTAGGATTCACACACACGTCTAGGCCACTCTCTGACCAGAAGAGACTTACATTAGATCAATAACAAAGACATCTGGAAAATCCTCAAGTATTTGACCACTAAATAACACACTGTTTTTGGAGGGTAGAATAATGGCCCCACAAAGACGTCCACATGCTACTCCACAGAATCTGTGAGTATGTGACCTTACACAGCAAAAGGGCCTTGCGGATGTGATGAAGCTCAGGCTCATGAGGGGGGGATTATTCTGGATTATACAGGTGAGCCCAATGTGATTATTAGGGTCCTTCTAAGAAGAAGGCAGAAGGATCGGAGTCAGTACCAGAAGATGTGACAACAGAACCAAGAAGCTGGAGTGAAGTAAGGAGGAGGCCATGAGCCAAGGAATGTGGGTGGCCTCTAGAAGCTGAAAAAAGCAAGGAAATGGGGTTTCCCCCGTGAAGTCTCTGGAATGAATACAGCCTTGTTGGCACTTAGATTTTAGGAGCTGTAACCTCCAGAGCTATAAGATAACAAACTTGTGTTGCTTTAAGCTACTCAGTTTGTGGTAATTTTTAAAGCAGACGTAGGAAACCAGTACAGATGGTAAGCTCCTGGGTGGCAGGTTCCTCCTCAGCAGGAAGCCTAATGCCTTCCCTGTCAGAGATGCCCAAGAATTTATGAACACACATCACTAGGTGGAAAGTTCTCCAGGAAAGCTAGAAAACGACAGGTTACAATATCATGGTCATTTTCCTTTAGTTGCATTGAAAAAAATAGGCTACACAGAAAATGGACTGTTTTAGAATTTAATTCTACCCTCTTAAAAAAAAAAAAAAACAACACTAAGAAGACATGAGATGGCAGAGCAAGGGGGTCTTCCAATCTGAGCCACATCTGAGGTCAGCTCCAGGAAAGTCTGTCATCAGTACAATGTGGGGGACAGAGAAGGCAAGTGAGGAGGTGCAGGATAAAAGGAGATTCCTCCAGTGCTGAAATGCTTACCAAAGGCCCAGCCAGACTCCGAAAAACCACAGTGAAATCAGGCCCATGTGAACGAAGGGGTGCGGGGGGCTCTCGGCAACATTGGTGAGGATGCAGAGCGCAGGAGCTCTGATTCGCTGCTGGTGGGAGTGCTATGTGGCGCAGCCACTCTGGAAGACAGGCAGCTCCTTAGACAGTTAAACACACACGAGCGCAAGGCCCGCAATCCCACTTCTGCATATTTACCCAAGTAAAATGGAAAAGTGCGTTCACACAAAAATCTACTCAGGAATGTTCATACAGATCTATTTGTAATAGCCAAAAACTGCAAGCAACCCACATGGCCTTCAACAGGAGAGTGGATAGAGAACCGCGGCACAGCCACACGACAGACTCCTCCCCCGCGATGGAGAGAAATGAACTGTCAATGCAGAGGACTCATGGGAACGGCAAAGGCCTGGAGCAGAGTGAAGGACGCCAGACTCAGGAGGTTGCATACTGTCTCGCTCTGTTTCCATGGCATCCTCAAAAAGACAAAACCATAGGGGCGGAACAGATCCAGAGATGCCAGGGGTTGGGGAGGGTGACCACAGAGGCAGCAGGAGGGAGTGAGTTTTGGAGGTGAAGGAGCTGAGCTGTACCCCGACTTGTCGTGGTGGTCACATGAACCTATTCATGTGTTAAAACTTTTAGAACTCTATACTCTCCCAAAAAAGTCAATTTCACCATTTATAAAATTTTTAAATAATTTTAAATGTAGTTTTTAAAAAGATAGAGACAACTCAAAGAGGAGGTTCCTCCACTCACGTCATCCTGGAGCGACACCAAGGCAGCAGGCCTCTGGGGCTCAGCCCCAGTGCCAGAGTCCAGGGGAATGGGGACAAGAGCACAGCCCCCCCGTCCAGTTGCTGTGAGCCTCACCCAGCAGGAACGCCTGAGGTGGTGTCACAGCTAAGGGCACCCCTTTCTCCAGGGGTGCACAATCACCAAACAGCCTAGTGGCCAGCCACTTCTTGGTCACCAGTGAGGTCCAGGTCCCAACGCAGCCATGCTTACAAGAGGAGGCTGAATCATCAGCAGGCAATTAAAGACTGCTCTGCAAATTCACACGCAGTCTGCATGGCCTAAAGGTGCAAGAGGAGGCGCGCCTTGCAATGTCCTCTGCTGACTATGCAAGCCTGGTGCTCGAGCACTCTGGTCCCCTTTAGGAAAACTCAGACCAGACATGTCCATCAAAGCAGCAGCTCAGGTGGGCGCCCCTATTTTCCTTCGATTCCTGAAGGAAGCCAACCGGAGGCAGCTCCAGGCAGACCAGCTGTGTCTGCAAGGCCAGTTCAGAGCCTGTTAGGCTCCACCTGCAGAGCCTGGCCCTGCAGAGACAAGCTCTGTGCCCCACGGCCTGCAAACCTCGGGGCCCCCAGGCAGCGTAACTGCAAGTGGGCTTTCACTCCCTCGCTGCAGCCCTGGCTAAAAGCATCTGTGGTTGAAAAGCCTTCCTCTGTCCTTTCATCTAAAGACACTCAAACACTGGGCATCCCTCCGAGCACACATCGAACCCCAGGTCAGTCACCAGCAGAGCAGACAGGAGAGCCAGGCCGCCCCAGGCCCGCGGCTGCTTGCAAGTTCAACCCAGAAGATCAGGTTCACGCCATCCACCAGGCACTTATTTCTAACCCATGGTCCTTCAAAACCCACTCTCCAGTGGAGAATTGCAGCAGCAGTAACAGAGCGCACTGTTACTTAACCTCTCAGCACCCGTTTTCCTCATCTGTAAAAGGGGTAATAATGTCTAGTCCATCTGTGATTATGGTGGGGAGAAATGAGATCCTGAGTGGGCATCGGATGCACCTAAATACCCGTAGAAAGTGAGCCCCAGAAATACAGTAAGCCCAGTGGGTGGAGCTGTGCTGGCATCCTTGGTGCTGACACCGCTTCTGATAGGAAGTTCTGCCCAAGGCTGGAATTCTTTTCTATTAGTGACTCAAGTTTTCAATCACTCATTTCATCTTTTTAGGATAAACTTGTTACCTTTTAATCCTCTTTGGTTGATTTTTCATATTGCCTCCAGAGCCAAATTACTAAAACTTAAATTATGGCATTGCTCTGCTTTAAAACAAAGAGCTGGGCCAGCACCTGTGGCCTAGTGGTTAAGTTCAGCACGCTCTGCTTCAGTGGCCTGGGTTTGGGTCCCTGGCTCCAACCTACACCACCAGTCTGTCAGTGGTCATGCTGTGGCGGTGGCTCACATACAGAAAGGCGAAAATTGACAACAAATGTTAGCTCGGGGAGAATCTTCCTCAGCAAAAAAATAAAATAAAACAAAAGCCACCTTCAATGCCTCTCAGGTGCCTCCACAATGAGTCTCCCCTGCTTATCCTGGCATTCAAGGTCCTCCAAGAATGCCCTGTTCCCCACAGCCCTCCACTGCACACTTCACACAAGCCAGCAATCGTGGATGGATAATGTGCTCAGAGCACTCAGCCCTGGGTCTAGTATATTGCAACTGTCCATCTTCTCTTAGGAGATGGAAGA
Source organism: Equus przewalskii (assembly GCF_037783145.1). Lineage (NCBI taxonomy): Eukaryota > Metazoa > Chordata > Mammalia > Perissodactyla > Equidae > Equus > Equus przewalskii. The sequence continues at coordinate 3,271,410 of NC_091831.1, forward strand.
ATTCTTGAAATCAGAGACCATGGTTACTCATTGTATCCCTAGCACCTAATAGTGTTTGGCACATAGAAGGAACTGAACGAAGTTGGCAGAATGATGCTCCTCCCAAAAGATGTCCACATCCTGATCTCCAGAACCTGTTAGTATCTTACCCTTACATGGCAAAGGGAATTAAGCTGGCAGAAGCAATCAGCTGAACCTTGAGATAGGAAGATGATCCTAGAGTGTCCTGGCGGGCCCAGTGTTATCACAAAGGTCCTTATAACAGGAAAAGGGAGACAGAAGAGAGGGAACTAAAGAGGTGGCAGGGTGAGGAAGACTCAGTCAAAAGCTGATGCTTTGAAGATAGAGGAGGGGCCGTGAGGCAAGGAAGGTGGCTCCCTCCAGAAGCTGGAAAGGCAAGGAAATAGATTCTCCCCTGGAGCCTCCAGAAGGAACCAGTCCTCCTGACACCTCAGTTTGAGCCCAGTGAGACCCATTTCAGACTTCGACCTCCAGAACTGTAAGATAACAAATGTGTGCTGTTTCAAGCCACCAAGTTTGTGATAATTTGTTACAGCAGCCATAGGAAATTCATACATTCAACTCATTGAGTGAATGAGAGGATGGATGGATGCATGAATGGATGGATGGATGGAAGGATGGATAAAAGTGTCTGCCACCACCAAACTCGTGGCTTCTACATTATGCATCTGCCGTTTGGGCTTCCCCCGGTATCCGTTCCTTTTCCTCTGGAGAGCACCTCGATTTTGCTTTGGAAACCACTCTTCCTTCATCTTCAATCCACGCGTTCAGATGAGCTACCATGAGCGTCCAGCTTTAGGGGTGGCCCCTGGCCGTGGGGTTGTTGAATCAGAACACATCCCTATGGGCATTATTTGGTTCAGAATGGACACACAGCCACACTGGGACGTCTGCTGTAAGGTTAGGAACGCAAAGCTCTTTTCCTCCAGGGTATCGGAGAGGGAGGGGATGCTGAGTCAGTGGGATGTGCATGTGGAGCTCTTGGTGGCTATTTCTGTGAGCACGTAGGAAGGGTCTGCCTGAGAATGAAGATGATGTGGAGGAAAACACAACCGAGACATGGGACAAGTTCTTTATGTCGTTCCAAGGCCTAGACCTGGCCATGCTCTCCTTGGAGCTTAAGTTAGTTTGTTAGGTTTCTGTCATTGCAATAAAAAGGAAATGTACCCTCTTCCACTAAGGCCTTTGCTCAAGCCTCACTTCAACCAGAATTTGTCTGCTCACCCTGTAGAACTCAGCTAAAGCCATACTTCTCCAGAAAGGCTTCTCTGACCCCCAGATGGTACTCATCTCTCCTAACATTCCCAGAGCTTGATGCTCATTCACCCACTGAGAACCCGTTTCAGTAGGTCTTGGGCTGTGGTCACAGTTAGCACACTTATCCATCCTCACATAACGTGAACTCCTTGCCCTTGGACCATGACTTGCTCACCTTTACATCCCTCTCTCCCTACGGCCAGAAGCTGGCCTCGGACATGCAGGCATGCAAACGTCTGCTAAACCAAACTCTTTGCTAGAAGGAAATTTAATCACGTACCATCACTGCTGGGGGCTCCTGACAAGTCAGCAAAGACTGGGTGGCAGTTTCTGCCCTGAGGTGCTATTTTTGTGGAGGGAAGTGAATGAAACAGAATGCAAGCCTTCAGCACCAAGAACAGCATGCCAGCATGCATCACCAAACATCAGAAATTGAAATTCAGATTCTTGAGGCACTCTGTGGAAGCCTAACTTAACACAAAGCTGTTCATGAGTGCATCAAACAATTATGCAACACGAACGGAGTGCTTTCACAGTGAAACAAGAGCTGCAGCGGAAATGGCAGTACAGATACTCTTGTAAACACAGTAAAGGCACGTCCCTGCTTACAAGAAGTCTACATAAGTCTTTATGAAAGTGTGCGTCTGAGATTAGAATGTGAACTAGCCATTCTCTGTCATTTTAGGACACTGTGGACCTAACACATCCCACAGAATGTGTCCTGAGTCAGGGCCCCATATTGCACAGCTCTGAGAGGCACCATGCTCGTGACACATAACAGATAGGGCGACAGCTTCATACTTGATCATATTGACAAAAATGGCACATCTTTTTTAGTCTTCTTGTAGCAAGATTGGCCCTACCAGTCAGCCAATGGATCAGGTCAGAACTAGGATCTGTCTTTGACTCTTCTTTTCCTTATTCCCAACCTTGAATCCGTTAGTAAGTCTGGTCTTCTCTGCCTCCAAACTGTACACTGGATCCACCTGCTTGCCCTCCCTCCAACCACACCTAGACCCATCCAGCAGCATCACGTTCCTGCAATGTGCAACAACCTCTCAGGTCATCTTGATGCCTGTGGTCTGTCCAAAGCATGAATCAGACCACAACTCTCTCTTTAATCTTCAAAGAGTTGCCATGTCACTAAGAATCAAGCCCAATGTCCTGACTTTGGTGGATGAGACCTTCCCACCCCACCACTATGACAACCCCAGCACGTGCCCTCTGCCTCGGTCACCACACTCCAGCCACACTTCCCTTTTGCTGGTTCTCAAATAAGGTCAAATTCCCCACCTGAACTAGTCAGAGAGGAAAGCTCTCTCTTGCAACAGGTAAACCTGAAGTCTGGATGGCTGAACAAACAAGGTTTATTTCTCACGCATAGATCTCACATAAATTCATTGAGGATAAGGTGCTGTCCTCCATCCTGTAGCTTCACCATCTGAACACATTCTCCAAGGTCATGCAGGCAGACAGAGACAAAGCAGGCACCACAGCCCTGAAGTGCTTCAATCTGAGTGACACACATCATATTTAACAAAGTCCATTAGCCAAGTAGAACACGCAGCCTGAGCTCTGGGGTCTGCTTTCCAGGGAATCTAAACTACGACAGGAATGGAGAATGTAGGCAGGTGAGAGGAAGAGAAGTTCATAGATCATGTGGCCAGGGTAACCTACAAGGGAGTGACTTGGGAACATGGAGCTAAACATTGAGAAGAGACAGCCGAGCGAGAGTGTGACGGAAGAGCCCCCGTGCTCAGGTCCCCAAGAACAGTCTGCTCTCTGAGACAGAGGCGGGGCCCCACAGGCAAGTGTGAGCTCGCTGGGACAGCACCTTACATCCTTAGGGACTTCCAAAGCTAGTCATGTATTCACCAAACACACTTATTGAGAGAACCTGTGTCCCCAAATCAGAGAGAGTTTTAGGCACTGAGATTCTAAGAAGGAGATCCAAAGTTAGTGTTGACTGCCTCCCAATCATTTTGGAAGTTGATGTGGTTATAAATATCAAAACTTCAAACATATGCATGTCCCATGAGTCAGCAATTCTAATTCTAGAAAATGATCAAAGATACGCCCAAGGATTTAGCTATAGAAATATTAATTGAAACTTACATTTTAATAGAAAAAACTAATCTAACTGTCCAAAAATAGGAGAATGTTGAGGACTGTTGGGAGCATCTATAAAGTGGAATATTCTTCAGATATTAAAAATAACGTTTTGGAAGAATTTTCAGACATGAAAAGCTAATTGTAATTTGTGGTTGACTGAGAAGAAAATAAACAGCTGCTCTATGAAAAATCAAAGATTACTATGAGTAATTATTATTACGGTCACTCACTACCTTCTTATCTTTATATTGGTGCTGTGCGGACTCCCTGGATGAACATTATCAAACGTAGTCTTTATAATAACTTTACTGGATGCAGACGTGCTCCCATTTTAAAGAAGAGGAAAGTGAGCTCGTCATCGACTGGTCATTCTCCATTTCCCTCCAGATCCACTTCTCTGTGCTGTGTCCCTGCCCTGGACTGTGTCATCTCACTCCTTCCTTCCCTCTGCCTCCTGGTCAGGATCAGCTAACGGGAGGCGCCGGCAGTAGATGAGAGGCTGGTAAGAGAAAGCTCAGGTGATTTGTTCCACTTGCTCCTTCACCACTGGCTGCAGCCCAGGGTAAAGTTTGTCTCAACATCACACCTACAGCCAAGGGGCCTGCTATGGACTGAATGTTTGTGTCCCCTAAAAATTCCTATGTTGAAGCCCTCATCCCCAGTGTGATGGTATTCAGAAGTGGGGCCTTTGGGAGGGGATTAGCTTAGATTAAGTTGTGAGGGTAGGGCCCTATGATCGGATTAGTGCCTTTATAAGGGGATGAGATCAGAGCACTCTCTCTCTCTCTCACCACCATTTAAGGACACAGCAAGAAGGCAGCTTCTGAAGCTGGGGCCTCACCAGACGCTGAATCTGCTGTTTCCATGATCTTGGATTATAACAGGTGGTACTATTACTCCATCCATTTAAAGATGATAAACTGAATCCTAGAGTTAATAAATAATTCATCAAAGGCTATGGACAGATGTCCCACAATTCCTGACAATAAAGTGTTTCATAATATTCCCTGTTTATCCTTTCAGTGTCTGTAGGATCTGTAATGATGCCTGTTCTTTCATTCCTGATGTTGTGTCCTTTCTCTTTGTTTCTTGATAAGTCTGGCTAGAGGCTTATGAAATTTATTGATCTTTTCAAAGAGCCAGCTTTTAGTGTAATTTTTCTATATTTTTCTGTTTTCAATTTCATTGATTTCTGCTCTGATCTTTGTTATTTCCTTCCTTCTGCTTGCTTTGGAGTTGATTAGTTCTTCTTGTTCTACTTGCTTAAGAAAGAAGAAAATTCCTGGTTTGAAACCTTTCTTGTTTTAAAATACAAATATTTAAAGTTATAAATTTCTCTCAAAGCACTGCTTTAGTTGCATCTCACAAATTTTTTTTAAACAGTTTTATTTTATTTATTTATTTATTTATTTTAAAGATTGGCACCTGCGCTAACAACTGATGCCAATCTTTTTTTTTTTTTTCTGCTTTATCTCCCCAAACTCCTCCTGTACACCGTTGTATATCTTAGTTGCAGGTCCTTCTAGTTGTGGGATGTGGGACGCTGCCTCAACATAGCCTGACGAGCAGTGCCATGTCGGCACACCAGGATCCGAACCCTGGGCCACCGCAGCAGAGCACACGAACTTAACCACTCAGCCACGGAGCCAGCCCCGCATCTCACAAATTTTTATATCTTGTGTTTTTATTTTCATTCAAGTGAAAAGAATTCTCATGTCCTGTGTGGCTTCCTCTTTGACCCATAGGTTATTTAGGAGCATGACTTTTGGTTTCCAAATTTGGAGAAATTTCCAGATATCTTTCTGTTACAGATTTCTCATTTAGTTTCTTTGTAGCCAAAGAATATGCTTTATATAACTTAAATTATTTTAAGTATATTGAGGTTCATTTTATGGCCCAGAATATGGTCTATCCTGGTGAATGTTTTATGTGCACTTGAAAAGAATGTATATTCTGCTGCTGTTGGTGAGTTGTTCCATAAGCGTTAATTAGATCAAGTTGGTAGAGACTCCTGTCCTGGTCTTCTTTGTCATTACTGATTTTCTGCTCACTTGTTCCATCAAGGTGGAGTATCATAGTCTCCAACTATAATTTTGGATTTGTGAATTTCCCTTTTCAATCCAATCAGCGTTTGCTTTAAATATTTTAAAGTTCTTTTATTAGTTGTGTACACTTTCAGGAGTGTCTCTCTTAGTTAATTGACCTCTTATCTTTATGTAATGTCCCTCCTTATCCCTGACAACATTCCTTGTTCTGAGGTCTACTTTGACTGACATAAATACGGCCACTCCAACCTTCACCCAATAAGTGTTTCCACGATACATCTTCTTCCACCTTTAACCTTTACCCTAGCGACATCCTCATACTTAAAGTGAGTTTCTTGTAGTGGCATATTGCTTGGTCTTGCTTATTTACTAATCCAATAATCTCTGCTTTAAAATGGTTTTAAAAGCTTAGAATGTGTAGGACATTTGAGTTTAATACCATTACTGATATGACTGGATTTAAATCCACCATTTTGCTAATTTCCTTTTTGTCCCAATTATTCTTTGTTGTTTTCCCTTTTTCTGACTCTTTCTGGATTATTTGGGTGTTATTTATGATTTCATTTTGTCTCCACTACTGGCTTATTAGTTATACTTCTTTTTAAATTGCTTTGAGGGTTGCTCTGCTTTAAAATGATTCAGTGAAGAAGAATTCAAATTTGCCAAAAGAGAGAACATGGAAGGTAACTGTTTACTTATGAAAAACTCCCCTATTTTGGAGAATGGATCCACTAGGGATTCTAAGCTCTAATCATCTCCACCAGTGTGTTGGCAGGGTTCTATTTGCACATAAAATTGATAACCAGCTTCCAGCATGATGGCAGCACATTGGTATCAACAAAGGGGACAGTGACAGAGTGAGGCTTCCAGGGCTGGTTAGAGCCTTAGCATCCTGGTGTCACTCCTGGCCCTCCTCACCTGCCACTCCATAGGGCAGTCCCTGCATGGCAGGCTGGACTGGACCAGGAGGAAAAGCCTCAACGTGGCAAATCTTTCTGCCTCCCTCTCTGCTACTCCTCCTGTGCATCTACCCTGTGACCACAAAGAGAAGCACCTAATCAACTCCATCTCTGCCCAAAAGGCAGCAGGGCATCCATCATCGCTCTCCTGAGGAAGAGCAATGGGTTCTGCTTCGTCGCACACTGGGATCTTTAAGGATGAATTGGGACAGCCCCATCCATTCCCAAATGTCAGTTAGCTGAGTTCAGACTCGCATAATAATACTCACATTGTCTGAGAAGCTGAGTATTCAAAAGGTGAATAAAATTCTCAAAGACAAGGAAAAAGATAATGTCCCAACTTCTAAATTAATTAGAAAGGCAAAGGCAGGTTCTTTAGACACTGTTGCTGGGATCGCTGAGCAATCATGAAGCTGTGCAGAAGCATCCAAAAATGAATATCCTTGCCTCAACAATGGAGGGTATGGCGCACCAATAATTCACTAAAACAAAGTCTCATTAAGAACATGATCCATCACCTTGAAAATCTAAAACAGAAAGACTTGACTTCCCAAATGCTTCCCTTTTAATTACGTGCTATCCTTTTGCCCTGTATTCTGATAAAACTTCAATACCAAGATTTCCCAGCGATGACACCGTCAACGCATCCCTGAATCCAACCTTGGGGCACACCCAGATGTTCTTCCAAGTCGCTAGGACTGAGCCCTCCCCCTGCTTTGTAGGACTTGGCAAGAAGCCGTGAAACAACCAAGGCTCTTGTGCGCCCAGATTAAAGTGAGAACATTCACAGCAGATGAAGAGGTCACTCCACGTGGTCAGGCGCTGGTCAGACAGGCACCGGCCAGTCCAGTGCTCTCTCTGGAATGTCAGTTTTGAACCGAATGGCAAAGCGCTGGTTCTGTCAGCTGCAGGGCCCGACATCCTCCCCCCTGACTCTCAGAGCTGCTGGGCCTGCCATCCTCCCCAGGCCTGATTTTTCTGTTTGTATTCCTGCTCCATCAGCCACATTCTTCTTCCTATAAATTCTCCTTTCACTTATGTTCACCTGAATTAGCTCCTATTTGGGGGCTTTTGTTGTTGTTGTTATAAAACAGCAATTGTTACCTGACAATAGGTGGCAGGTGACAGACCTTCAGGGAAATGAGGGCCATTTTCACCCGGTTACCTAGCTGAGCCGGCGGGAGAGCAGCGAACACCATTCCTATTCCAGGATGGGAACCGCCGTCCACAGCGACTGATATCAGCTCCGCTCCCCAAGCTGTCTGGTCTGCTCCCCTGGCCAGTGCTCACTGAGGAGGAGGCTCTGGGGATGGAGATTCCAGCTAGGAAGGATCAAGACGACAGTGGGAGGAGAGCTGGCTGCTTCTGATGCCCCAGCCACCTTGAAGTAAGGTCACCTCAAATCTGTCAATTCTCACTCTAGGCGTGGACTGAGCCCCAGTAATGTCCCATGGCCGTGCTTGGAGAATCTCATCTCCACCCTCTGAAGGGTGAGGTCAGCTGACAACTCGATTCAGGGTTTGTTTGGGTTGCTGAATTCTAGCAGCTGGTGAAAGGCAGAGTGAATCTTCAGAGCAGACACCAACAACTGTGACGGTGCCATTCGGAGGACATGGGAGACCCCAACCCACCCTGACGTGCTCCAAATCTGGGGGCCCCTTTCTGTATACATTAGGGTTCTTTAGTTGCTAGCAACACAATCAGTCTGGAAAATTCAAGCCATTAGAGAATTCATAGAAGCTCATAGAATCAAAGAAAAGGCCAAGGAGCCACGTTCAGAAAGGACAGAAATCTGGGCAGCTCCAGACACTCAAGAATTGCAACACTGACATGCCGCATGCGTGCCTCCACCGGACTGAGCATCTCCAGCCACTCTCAACCCTTTGTGACTTTGCTCAGGAGTCAGAGTCTGCGGAGCAAATATCTGAGGCTGTGCTGAGGAGGCATGCTTTCTCCTCGGCCAGGAAAGCTCAGGGTGCCTTCAGCCAGGTCCCACCAGACTTTGTCCAATGGGGTTAGTGGATTCCCCAAAAGGGAAATAATCAGATGACATGCCCAAAGGAAGGCGGAGTGGACACTGGGTGAAGGGTCAGCAATCAGGGGGCTTACTTGAAGGGCTCCACCCCAATGGGCATCTGGGCCTGGGTTCAAAGGCTCTCAGCAGGAAACAGCTAGAGCATCCACCGAAGTCCCTAGTTGTGCTTCTTACAGTATGGAGGTTCGGTGCACCCCCGGAGGCTGCCGTCTAAGACCCAAGGCCACGTTTAAACAAAATTACACAAATAATCACACATGTTCAGAGCTCAAGGGTCACGGAAGGGCAGTTCTTTAATTTGCCAGCTGTTCTTGCTGTGGCACATAAAGCCACTTTGCAGGCGGGAAGCATGAGTTACACAGTGGGTAGCATGTCCCATAAGGGTGGCCCGCAGAGTGGCCAGTCCCACGGGCAAGGCAGGGTCTCACTCAAGGTGGTGTGCCTGGAGCCCAGAGGGAGGATAGGAACATGGGTTTGCCCAGGACTGAGGGGGTTTCAATTTTAAAACCAGGATAGTCCCAGGAAAATCATCTTCATTTTCCTGGAATTGAAAGTATTCCCAGCAGTCAGGACTGTGAGTTTTAAAGTCAGGAAAGTTCTGGGCAAACCTGGGATGCTCTACCTGGTCACTCTAACCTGGGGTAACAGCAAAGACTTCAGTCTCTGACGCCAGCATTAACACAGCTCCTTCTCCATGAACAGTGGGTCCCAGGTAACCCCTGCTGGCCCATTCCCAGGGCTTTGGGACACACTTGGCCTGGAAAATCGCAGACATTAAAATGTAATTTAAGACATTTGATGTACAAGGCATTAAAAGGCATGAGTCCAGCAAATTCCTTGAAATTCCTAAGTTCCCATCCTACCTTTGTGTTGCTTCATCAACTACTCAACAACTTCAACAGCAACTACTGCAGCGTGTGATATGATGCGATGGGGCTGATAACGTTTTTGCCTGGTTTTCTACTATCTGCCTGTGCAGGTGCTGTCTGGGTCACTCAGTACCTGGAAGGCAGGCAGTGGGCCTCCATACCCTCGGACTCCCCAGGGGCCGGGCTAACGTCCGTTATTTACTATGGAGCAGAATAGCACAGATTCATTTTTGCACTCCAAAAAAATAATAATGACAGCTTCATCAACATTAGCATTTAGGTATGAAATATATGGCACCAATGCCTAATTAACATAGTAATTAGACATATTAATATATTTTCTTCTTCATTTCAAATCCATAATCTACACTAATTGCTTTTAATGTACTCATTTTGGATGGATGCTGATATTTGAGAGTGTAAAATTATAACTTACGCCATTAACCAAAATCCAGTGGCAGCAAAGTCGTCTCTAATGCAATTATGCTTCTTGTCTGTGTTGTTACCAGCCAGCGGTCCCGAAGAGACAAGGATATTTTCATTTGCCAATTACCCGAGCAGGACAGGGTGATTATGACTAGGTATTAGCATTTCTCTCCCACACTGTAGCTCCACACGGATCCCAGACAGAATGGTGGCTGCAGCTCCATCAAGACTGAGAAAAGCAGCTCAGGACACGGAGTGTGTGCGTCATTCAGACACAGTAGTTTTCTTTCCTGAGTCAACAGCAAACCAAGTGGCATAGTCCTGAATCTTCCTGACTGGGTTCATGAAAGGCCTTAAAGGAAGGTGGAGAGCTTGAGCAAACTGGGACCTGGGATGTCTGGTTAGTGTCCAGGTGACAGGATGGGTTCTCTCCAATCGGGGTCCCATGTAACTTTCCTCGTCATGGCAGCCGCTCAGGCTCAGGACTGCCACCCTGGCACCCAGCCACTGCCCACCCCACATTGGGCCCCCCTGCTCCCCATCCCTCCGCCTGCCCCAGCATAAGCTGGTCTTGGTGATTTAGGGTCCCTCACCCGCTCTGTGCACGCGCTCAGCAAATCCCAGCTGATGGCCAGGCCCCCTTAGTGAAAGCGTAGACAAGGACTCAGAGCCCTGCATTTTATGGCGGACATAGTGCTACACGGCTGTCTCACATCTGAGTCAAGCACACATTCTCCCTCGTTCCACCTGAACAAAAGAGGATTCATCCTGCACCAAGGTAGGTGGGCCCCATGGCTTCAGAGCCCAGAATCCCTTGTGAATAACGTCGGCCTGACCGCCAGTAGGGGCAGATCCTGCGGGAAGACAGGGAGAAAGCATTGTGTGCAGAAGTCCTGGGCTCCAGTCCTGGCCGCTGACCACCGACCTCCCCATCCCCCGGGCTGGTCCCTCTCCCGTCTCTAAGGCTCCGTTTGCTCATGTGAAAGAAGAGAGGTGGAACAAGAGGCTGTAACCGCCCTACCAATGTCAACATTGGCTCAAAGGCCAACTGAATTGTGCCTTCTTTCCCAAGGGCCCAGAGCACCTGCACCAGGTGAAGTTAATCCCTCCTTTCAGGAAGCTTTGAGCACCTGCCTACAATGAGATGTACCTTAACTTACCCATATGCCGTCTTACCTGCGTTCCACCAGAAGGGGGAGTGCCTCTATTCTCTCTGTGCTTTTGCCCCGCAGGGGAGGAAAAAATACTTCCTGCATCCAGCTTCATTGACTGGGGCCCTGCAAATTAGACTGACAAGACAGATGAACAAGAGACAAACACACAGAAGTTTACTGACACACGCACGCTCAGACACAGGGGAGCACTTGGTGAGGAGAGACTCAGAGGGGTGGCTGGAACTCGGGCTCATAAAGCATCTTAACAAAAGGACAATAAATTTGTAGAGAAGTGACAAGACAAAGGAAAAGGGCTTTGAGTTTCTACAGGTGGCAAATTGTGGGAAGGTAAATATATGGGGAAACTAACGGTAGTTAGGGACTGGTTAGCAAAGTTTGTTACGCAGATTTCTCTGGGCTGATAAGAGTCTAGAGTTTTCTCAGATGATTAACTTCTGTCCTTCCTGGCAGAGAGAGGAGGGGGCACGCCTTTTCAAATTGATGGTCTGCTTTCAGGGAAATAGGGGGAGCGCAGAGAGCTTTTCTTGCATCAGCAGCTTCTCAATCGCCTTCAGCTCAAAATAACCTTTATGCCAAAGTAGCCTATTTTGGGGTGACGTGTTCTGCTCCCAGGGGCTACTCAGCACAGCCTTCTCAGGAGGAGAGAGCGTTACCCACGAAAATCTGCTGGAAGTTTCCCCTATTCTCTAGTGCTCCCACACTGTCGTAAATTTTATTAGTCTTAAACGCCAAACGCTATGCTAATGAAACATCAGCATTCCACATCTAACCTCTGCTGTTGGGAAGATGCATTTCATTTTTCAATTAAAAGCTGATTTTCGACGTTCAGCACTGTTCTGCATCCCCATTACCTCTTTAATTAATTTAGCATCTCTCAACCAGCAGTTGCTAAATTGCCCAAGAAGAGATGGGAAAACGAAACGGAAGCAGCTCGAGCCCAAGGTGAGCAGGCCTCTGGAGCGCCAGGAGACGCATGGCTATTTGAAGAGGAAAGCATTTATCTGACAACGCTTGGCTTAAACAGCAATTAGTCAGGAAGGAAAGACAAAGCCATTTAGAAGGGACAGTTGGCAGGCCCCAGGCCAGCGCCGGGGAAGATCTTCAGAACCCGATACTGCACTTTAACAGGAAGCCTTAATTAGTTCCTGGGGGAATCGGACAGAGAGGTTTCCTACGACCTTCTTATTTGCTTTCCTAGGGGTTTTGTTTTAGTTCCTTTTGTTCTTTAGAGCAACAGTTCCTCAAGGCCCATGTCAAAGGAGACATCCCCTAGTGGCCTGGGTGCTGCCGTGGACATCTGGGCCTGGGGCCCGCAGTGATCTGGACAAGAGTCTCGGGGTGACTGCAGAGGAGGAGGCACATTCAGAGGGGCCTCGTAGCCGCGCCCTCACTGCACCACCCTCCCCATGGAAGCTGCGCGTTAGCCACTCCCTGCTGATTGACCAGAAGAGCCCTGTCTTAGCAAGGCACTTTGGATCAATCTCTTTTGAAGAACCTAGAGCCCCACAAGCACCACCACTCAGTAAAGGGTCCACTTGGGTCATCGCCTCTCCCTGGAAGTCAGCTGAGGCCTGAAGACCTGAGGTTGTCGGGATGATGAGACACCCAGCGTCTGCATCCAGCATCTATGTGCTCCAGACACCCCACTGTGAGTGGAGGGAAATGCAGGCGCATCCCTCTGCCCTTCAGCTGGACCAGTGGTGCTCCCCCTGGCTGCACGTTAGAATCACCTGGGTTCAGACTCAGGATTCGGGATTCCATCCCCAGAGGTTCTGATTTACTGGGTCTGGGGTAGACCCAGACCTGGGGCGTTTTAGAAGCTCTGCAGGTGACTCCAATGCCCTCCCCTGCTGAGCAGCCCTATCCAGGTTAAGCCTCACCGCCTCCCACACGGAATTGGGCAGGGGAGGCGTCTATGCACAGCCCACTCCAACAGCCAGAGAGGAACTCCACAAAGCTCCATTCCTGTCCCTAGAAACCTGGTTCCCAATCAGCCTACAAGGTCCCTGCTATACGGGACTGCGATGTTAATGGAAGACCCGGTGCCCACCCCAAGGGCCTGGGACCACAGCAACATGAGGACAGGCAAGACTGCCAAACCCTTCACACCTGCAGGGAGCTGGACACATACCAGACTGTCTTAATTGGGCCAGATTTTTCTACCTTCAACCCTATTGCCTCCCTTCCTCAGAGATGGAGTCCTCTCCATTGCATGTTATATGTCATTGTGCTTTACATTACAAAGTATTCATTTTATTAATAATAATTATCCTGACTAGTATAATAATAATAATAATAGTAATAATAAGTATCCTGACTAGTACATCCCAGTACTGCACTCACCCTGACTACACAGTTGTGCTTGCAAAGAGCCCTCCGAAAGAGAGATGCGTCATTACGGGAAGGGCCCTGGTGTTTCTGGGAAGTCTTGCTGACAAGGGTCACAAATTATCCTTGCCTTCAAACATATTACCCACTGGCAAAGACCATCTCTCCTGACCTCTAGGGTCCCTGGCTTCAGGCTCTCCACAGATCCCCTCCCGCACTCTTCCTCCATCATGAACGTGAATTTCAGCCTGCATGACTGGGGGCCTGGCTCCCTCTCTGCTGAAGACGAATCCGGAGAATCATGCTGTCTGTCTGAAATCACTGTTCCCAAATCAGTAGAGAACACATTTATAACTGTGAAATTGCCCCAGACTAAAGCATTTCTTGCCAAAGGGATGCAGCATAATTAAACTGCAAACAATAGCAAAAAATTAAACTTTAATTTTTACTATCTTTAGAGGTGTCTGCTAAAAGCTTTCCTTTAAGTAGCTCACTTTTCCGGGGGATAAAATGGCACTAAGTGCTTTCACTAGTGGACATTTGGGGGTTTTTTTCTGGAGTAGATGTGAGAAATGTCAGATCTGCATCAACAATTAACACAAAATGAAAGCCTTTTGAATACTGAGTTTGTAGTTGGCTTTTTATTTATCTGTTCACACATAGAAGTGCCTACTATGTGCCAGACACTGGGAAAATGTGATCTGAACCAGAAACTGAGTTTAAAGTGATAATAAAAAGCAGCAGCTGGGAATAGGGATGAGTCCTCACTGAGAGGCGGGACCTTGGTCACCCTGGAAGGTCCCTTCTTCCTGAGCCTCTGTTTTCCCCTCTGCACCTGAGAAGCATGCGGGTCTGCTAATGCGTAAGCTCCTTTTCATTCATCCATTCCTCACTCATTCATTCACTCACCCCGGTGTTTTCAGAGCACTGACTCTGTCAGGCACTGCTCTCAGTTCTGGGGTTCAGTTGCACACAGAAGGGACAGACTCCACCACCTCCCAGAGCCTACATGTGATGAGGAAATGGACCATACGCAAGAGGAATGAAGAACACAGGCGCCATATTGGAGCATGGAGCAGGTCAGGGAGAGAGACGAGGCAGGAAGAGGGGATGTAAAAGGATTGGGCAGGGAGGGCACAGGATGTGTAGAGAGACTGGACGGTTGCCTCTGGAGCTCCCCCTTGGGGTTGTGCCCCACCCTTGCTCCACATCACCTCATCCAGTGGTCATTTCTCAACCCATCTCTCCCTTGACCACCCCATAGCCTTCGGCAGGTGGGTCTGGTCCTCCTGAAAGACCTTCTTCGTTTGGCTTCCAGGGCGCTACCATCTCCTGGTTTCCTCTCTTCTTTTCTGGCTGTTCCTTCGTAGTCTCTTTTGTGGGTTCCTCCTCCTCTCCATGACCCTGGCATGCCAGAGATCCTAGGGGCTCTGCCTCTGACCACTTCTCCCTCCAGCATCACTTACTCACTAGGTGGTCTCATGCAGGCTCTGACGGCTCCCACATTTATATCTCCAGCCAGGATCCTCCCCTGAGCCAATGGGTTCCGTGACTTCTGTGTATTAAGCACATCTTTTTATTCTGATGCTTTGACATCTGGGGACTTGTTGACCCTGGAGGGACTGCTCCTCCCAGGTCTATCCAATTCCTCGAGATAGTAAATGATTGAGTGCATTTTTCATATGTAAACCAACCAATCCAGAGTCCACACCCCCAACCACCTGCTCTATCTGGCTGTCTCACACTGGGGGACACTAGCCCCCTGCCATAGTCACCCCAGGTGCAGGTACCAGGCCCAGAGCCCACTAAAATTACTCAAACGAGCCAACCCTAAACCTGCTTGCTTTGCCTCACCTGCTTCTTCCTGTGGAAATCACAATAAAGGCTTTTGGCCATGTTTTCTCCTCACTCCCTCTGCTTCTGACCAGCCCTGGTGCTTCTCCATGTGACCCCCATTGCATGGTGTGCCCCCTTCTCTTGGGAACTGTGAGTCACAAACTATCTTTTCAACAGCAATCATGTCCCAATCTGTAGGCTTCATCACACCTGAAAAATAATAAAACCCACATTTTAAGTCAATCTATTCTGAATGTCAAGTTGACACTTTTATCAGTCATATCAGTGCTTGACAACCCACTCCAAATCTTAATGATCTAAAAAATCTGTTTGCTGTGATCCTGTGGATGAGTGATTTGAGCTAGGCTCAGCTGGGCAGTTCTTCTGTTGGGGTCACTCCTACAGAGGCCATCATCCAGCAGCCCAACAGGATTGGAGAGACGAAGGTGGCCTCACTCATGTGGCGGGTGCTTGGTGCTGGCTAATGGGCAAAGAGTCTGGGAGCCTCAGCCAGGAGAGCTCCTTTCTGTTCCACATGGACTCTGACCCTCCTGTGGGCTAGACTGGGCTTCTTCATGGCCATCTCAGCACCTCAGGGCAAGTTCCTAAGACAGTAAGAGCAGAAGCTGCAAAGGCTCCTGAGGCAAAGGCTCTGATGCCACACGTCACTTCTGCATTTTGTTGGCCAAAGCAAGTCTCGAGACCAGCCAGACTCAAGAGTTGAGGAGACAGACCTCTTGATGGAAGGAGCAGCAAAGGCCCATTGCAGAAGGCCGTGGATTCAGGGAAGGGAGGCATTGCAGTCACCACAGCATCTCCAATGTGGCTCAACTCAACATGCCCTAATATGTCTAAAACTGAGCTCTGATGTTCATCCCAACCAGCCCCTCCCGCAGCTGTCTTCTTCCCATTAGGGGTAGCTCCATTCTTTCGGGAATTCAGGCCACACCTTAGTATGATGCTTGACTCCTCCCCTTCACTCACACCTCACATCAATCCAGCAGCAAAATCTGTTTCAAAATCTTCAAAATGAACCAAGAATGTATCCATTTCTCACAATGCCCATTGCCACCAACTTGGTCCAAGCCTCCAGTCTCTCCAAGCTGGATCATCCCAGCCATCCCCCTTCTAGAGCAAACGTCCCCTGTTCAGTGGTGATTACTGCTGACAGAACCTGCGGATTCTTGTTCTATTGGCTTTGCATCTCACCAGACTCATTGCATCCCATCTCATCTTCAGCAGTTCCAAGCAACCCATTTCTATGCCCTATGGCCTCAAATGTCTTCACCAAATTCTTAGCAATGGCTGATGAGGTGTCAACATTCTGTCCTGAGATCTAATTATTTGAAAGTCATCTTTCAAACCCATGGTTTCCAGAATGTTTTGATACTTCACTCCCATCTGTTAAAGAAGAAATGAGTATAGTCTCCTAATGATGTATATTTATTTCTTGATTAAATCTACATATCAATGACCAAATTAATACATAGCTATGTGCTAGATATTATTAACCAGACCCTCCAGACCTGTGCCCCACCCTTCTCCTGGTTCTGTACCTGGAACACTGTCCAGCATGGACTATATCAACAGCCCCCACATCTTTCGGCTTCCATTGAGCAGCCCTCAGGGAGCCTGGAAGATGCGAGAGAAGAAACAGTATGAGGCCAGGATACTACTTCCCAGCTACCTCCCTGAGGGATGTCATGGCCTTCACCTGCCCAGCTCCTCTCTGGAGATCCCTGGGTGCTGCCTATGCCTATGGTTTCTCGACACCCTGACCACATCTCCTAAAGGGACCCTTTGTCATGGGGTCCCAAGAAGAAGTGTATGGCTCACAAAATTAGAATAATTCAATAAGAGTTTAGTAAATGCACTGTTTATAGTGATGAGAGCAGGATGGAGAAGAACCACAGTGGATTTCACAGTGACTCAGGGCTTGTTGCCGAATCACACTCACTAGACCCACCAAACAGGGAGAGTGGACCTGAACCCCGAAGGGCAGAATTCTGCAGAGAGGCTGCCTGGAGAGGAGCAGGGCCCTCAAGTGGAGGAAGTCAGCCACCCGATGCAATCCCCTGGAAGGAGGGGAGTGAGCCAGAGGAATAACTACCATGTCCTCCCACTCCTTCCTCTTTCCAAAAGCCAGCCAGGGCTCCCCACTGCCCAATCCCAACAAGAGACCAGAGGGTGGGGGCCCAGACAGAGCTCACATAGGGTGGGGGCGGAGGGGCAGAAGTGAGAGTCCTTCTGAAGGGGAAAAGGCATCCAGCATTGCCTTTATTCAAGGCTCCTCGGATCATCTCGATGTTGAGGGCACCGCCTCTTCCCTGCAGGAACTCCCACGGATAAAACGTATATTATGGACATACAGAAATTACCAAGTGTAATTTCTGCAGAGTAAAGATAAGTATCGACGGATTGATGGATGTTCTGGTGTTTTCTGACCACACTTGGGGCTGGTGTTGTGCACCTTCCAGATGCACGCACCCCACTTGGAGGACCCCTCTGATACGGGGCCTGCTGGGGTCAAGAGCCAGGAAGGCAGGTGAGGAGTTGAGAATCCAGCCACCACCCGCTCCCTGGAGGTCCTCAGCTCCGAAATTTGAGCCCAGCAGCCCTCTGCTCAGAGGCTGATCTCTTTTGATCAGAGCTTATCTGCCACACCGCCCTCCTGTGCTGGTCAGACATCTCTCTGGGGGAAGGAGTGCACAGGGAAGCTTCATATGACCCGTCCAGCCGCTGGTCAGTCCCTGCACACAGCTAGGGCACTTCAGAGATGATGTAGGAGTTGCTTTCCTGGCCTCATCAGGTTCCACTCACCTTACCGCGTGCATCTGCCAGTGAAGAGATTTCCCTGATTGTCTATGCACAGCCGGCTAGGGGAGCAGTAGGCCACTTGGTCACATGCACGGGAAGGCCAATGATCTCTGCAACCATCCTCAAGCTCAAGGGATTGAGCTGAGTCAGCCCTGTGGCTCAGACAGGCATGCGCTCCTGTTCCACCACTGGAGTAAGGGAAGGCGCATGAGTTTCTTATGGCTGCCAAAACAAATCACCACGAGCTGGGTGGTTTAAAACATAGAATCTACACTCTCATAGCTCTGGAGACTACAAGTCTGAAATCAAGGTATCGTCGGGCCAAGCTCTCTCCAAAGGCTCCAGAGGAGGATCCTTCCTCGCCTCTTAGCTGCCAGTGGCTGCCGGCATTCCTTGGGTGATGGCTGCATCACTCCAACCTCCGCCTCAGCCTTCATGTGAGCACCTTCCCTGGTGTGTCTGGGTCTCCACGTGGCACTCTCCTCTGTGTCTCTTCGTATAAGGACACTCATCCTGTTAGACCAAGGGCCCATCCTACTCCAGGATGACCTTGTTTTCACATACACACTAATTACATCTGCAAAGACCCTATTTCCAATAAGAACATTAGGAGGTACCAGAGGTTAGGACTCCAACATACTCTTTGGGGACATAATTTAACCCACTGCAGAGGGGTGCAAGGCAACAGGTGGCTCTTCAAAAATGAACGTGAAGAGTATGATTTGGGCGCCACCAAACACCTAGGAGTGTCCTTTTGTCTGGACTTCTTCCCACAGGGGACACTCCAACTGCACCCAAGAGACAATCTGGAGTCCAGTGAACTCTCCTCTCTAAGGAGCCCAATTTAAGAGAACACCTTTTCTAACACGTGTTCTATTACATGGTATTAGAGAAAAAGATTTGCCTAAAAGCCCCAGGAATCGCTATAAAGGTTTCAGAACAAAGCATTTAATTACCTTTCACACACTATGGCAATTTTTACTTTAAAACGCCTTCTGCATTAATATGAATTCCTCCTGAACACCCCTGGTAAAAATAACCTTGTAAAAAGCATCTCTCTGAGGCAAATAATCAGAGTCTATCCCGCGGTTACACCATCTGCAAACCTCCCTCGTTAGCCCCCACACAAATGTATTTAAGAAGCGGTTTCAAATGCATAAAACCAGGAAATAAGAAGTCACTTCCTCACCGAGGTCCAGCCAAGGAATATATTAAGGATCTTCAAATCCGGACTTTTCTGAAATCTCTCAAATTCCTGCTTTCCATGGAGAAATTGATAAGTTCACCTCTGTGTCCCCATCCTATAAGCCAAAAGAAAATGAATGAATTTTCTGAAGAGTTCAACTGAGTTTCATATAAAGAGCATCAAAGTTCAAAGTCTTTATAAAACAATGTCAACACCAATTTCCAAGAGAAGAAGGAGATATCCAAGTGTCAAAAAAAATTATATCTAGGAGTCCCTGATAAAAAGGAGCATAGTATAGAGAAGAGGACAAAAATGTTGAGAATATTGGTTTTGACTGTCTTTGTTAAATATTCTCCGCCATAGGGTCAGCATGGATCCAGAGGGATCTTCCCGCAGGTTTACCCAACATTCACTCCACGTTCACTCACCTCTCCAGGGGAACGACTCACAGATGGTTCACCAACACCAGGAGAGGTCAAAATACTCAAACTCATAAAGCAGACCTGAAAAATCTTGCTAAGGTCATGTTTATTGTTAAAGATTGTTTTTTAATTTTTCCTTTTTCTCCCCAAAGCCCCCCGGTACACAGTTGTATATTTTTAGTTGTGGGTCCTTCTGGTTGTGGCATGTGGGACACCGCCTCAGCATAGCCTGATGGGCCGTGCCATGTTCGCGCCCAGGATCCAAACCAGTGAAACCCTGGGCCACCAAAGGGGAGCGCGTGCAAACCCAACCACTCAGCCACAGGGCCGGCCCAAGGTTATGTTTAGATATGAAAATATTTCATAGATTTATAAGTCAATGTGAAAAATTTAATATGCAAATATTATACATAGGTCAAATAATTTGGTTTGAAAATATAACCAAAATATCTAAGGTAGCGATGCCAAATAAAGCTGAAAGAGAACAAGATAGCAGCTCATGGTTGGAGAAATGAAGAGAGATGAAGGCGCCTGCAACGACACCTGGATGAAAACAGAGAAGGAGGGGCAGATTAGGAAGAGGAATGTTGAGCTTGGGATCAGCTTGGAAACCAGACAAATGAAGTTAACAGAGCAATTAACTGAAGCACCCAATAAACAAGGCAACTACCTGACAGCCCAGGGAATAATTTAGAAGCAAACACGACACTGTGTCTCCATTTCGTGCAGATCAGCCACAAAAAGGTGCTCGTGTTGTCACATTTCAGCCAAATGAAACACCAGGAGACCATAAGAGAGGTGATGAGAGAGCGAAATAGTCCATCGAGTGATGAAAGGCTAATATAGAACCTATCCATTCCGTTGTTTATCACATTTGACAACAAATTGAATCCAGGAAACAGAAATGGTAACAAAACTAACACACTTCATTAGGGGGGAAAGCTTAAAGCCTGTGTGGAACAGCTCATCTGCCCAGGTTCAATTTCTTCTGAGATCTTTGCAGAAGCTATGGCGATTGGAGAAGGAAAAGATTGTGAGCTTCAGAGAATTACGAGATTCGTCGGGGTTTAAAATTTGCCAGCGAGAAGTCCTATGCGACAGAAAATGGAGCTTCAGAGGCTGGCACAAGCAACAACAAACGATGCAAGCATCCAGCCGGAGGGAGGGAGCTCATAATGAGATATGTACCCAAATTGTTCAGTTGCTGCCTGGCGGGGAAGCAGAAACTTGGAGTGCAAATTAAAGGACATTGGGATAATGAGGACAGGAGAGTCACCTTGCATTTGCAAAGTGACTCATTGAGGAAGCCGATGAACAGCAGCACAGAGACGTGAAAACAGAGTTCATCCCAGTTCAGGAGAAAACCGTGTTTAATTGCGAGGGAATTAGGAAAAGATTCTCATAAAAATATATCTCCTAAGACAAAACCCCATTTTCAACTTAAATAGACTTTTACGAACCGCATTAAGTATCATGGCTGTCGGAAGAGAAATCCCACAACACAGCGAGAGGCAGCATCAGTTAAATTCAGAAGCCAGGGATTTGGAGATCTGAATCATCAAGGTGTCTTCATAAAGTGTCCTCTCTACGAAATACACAGGCACAGAGAGTCTACAAGTTTCCAGGAATTTGCTCCTTAATTGTATTTGTTTGGTGGAGAAACAATCTTCCCGGGAAAGAAGGGCAGATTGCTAACTCCAGAGAGTCGCTTGGGCTTGGGGGTCGGTTGGTTTGTTACACTGCTGTCCCGCAGATAATCTGTGGTTCATTGACCTGTGTTTGTCCCCAGAGCTGAAAGAGGCTGCTGGGAATGGGCCATCGCCTCCTCCCCATCCCCACCAGGTGGCCGCGCTTTGCCTGTGACATCTGAGCTCCGCGTCCCAGCATCTCATAAAGTTTTCAAGTTGAGTTGCTGGGCCCAAAGTGCAAGTTGCCTGAACCCCTAGAGGATAAGACCCATCAGACTCTGTTTTTGTTTTGAAATTTGGGGGTCGGAGAGAGACACAAGCAAGCAGCACCGCCCTGGATCTCTCCCCTGGAGATTGAAGTTGGAGCGTTCTGTGGGCCCTGCCAGGAGCAGGGGCAAGCGCCCAGCCCCAGCCAGACATGAGGGGCGCCGACTGCTCCCCACGTTGGCGCAGCCTGGGAGGGGCACCCTCTGCTCCGGACCAGCAGGGGTGGAAGGCAGCTTCGCATCAAGACAGAGTGGGAAGAGGTGGTTTCAGCCACCCTCTCCTCTACTCGCTCGGGGTTTGGAGCCACTTCACAAGCTGCAGGGCATGTGCTGTGCAACATTAACTGTGCGCCAGAGCCCGGAGGGAAGCAGGTGTGGGGTCAAACTGATGCAGAGGTTTGCAACCATGAGCTCCCCCAAGGAGACATTTGGGCACTAAATGGACCTTGCAGCAACAGGAGGGGAGGGTAAGACACAGCTCCCCTCCAGCTGTGCGCTGCGTGGGGGGGCGTTCGTGCACACTCGCTCCACGCGACCGTGGCTGCACTGTCCTCCCCAGCCTGAGCTGCGGGCTAGTCACAGGTACGCCGCTACGCCGCGAAGAAAGAATTCTGTTTAGAAAAAGTTGCAAAATGCTTCACCCCGTTGGCCATTCCAAAGCACATCCACGTCTTTTAGTCTCTGAGAAAGCCAGCACAGACTTCCCTTCACTTATTTGAACACAGGATCTGTCTTAAAGCACAGTATGATGAATAAATGAGGACTCGTGCCTCCCCTGGGCCCCCTCCCTCAGTAAAAATGAGCTTTACTGAATTTGCATCCCTAAGTGTTTTCATTCAACAACAAAAACAAAACAAACAGAGATAAAATCTTCAAGTTTTGAAAACGAAAAACAAGCCAATATACTTCTGCTTTCTTGCCTGTGGTTGTGTTTTCACACGTCGGGCAGAAGCCACGGGGGTCCCCTCCCAGGGCCCACCCCTGGTCAGAGCTGGCTAGGTTTGGGGTTAGCAAAGCAACTTTCTGAGATGGCAACCTGGACCCTGCCGGGAGCACCTACAGCACTGGGGCATCTTCCCGAAATCCTAATGTCATATCTCAACTGCCATCATTCGTGATTCACGTCTAATTAAACTCTTAACCTCATGGTTCACTTTGAAAATCCATCCAGGCCACACAGTGAGCATGGGGCTCTTTGCTTTGGACTCTGCCCTCCACTGTGCAAAAGCAGATGACCCCCTTCCTTGGAAATCCAGAGCCACTGCTCCTGCCGTGCTGCCCACAGCCCCCAGTCTGGGCCTCGGCGGGGGCGGCATCCTGCCCACCACTGTAACCAGCACCACAGGCTGTCCTGCACGCCGACAGTCACTGTGCACACATCACAGTTCTCAGCAGCCTTTCCCCCATAATGCTTGAGGGAAGCAGCAGCCCCTGCCCTCGGGGTCAGGAGTAACAGAGGCAAGGGGAGGCCCGGGCAACCAATAACGTAAGGGGGCTTGGAGAGCCTGTCTTGGGACCGGTGAGGCTGGGGCCACCTCACAGGAGAGAGTGTTAGCAGGAGGGGCCATGCCGGTCCAGGAGTGCCCATGCCCCAGCCGGGAGGAGTTAGCCGACAGTTGGTGTAGGAGGTAAGGCAGAGCGGACGCATGCAGCAGCCTCCAGGAGAGAGAGGATGGTGCTCGGGGTCAGTGACGCTGATGGGCAGCTCAGCTTCTGAATGTGCAAAAGGGCAACACGCCAGGCCTGCCTCTCGCTCCGTCCTCCACCACTGCGAGGCCTTCAAAGCAGAGAAGCCTGGGCGTCCTAGGGAGGGTTCAGCACATCCAGAGGGCAGCTGGCCAGGGAACTCCACAGCCAGGAGATGGTACTGCCCACAGGCCTGACCCAGCGACTACCCAGCGAGCCAGAGTCCACCAGGGAGGCCTGCCCCTGCAAGCAGGGCGCCCAGGCTTCTCTGCGGCCTTGAGCAAGTGACCGCCCCAGAGGGTCAGCTCCTACTAGAAAAATGGACACAACAATAATATCAGTGAGAGCCCCTCAACATTGCTGACCAGCTCAAGTGAGAAAACACGCACGAAATACTTGGGAAACTGTGCTACTGCTCAAGCAGCAATTACAGGAGATGCAAAACCAGCTGGCTGCCCGCTCGCAGCCACTCTCCTCAGGGCTGTGTGGGACCCCGCACTTCTTCAGGGATGCAGCCTTTCCCCCTGGCCTCTCTGGTGGGCTGTTACCCAGGCTGAGTCTCTGCCTGCCTGGTTCTGGGACCCCAGGGTGGGCACAGGGCCTTGGTAAGCTGATAAGGGCCCATAAAGACACCAGGTGGCAATCCCTGCAGCCTGTCAATGTGACCTTAAGTGGCAAAGACTTTGCAGACATGATTAAATTAATGGTCTTCAGATGGGGAGATTATCCTGGATTATGTGGGTGGACCCCAAGTGCCATCACAACTGTCCTTAGGAGGGGCGGCAGAGGGAGATTCCACAGCACGCTCAGAGGAGAAGGTGGTGTGACCAGAGAGGCAGAGACTGGGGTGATGCAAAGAATGCCTGGAGCCCCCAGACACTGGAGGAGGCAGGAAGGACCCTCCCCTAGCGCCTTCACGGGACCCCAGCTCTGCGGATACTTGGATTTCAGACTTCCGGCCTCCACAAGTCTGAGAGGGTAAACTTCCATTGTTTTAAGCTGCTCAGTTTGTCGTGATTCGTTACAGCAGCCACAAGAAGAACTACAAGCCTGAGCTAGGCCAGTCAGAGTCCCGTCTGGCTTTTTCAAACTGAAACCAGGAGAATTTTTTCCCTTGTCGAGTGTCCTGGCTGGGAGGATTAAGGACCGAGCCTCCTAAGCCAGCGTCCCTCCCGCTGCATGAAATAAAGCTCGTTTACAGTAGGAAAGAAGGAGGTCACGGCTTAAGAGAAGCAAAACCAGACGTGAGAAGAATTAACAGTGACCCCTGAGGGCAGCTTCCCGAGGTTTGCCTGCAGCCAGGGTGCTCTCCTTGGATGCTTAAGCCAGTCCGTGCTGGGTTTCTCGACAAGGAGCTCCGATTCACAGACCGCTCATGCAGAGAACTTTAGACCTGAGCGATCAGACCCGCTTTCTGAAGACAAGCACGTCCCTGCCTGAGAGGAGGGCTGTGCCCTCGCACAGTGGCCATCTGCCCTTACAGAACCGAGCAGGAGCAGAGCAGGGAGTGTGTGTGTGTGTGAGTGTGTGTGTGTGTGATTTCTATTTTTACGTCTTAGACAACCTTTCTGGCTGGGGAGGGTCTGCCCCTCCCTGAGCTACACAATCCTTGGAGACAGCAGGGGCCCAGCAGAAACACGCCTGTGACGTGCGAACTAGCCATCCCAGAGCCGGATCTCCTCTACCCGGCCAGCACACCCAAGAGGCACTGTTCCTCCACCTTCCTCATCCCAGGGCCAGGTGCCAGGCAACTGGGGATCACCCCCATAGCCCAAAGCCCCCCAGAATGATTCAAACCTGCCAGTCCTAAGTGTTCACCCCTCCCTGCCTTGCCTGTCCCTCAAAAACCCCAACAAAGCCCATCGCCTGGGCTCCCCTCATTCCTGCTTCTGCCCCCTGACCCCCTGGGGCTTCCCCGTGTGGCCTGGCGTGCCCTGGTGTGCCCCATCTCTAGGACCCATGAGACTAATCTGTGTCTTCCTGAGCCTCTCCTCTGTCTCCTTAGCCACACCTGACTGACCATCTCATAAAAACACAAACAAAAGCCCTGCCCAGCAATGCGAGCAGGCAGGGACACCACGAGGAGCCCGGGGGTGAGTCAAGGGCGTGAAGGAGGGAAGGACACAGGCAACCGATACAAAGGAAGACAGTATGAGGAATGGGAATTCAAGAAATGAAATGCCTTTTACTCAAGCAAAGAGAGTGGGCAATGAATGAGGGTCTATTTGCTCTTTATGGAGTCTAAAAATGCCTAAGTGTGAATGCATCCTCTCCTATTTTGTTTAAAATGAAAACTGAGATTCTAGAAGTTTCCAGAATGACAATCAGTAGGCTGTAACCCAGACACCAAGTCTATCTTGGGCAAAGTGGAAGGAATGGCATGTATTTTAAACATATATAAAGTAAAAAGTCTTACCAGTAAGCTGATAGGGTGGTCGTCCCATAAGAGGCTGTCTTTTCTTCCCTGTCCACTGGGAAGACTCTTGGCTTCCAGGATGGGTGGGAAAGGAAACTCGGCCTGCTCCCCCTACAGTTCCCAGATGGGGACCACTGGAGGTGTCTGAGCAGCTGCACCCTCATGCAGAGTCCAGAAGCAGGGAGACGTTGGGACCTCCCAAGTTCAAAGAACCAGTCCCCAAGTCACATGCAATCACGTAGACTTTGGGGGGCTTCAGAAAGTGTCCTTTCAGGACCCTCACCCTCACAGACCGTGTCTTATTTGTTCCCTGTTATAGACCAAGAGCCTCACGCAGCACCCAATATGAAGACGTGCTCACAAATACCTGCTGAAAGGTTGAAACAAGAAGAAGAAGACAGCTTGTTCTAATAGCAGAGAGAAGAAAGAAAATGTAATACTTGGAGTAACATTCTTTGTAATCCCCAGCAATCAACAACTACAGAGGCAGAGGACCAAGACCACAGCACCTCGGCTGCCCAAGAAGCCTGGAGTCCTGGATGCCTGGCAAAGAGCAGCCTGCTTTTCTCCATGGGAACTCCAAGAAATTGGCCCCCCTGGAACCCTCACAAAGCCCCCTCTCGGCCTTGTGTTCATCTGCTGAGAACAGGAAGAATGGAAAACAGCAATTCTGACTCATCCTATTGATTGCAGCGTCCTTCACAAAAGGCAAAGTAGGTGCTAGCAGCATGTTGTAATGCCTTATTCATAAAACTCCATAGTGAGAAGGAAGTAAGTACACAATTTTGCTGCATGATGGAGGGCAATACAGAGCTATTTGCAGCTAGTTTGGTTGTTAATATTCATTGAAATGGGGCAGGATGAGCTGCCCCTGTTAGGATAATGGTCCGTGGGTCCCAGAGAAGCAGAATTCTCTACGTTCCACTTTCCTTTGATTTTAAATGATGACAATGCCAGGAAATGCTCATTTCAAGATGGCTTTCGGTTGTTAAATTTAATTCTAGATCATGCAAAGATAAAGAAAACATGTAACCTCAGGTACAAGCAAACAGCATCCAGACAATTCCAAGGGCCAACTCAGAGAATTCATCCTCCCAGCCTCTCAAATGTGTCAGGACCACGCAAATGAAGGGGGAGGATGGCAATTTTCTGGCGGATCAAGTTACCCAGTCATCATCATTCCTGCACAACCTTCCTGGGACTAAGAGAAAGGCCGGAGAAAGATCTGCACTCTAGTGTATGCTGTTTACCAGCGTATTAGCTTCCCGTGGCTGCCATAACAAATGACCAGAAACTGGGCGATTTAAAATAACAGAAATGTGTTCTGTCAGAGTTCTGGAGTCCACAAGTCCAAAATCAAGGTGTGGGCAGGGTGGGTTCCTTCCAGAGGCTCTGACAGAGAATCTGCTCCAGGCCTCTGTCCCGGCTTCTGGCGGCTGCCGGCGGTCCTTGACATCACTTGGCCTGTGGCTGCATCACTCCAGTCTCCACCTCCAGCTTCACATAGGTCTCTCCCATGTCTCTGTGTGTCCTCGTCTCTCTTTACAAGGACACCAGCCATTGGGTTTAGGACCCACTAAATCCAGGATGACCTCATCTGACATAACTACATGTACAAAGACTGTACTTGCAAATAAGGTCCCGTTCACAGGTGCTGGGTGCTAGGACTTGGACAGATCTTTTGGGGGGATACTTTTCAACCCACCACCACCTGCATTTACAAAAATGTGCCAGCAAAGGCAAGGGTGGGCCAGCCGTGAACTCTCACCCTTAGACATCCATACTTTGATGAAGCCTTTGCTCACAGTGAATGCCTTTGCCAGTATTTTTTTTCTTTCAAAGATTGGCACCTGAGCTAACAAATGTTGCCAATCATTTTTCTTCTTCTTCTTCTCCCCAAAGTACCCCAGTATCTAGTTGTATATTGTAGTTGTAGGTCCTTCTGGTTGTGCTGTGTGGGACACCGCGTCAGCATGGCTTGATGAGCAGTGCCGTGTCCGCACCCAGGAACCGAACCTGCGAAACCCTGGGCTGCCGAAGTGGATCATGTGAACTTAACCACTCAGCCACAGGGCTGGCCCCTTGCCAGTATATTTTTATTAACACAGAACTTACTAAGTACCAAGCACTGCACTAAGCTCTTGGCCCACGTCCCCATTTAGCATAAATGCATCTAGAACATCAATCTTCCACTTTGATATGAATCAAGTGTCTGAGAGGATCTTTTCCTAAGTGTGAGCACAGAGAAGATGAGGTTCCTGGTGGGGACAGGGGGGCTCAGGAGAAGGCCCTATAAAGGGCATGTGGAGAAACCAAGACAGAAGCCCTGACCTCAACATGGCTCCTGAGACAAGTCATGTGGACAAGGCACAGCCAAGCAGATTCCATCCAGAAACTTCTCCCAGCAAGCTGTTGCTCGGGCCCAGCTCACTCTGTCCTATTCTGGAAGCATGAATGGTGGGAAGGGAGTGGAAAGACCAGACTCCCTCACAAGGATTTACAGGCGTCTGCCCAGCAGAAGACCAGGGACACAATGAGTCTGCCTCCAGGTTATTTAAGAAGACCCCATCAGCAGGGTGGCACGGGATGTTGCTGTCAATTTTAACCTCCACATGCGTGAAACTGACGTACTTGACAAAAGGAATCCACACCTGTATGGGTGTCACCAAAACAAGTAATCACGAGAATAATCTGCTTCAAAACTTTGATAAATCAGGTGGAAAAAAAAGCATAAGTGCAGGAAGACAATTTAACGTACAATCTAACAGAGGACAACAGCAGAAACAGACTTTTTAAAATTCATAATAAATATGTTCATAATTCCATGATAATATATTTGAGAACCTGGATTTAATGGGCAATTTTCTAGGCAAATACAAATTATAAAGCTGACCTGAGAAGAACTAGAAAACCTAAACCAGTGGCTCTCAAACTGGAGTGTGCGTCAGGATCACCTGAAGTCTAGTTAAAACACAGATGGCTGGGCCCACCCAGAGTTGCTAATTCAAGAGGTCTGTGGGCAGGTGGGGTGGGAGTTTCCAAAAATGTGCATTTCTAACAAGTTCCCAGGTGACGCTGATGCCGCTGGTGCAGGAAACACACTTGGGAACCAGTGTCTAAACACTAAGTCCCATGAGACCAAGGATCTTGGCTATATGGACACAGTCACTATAATTGGTTCAATTAATAAACGAATGAATAGTTCAATATTAGGAAATTGAATATAGTTCATTATTATAAGAGAAAATCCATGTGCTCTAGGATCTTTAATGTCTATACGGGTTTTGTAGCTGGAGGAGACACTCATACTCTTTAAAATGTAATTCTCAAGGTACTGAACACAGTACCTTATAAATAAAACTTAGACAATAATTGCTCTTAAGCAATGTTTAAAAATGAAATTATTTCAATTTCCGTAAATTATTTGAATTATGTCTACAAAAAAATGATGGACTATCTGGAAGCCTTCAGGCACGTAAAAGGCAAAAAAACATTCACGAGTAGGATGATTATATAAGTTATTACTGCATCCACTCGGTCCAAGCGTGAATATTAACAGCAGGGGTTTAAGTGACTTCGTTATATGTAGTCTGAATCTCGTCAATGTTACAAAATCTTACAAGATGACTTGTTTTTCTACCTTCCTAGGTTTAGAACCCAAAAGGAAGAAGGGAAAGAACATCCCGGTCTAGCCAACGCTGTGGGTCCTGGGCTGCTGGTCTACTGATCCATGGCCCGGACAGAGACCAGCCATGCCTCGGAGGCGGGTGGAGCAGCCTGCCATCCCGGGCGTGGCTGGACTGTGAAGCCTTCACTCTGGACATCAGGCAGGCTTGTCACGCTCAGACCTTTCGTGGAAGTTTGAATCTTCCAAATCCTAATGTTCTTCAAGGGGTGTGTTCTTAATTCCCCTTGGCCATCACTATACAGCATGTGTCCCATCCCTGGTACCTGTGACTGGTGTGTTAACATGATTGGAAACACGCATAGTTCACTGACATCCTATTACAGTGAACAGAATCACTCAGTTTTGCCTCCCGGTCAAGGGTCTCAGGTGAAAGGGACTTTGACTAACACTGTTTTCCATAGGCGGCAGGTTCTTCTGTTGCATTTGCTACTGTTACTCTCAGCGAGCACTAGAGAGGAGATGAGGACAAACCACGCCGAGACTGTCTTCACTTGTAATGACATGCCATTCAAATCAAACCGTTTTTTGTTTCCCAGTGTTTCCCCAAAGCCTATTTTAAAATGTCTTTTCCAATCCCCATCAAAGCTCCAACAACATTTTTCACAGAAATAAAACAAAGAATCCTAAAATTTATATGGGACAACAAAAGACCCCGAATAGCCAAAGGAAT
This sequence comes from Equus przewalskii, assembly GCF_037783145.1. Classification (NCBI taxonomy): domain Eukaryota; kingdom Metazoa; phylum Chordata; class Mammalia; order Perissodactyla; family Equidae; genus Equus; species Equus przewalskii. The sequence continues at coordinate 3,301,312 of NC_091831.1, forward strand.
CCTGAGGAAAAACAACAAAGCTGGAGATATCATACTCCCTGATTTCAAATTATGCTACAAAGCTATAGTAACCAAAAGGGCATGGTACTGTCCCCAAAACAGACACACAGATCAGTGGGACAGAATCAAGAGCCCAGAAATGTACCCACACATCTATGGACAGCTAATTTTCGACCAGGGAGCCAGGAACATACAGTGGAGAAAGGAGAGTCTCTTCAATAAATGTTGTTGGGGAACCTGGACAGCACATGCAAAAGACTGAAAGTAGGCCGTCATCTTACACCATAAACAAAAATTAACTCAAAATGGATTAAAGACTTGAATGTAAGACCTGAAACCATGAAACTTCTAGAAGAAAACATAGGCAGTACGCTTTTCAATACCAGTCTTAGCAGCATATTTTCAAGTACCATGTCTGACTGGGCAAGGGAAACAACAGAAAAAATAAATAAATGGGACTACATCAAACTAAAAAGCTTCTGCACAGCAAAGGAAACCATCAACAATATAAAAAGACAAGCTAACAATTGGGAGAGGATATTGGCAAACCATATATCTAATAAGCGGTTAATATCCAAAATATATAAACTCACACATCTCAACAACAGAAAAACTAACAACCCAAGTCAAAAATGGGCAAAAGATCTGAACAGAGATTTCTCCAAAGAAGATACACAGATGGCCAACAGGCATGTGAAAAGGTGCTCAACATCATTAACTATCAAGGAAATGCAAATCCAAACTACAATGAGATATCACCTCACTCCTGTCAGAATGGCTATAATTAGCAAGACAGGAAACAAGTGTTGGAGAGGATGCCGAGAGAAGGGAATCCACATACACTGCTGGTGGGAATGCAAACTGGTGCAGCCATTATGGAAAGCAGTATGGAGTACCCTCAAAAGATTAATAATAGATCTACCATACAATCCAGCTATTCCACTGCTGGGTATTTATCCAAAGAACATGAAAACACGAATGCATAAAGATACATGCATGCCTATGTTTATCACAAAATTATTCACAATAGCTGAGACTTGGAAGAAACCTAGGTGCCCATCAAGGGACGAATGGATAAAGAAGATTTGGTGTATATACACAATGGAATACTACTCAGCCATAAGAAATGATGAAATCCGGCCATTTGTGACAACGTGGATGGAACTTGAGGGCATTATGCAAAGTAAAATAAGTCAGAGGGACAAAGTCAAACACCATATGATCTCACTCATAAGTAGAAGATAAAAACAACGACAAACAAACACATAGCAACAGAGATTGGATTAGTGGTTACCAGCGGGGAGGGGGGAGGGAGAGGGTGAAAGGGGTGATTAGACACATGCGTGTGGTGATGGATTGTAACTAGTCTTTGGGTGGTGAGCATGTTGCAATCTACACAGAATTCGAAATATAATGATGTACACCTGAAATGTATAGAATGTTATAAACCAATGTTACTGCAATAAAAATAAATAAGTAAATAAATAAATAAAAATATGTCTTTTCAGGGCCAGCCTGGTGGCGTAGAGGTTAAGTTTGTGCACTTTGGTTCGTTGGCCTGGGGTTCACGGGTTCAGATCCCAGGCACAGACTTGTGCACTGCTCATCCAGCCAGGTTCTGGTGGCATCCCATACACAAAAAATAGAGAAAGATTGGCACAGCTATTAGCTCAGGGCCAATCTTCCTCAAAAGAAAAAAAATCAGAGTCTTTTCTTGTGCTGTTCCCTTTTCCTGAAGCATCTCACCTCCTCTCTCCCCATGTCCCAACCCTGCCTCCCTGAAGCCGTGCACCCCACGAGGAGAGACACAGCCTGTCTTGTTCACCATTACATTCCTGGGGTCTGGCCCAGTGTCTGGCCCTTACCAATGCCAAGTAAACATTTTTTGGATGGATGAGAAAGTGACTGACATACTCTTCAGGTTGAAATGGTGCCATGTGCATGAGGCCTGCCCCAGCACAACCCTGAAGACGTCCAATGTCCTCCAGGCTCTGTGAACGTCTTCCATGTCTCCCTTCCACACGTAGCACATTCTGCCTGCTATCAGGTCTGGACAAACCCCTGCAAGAGCATCAGCACTGTGAGGACAAGGACCACCTTTGCCTTTGTGTGTCCCTCGTCAAGCTCTTGAGCATGGTATGTGCTCACCAAAGTTTGTTGAATGAATGAACAAGCGAGTGAATGAATGAAGCCACGAACAGACGTTTCGTACAGTTCCCCTTATCTCAGGGACAGTCACAAGGAGACCAGCTGGCAATAAGGATTTGGTGAGAAGGGAAGTCTCTCCCGGGGGTGAGGATGTGACCCAGGCCCCGACACTGAGCCCAGGCCTTGCACGGCCTCAGATCCTGCCCAGAGGCAGGGAAGCCCTGATCTCACTCCTCCAGGAGCATCAGCCAGCAGGAGCATAATACGGCTGCCTCAGTAGGGACACGGAGCACAAAAGATAACCAGGAAGACCCGTCATCAGGTACCATTTATACATCAAGACTTAGGAAGTTTAGAATAAATCTGTTAATTCCTGATAAGCCTTAACATCCTGCCCCTGACACCACTCCATTCCTACTCTGCCAAACATTTAGTTCCCAGGTGTAACAGTCAGGTTTTGCTGTGTAACAAACAACCACAAAAATCTCAGAAGAGTCCAGCATAAGCATTTGTTTCTCACTAACAAGTATGAGGGATGACAGGCAGCTCTGCTTTGTGCTGGGGTCATGTCTAAGCTGCTCCACGTGTCTCCTCCCAGAAAGGCAGACACCTGGGGCATGATCTCGTGGCAAACAATGGAAGTTCCCCAAGGGATAAGTGGAAACATGCGATGCCTCTTAGGGACTGGGCTTGGAACTGCCTCCCACACCATCATTTCCTCCCACATTCCATTGGCTAAAGTGAGTCACATGGCTGAGCCCAACACCAAAGGCAGGGACTGGGGGGCAAGGAGCAATCACAGAGGCGGAGGGGACAGGGAGTGAACAAACACTGAGCACTGATCCAGTCTGCCCTCCAGGCCTGGGTTTTGCCATCTCAGGAAGCACCAGGCTCTTTTTGTGAGCTTACCACCTAAGGCTCTTATATTATTTAAATAAAATTATATTGATATTTTTAAAAATATAACACCAACAACAAAATTCTGACTTTGGAGATGGACCACATGGGCTTGGATCCCAGCTCTGGGACCCACCAGCTGCAGTACTCATGCAAGTCACTGGGCGTCTCTAACATCCATTTCAGCATCTTTAAAATCAGAGCAATAATAGTACTGTGCAGTCTAAATGAGACAGTCTACGTAGAGCTTTGGCTCAGTGCGTGACACCTAGAAAATCCTTCTCAAACGTGAGCTGTGCACTCATGCAGATAATAAGTGCCTCCAGATGTCATGCCACCTTCACTGCAGAGCAACAGGGGATCTTGACTATCCCTCAGAAGGTCAGCAGGGTCAGCAGAATGGCCCCCCCAAAGAGGTCTATGCCCGAGTCCCAGGAATCTGTGAGTACATTATATCACATGGCAAACAGGACTGAGCAGACATAATTAAGGCTACGGATCTTAAATAGGGAGATTATCCTGGATTATCAAATCACGTGCGTGCTCAAGAGCAGAGGACTTTCTCTGGCTGAAGCAAAAGAGATGCAGCAGAAAGGGAGTCCAGAGAGATTTCAAGCCGGAGAAGGTGCACCGTTGCTGGCTCGAAGTAGGGACCCACGTGCAAGCACCTGAAGGAGGCCTCTAGGAGTGAAAGGCAACTCCCAGCTGACAGTCAGCAAGGAAATGGGACCTCAGTCCTGCAACCCCAAGGAACTGAATTCACCCAACACCCTGAATGAGCCTGGAAGAAGCCCTAAGGAAGGAGCACAGCCCTTCTGATACCTTGATGCTAACCTGGCGAGACCCAGGTCAGACTCCTGACCTCCAGACACTGTGAGGTGACGAGTTGGTGTTGAGTTCAGCTGCTAACTCTGCAGCGAATTGTTACTACAGCAATAGAAAACTAATACTGTCAGCCTCATGCCGACTCGAATCAGTGAGTACCTGCTCTGCCATGTAGAACCAAGCCCTGAGTTAAGCAGTAGACACACCTTAGCTCCCCTTGTGCTCACATGTGTGGCACACGTATGTGTAGCTGTCCTGACAAGCAAAGACATTGAGGAAGGAAACTAGCGAGTGTTGGAGCCAGGATTCAGAGCCAGGTCAGGAGTCTAGAAGCCCATGCTCCTGACCGATGGGCTGCACAGCCTCTCCCTCTGGACCCTGCAGATGTCCTGAGGGCTGGGTCTGGTGGACACAGCCTCTGGCTCACCATTGCTTCCAGCACAGAGGCCCAAGCCTAGCTTCACAGCAGCCCTCGAGGAAGAGACGGCCTCTCAGCTAGTTAATGGTGGCCTGAGAGCATCACTCAGGTCTCCTGACCCCTAGGCAAGCATTTCAACCTAGGTGCCCTGCACATGTTGGCACCCTGGTTCCCATTTATGGAATAACGATGCCTGAGTGTGTGTTTCCTGAGTCCTCTGCTAACCTTGCTCCCACCCCAAAACTGTTCCACTTCATGGATGGGTCCTCATTCATTGACTACTTTCTGCATTGGCAGAGCACCTTGGGACATGTTGTGATTCCCAATAAGTATTGATTGAACGAATGTTCCCACTCTGGACAATTTCCTAACTTGTTTTCTTTTGCTTCTTGACTAATATTTCATCTCTGGATTAGACCACTCCGTGATAGAGCCTGTCCGTTCACTGAAATCTCCAGTAGAGGTCAAAGAGAAGCAGCGTGTGTCATGGCTGGGATATTTCTGCCGTGCCGGAGATGAATTACATAGGTAATGAGCTGGACTTGGGCCCCGGCGTGCAGCTTGTACACTCTGCAGCCCGGGGAAGAGGACTCAGAGTGAGCAGCATGTCTGTCTCCTGCAGCCGTGCCAGGGTCCCCAGTCCCCCTGCAGAAGGATGCTCCACCAGGCCCCTGCATGGCCAAGGACCTTTCATGCCAAGCACTCTGATCATCGCTGATATTGATTATCTGGGCAGACCCGAACACCTGCTGGCATGAGCTAGCCAGTTCTCTGTCACAGTCGAAGGTTGATCTGCTTCAGAGTGTTTGAATATTCTAATCAGAACAGAGAGATTACTCAGAGCAGGAACCCTGATTTCATTAGCCTGGGAGAAGCATGTTTTAGCAAAGACATCACAGTAAACTGGCCGACTTTAAATTATACTATGCTTCAAAGTCCCCTTAGCCCAGACCACATGCCTTTCTGCTTCCTAGTCTTCAAACTTGTAGGTTGATGTATTTCTACCCCCTTCTGAGTTTTGCCAGCTAACAGGAAAGCCTTAATTTCATCAAACCCTTGAAATTTCTATTTCCCATCCATATTAACACCTTAACGAACAGCACAAGGCTCACGGCCCAGTGTGAACACAGAAAGGGCGGCCTCCTGGCTGAGTGCTAACAGGGAGACAGAGCTCTGTGCCTTCATCATTTGGGAACTTGTGGGGAAGGCACAGGCCACCTCCAATTATAGCACATCCCAGTGGAGCAGTCCTACCTGTATTCAAATGCAAGCCAGCCAGGTGTGCAAGGAGCAAGAAGACCACCAACTGTGTGACAAGGGCAAACGGTGAGTCAGCAGTGCGCTGTTTTTCTCAAGCCAGTCTTCCTGCTTTCAGGTGCAGAGGGGTTTAGTCACTGAGAGAAAGCATCTCAGGATGAAAGTGTCCCTCCCCCGCTGGGCCAGGTCCCACCTGGGGGACCTTCCGGGATCAGACCCAGTGCTGGAGGCCTCGGGCAGCAGCTGGTGAGGCCCTGGTGGTCCTTCTGGCTCTGCCCGCTCCTCCAGCAGGACCAGACAGGTTCCCTAGGTGCACGTCTTCCATCCACAGATGGGGATCCAGGGCTCACTGCCTGCCTGGTACAGGGGTGTGGCGAGAACTGATGAGCGAGCAGCTTGACGGCGGCATTGCCAAAAGGCACTGTAGAAGGACCAAGAACTGCTCTTATTCATCAAACGGAGACACCTCCCGGGACGCCACTTTGTCTGCTGACTACAATCGACCGAGAACTTGCTTGACTCTGCATCAAGAACTGAGATCAATCCACTAATTGTTAAGAGACTGGCAGAGCCTTGAAATAAAACGAGGGTTTAACCTGGTGAGGTTTCCCCTCTCTCAGAGTCTAAGCGAGGTGGGGATCAGCCCTGGGAAGCTGAGGGGAGGGATGGCTGCACGCTGTTGGTCTCCCCTTGGGCTGCAGGAGAGAGAAGGCATATAGGAGCCCCACGGCTCTCCAGAGCCAGCTCTGCCCACCTCTCAGAGAGAAGAAGGAGGCCACGGAGGTCTGTCTGCCAGGAATCCGCATCGCTGCAATTTGCACAAATGCATAAATTTGCATGGTAAATTCAGGTAGCCTCAGGCCAGGTATGCTCTGTAAAAACTATCCTCTTTAGGGCAACTCAGGGCAATTGGGCCACAGCTGTCTTGGCAGCTCTGTGCCTGGTGAGTGTGGTCCTCTCTGGCTCTGGAGACAGCACAAGGACACATCAACGCTGGCCTCTGGAGGGCCATCCTTGCCCACCCACACAAGCCCAGGGCTGGGCCTTGCCGTCTCTCGGCTCCCCAGGAACCGGAGGAGGATGTGTGCCACGCTGCTTCCTCCTGGGACCCCTGCCCCACCCAGGGGCTCTCCCTCCTCTTCCTCCATCTCTCTTAGGAGGCCCTTTTATGGTGGGCTCCCTGCTAGGCACCTGATCTACCTCATTGTCATCTCCATGGCCACCTCCAGGTGAAAGAACTGAGGCTTGGAGAAGTGAAGCAGTTTTCTAGAATGGAACACAAGGAGCCCAAGGCTGAAACCCGTGGGCAGGGGTCTGCCACCCCTCTGAGAGCTGTCTGCCTGTTCATCTCTGCTTCCTGGACCACAGCACAGACTGGGAAATTGCAGCATCGTGCCCCGGTTGGGCTCCAAAGGCCCCTTCACACTTGTCTTTGCCCTTCTGCAGGGCTGGGCAGCCCAGCCGCCCTGTGTTGGCCCCAGGGCCCCTCCGTGATGGCCTCAAGGCCCTTCTGTGTTGGCCCCAGGGCTCCTTCATGATGGCCCCAAGCTCCAGGATCCAGGGTGCAGGGGGAATGGGATTAACCACTCTAATCCACTTGTCTGACCTCCAAGGGTGGGAGCACTAACATCTTGTTGGAAAGGTGGTCACTCTCCCTATTGCCTTCACACCAGGGAGGCTACAGCAAGTGTGGGCTGCCAGGACCCCCTGGAGAGGGTGGATAGAGGGCTTTGCAGAGGGCCAGGCTTTGAGGGAGCTGAGATGGCTGCCCAGATGCTGCCCGACAAAGCCAGAAATGCCGCTCTCGTCCACAGAATGGAAGAAGCACTGAATTACATATGTGCCTGGGGTGCAGCCCTCATTTATGTAGCTGAGATCCCGATGGACACTTCCTGGGACTCTCCCCTCCCCCCACTCAGGCCCCTGGGTGTTCCTGGCACGTCTTGGAGTCGGGCTTGATGCCCTTCTCCTCCTTCCTGCACTGTCTTTCCCACTCTCTCCATCAGCTGCCCACCCTTGTCCAGGGTGTGCTCATATCTCCCTGCATTATTGCATCAGCCTGCTAAATGTTTCCAGGCTCCTCCTAACCCTAACCCAACCCTGTACTGTCCATTCTCCACCCATCATCCGGGATGGCCTTTTAAAACTGCCAGGTCATGACCCTCCCCTCTTCAGCAGCCTCCAGTGGCTCCCCCCCACAGAATGGAATCCAAAATCCTCACTGCGGCCACAAGGCCCACAGGACCCAGTCACCCACCACCCCACCCACCCTGGCCTCTCACTGGTCATCCCAAGTCTTTGCTCAAAGGTCATTTTCCCAGCGATGCCCATCTGACCACACTGTTGAACTTTGAAAACAGCACCCTCCCCACGGGCAATCCCCACAGCTTGCTTTATTTCTTCTCTCCCCCTGATAAGCGCTCTAACTGTTGTGTGCATCATTTCTGTGCCTTATGCCTCCCACAGCCAGCCCTGGAGCAGCCAAGGCCAGGCAGGGGCTTCTTCACCCGTGAGTTCCAGATACCTGCAACAGCGCCTCAGCAGCCCTCTGCTGAGTGAACAACATATGACACGAGGAATCTAAGATCAAAGTTCCGTTTCTGGTGTTTGACCTTTGAAGCGAAGCTAACAGTCAACAAGAGCTGGCTTCCGCTTTCCCAGATGCGGACACGTTTAGCACAGACAGATGGCTGGATTTGCCCAAGGATCTTTCCTGCTATAGAGTTTATTCAATATTTGGCCTTTAGACACACAGTCAACACAAATCAATACAATAGCAATTTCTAGTCAAATAAATTGGTTTTAAGCAGATTTTTGAGCCCCATGCCTACTTGAAAAGGTAGGCTGTCAGAGCTTCATGGAGGTTTGCATGTTGATGACTCGGACCCACCAGGAGGTCCCAGCTTCAGGCACAGCCTCCAGCTGCCTGCGGCCCCACCCTGCAGGGAGAGCCTTGCGTCTCACCTGTCTGAAACCAGCTGGCAGCTCCCTCAGCCACATGAGCACCTCCTTCTCCTGAACCCCTGCCTCTACCAACAGGGCCACCCTTCAGGCGCCAAGCCTGGGAGCCGTCTGCATCCACACTGCTCCCAGACCCCACGACCTGGCTAGCCGACCCCATCTCTGGGAAGTGACTTTGACTCTGTCAGCTCCTTATTAGAAACAAAAGAAGGAAGGGAGGGGTCAAGAAGTATGGACCCTGGCTACCAGACCGAATCACAGAAGGGAAAACAGACAGCAAAGAGAAAAAAATAATTTCTCAAAATTATCTTGCAGAGGTAGTCTGTATTAGTTTCCTCGAGCTGCTGTGACAAGATACCACAAACTTGGGGCTTAAACAACAGAAATTGATTCTCTCGCAGTTATGGAAGCCAGAGAGCCAAAATCAACGTCTTGCTGGAACCGCACTCCTTCTGCAGGATCTTGGAGAGCATCATCGCTCCGTTCCTCCAGGTTTCAGCAGCTGCTGGCAATCTTTGCCATCCCTTGATTTGTGGCTGCATCACTTCAATCTCTGCCCCCATCATCACATGGCCTTCCCCCCGGGTGCCTGCTCCTGTTCCCCCTTCTCTTGTCTTATAAGGGCTTGTTTTTGGAGTAAAGGCCCACCCTAATCCCGGACGATCTCATCTCAAGATCCTTAACTTAATCATATCTGTGAAGACCCTTATTCCACATAGGGTCACATTCTGAGGTTCCAGGCAGACACACGTGGTGGGGGTCACCATTCAACCAATTACAGTCCAGACTCCAGCCCCCAAAATTTCACGTTCATCCCATGTGTTGATGACATAGTAGCCTGCTTGATAAATCTACCGTGGTCCTGCATCTGCTCTGGGATCATGGCAGAGAGAATGAGCACCAATCCCATGCCCAGCCTCCACGGCGGGCTTTCCTAATGCCCACTGGTCTCGAATCCTCCTAGAAGAGGAGGACTGGCTCCCCAACTCCCCTGAAGCCAAGGGCAATCACGTGTCCAGTTTGGCCACTGCACTGTGAGCAGACGTGTCCTGTGCCACTCCTCAGCCCAGGCCTTTAACTGCCAGTGTAGAATGCTCTTGTTCCTGCTTCCCCATCAGCTGTGACTGGAGCCACCGCTGACAGTGGAGTCCAGGTCCCTGAGTAAGGACAACACGGAGTAGAGGCCCCAGCAATGTCTGATGGAGAAGCAGGGTAAGTGAGGAAGATAAAGCCTTTATGGTTTTAAGCCACTTAGATTTAGGGTCACTTATTGACACGGTGATACCTGGCCTCACCCATCCCTCAACAAGACAGCACCTAAGCTGTGATGTCCTTAGTTGGCCTTCCGTTGTCACCCAGAAGAAGTAACACGTCTTTTCTCCAAACACCCAGGTGTTTTTGGACCAAAACACAGATACACACATATTTGTTTACCCACACATACACTTAAGGGGATGTAGGCAAGTGTACATGGATTGTCACAGAATCGACAGGGTGAAGCCTTATGACATGAAGCAACATGACTCAGAAACCCTCAATGTTAATGTCCTATTTTGAAAAAATGTTCATCTCTTTCATATTCTGGCTGAAGGATATCTATAATAAATCCCACAGCAGGGATAAATCTAGAGGAAGTCCTCGCATGGAACAGGATGGAAGAACAGCAGACCCTCTGGGGTCAGAGGTCTAAGGGCATTTATGCCAGTAATCTCCTTCCTTCTTCTCTTTATGTAGGATTATTGGCTTCATCAGATTTGGTTAATGATCAGATTTCCCAATTCTTCAACCTTGCCTCAGCCTCTCCCTGTCTAGATTGATTTGTGAATGAATCGTATGTCATTGTTGCATTATTCCATGGCCGTAAATGTGCTTTATTAATTAACTCGGTTTCCAACACCCAGACGGTTAATGATAGAATGAAAGTTTGAAGAGCTGTCTCCATCCACTACATCACTTTTTGTCATAACGTTGGCACCTTGATGTCAAAAGTCTTTATAAAAGTGGGAAGCTTTTCTACACGTGTCGCATAACAATCCATTGCATTTACAAAGGACTTTATGACATATTGTGGGAGGCAGAATTCTAAAGATGTGCCCTTCAGATTCCCATCCGTTGGTTTTTCCATCAAGCACTAGTCTAGAATCATCCCAGATGGCAGAGCAAGACTCTCATTTCAAGGCGGCAACAGCCTCTCCATTGCATTCCCAGAATCTGGCATCCTGGAGCAGCACCCTCCTAGGAGAGCACAGCCCCGCCCAGGCCCAGGCCCTCGATGCACCCCACAAGAACTGCCTGCAAAGCTTATTAATTTATTCCATATCTAGGGGCATGAAAATCGTGCGATTAACTCTGGGTGATTTTGCATTGCTTTGAAGTAGGAAGAGCTACTTTGTAATGACATTAACAAAGGGCTTGGAGAGCACAGCTCTACAGGCAGAGCCTGCTGGAATGCTTAAGCAGGGCGCGCACATCGGAGCTCCTTGTTTGAGGCACAACAGGATCCGTGTCTGTTTCCATTTGCTATGGTCATTATTAATGATTTAGAGGCCTCCTTGCTCTCTGCAGTTGCTGCAGCCAACTCTGGGCCTTCATAAGAAGGGCCGCCAAAGAAACCCAGGGGCCTGACGGCCTGTTTATTCAAGAAGCTAGTGACCGGCCAGAGGCCATTTAAAATATTGATCCACATTCACTTTCAGCGAATTTCCCATGATGGTGACTAGGCCATATTATTAAGCTTGTGTCTACACATGAAATATTTCACGTCTTCATAAAGTTGGCACACAACTCTAAAATCCAGTAAAAAAAAAAAAAAGTCAGAGGCAAAGATAACATACACAGCATTGCCTGATAACCAATTTCCTGTGGCTGATGATCATGTAGGTTTTGTCATAATTCATCTTTCCTGATACAATTTGATTATCAATTTAATTATCTAATTTAGATAAAGTAAATATTTCTCTCTATCTCCTTCCCTCCGTCTTCCTCCTCTCTGCTCTTTTTCTTCTTCTTCCCTCTTTGCAAAAATGCAGCTTCATCAGGGCAGCCAGCCGCCCATTCTGCCTCGCTCATTCACTCATATTCCTAGGGCAGAGCCCAGTGCACAGCAGACAGCACATGCTTCAAACACAGTTTTTGAATAAACAGATGCGTGACTTCAGAGACTGTGCTCAGAAGGCAGCTTTCGTCCCGGTGGACATGGGGTGGACAAGGAAAGGCTGGCTGTCATCTCTGCAACGTCCAGGGCAGCTGCAACATCCACACCAGTCGCAGATAGTGCATCTCAGGATAAATGTCTGCACGTTTAGCAGCCCTCTGCAGAAATCACCTTCAAGGAAGAGAACTGCCTTGCCTAGGCCCTACCCCTCCCCGGGCAGCCATGTCCAGTGACTGATCCACACGGGTGAACCTCGGCCCAGCCCTTTGCCCCAATTCAGGGTAACCAAAGGCCCTTGGGACATCGGAGCTCCCTGTGGGGTAAATCGAGACCTTGGTGGAGACCCCGGAGCCCACCCCTTCCCCCATCCCTTCCCTTCCCTCCCAAGGGAACTCTTTAATAAGCCTTCTGTCCTCTAACCTCCCCACACAGTCCCCTTCCCGGGTGACAGTGAGCGAGCAGGCACATCCGCCCAAGTAGGGCATCTACAGCAAATTAGGAGCCATCTTGCATGTTCTTCTTATGAGACTTAAGTATCAGAACATCTCAGATGCATCAAGGTGACCACAGCTGACATGGCAGGGTGGGGAGGGGCCAAGGCACTCCCTAGGAGGGAGACTCAGGACCAGGGAAGATGGAAGAGAATGACATTGCTCCTCACTGGCCCCCAGGCTTGTGAGCATGCCTTTAGAAAATGCATGTGTGTCTGTGCACATGCGTGCTTGAGCACATGTAAACAACAGTGGAGTTACTAAACAGCCGATCCTACAAGGTTATTCCAAACACAGATGCCCCCAAGCACGTGGCTGTGGGTATCCACAAGCCTAGAACAGCACACACTCTCCACTTATACCCTGGAGTCTGGGACAGGGGCAGCCCCGCGACTTTTTCTCTCCACATACCCACAAGAGGTACAGTCAAGGGGCCTTAGGATGTCACTGTCAGAGCCTAGCCAGGTAAACGGCCTGGCTGTCAGTCCATGGGGATGTGGGAGACAGGGCTCAGCCAAAGGCCTCTAAAGCCCTCTGTCCTTGGGCCATCCACCTCCCCCCGCCCCCCATGCCTATCTGCAATGCCCATCAGCCCCTCCATGCTGGAGGGCACCTGGGGACAGGGTGTGCCCCCTGCTCAGGCTGGACAGCCAATAGGGTTCCAGGATCTCTTCCATCCCACTCTCCAGAATCCACAAATCTGGCTGACACAAAGAAATCATCAAGTCACAGAAGGGACAGGGGATCCTGACCACCAGAGGGGTCAGATGCCAAAAGCCTCTGGCCCCCCTCAGCAAGTGGCAGGAGAAGGGAAATGGCAGCGTGCAGCAGCCCACGAGCTCAGCCACTCCCCGTGATGCACATGGAACCTCCAGCACAGATCCTTGCAGGTGGAAGTAAGAACTACCTTCTTCTGTGGGAGTCAGGGGCTTCATATCCAAGCTCAGGAGTGCACGTGTGTGAGGCCGTCCCACAGGACACCCCTGTCCGCTGCAGAGCTCCTGCTCCAAGCACCTTCCAGCCACGGGCTCATCCACCCACCCGACATGACTATGACCCCACTGTGCTGATGAAAAAAGTAAGATCAAGTCACGGCAACCTGCTTGAGATGATGTGACAAGTAAGAGGCAACAGCCGCCACCTGCTCATGAGCTGGCCCTGACAGCCTCCTGGATTTGCAGCTAGCCTCCTGTACGTGTTTTAATAAGCTTTTTCAATGATAACTAAAATTCTTGGTTCCTTTAAAATCAGAAACAAAAGTAGCTCTTTCAGTCACTCATTTATTAATTCAACAACTATTTGTTGAGTTCTGACTATGTGCCAAACCAGAACTGCCCTCATGTTGAATCAAATTGATACCAAAACAGCTGTGAGGCTTGTCCCAATGGGCCAGACTCTGAATCAGACCACCTTGTGCCCCTGTATGCCTCCCACAGTGGCGAGACCAGACGTGGAACTCTGTGTATGCAGAGCTCCACATGGGGGCACGGGCCAGGGAAGGTTCAGGGGGAGTGTGGACAGGAGGGCGGCAGGGAAGTGTCCTCAAGCAGAATGGAGGTGAGTCTCAGACCCAGGCACTTCCCAGCCCAGCTCAGGTGCCATGTGGATGGTACAGCCCACCCCAGGGGCAGGGGCTTCTAGAAGACACAGTACTGCTGGTGGGAGGGCAACTCACCAATGGAAGGTTCCTGGTGACTACACTGGGGCCACTGGTAATTGGGGTCTCATCAGTGTGAAGGCCACTGAAGGTGTGTCTGGGCCCCAGTAGTAGTATCGACCTTGCCTGGGAGCAGGTGAGCCAGCCAGGCACCAACGTGCCGCCAGCCAGGCCTCAGCCAGCAGAGAGACTCAAGCCCATGCCTGGGAATTCAGGTAGAATCCAGGGCACCCACTGTTCTGTGCCTCGAGAGCAAGCCCTTATTTTAAAGGCTGCACTGTGCGTTGTGGATGAGACATCTGAGACAGGAGAAGGGGGCTGCAATCAGCCCGCCCCTGACTACACAGAAGCGGCTGCAAGAAGAAACCTACAGTTATAGGTTGTGAGGTCGGACAGGAACTAAGTCACCATGCGACCCTCAGATCCAGGCCTCAGACCGCGATTCACTCCCTCCTGGAAAAATTCAGAACTATGTTGCAGAGAGGGAGGCTGGGGTCTGGGACGGGGGCAGCCCTGCGACTTCTTGTCTCCCCATGACTACCAAGAGGCCTCACGGTGTCACTGTCAGAGCCTAGCCAGGGGGAGCCACGGGCCCCAGAACAGATACCCACATGGAAGCTGATACTTTCATGAGACATGAAACCAAAGGAAGGAGGTAAGGACCAAGATCTGAAAGCTCAAAAGGGAAAAAGGACAAGAAAATAGAATACAGGAAGTGGAGCCCTGCGAGGGCTCAGATCCCACAGCTGCCCTAGGCCAGTTCCTCAGCCTTGGGGAGCCCCACGGCCCCTGCTGGAGCTGCCCAGAGGCCATACAGCCAAGCCTGCCTAGAAACGGTCCATACAGGGTCATCCAGGGCCTGTTCTGGCTTCAAGATTTGCATAGGTCCTCAGGATACACAGGGCTCTCAGGACACACTGAGCTCTCAGGATGCACTGGGCCCTCAGGACGCGCTGGGCCCTCAGGACACGCTGGGCCCTCAGGACGCGCTGAGCTCTCAGGACGCACTGGGCCCTCAGGACGCACTGGGCTCCCAGGACACACTGGCCTCTCAGCATGTGCTGGGCTCTCAGAACTCACTGGGCTCCCAGGACGCACTGAGCTCTCAGGACGCACTGGGCTCCCAGGACGCACTGGCCTCTCAGGATGCACTGGGACCCCAGGATGCGCTGGGCCCTCAGGATGCACTGGGCTCTCAGGATGCACTGGGCTCCCAGGATGCACTGGGCCCTCAGGATGCACTGGGCCCTCAGGATGCACTGGGCTCTCAGGATGAGCTGGGCTCCCAGGATCACTGGGCCCTCAGGATGCACTGGGCCCTCAAAATGCGCTGGGCTCTCAGAACTCACTGGACTCCCAGGACGCTCTGGGCCCTCAGGACGCACTGGGCCCTCAGGATACACTGCTTGACCATCACTCACTTAATCTCACAACAGCCAGACCAGTCATTTTCACCCAAAGACAACTTCTACAGCAAGTAGTTTCCCCTCCGAGGAGGAATCAGTGCTGCCTGTTAGAAATCCCAGCTACACATCTGCAGCACGGCGTCTGGTAGGATAGCTCGGGCACGCCAGGTGCATGTACACACAGGATCTCAGAGGCATCCGAGGCTGGGCCACTCCTCTGGTGAATGATGCTAACGTACACTGCTGCAAGGGCAGATGAGGGATCGAATCAGTCCTTCCTTCAGTCACCGTGGAAACGATGGGGAATGCCCGATCGGGAGCACGGGGGACATGTAGCAGCAAAATATTCTTACTTGACATGGTATCTAAAATGTGGCAGCCACAAAAGGATGCCATTTGTGGTCTTAGATGTCCCCCTGAGCCGCAGGAGCACCGCTTCCCATGAGGAGCACACAATCTTGCTCTGGAGTTTTCAAAGAGCAGAATTTCTCACAGGGGAAGAGCACCTTTGAAGTTGCTGGGAAGCCTCTGGAGAGAGAGAGAAACGCCCTCCTCCCACAGAGAGCTTCCAGGGTAAAATCCATGCGGAGGGGTCCTTCCCCTCTACACTCCCCGGGCCTCCCCGCCCCAGGGCGCACGGCAGGCTGAAAGAAGGTAGGACGCGAAAGGCCCTCTCTCCGAGCAGGACAACGCCATCATGATAAACCTTTCAGGAAAAACAGCTTCTCTAGGACTCTCTGGAAGAAGGTCCAGAGAGGCAGAAAGAAAGCAATGAGCTCACCCCATCGCAAAACATCCAGCAGGTGCCAACTCTCTGAATCTGCAGAGGGACTTTGCTGACCTACTTTAGTCCCACCCTCAGCTAAGACCAAGACAAGGACAAAATCCTGGACCATGAAATTCAAGAGCTTCATGACTGCAGGAAAACCGCCCAGTCTTATCAGAAATCTCCCTGCACTCTGCTTCATCGTGGTCTCAGGTTTGGTTAAGAGGAGCTTGATTTTGAACTCTCAGGGGTGGGTAGTGTCGAGCCAAGGGAAGTTTATTATTTTGTTAAGTCATGTTACGTGGATGGCAGCGTGTCTCATAGGAGAGTCTGTATGGAACAAGGCCCATTGGGATTCTCACTGGGTTTTGGGTTTTTAGGCAGAAAGGAGGGCACCGACTTGGCAGGGAAATGAACACACTGCGGTCAGCGGGAAGAACACGCGGCTGAGATGCTCGGGGACTGAAATAGTGAAGGCAAAGGGACCACACAGGTCTGGTATGTGCTGTGACCGCGAGGGGAGGATGGACTGAGGGGGCTGGTAGGAGCCCAGCTAGAGACAGTCTGAGACCAGCTGGGCAGGATTCGAGTTAAGGGTCAAGGGGGAGGCCCAGGAGTTGTGAGCTTGGCTCCCACCGAGCTGGAGGCTCCTTCCCCGGCTTGGGCTGTAGCGAAGGGAGATTGAGCCGTCCTGCTCCCTGCCCCTGGCCTCGGCCAGAGAAAATCAAGACCTTCCAGAGAAGGTAGGACAGGGACCAAAATCTCATAAAATTCCAAGTAAAATAAGCCACAATTTCAACAACCAAGAGCAGAGATTGAGGGGGCAGCATCCCTCTCTCACTGCAACATGGTACATTCGGGTTTCACCCACAAAAGCATCAGCACGCTCCCCAATTTCCTTTGGTTTCTGCTGTGATGAAAGGCGGGTCCCAGAGCACAGCCGATGATTAGGGGCTCTCAGACGGCACGTGAGCGCTCAACTCCGAGCACCTCAGAAAACTGTCCCCAAAAGAGGACCAGGCCAGAGGCCACCCCAGGACAGCAGCAGGGAGGGCCAGTAAAGGGGGTGTTTCCCCGACGTGGCAGAAACTCCAGTTGGATGTAAGAATTGAGAAGACAAGAATGGATTAACGAAACAGTTGATCACCGGATCCACAGGTCTTCCTTAGGCTTGCTCTCACACCACCTCTTTACTCATGGAAGAGGAGACGTCGGGCCTTCCTGGTGCCCCAGCTGAACGCGGCTCTGGGAAAGACCCCCGCCTCCATCAAAGACTTCGCCAAGGTGGCCACTCCTGCGAGGAGCTCACCTTTATTGTGAGTGTAATGGAGAGGAAATAAATGCAATTTAAAAGCAAATTGACTGCCATTTCTCACCTCCTAAGGGAGCAACATGGCTCCTCTTCAGAGCAGATTGTGCTTGTAGGTAAAATACCTTGATGAGCCATGTTGGCTTTAGAGAGAAAGGCCACAGGGCAGTGTCTGAAGGACAGTCACACGAAGGGAGGGCTAAGTCACTCTGTAGGAGACATTAGCCAGCGCTGGGAGCCAATACGGGGACAGCTGACCACATTCGGGGAGGAGAGTGGGGCCGGCAATCTCTTCTGTGAAGAGCCAGATAGTGTGTATTCTCAGCTTTGCAGATGACACAGCCTTCGTATTGCAGAACCGGCCAGGACACACGCAAACAACGTGCGTGGCTGTGTTCTGATTCATTTGTTATACAAACAGACCTGGAGGTGGGTTTGACCTGTGGGCCCTGGTGTGCTGACCCTGATGGGGAGGGACACTGGGTTTTGACAACACGGGCTATGGGGGGGGCAGTGTGCTCGTGTGTGCTGGGGTGGGGGATGTCTTGCAATTTCATTTGAAACAAAGAACACCCCCCTGGTGATGTCAGGATTACAAAAGCAACGTGTAGATCTGGAAGCAAACAGTGATTCCCCCAAATAACCTCCTGTAAGTTCATATCTGGAAAATGTCATTCTGGGGTTTTCTTATTTGTTCATTGTGTTTTTACATCTAGGTGTGTGAACAAACATTTCTTGCACCACTTCTGGGAGCCACAGTGAGCAGCACAGACTAGGTCTTGGCCTCCAGACTCCACGTTCCAGAGCCCACATTCCAGGACGAGGTGGGACCAGGCGGCAGCCCCCTAGTGCCACTGTGCAAGCTCAGGGGAGCAGCCCTTCCCCAGGGCCACTTGAGCTGGCCATTCCTGGCCAAGCTGTGGCCCACAGTTGTGAATGCATGGCCTGGACTGGGTTCCAGCCGCCCTGCCCAAGGCTGTTGTGGCAGAATAAATATATCTGGTTTTTGCCCCCAGTTTTTGGCACAGAGCTTCAAAATATCTTTGAATTTCTTGAGTGACAGAATGTCCGTCATGCTAATGAGGTGCCTCTTGGAGAGGAGAGAAAGAGCCTCAGGATGAGACTGGTCTCCAGAGAAGGGACCACCATGGGAATAGAGGGCTGGACCTTTTCGGCCACTGGCCTCCAGGAGGGTGGGGCTGGAGGCTGAGTTCAGTCACACAGCAGGTGATTTAATCAATCACACCTGCTTAATGACACCCTGATAAAATCTCTGGACAACAAGGTTGGGGACCATCCCAGTTGGTGAACACATCAATGTACCAGGAGGGCAGCACATCGCCACTCCATGGGGACAGTGGCCCCTGCACTTGGGACCTTTCCAGATCTCGCCCCATGTAACTCTTACCTGGCCCATGATTTGTATCCTTCATGGTAAAATGGTCCTTGTAAGTACAGCACTTTCCTGAGCTCTGTGAGTCATTCCAGTGAATTATTGAACCTTAAGGGAGGTTATGGTGTCGATGAAAATAATCCATAACAAATCTATAAATGAAAATTGGAGTGAGTTTATTCTGAGCTAAATGTGAGGATCAAAAAGCCCTGGGCCTTCCTTCCTCGAGGGAAGGGTACCCAAGAAGTGGGGTGTACGGAGTGGTTATATACCCTCTTGGAACAAAGAGCATACATAACATACGACAGGAATGTCCCTTTTACAACAGTCACGAGATTGTTTAGCCAGCACAGCACAGCGATTCACACAGCAGGTAGCAGGTCTGCCGGGTGTCAGAGGGTGGGCCCAGCAATCAATCCCTAGCCCAGGGAGAGATGCTTATCCTTAAGGAAATGCCAATGTAGGGGAAGTTGCACCTTTATCTTAAGGCTATTTGTTCTTGTCTGTGGGACACAGCAAACTCTTAAAGCCAATGTACAATGCATGCTCAACGGCCACGTTAGGCCCTTTTGGAAAAAAGGTCAGGCTGAATTAGGTTTACACCAAATGGCTTCCTCATACACTCCAATATCCTATTGCTTGCCCTTTGTTTATCAATGGGAACCCCTGAATTTGTGGTCAAGTCCAACAGAAGTGTGGGTGGCCTGGGGAACCCCATCTGGGGCTGACATTGAGGTGAGGGCAATCTGTGGCACTTGGCCCTTTAACTTGTGGGGTCTATGCTGCCTCTTGGCAGTCAGCGTCAGAACTGCATGGAATTGTAACTCAGAGAATTAGAGAGAAGTGCTGTGGAAGCGGAGCCACAGAGGGGGTCACAGGGGCCAGCAGGCCCACCCCTCCACCTCCTGCTGTCTCAGTCACTGCCCAGCTCCCCTCAGGGCCTGCTTCTCCATCCAGGGCCTAGGGCTCATCTTGAAGCGTTCTTTTTGGAACCTGCAATAAAATCAGGGTTCTTTGAAGGTATCTACCTTCCGGCATCAAAGGTCCAAGGACTCGTTTCAGTGATAAGTGAAATACAGGATCAAAGGACAACAGAGCAGGGGAGACCAGATTCTATTGGCAAAGTGATAAAAGGCATTCATAATATATCTGTGAGGTACCAGCCGGGGAGGGGGACTCCGCGTGGGAAACTGCCATCTTTCCTCTCAAGCCCACGAGGTTTTCCAGGAGCTATTCCCGAAATTTGTTAATTAAGCCTAATTAGTTCTATCAACCCTGCAGACGCCATGCCTCAGAATTCTGTGTTAGCCTAAGGGCTGGAAAGCACACATTTTAATCATGGAAGCTTACCCCTGCGGTGACGGAGACTTCCGGCTCTGATGGAGCATTCAAAGAGCACCTCAGGACGCTGGGATGGAAGATGACGGAGGGGACCTCGCAGGGACCACACGCCTCGCTCTCACTGCAGCCCCACCACCCACTTGGGCAAGCCACTTAGCCGTTCTTTGAAAGAGATCCAAACCAAGAAAAATGTTTACTCTCCTGAGGTCCTGGGAGGGAAGAAGACCCAGGTGCCTAGTACACCAGGGGTCTTCAACGCTCCAGGATGGAGGTGCAGGGAATGAAGACCTGCAGAGCTGGGGCAGGGCACAGGGGGCCGGCTTGGGCCTCTCTTTTACCACATTTTCTGTTTTCCCATTGTAAATTGTTATCCATATCACTGATTTTACAGACTGTTAAATACTCAATTAGTCTAAAGAACACACATTCCACTGTATTCCAAGTCACACATTAATTACCAACCTTCATGAATACTAATTAAAACAAATATAGGGCTGGGGGTCTTCAATCAACTGGAACCTACACTCTTCATAAAATAGGTTTCTCCCAAATCCTGGAGTGGTTGCAGAAATGAAACTGTGGCTGTGCACTACAATTTCCACTGGAATCTGAAAATCTAAGTTTCCGGAGTTTCTATAAACCTATTGATGGTAAAAATATTCGCAGAGTCCAAAAGAAGGTAGGACATCAACAGGTCAGTTTTTAAAGTTCACGGCATTAGTCATTTAATGAAAATAATAATGTGATCACAGAGCCCCAAACAATAGTCATTTGCACCTAACGCTTCATTCACTTCTGAGTAAAATAAAATCACCCAAGATCCGTCTTTTCCAAAAATGTTTTAATTATAAATTAATCTTCAGTTGGGAAACAAACAGGTTTTTTAAAATGTTTTTGAAGTAGTTTTATCTACTGCCATAATGAAATTTGTTTTCCAGGAAAATACTTTCATTTTTCAGATAAAAACATTAATCCTAAATACATTTTATTGTAATTCTGCCACCATATTAGAGAAAAGTCAATAAGTGAGTTTTGTGAGCTACTCACAAGGGCCACCACCCAAAGCAGAGCTCTGCTGGCTGGGAGGGCGGAGGGTAATGCCCTCTAGCGATGGGAAGGCCAGCTCTCCAAACAGAAAACCCAAAGGGACCCAGGCCATGGCCAGGCTGGAGGGCTCCTGGGCAGAGAAGCTGTCAGAGCTGGGGAAGAAGTCCCCACATCTGCGCTGCTCCAGCCCTGAACTGCCACCATGGAGCGGCGGCTCTGAGCCATGGAGAGCGACAGGGGCCTTGTGTGGGGCTCCCTGCAGGAGAGCTCTGCTTTTCCCCACCCAAGCAGCCTCTGGACACAGGGATGGCTCACTTCAGCGCTCAGCCCTCTCGCCTAACTCAGTT
The DNA here is from genome assembly GCF_037783145.1 of Equus przewalskii. Classification (NCBI taxonomy): domain Eukaryota; kingdom Metazoa; phylum Chordata; class Mammalia; order Perissodactyla; family Equidae; genus Equus; species Equus przewalskii. The sequence goes on from NC_091831.1 coordinate 3,322,729, forward strand.
CTCCCCTTCCCCTTAGAACAGTCAGCGGAAGAATATTCCTCCCCCGTACAGTCTTTGTCTGGTTCCCGTCTTTCGGGGCACCATTATTCCGTGACTGGGTTTTCTTCTCCAGCTGCAGCACCAGCTCATTTTCTCTGCCTGTGATGATCCCCATGCAGGAGCCACAGGCAAGACCAAAATGTAGCAGAGAAATGAGATTCGAACGCACCCTGTGATCCGTGCCCGTGCACGCAAGCACACCAGGGCCTCCACTCTGCCCAGCTGTGCTTGGAGGATGGCAAGGCCAGAGGGCCTGCGGGAGAGGACAGGGTAGCGTTGGGCCCAGGAAGGCACAGTGCAACCCCTGCGACAGGGCTGGGCCAAGGGATGCCTTTCATTGCCTGAAAAGGGCCAACAGCTCTTGGATTTACTAGGCATAGCAAGGGACATCTCTGCCGGGGGACCACCCCACCCAGGACACTCACTGAGCACATGCCACACTGGCCAGACTCTGGGTGTTTCTGCAACAGGCCCAGCACACTGTGCATGCCAGCAGGACAATACTACACATACAAGCTCAAGTGTGGAAGTGGCGGGTCTCTGAGCAGATCCAGCAGGAGGCCTTGCTCTGTTCTCAGATCACACCTCACAGGGGCCAGACAGACTGGAACAGACCAAGGCCTGGCGCCTGGGCTCTGAGGGGTGTGGGCCTCATGTCCTGTGAGTCCAGGTTGAGGGAACAGACATGGTTAACCAGCAGGCTGCCCGGGTCCCAGCTCTTCACCCTACTGCTCACAACTGCCTCCCAAGTGCTCAGTCAGTGGACATTCTCAGGCCTTCCCTACAGACAGGTGACCACCCGGACCACTCGCTCTTCTCACAATTTCCGTCTTCTCCCCTCCCTCTCTAATCTTGCCTTCCCAACCCCCTCCACGGCTGCTCCCTGCCCCTCCCCCAAGGATGATGCACAGTTTGATCTGACCTCGCCTCCTGCACACCCGTGTGCTCTCCCTCTACAGGGCCGGCTCCCTGCTGGGCCCCCTCCAGGCCCATCATGCCCCAGTCCTGTCTCCAGACATGTGTGGCCAACACCAATTAGACTCTCTGTTCAGTGACCTTCTCAAACTGGAGCTGCGCCGAACAGAGCTCAGCTTCAACATCTTCTGGTGGGACACAATTCACTCTATAACAACATCCTCGAAGGGCCACAAACCAAATCCCACCTGCTCAATATGTCTGAATCCGTCCCTCCCTGTATACCCCATGGCTGCTACCCCAACGCCTGATCCTAGCCTGCAGCAGGGACCTGCACCCACTGTGATCCTTCTGGACACCCCACCCCATCCCGGAAGGAAGCCCACTCTGCAGCAAACGAGCCTCCTTGGGCCCCGCCCCCCACAGCTTCTGTAGACTCATGTCCACCCCACCTGTATGTGTCCTGAGCTGCGGCCACCCAGTTCCCCAACACACCTGGCCCGTAATTCACAAGCCCCCAGCCTGAGGACTAGGTCCCCACGCCTGCCCCCTTGGCCAGTTCCCACTCCCTCTCAGCCCGGCGTTACCTCCTGAATGAAAAGCCCCAATCTGCGCTAGTCTAGCAGCCCCGCCACCTCTCCACGGACTGTACAGACTCTTTTCTCCTCTGTGAGCTCCTTGCAGGCAAGGACCACATCCTCCTGTGGGTCTCTCCAGCGCCCAGCCCAGATGCTCGCAGAGTAAACACTTAAGAACTGTGTGCTTGAACTGAACTGATAGATGGGATTTGACATCCATTATACAAAAGGGCAAGCACTCCTCATGCCAGAGAGACCCCAAAGCCAGGGCCCTGTGCTAAATGGGCCCCTTGCCAGCACCCGTGTAGAGATTCCTAACCAAACAACTCTGAGCAGGAAGAATGGATGAACTTCCGCTTCCCTAATATCAACCAGTTCTTCTCACATTCGAGACGCTTAGTGTGTCATTTTACACATTTCCCAAATGCGTGCAAAATCTATCAAAATCTTCACTTAGAAAATGGCATTAGGTTAGAAAATTCTGCTTCCAAACATTTAAAATGTGCAGCTATAGACTTAAGAGACTGGCAGATCGACTAACATTTCCAAACATCAGCTTTTGGTTTTTTCATGCTTTCTCCACAGCACAAGTTCTTTTCAAAAAGTAGTTTCTCTCTCGTTGGTTCGATAGCATCTTTACTTTGAAGGTTCAGATTAAAGATACGCATTTTTCTCAGAAGTCTATCCTAGGTGGCATGCTCTAAGACCCACTTGTCATCACAGAAAATGTCAGCAAATTTAAAACACGTTCTTGTAAAAGAAAAATTATGTTTGTTTGACAAATCTTTTAACCACACAATATTTTCATAATCACATTCCATTTCATTATGAAATACTATAAAGGTTCTACTATATTCCAAAGTCCTCACTTTCATAAAATTAATCATATAATTGATTTTCTATGGCACTTTGTACACTTCTAGTCTCAACTTTTTTGCTGCACTATTTTGACATTTAACGAGGTAGAGGATGAATACTCCACATACCCTAGCCTCGAACTTTGTCCAGAAACCCTCTACTTCTTAGTTCTAGTCCAAGCTACCATCTGGGGCTATACTTAGACTGATTTTCCTACAACATTGTTTTTATTAAAAAACTACTTACTGAATAGACACCTTCTCCTAAACATCTTCCCTTTATTGACTCAAGAGAATGGGTTCTTCATGTATTTCCAAACTAAGATAGATGTTAGCAAATATCAGAGGTCAAGATATACAAGAATCATCCATGTTTTATGCACCTGCATGGCACGCCTCCCAGAAAATGTGTAATTTTTTCCTATTCTAATTTGTTCAAATATTCATCAGTGTCTTTTACGCAACTTCCAACAGTATTTGCTAACAAAGAATGCATTTGGGTTTGTCACCATATTTTTTTATGAAAATTGTTTCAGCCATTTCCGCTTAATGGGAAGAACAAATCTACCTCAGTGCCATTATGAATTATTGTCGTTCACTATGAAGTCACAAAACAAGCTTCTAACTATATTAATATGTTTAAGTTATATAAAATGATAAATTAAGTATGGCATGATTTCAAAATCTCTGATTTCATTGGGTTTTCCTCATATTCTTAAAGCTTAATTTTTAAATGGCTTGTTGTATCTTGTTCTTTATTCCATCATTTGTTGGTATATAAAGGCATAAAATTCAGTTAAGTTGAGGACAATATCACTAAGAATAGTGGATGTGGATTTCCACTTGTGGCCATGATGGAGAAGCTGATACAAAATTGCCCTCCCATCACACAACTAGAAAACAAGACACAAGTGTGGAACAACAGTTTTCCAGATGACAGGTAGGACCTCCCTGAGCATGTGCAGGATACTACGCTGTATATACACAGGGTGAAACCCCACAAGGCTGGGAAGAGAAAGGCAGGGAAGCTGTAAAATGAACAATTCTCAGAGTTCACATTGAGCTGGGCGCCATGCAAGTTCCAAAGAGCCAGAGTGGAGAGCTCTCGCTGAACCCCAGGTGAATTCAGTAGAGGCCATGCATCAACTGTAAAGCTGAGCAAGCCCTAGAAGAAAGGCTGCTCTAGACCACCCTAACAATACTTAAAAACAAGCCTTGAAGGAATAACACTGATTGACAAGTAACTTAATTGCCTGCCAGAAAATAGTCCAACACTCTTTAAAGGAAAATAACAAAATCAGCACTCAACAACGGAATATTCAAACTGTCAAGTATTCAGTCAAAAAATTACTAGGAGCAAGCCCAGGGGCACAGCAGTTAAGTTCACACGTTCCGCCTTGACTATCCTTGGTTTGTCGGTTCGGATCCCAGGGGCTGACCTAGCACTGCTTGTCAAGCCATGCTGCGGCAGGCATCCCACATGAAAGGTAAAGGAAGATGGACACCAATGTCAGCTCAGGGCTAACCTTCCTCAAAAAGAAAACAAAATTACTAGATATGTGAAGAAGCAGAGTAACGTGACCCATTTCTAGGGGGAAAATCAGTCAATAAAAACAGGCCAAGAAATGATAGAGATGATGGAACTTACAGTAAACCTATAAAACCTATTATAAATAGGACAAAGATTGAAATGAAAATATAAACATAATAAGGAGAAAAATAGAAGACATAAAAAAGAACAAAATAAAACTTCTAGGCTAACACATAGACTAAATAAATACTTAATTGAAATTAAAAATTAACTAGATAGATTTAATAACAAACCAGGCAGTATAGAAGAAAACATCAATGAACTTGAAGACATGCCAGTAGAAACCATACAGACTGAAGTGAGACAGAAAAACCAAACAAACAGAATGAACTGAGCTTCAGGAAACTTTGGGACAATATCAAGAGGCCTAACATGTAATCGGAGAAGCAGAGGAAAAGAAGGAATGCAATATGATTATTTAAAGAGACAGTGGCTCCAAATTTTTCAAATTTGATGAAAACAGCAAATGCATACATCTAAAAACCTCAATGAAACCAAAAAAAGACAAACACAAAGAAAACCAAGCCAAGATACAGAATATTCAAATTGCTAAAAAACTAGAGATAAAGAAAAAAATCTTTTAAAAAGAGGCACTTAAAAGGACCCATATTACCATTCTCATGAGTAAAACAAAGTACATCACCACAAAGCCTGTAAATATTATAAGGATAATAAAGGACTAATACCAACCACCTGATGCCAAAAACATTAAAAACTCAGACAGAATAGACAAATTCCTTAAAAGACACAAATCACCAAACTGACTCAAGAAGAAATGGAAAATGTGAATAGTTATGTATCTACTAAAGAAATTTAACTCATAATAAAAACCTTCCATAAAGAAAACACCAGTACCAGCTGCCTCCATTAATGAACTCTATCAAATATGTAAAGGAAGATAGCACAAATCTTACAAAAATTTTGAGAAAATAGAAAAGGAGACAACTTCTCAAACTATTTTGTGAAACTAGCAATACTCTGATACCAAAACCAAATGAAGATATGAGAATAAAGATACAAACCTACAGATAGATATCACCCCTGACATATAGATGCAAAATTCCTTAACAGAGAAAACTACTTCAAGTCAGGATGGACTAACAGGGACTAGATTTACTCACCTGCCTGAAGCAACTTAAAAGAAAAACAAAATATATGAAACACAAGACATTGGAATTAGATAACCAAGAACAGTAACCCATAGAGACAAGACACAAATGAGGTAAGCCCTATGATGCCCAGCTACTTCCTGGAGGAAGTTTCCAGGTCTCAGAGAAAGAAGGGATGCCCAATCAGAGCAAGGTGGTCTCCCTCAATCAAGGACACATCTTTCAAAGTCTGGGAAAACCAAGGCAGCTAGAGTTCATGAGGCAGAGTATCACAGAGGACAGTTTCACAGAGAAGGAAATCCGGAGATCAGCAGAGGGTCCCCTCTGGGATTCAGTTGAATGCTGACCAGTGCATGTGTGTGAGGACATACTGAGCCTGGGGAGAGAACCAACCAGAAGGATTAGTGGGAAGAGTGCCTTGTGCCCAGGCAGGGCCTGGAATAGCACCTGTTCCAAACAGCCAGAGTTGAAAACCTTATAATTCAAGAGGCATTAAGAGACTATTAAGACTATTAGATAGACTATTAAGAGACATCTTGACTCAGTAGAGGGGGGGAAATTAACCCTAAACTAAATGCAGATATAGTCCCAAATAACAAAGTTTAACAGCCAGATGCAAATGATCAAACTATTTACAAGCAAACGAACCATGTTCAAGAACAAAATTCGATTCTCTTTATAGGATACAAAAATACCAACCATCCTACAAGCTAAAACTTACATTGTCTGGCAACCAATCAAAAATTACCAGGAATGCAAAGAAGCAGGAAAATACAACCCACAATGAGTGCAGAAAAATCAATGAAAACTTACCCAGAATTGACATAGATGATATAACTAGTAGACAAGCACATCAAAAGAGTGATCATGACAGTATCACATTTCTTAAGGAAGCTAGAGGAACAACTGAACATGTTAAGATCATGTTAAGATCTAATACATGACATAGCCATTCCAGTCCTAGGCATTTCCCAAAGAGCGATGAGAGAACATGTCCACTCAAAGACTCCTATGGGAATCTTCCCAGAAGCTTTATTGTAATAGCCCAAACTGGAAACAACCCAAATGTGTATCAACAGGTAAATGGATGAACCATGACACATCCATGCAATGGAATACTACTCAATAATAAAAAGCAATGAACCACCAATATACACAACAAACTAACTGTACCTAATGAAAGAAGCCAGACAAAAAGATCCACTGTATGCTTTCTAGAAGATACAATCTATATTGATAGAAAACACATCAATGATTGCCTGGAGATGAGGGTAGAGGGAGTCAGGAAGGTGGGGTCTAGGAATTACTAGGAGATACGAGGAAACTTTCGGAGATGATCTATACGTTTATTATCGTGGTTACAGTGATGTTTTCACTAGGGTACGCATATGTGAAAACTTAGCAAATATACACTTTAAACATGTACAATTTATTATATATCAATGATACCTCAACAAAGCTCTTAACATTTTCTCAACAAAAGATTAGCAAATTGAACATACCAATCTACACAAAGAATGATAACATTATAAACAAGTAAGGTTTTACCCCATGGCTGATTTTCCATTCTGTCTGTTATGATATGTTGTTTCATTTGAAGGATATGAAGAAAATCAGATCTGACAACAATAAAAAAAGAGCAGAATTTTAATAGCTCTTTCAGATAATTTGATACCACACCATAAACTGGCAGGAAGTGGTTTCTTAAATGTTGGTTGTTATGTGCCATCTAAAGCCATCAGTTATAAAACCCATTAGTCATTTTTCTACTTTCAATGTATCTTTTATCCACATTGGTCATTTGGAAAATATTGGTTTGCTGAGTTATGCAGATCTTTATATTGTTGACACAATTCTTATCCAACACTATATCACATTGTTAATATCACCACTGATCTCACCACAGAGATGGATATATAGTTTCCAAAATTCTAATTTTTGCTTGAATGCTCAAATTTTATTATTAGCAACAAATATCATCAGTTACTTTCCTTAAACTAACAAACTCACATTGTTCATTTTCAAGAAAATTATGTTAACACCCAAGTCAAAATAATCATAATTTTGTGTCAGTTTTTCTTCTAAGTAAATATTGTATTTCATGGAAAAGTTGCTTCTCAGCTTACAACTCAAATGCCATCTTCAAGCCAAGGATCGTAGGTCACAATCAGCGGGAGTGCTGTATGTCTGCTTCCCATTTCATCACACAGAATATTAAAATTTTGCTCTTGTGGATTTAAAAGTAATAAAAATTATTAATTTTTACTGCTACATTAAGTGAACCTGAATTTTGGAATTTTACTGTGAGTTCAAGGAAGTGAAGAATGCAGTGGCTACAAAGGCAGTGTAATATCTCCACCTTGATTCACACTAAGGCACAAGCATCTTTACCCATCGCTGCTTTGCACGTCAGTGCAAATACCAACACAATAAAAAAGGAAAATAATATGTTAAGATATGTTTGAAAATAGTTATGACCCCATAGAGACCTTGAAAGTGCCTCAGGACCCACCAGGGATCTATGAACCACATGTTGAACAAAACTGACATAGAAAATCCTCACAAAGCTGCAAAAAAGCTACTAGAACTAACATGTAAATTTAGCGGGGCCATAGGATACAAGGTCAGCATGCAAACATCAATCGTATTTCAATATAATAGCAATAAACCTTTGAAAATGGAAATTTAAAAAATACCATTTACAATAGAAAAAATATGAAATATGTAGGAGTAATTTAATAAAATATGTGTGAGACCTATACGCTAAAACCTATACAACATGCTGAGAGATCAAGGATTATTTTTAAACTTTGAGATACATACCATGTTCATAGATTGGAAGACCCAATATTAGTAAGATGTTAATTTTTCCCAAATTGATCTATAAATCCAACGCACTCAAAATCAAAATTCTAATAGGATTTTCTGTAGAAACTGAAAAGGTGGTTCTAAAATACATATGGAAGTGCAAAGGACCTAGAATAGTAAAAAAAAAAAAAATATTTAAAGAAAAACAAAGTAGAACTTGCACCACCTGATTCCAAGACTCACTATACAGCTGCTGTAATCAAGAGTGTGAGCTGGTGTGATAGACACAGAAGTCAGCAGAACAGAGTAGAGAATCTAGAAACAGACCCTCTTCTAAAAGGTCAGTTGATCTTTGGTAAAGATGTGTGGTATAACAGAAAATATATATTCAGCCTTTGTCCCTGGATCACAGAGCTCCTAAAACCCTTGGAATTTCCTGAGTGATAAGAGAGAGGAAAATATTTTGTAATTCATAACAAGCTCCTTTCATCCATACCTGAGTTTATGTTAATGAGGTGACTCCTGTCACCCCCGGATAGCTTCAGGATGGGGGCTGGTCACCAGAAAGATCAAGCCATGATTAGAGGCTTGGAACACTCAGCCCCACCCCCAACCTCTGGGGAAGGGAGGGGGCTGGAGGTTGAACTGAATAACCAGTGCCCACGATTTGATCAATCATGCCTGTGTGACAAAGCCTCCATAAAACCCCTCAGCAGTGGAGTTCAGTTTCTGGGTTGGTGAACACATCACCAACTGGGAGTGTGGGGTGCCCAGAGAAGGCATGGAAGCTCCACACATCCTCCCCACCCCCATACTTTGCCTGTGCATCTCTTCCATTTGCCTGCTCCCAAGTGGTATCCTTTATAATAAACCGGTAAACTTAAGTAAAGTGCTTTCCTGAGATCCATGAGTCGTTCTAGTGAAACATCAAACCTGAGAGGAAGTTGTGGGGACTCCCAAATTTGTAATCAGCCAGGGCACCCCATTGCAGCTAATGTTTGAAGTGGGGACAGTCTTTAGGGACTGAGCCCTTAACCTGTAGGGTCTGAGAGTTAGTGTCAGAATGGAAGTGAATTGTTGGACACCCACTTGGTGTCAGAAAAATGACAACACAGATGCCAAGGTAATACGATAGGAAAAAGAGAGTCTTGTCAACAAATGATACTGGGGGAGAAAAAGAGATATTCATATTAAAAAAAAACGAACCTCAACCCTATCTCAGATCATACACAAAAACTATCTTTAAAATAGCTCATAAGGGACTTAAGCTTCCTGAAGAACGGAGGATATATAGTTTTCCTATTCCTCCTGCTGAGGACTACTGAAAACCCTGGACACTATATGTAAGACAAATATGAGAAGACTCGGAAAGGTGGAAAGAAGAATGCAGCCCAGCTAGGGATCGTGGGACCCAAAGAAGGACATGGTGGTGAGTTTCCTGGGTTTTCTTTTGCCCTCATGTATCCCAGAAGCTGACAAAGTCGGCAACCTGGAAATGCCAATAGACGCAGACAAAAAAAAAAAAAATGCCCCAACCAAAGCCTACTCTCTCTATGCAAAGGACAAAGAAAAGAGTAGCCTAGCAAGACAGAAAAAAATCTAGACAACTGCTCTACTCCAACCAAACACCACTGGTAAACTGTGACCCCACCCTCACCCACACCAGCAAAGGCAGAGCGGAAACCTTTGACTTCAACCCTTGTGATGCTATGACAAGACATCCAAAAACTCCCCTAGGTTGATGTCAGAGCCAGAACTTTCTTTCCCAGCAGCTGGAAACAAGGCCTCTCCCTCATCTGCAGTGTCAGTGGAGACCATGTGGGAAGCCTAGGCTTCCATCCTCACTGAACAGTAAAGAGGTGTCCCTCCCTCTCCCCACCACGGTGGGGCCACAGTCAGAACTTCCACCACCACACAGCAGTGACAAGGACATCTCCACCACAGTAACAAAGTGCCCTCACTCCTCGGATGTCAACAGAAGCCAAGTAAGAACCTGGATTTCTACATCCACCTGGCAGTACTGAGGTAGCACCCCTCCCCTACACTATTGGAGTGGGATTTTTTTTTAAGTTAAAATAGAAAGTTTAATAAGATACAAATACATATAACATAAAACAAAAAAGGCTATGTTTCAATAGAAAACCATTCATCATAACAAGAAACAGGAAAATCTCAAACTACATTTTGTGAAGGCAGCATTACCACAATACCAAAACCACACAATGAAAACACACACAAAAAAAGAGATCTACAGACCAGTATCCCTCATGAATATAGATGCAAAAATCCTTAACAAAATATCATCACATAGAATTCAGCTATAGATAAAATAATTATTTACCCTGACCAAATGGGATTTATTCCAGGGATATAAGGCTGGTTCAATATTTGAAAATGAATCAATGTAATCCACTACATTAACAGGCTAAAGAAGAAAATTCTCATAACCATATCAACCAACACAGAAAAAGGGGCCGCCCCATGGCTGAGTGGTTAAGTTCACGCACTCTGCTTCAGTGGCCCAGGGTTTCACTGGTTCGGATCCTGGGCACGGACATGGCACCACTCATCAGGCCATGCTGAGGCTACATCCCACATGGAACAACCAGAGACAATCACAACTAGAATATACAACTATGTACTGGGGGGCTTTGGGGAGAAGAAGAAGAAAAAAACATAAGAAGATTGGCAACAGTTGTTAGCTCAGGTGCCAATCTTTATAAATGAAAAAACAGAAAAGAATGACAAAATTTAATACCCATTTATGATTTTTTAAAACTCTCAGATAAATAGAAATAGAGAGGAACTTCCTCAACTTGATAAAGAGTACTTCCAAAAAGCCTGCAGTTAACACTATACATAATGATGAAAGTCTGAACGCTTTCCCAAGAGGAACAGGAGCAGGCGAGGATGTCTGCTCTCACCACTCTTATTCACCACAGTGCAGGAAATTTTAGCCAGTGTGATAAGACAAGAAAAGAAAAGGCATAGAGATTGAAAAGAAAAATAAATGAATAAAACTATCCCTATTTGCAGATGATGCAATTGTCTACATGGAAATTCCCAAGGAATCTGCAAAAAAGACCTCTTAGAACTAATAAGTGGGTTCACAAGGGTACAGGTGTAAGATAAACATTCAAAATCCAATTTATTTCTATATACTAGCAATGAAGATGTGGACATCAAAATTAAAAATATGAAATCAATTATAACTTTCTCAAAAAAATGAAACAATTAGATGTAAATCTAACTAAACATGTATAGGGCTTGTACGATGAAAACTATACTATGTTGATAAAAGACATCAAAGAAGACCTAAATAAATGTAGAAACATACCATGTTCATGGATTGGAAGACTCAACATAATAACAGTGTCAATTCTTCTCAAATTTATATACAGGTTTAATGCAATTCCTATCAAAATCTCAGCAAGAGATTTTACAAATATAGACAAAATTACCCAAAAATGTACATGGAAAGGCAAACTATTTAACTAGACTAGTTAAAACAATTTTTTAAAAATGAATAAAGTGGAATGAATCAGTCTAACTGATTTCAAGACTTTTTATATAGGTACAGTAATCAAGACTACATAGTATTGACAGAGAGCTAGACAATGGAACAGAACGAACAGCCCAGAAATAGACCCACACAAATATGCCAAAGTGATTTTTGCAAAAACAATTCAATGAAGTAAAGGTAGCCTCTTCAACAAATGGTGCTGGAGCACCAATTGGACATTCCACAGACAAAAATAATAATAATAAAAGAGGGACTTTGATCTATGTCTTGTACCTTATACAAAAATTAACTGCAAATAAATTGAGAGCCCAGAGATAAACCCACACATATATGAGCAACTAATCTACAACAAAGAAGCCAAGAATATGCAATGGAGAAAGGAAAGTCTCTTCAAAAAATGGTGTTGGGAAAACTGGACAGACACATGCAAAAGAATGAAACTAGGCTATTATCTTACACCATATGCAAAAAATAACTCAAAATGGATTAAAGGCTTGAAACTAAGAACTGAAACCATAAAACTCCCAGAAGAAAACATAGGCAGTACACTCCTTGACATTGTTCTTCGCAGTATCTTTCTGGATATGTCTCCTCAGGAGAGAGAAACAAAAGCAAAAATAAACAAATGGGACTACATCAAACTAAAAAGCTTCTGTACAGCAAAGCAAACCATCAACAAAATGAAAAGACAACCTACCAAGTGGGAGAGGATATTTGCCAATTATATATCTGATAAGGGGTTAATATCAAAAGTATGTAAAGAACTCATACAACTCAATAACAACAAAGAAACCAACCTGATTAAAAAATAGGCAGAGGATCTGAATAGCTATTTTTCCAAAAAAGACATACAGATGGCCAACAGGCACGTGAAAAAATGTTCAAGATCACCAATTATTAGGAAAATGCATATCAAAACCACAATGAGATACCACCTCAAGCCTGTTAGAAATATTATTATCAAAAAGACAAGAAAAAACAAGTGTTGGAAAGATGGGGAGAAAAGGGAACCCTCACATACTGCTGGTGGGACTGTAAACTGGTGCAGCCACTATGGAAAAGAGTACGGAGCTCCCTCTGAAAAATTAAGACGAGAACTATCATGTGATCCAGCTATTCTGCTTCTGGATATTTGTCCAAAGTATCAAAAAATAGTAATTCAAAGAGATAAATGCACCCCTTTCTTCATTGCAGCATTATTTACAGTAGCCTAGATATGGAAACAACTTAAGTATCCATTGATGGACAAATGGATTAAGCAGATGTGGTATATATACACAATGGAATACTACTCAGCCATAAAAAAGATGAAATCTTGCCATTTGTGACAACTTAGATGGACCTTGAGGGTATTATGCTAAATGAAATAAGTCAGACAGAGAAAGACAAATAGCATATGACTTCACTCATATGTGGAAGATAAAACCAAATAAAACAAATGAACAAAATATTAAATAAAAACAAACTCTTAGAAGCAGACAACAGATCAGTGTTTTCCAGAGTGGACTGGGGGTGAGGGGAGAGTGAACTTGGTAAAAGAGGTCAACTATATGGTGATGGATGGACATTAGACTTTAGATGGTGAGCACACCGTAGTATATACAGATGTCAAACTATAATGTTGTACACCCGAAATTTATATAATGTTATAAACCAATGTTATCTCAATAAAAAAAGTTAAAATAATACTTTTAAGAAATTAAATGCAAATGGATCACAGACAAATGTAAAATAGGAAACTTTTAGAAAATCAAACATATGAGAAAATCTTCACGATCTAGGAATAGGCAAAGAGTTCTTAGACTTGATACCAAAACACGATCCATAAAAGAAAAAGTTGATAAACTGAACTTCTTCAAAATTAAAACCGCTTGTCTGCAAAACACCCTGCTAACAGGTTGAGAACACAAGCTGCAGGCTGGGAGGAGATATCGGTAAAGCACGTACTGACAAAGGACTCACAGATCTGGAATACATAAAGAACTGTCAAACTTCACAATAAAAAACAAACAATCTAATTAGAAAGGGAGCAAAAGACGTGAAGAGACATTTTCCTGAAGAGCAGATACAGATGGCAGGTAAGATCGTGAAAATGTGTTCGCCATCACTGGCCACTGGAGGAATGCAAATTAAAGCCTCAATCTGTTAGCACTACACACCTGTTGGAATGACTAAAATTAAAGACATCGACCACGTTAAACGCTGGCTAGAATTCACAGAGACCGGATGACTATAAAATGGTACACCCACTCTGGCAAATGTTTTGCCAATTTCCATGAAAACTAAATGTCCATAAAAACTAAACCACACGACCCAGCAATTGAACTCCTGGCCACTATCCCAGAGAAATGAAGACTCACACTCAGCTGGAAACCTGCACGCGAATGTTTATAGCATCTCTATTCACATCAGACAAAAACTGGAAACAACTCAGATTGTCCTTCAGTGGATGAAGGGTTAAAGAAAACTGTGGTACATCTATCGCATGGAATCCTACTTAGCAATACAGAGCAATAGCATACTGCTACATGCCACAACCTGTATGAATCTGCAGAGAATTATGCTCAGTGAAAAAAGCCAACCCCAAAAGGTTTCATATTGCATGACTTCATTGACATAATATTCTTTAAATGGCAAAATTACATACTTGGGGAACAGATTAGTGGTTTGCAGGGGTAAGGGGGGCAGGAGGCAGGAGAGAGGGAGGTGTGGCTGTAAAAAGGCAACATGAGGGATCCTCGGGGTGGTGGAACTGTTCTGTATCTTGACTGTATCAATGTCAATATCCTGAATGTGATATTGCACTACAGCTTTGCAAGATGTCACCATTGGGTAAAGGGCATGCCGGACCTCTCTGTATTATTTCTTACAGCTGCATATGAATCCACAATTACCTCAAAGTAAAGAATTTAATTTAAAAAAGGAAAAACTCTGCACCTCCAATCATAACAGGCCCTGGGAAGCAAATAACAGCTTTTGCCTAAAAGACAAAATGAGGTATGGTTGGGGGGAGCTATGGTTACATTTGCAGCCAACTCTCGCACATAGTAGAGTTCCAACAATACCCCAGGTTATCTGCACTGTCACAGAGACACAGGAAGGGTATTGGCAAAAGCTGATCATAGAATAATTTTAAATTTGTGTCTCTTTCCCAATCTATACCGCCTGGAGCAAATTATTACTTAACACTTTTTTTTAATAAATCCTGTAATTACGTTGAGAATAGAAGAATCTTATTACTTTTCTCTATCTTAAAGCATTATTTTATTGAATGTCAACCTGTAAAATGTCCCACAATTTCTGTGACTCTGCTTGGAGATCTTCATGTCTTAATAAACCATGAACCTCAAAAAATGAAAGAAATAAAAAGAATATTGTCCTAAATGTAAAAGCCAGAATTATAACTTCTAGGAGGAAATCTTTGAGACCTTGAGTCAGGCAAAATTTCCTAGGACCCAAAAAGCATAAACCAAAAAGAAAAAAGTGAAAATTGAACTTCATCAGAAAGAAAACTTTAGGGGGCCAGCCCCAGGGCCGAGTGGTTAAGTTCGCATGCTCCGCTTCAGCTGCCCCGGGGTTTCACCAGTTCGGATCCCAGGCACAGACATGGCACCGCTCATCAGACCATGCTGAGGCAGCGCCCCACCTGGCACAGCCAGAGGCAGTACATATAACTATGTACTGGGGGGCTTTGGGGAGAAGAAGAAGAAAAAAGAAGATTGGCGGGGCTGGCCCCGTGGCCGAGTGGTTAAGTTCGCGCGCTCCACTGCAGGCAGCCCAGTGTTTCGTTGGTTCGAATCCTGGGCGCGGACATGGCACTGCTCATCAGACCACGCTGAAGCAGCGTCCCACATGCCACAACTAGAAGGACCCACAATGAAGAATATACAACTACGTACCGGGGGGCTTTGGGGGGAAAAAGGAAAAAATAAAATCTTTAAAAAAAAATAAGAAGATTGGCAACAGTTGTTAGCTCAGGTGCCAATCTTTAAAAAAAATGAAAGAAAATTTTAGTTTTTAGAAAGACACACAGCATCTGAAAATCCTTGGAATCTTCAGAGTGATGAGGGTCTTTCTGCATGTAAAGGAGCTGGTTGATCTAAGTAATAATCTAAAATATAATGATCTAAACTTTTCTTCCCACAGCGCACTCTGCAGACCTCAGCCTTAGAGCATAGAGAGACTCAGGCAGGCAGAGAGGTGGAAAGAGGATGAAAACGAGGCCAAATCCTGTGGCAGGAGGGAGCTCAGCCGCTCTTATGTTTCAGTCACGTTAAATAGAAGGTCATTTTGTCTTGAGATGTTCATGATACGCGTTGAAATCACAGATGCTCCTCGGCGTCGCCGGACGGTCTGGCCATGAACGGTGAGCATCAAAGACTCTGCCCAGAATAACCTTGCAATTTTGCACAACTTTACACACGCACTTTCACCTCCGTTATTTTATGCACTCATCTTTCCACTCGATGTTTACAACAGCCATGGGAGGAAGACAGGAGAATGGATATGATTTTTATTTAGAGATGAGCCCGCTAAGCAAGGAATGAGCGAGCCAGGAGAGCAAGAGAGCCACCTGCTCCTGCTTCAGCAGAGCGGCAGGACCTGTGCTGGGCTTTGCTCATTCTCCTCTGCTGTCTTCAGGGAGACACACACAGGTGTGCACAGACACACACACCACAGTCACACCATTGCCACGTTCTAGACTGGACAGGTGCGGTCTGGGCTTCTCCATCAGAACTCTCCAGCCCCCAGCTCCTGTCTCCTCTTGGCTTCACTGATTCTCCTCCTGCCTGCAGCAGCCAGCAGGAAGCAGCCCAGCAAAGCTCTACCCCTATCTCCTCCCTTCTGCTCCACATGAGCAGGGTGGGGGATGACGAAGGTGGGCGGAATAGGCAGAGTTCTGCCTCCTCGAAAGGGTACATGCACCTCCTGGTTTTCCCACTTTCTATTTCAACAGAACTCCATTCTTGTAGCCAGAAGGAGTATGGAGTTTGGGGCAGTACAGAGAACCCCGTAGTGAACAAGCAACCTTCAAGCAGAGGGCCCACATTTTTCTGAAAACACCGCGGCTCACCCCATTCTCATTACAGGGGCCTGCAGTGAGCGAGTATTTGACCCCAAAACAGCCCAAACACTGATGCTCAATCCATCCTCTGAGCCCCCAGCAACCTGGAGACAGTTTTAGGGAGACTCTCCCAGCAAATGGCTGCCTTTGGCTTCATCACGAGCTCCGTTTTGCAGATCTACTTGACAAGGGCACACTCTGAACTGGAACCCTACGGCTTGTAGATTTCCACTGTGTGTCCAAGAGAACGCAGCAGAAAGATCCTTGGGAGATGCTGTGCTCTTCAACTTGTATTCATGATTGATTCCCAGGGACCCTGACTGTCAATGTTAACAAATCCAGAGGGCCTCCTACCAGAGGGAGCAGTACTTCCTGCGGGCAGAAGTCCTTTGCATGTAAGGACTAGTCCTTCTGTCATCAGACACCAGAGCTGCGTGGCCCTCCCTCAGCTTCCATGCAGAGCTAATCCATCATTTCCAGCCCTAGAGACGCAGAAAGGAATGTCACCACTCTCCTCCCACAGAGGGTTGTAGTTTAACTTTCTTACTTTTTCTAATGTCACATTTAGAAATAGGAAAAAAAAAATGGCTCTGTTCAGTTGTTCTCTGTTTGTCCCCCTTCCTGGCTTTAAAAAACCATCCCCAAAGATGAAGCTGGTCAGACAGAACTCCAGCGAACAGCCTGGACCACAGCCCCATTGGCAGGGCTCAGCAGGAAGGGTGGCAGGATGCAAGCAGGGAGGCCAGAGCTTCCTCAACTTGGAGACAGAGCCAGCCCAGGCCAGCTGCAGCTAACCCCCGAAGCCAGGGCTCAGGGGGCCATCCACCCAGCCAGCCCGCCCAGGAGTGGGTCCAAAGGCAAAGAGAGCTGGCAGCCAGCCCAGCCACACCCCTCCTCAGAACATGCCATGCTGGGGGCAGAGCTCCACCACTGCACCTTTCAGCCAGGCTGGCATTCAAATTCTCCACTTGGAAACAAGTCAAGGGCAGGTGCAGAAGGAAAGAATAGCAGCGGGTTGAATGGCGCACCCCCAAAAGACCTATGCACGTCCTAACCCCTGAACCTGTGAACGCAACTGCATTTGGAAAGAGGGTCTTTGCAGATGTAATGAAGGATCTCAAGGTGAGACTGTCCGGACACAGGGTGGGCTCTAAACACGGTGACTGGTGTCCTTATAAGAGAAAGGAGAGGGAGCTTGGACACAGAGACACGGAGGCAACGATGGGAGCATTGTGTCTACAAGCCAAACCCCATCATGGACTGCTGGAGCTGCTGGAAGCTGGGGGTGACGTGGGGAACAGGTTCTTCCTCTGAGCTTCCAGAAGGAACCAACCCTGCAGACACCTGGATTTTGGACTTCTGGCCTCCAGAACCGTGGGAGAATACATTTCTGTTGTGGTAAGCGACCAGTTTGTGGCATGTTCCCACGGTCGCTCTGGGAAGCTAACACAGGGTTCAGGTGCTAATCCAGAGTCCGTGTCATTTGAAAAGTGAAGTCTGAGCTATAACTACCTCCTGGAAAGGGCCGTGCAGAGCTGCCGGCAGACAGAGGACAGGTCAGTGCATTTCTGGATGAAACGCATCAAATGCCTCCGTGGGCAGGATCTTTGACCACACACTTTATTTCTGGAAACTCTAAGGAAACCATTGGACATGCTCACAACGCCACATGAACTGGGATGTCATTGCACCGTGTGTGTATAGCAGCAAAAAAGGGAGGGCGCGTGGCCTCTGCCATCATCTTACACAAGCAGGAACCCTCCCTGAGCCCTTCCAGGACCCCTCCCCAGCAGAGCCTCTGTAGGTCTTGGGCAAGTTCCAGTCACCTGCAGTAGGTGACTCCCAGATGCACTGTCTGCCCACGGTGGGCAGGACAGGACCCCCTCAACCCCAACATGCTCTGCCCAGGACAGTGCAGTGGACGCCTGCTCATCCACTGTCCCATCCAGTTTTGCATTTATCCCAGCAATTTTTATTCTTAATGAAGTAGGATCATTAGGGGCAGCATCAAGGTGAGTCCAGACAGGTTTGCAGGGCCCCATCTCTGCTCCCAGCTTCCCATGGCAGGGCCCTGGTTTGGGAGACAGAGATGTGCTGATCGGAGCCCACTCTTCAACAGCTGAAAGACGCCAGTGACAGCCTACCCCTCTCTCCAGGTCCCTGCCATATTGAAATGTGTGAATAGCTCAGGATGACGAAAACACTAAAATAACTCCCATTTAGAAGAATTTTCTCTAAATTTGCCAGAGTAATTAAAATAGTATCATCTGCAGAAAAGAAAGAATTCAAGGTGCCAACATCTTCAATCTATTAACAATAAAACACAACTTGGAAAAAGGCTTCAGGGGGCTGGCCCCATGGCCAAGTAGTTACGTTCATGTGTTCCGCATCAGTGGCCTGGGGTTTCACAGGTTCAGATCCTGGACACAGACTTGGCACCCTTATCCAGCCATGCTGAGGTGGCATCCCACAGAGCACAACCAGAAGGACATACAACTAGAATATACAACTACGTACTGGGGGACTTTGGGGAGAAGAAGGAGAAGAAAAAAAAGGTTGGTAACAGTTGTCAGCTCAGGTGCTGATCGTAAAAAAAAAAATGATTTCAGGGGCCGGCTCCGTGGCCGAGTGGTTAAGTTCACATGCTCCGCTGCAGTGGCCCAGGGTTCGGATCCTGGGCGCGGACATGGCACTGCTCGTCAGGCCACGTTGAGGCGGCGTCCCACATCTCACAACTAGTAGGACCTGCAACTAAGATATACAACTATGTACCAGGGGGTTTTGGGAAATAAAGCAGGAAAAAAAAAAAGATTGGCAACAGTTGTTAGCCCAGGTGCCAATCCTTAAAAAAAAAAAAAGAGAGATTTTTCCTCTTAAAAAAAAAATGATTTCAGGTAATTTGTTGAAAAACTAAAGAAAACACCATGTTTTTAAAAATTTATTTTTTAGGACCCACAACTAAAATATACAACTATGTACTGGGGGGATTTGGGGAGAAAAAAGCAGAAGGGAAAAAAAGAAAGAAAAAGGAAAAAAATAAAAATTTATTTTTCAGAAAACTACCAGTGACACTCAGTTAACCAACAAGGAAGGCCACATCCCTGAAGGAGTAATCCATCATTAAAATGCGAGGGGACTTCTGGCAAAGTCAGCACAGAGAGAATGATGCTCTGGAAGGGGCTGATGCAGGCTCTGTATTTAGGCTAAACTCCCGACAGATAGAAAACTGCGTGGGGAGCGTCTACTGCAGGATTTAGGACATCACTCTGGGCCGCACAGTCAGAAGCAGACCCCAGGTTCCCTTCCCTCTGCCTTCAGTGCACACCCTGTCTCCCCACAAAGGCGGTGGGACCCTTGGGGCAGCCAGTAGCCCTCCCATCCTGAAACCCTCAGGGCAGGAGGAGCTGTGTCTTTATCAGAAGAAACCCAGAACTTCATTAGCATATCTGGTACCCATAAAGGGTATTTTCAAAGTGCCCCCCACCTGACACCCACTCTGAGACATGCCAGCCTCATTCGGCGGCTCACCACCCATCTGTTTTCCATGAGGCCCATGCTGGCCCAGCTGGTCCTTCCATCGGAACCTCCACAGGGCTGGGGGGGCCACTGAGTTGCGATTGGACAGGCCCAGCAAGGTGCAGGGCCCCACACAAGTTAAAGGGCCAGATTCTTGGTCCAGTCCCAGGCTCTGGGACGCCCTCCCCTGGCCAGACACTTAAGTGTCTGTCATCCTGAGTCTGGGCTGCCCCGGGGGACCTCATGCACCCCGTCCCAGCTGGGGCACCAAGTCCTCACCGAGTCTTGGGTTTCTCCTCCTGCAGAGCTGTGGGCAGGTTTCTTTACTGAGGTCAGAACCTGGACACGCCTGGGCCACCAGGAATCAAGCAGCTTCCAAACTTAGCTGGCTCCATCCTAGTGCAGGGGGAGGGGGACAAGGCCAGGTGTAAATCACCAACCAGATCAAGGAAAGAGCGAGACTGTTGTCAGTCATATCATGAACATAAAGACTCCAGCAGACCCACACAGACAAACACACACTCACACACACGTACGCACACTCACACTTGTTCTCACACATGCCAAAGGCAAACACTGGAGCTCTCCATCTCGCACAGAGAACGACCACAGACAGGCGCCCCCTTGGCACCCTGCACTGTGGTGGGGTCATGGGTGGGGGCTGAGCTGGGATCCGCCAAATCCCGGCCGGGCCAGGCCAGACATGAACTCCCAGACAGATGACCAGGCCAAGGGGTACAGCCCAGAGTGACCAGTCCTGCCCAGCCCAAGGCAGACTCGTGTGGGGTCTCCTGTCTGGGAGGCAGAGGGCCTCACCCTTAATTTGTCCATCTAGGAAACACACCTCGCCGGCCCCCCACAGCCTGTGAGCAGTGTCTGCAGGCCCTTGCGTGAGGACCTTCTGAAGAAGGGCTGTGAGCTGGGACTTGTGTCAAGAGGGCCAAGCCAGCAGCCCGACCTGCTCCTCGACCTGTGTTAGATCCTGTGACCATGCTGAGCCAAGATGGTGAAAAAGCTGATACAACAAGCAAAAATGGCAGCTGCGCCAAGCTCTCTCTCTTCCCAAATTGTGATGCTAATGAGATTAAAGTGTTAGCACAGCAGGGAGGTCGGTGGCCTGGGCGCTGGCCTTGCTGCCAGGGTCCATGTCAACAGCTCCGTGCTTCCAGGCGGCTGTTTTGCCATCAGGGCTGAAAGCCTGGGAGCTGACCAGGTAACTTTACCTCTGTGCCTTCTCCTGAGGTGCCAGGCTGCAGATGGACACAGGTGAGCTCCAGGACACACGGCAGCACATGGTTTTAAATGTCAAATGCCCAGAAACAAATTCAGCATGCAACAGTAAAAAGGAAATGCTGGAATCACTCCTGGTGCGGGTCAGAGATTACGTGAACATCAAAAATGACACCAGGGGGGCTGGCCGCGTGGCCTAGTGGTTAAGTTCGTGCACTCCGCTGCAGGCGGCCCAGTGTTTCGTTGGTTCAAATCCTGGGCACAGACATGGCACTGCTCATCAAACCACGCTGAGGCAGCGTCCCACATGCCACAACTAGAAGGACCCACAACGAAGAATATATAACTATGTACCAGGGGGCTTTGAGGAGAAAAAGGAAAAAAACAAAATCTTAAAAAAAAAAAATGAGACCAGGGAAGAATTTATAAATTTGTGAGACATGCCTGTGAAAGAATACTGAGAAAAAAATTACAGTACAAACCTGTCTACCCCCAGTCTGGTAAAAAGGCATAATTCCTGCCTCTGCAGGAGTGCAGCCCACGAGACAGCTGAGAACAGCTACAGCACGGGCGACGCACGCCAGGATGGAGGGGACCGCAGAACTGACACAGACTGACCAAAGGGTAGCACGTTGCTGGGAGCGAGTTTTAAGCATGAATTAAAATTATGAGCTGCACACATTGCATTTCTGATGCTCTTAATACAACAACCCATGCAGAAAATAGAAATCAAGCACAAACACATGCAAGAAGCGTGGCTGCATGTAGCCAGGAAGGTGGGACAAGATGGACTGGAGGCTGGTCCTGCCTCAAGGCTTGTGGAGCAGATAAACAGTCCTCAGCACCTCTGGAAGCCCAGGGGCAGGGATTTGGGAAGGCAGCATGGAGGAGGTGGCCTCTGAGCCAAGCCTTGAACGAAGGGACGTAAGGAGGCAAGGGAGAAGGTGTGCGTGGAGGGAACAATGAGGCACCCACAAGAACAGCAGTGGCTGAGCATGGGGAGGGTTGAAGGAACCCAGGGAGAACCAGGAGGAGGCTCTTTGCTCTTAGTTTTGTGTAAGAGCAGAGAGTGCCCTCCAAGAACCATGACTCACCATCAATGCTCTCAGGGTCATCATTAGACGGGGCGGCCTCATGTTATGGCGAAAATTCGTCAGTCTGCCGCTCCTGCCCAAGCTAACATGCTCAGCTCTATACCCCTCGATTGATTTAAAGGCCGTAGTTGCAGTTCAGGTCACCTTGAGCTTTGCCTGTTCAAATCCAGCATACCAGAGCCCCCACGGGGAAGACGGGCAGCATGGCATCTTTCCCACATGGACGTCTGCACCGCGTCGCCCAGGCCACCCACCGTCACTGCCAGCCTCGGAGGTGAGAGAAAGGGGCTGTGGGGGTTGGGGCGCTGGCCACGTGTCCTGGACCATCAGGTTAATTCAGCAAACATTCACCCAGCTCCCACATGTGCCAGGGTCCTTTTATAAAATTAGTCCAGTTAACACGTGCATCCGTTTCCTAGGCCTCTGTGACAACCCAGAGGACTCAACAACAGAAACGGACTGGCTCAGTTCTGGAGGCCGGAAGTCTAAACTCGGGACATCAGCAGGGTTGGTTCCCGCTGAGGCTGCGAGGGAAGACATGTTCCCGGCCTCTCTCGCTGGCTTGTTGATGGCTTTCCCCATGTTCACGTGGCATTCTCCTGTCTCCAAATTTCCCCTTTTGATAAGGACACCAGCCACACTGGATT
Organism: Equus przewalskii; assembly: GCF_037783145.1. NCBI lineage: Eukaryota > Metazoa > Chordata > Mammalia > Perissodactyla > Equidae > Equus > Equus przewalskii. The sequence goes on from NC_091831.1 coordinate 3,345,701, forward strand.
AGCGCCCACCCTAGTGACCTCATTTTAACTTGATTACCTCTGTGAGGACCCTGTCTGCAAACACAGTCAAAGTCTGGGGTCCTGGGGTTAGGACTCCAACATGTGAATCTGGGGGACACAATTCAGCCCATAACCCGGCTATAAATCTACAAGGCACTGTCCTCATAGATCCAGAAAACCGAGGCTCAGAGGAAATGAGTCATTTGCCCCAGATCACACACTAGCACCGTGGCAGGGCCAGAATTTGAATACCAGCCTGAATCATCCCAGAGCCTCTGTCGTTTCCTCTGGGTGAAGGTAGCAAATGGTGACAAATGCAGCAGAATGGAAAAAGGAAGATACGGGAGTGTTGGGGAGGGAGGAACGAAGCTGGACCTTGCAGGCAGGAAAACACAATGGGAAGCAGCTCTGGAAACGAGGGATCCTGATGCCACCTTCCTCTGCCCGGACTGCTCCCAGCCCCAACGTAGCAGGGGACCCCTCTCCTGCCTCCCTCCTCACCACTACGGCCACCCTTCTGCAACCGCCAGCCGCCAGAGGAACTTGCTCACCTTCCTGTCCACTGTTAAAGAAGTTCCGCACGTGGCCACCGGGGTGGCTGCTTAGGTCCTAAGGATTATTCCACGGTTTTATTGGATGCTGAACTATGTGGAAAATATTCACTCACCTCCCTCCACGCACATGGCCTGCAAAACAGAGAGGGGATGCAGTCGTCTGACAGGTGGACCCCAGGGCGGCTCCCTCAGCAGGATCAGGATGCCAGGCTAGAAGGCAGGCCTGCTTCCTGGACAGCTGTGTCGGCCACTCGGCCTGGGCACCAGACCGCGGGGCTGGGACCCTCATCAGAGGGTGAGGCCCACAGCTGGTTGTGGTTCGAACAACAAACGCCCCCATGGTAGGGGATCAAACTGAGCCAGTGATGCGGGTGAACGGAAATGCCACTGATATTTACTGAGGACACTGGGTGCCTGCCAGGTTTGTCCCCACAAAGCAGGACTTATGGTCACCCCACCCAATGAGTACCCTGATGACGACTCTGGAAAAATTCCTTCGCATCTAATGAGACTGCTCCACAGCAGGGAGAAGGCGCCAGGAACTGAGGGACCACGAGAAGGGAGGGGGTGGAGAGTCCCCTGAGTTAGCCCCAGAGGGGGTGAGGGTGAGGGTGGGGGGCCGGGCCTGTTACAGGGGTGCCCTCTTGGTTTATCCTTTGGAGTTTCTGGGGGTTAAAAGCTTAGATGTGGAGAGATGCTGCCCATTCTGCTGACCTCCTGAAAGGGCAGAGTGGACACCCAGCCCCGTGGACCACTGCCCGCTCAGGGGAGGGGTCTCCAGGCCAGGCCTGTCCACTGTCCTCCTCGGGGCTGGTGGGTGGCAGACTCTTCCCTTACAACTTTGGAGCACAACCGACCACCTTGCGTTGTATTTGGGCTCACGTGTGGTCTGAATGGACGTTCGCTCAGTCCCGTGCCCCGAGTGAGAGAAAACCCTACCCAGCCTGTCAGGGGGCAGGTGTGCAGGGGGCAAGCAAGGCCTTGAGGGCCCTTGAGGGCGAGTCTCCTTCAGGGCAGACCTCTGCTTCCCAACCTCCAGCCAGATGCAGCTCCCCGAGGAAGGGTGGGGATGAGAGAAAAGAGCAGAGCAGGGAGGGAGCAAGGTCCCTCTGCTCTATACCCATCTAGGGCAGCAGTGGGGCCAGGTGCCTCAGGCCCCTGGGTGGGGTCGGGGGACATGGCCCCCTGGAGCCTCACCCGCCCTCCCGCTCTGCAGAGGCACTGCCGGTCCCCAGTGAAGTGATCTTGAGCACCGAACATCAGGATTCACGGGACTGAGAGGATCGGAAAGGAGCAAATGTGCCAATACCAGACTCGTACCTGAGAAGGAGCTTTCTGTCCATGAGATCAGCAGACTTCCCGGCACACGAGATGTCCCCTCCTTGCAAGGAACTCAACAACTGGCAAGGAGAGTTCTTTTCAAATCAAATGCCCCCAATGTCTCTCGCTCTTCTCGGGACCTAGAGACCGCAAATCTTCTCTGCCCCCTTATCGTCACCATCCCTGCAGGCCATTCCTCAGATTTCCTTGCAGCACATGGCAGACACAGTGTTGATGGAAGAGGGAATGTTAATCATCTGATTTTTATTTCTGCAATGACTCCCAACGTCTTGGTGTTGCCAAGTAAACATCCGTCCTCGTGGTCCTCTCTACACCTTCCTTCCGGGTCCCCAAATCACTGGTTCACGAGGCCCACGAGTCTGAATGTAAAACAGTGAGGGCACAATGGACGCCCTCCTTCTACTCCGATAAAGCGATGCTATTCTTTCTTCTTTCTTCTGTTCTACTCATGACAGTCAGCAGGACAGGGGAGATGGGCTTAAAACCGTGAGGAGAATGATAGATCCACTGCAAGGACTCAAGTGAAAAACCACAATGGATATCCCTTCCCACGCATCACATCAGCAAGTACTTAAAAGTGCGCTACCAGCAGGACTGTGAGTTTGACAGACACACTGCGGGCCAGCCGAACAACAGGGATCCGAATCTAACGTGCAGACCCGTGACGCAGCCATTCCTTCCCTGGGGATTTGTCCCATTGCTCACTAGACAGTGATTGCAAAATATGAATTCAAATCTCAGTGAAATAACCTGAACGCCCGTGATTATGTGGTTGGTTACCTAAATGGTGGTATTTCAATTCATTGGAAACTAACGTAGCCTAAGAGTGATCTACGCCAACGTCATCCACATGGGCAATGACATTGCTGGGTGAAGATGGACGATTACAGCCCATGCCACATCACGTTGTTTCCAGAGTCGTGCGGGTGTGCGTGTGGTGTGCACACATGTGTGCTATGGACACGTGTGTGCCTGTTTGCCCAGAAGAGATGTGAACAGTGGCTCCTCTGGAGAGACATATGGGAGTAGCATTTTACTTCTCTCAGCTCTGTATTCTTTACTGTTTCACAATTAAATACATGAGAGTGTATTATTATCTTTGTGAAGATAGAAAAAAAATTCAAGTTTTCATTTGAAAAAAGATTCAAAGATAACTTACTTTTCTGAACTCAAGCCATAACTGGGAGATGACATTACGTTGTAGACTGCTGTAATGGCTAATTTTCTGTGTCAACTTGTCTAGGCTACAGTATCCAGATATTCAATCAAACGCCAGTGAAGGTATTTTCTAGATGAGGTTAACATTTAAATCCATCTGAGTAAAGCAGATGACCCTCCATACCGTGGTTGGGCCTTGTCTAATCAGCTAAAGGCCTTAAGAAAAAAAATTGAAGTCCCCCTGAGGAAGAGGGAATTCTGCCTTCACACTGCCTTCAGACTCCAGCTGCAACATCAGCTCTCCCCTGCCCTCCAGCCTGCGGCCCGCCCCGCAGATTTTGGATTTGCCAACCCCTAGAATCGCGTGAGCCAATTCCTTAAAATAAATCTGCCTCTCTCTCCATATGTACATATCCTATTGGTTATGTTTCTCTGGAGTACTGTAATACAATTGCTTTTATTTTTAAAAAAACATTGTTTTTTAGAGAAGTTTAAGGTTCACAGCAAAATTGAATGGAAGGTACAGAGATTCCTCCACATACCTCCTGCCTGACAGGAGCACGGCCTCCCCCACTGTCAGCATCCCCGCCAGAGTGCTACATTTGTTACAACTGAAGGAACAACACTGACACGTCAGTATCACCCAGAGTCCATAGTTTACATTAGGGTTCACTCTTGGTGTTGTACATTCTGTGCGTTTGGACAAATGTACAGTGACACATATCCATCAATACAGTATCACACAGTGTATGCACTGTTTCCTCTGTGCTCTGTTTATTCACCCCTCCCCACAGCCAAAGGCAACCACTTACCTTTTTATTGTCTCCATAGTTTCACCTTTTCCAGAACGTCATAAAGTTGGAATCACACAGTACCTGGTCTTTTCAGATTCCTTCTTTCACTTCATAACACGTGTTTGAGTTTCCTTCATGTCTTTTCATGATTTGATAGCTCATTTCTTTTTAGCACTGAATAACATTCCATTGTCTGGATAGACCAGTTTTTTTATCCATTCACCTACCAAAAGCTTGATTGCTTCTAGGTTTTGGCAATTATGAAAAAGGCTACTATAAACATTCGTGTGCAAGTTTTTGTGTGGACATAAGTTTTCACCTCCAAGGAGTGTGATTGCTGAGTCCTATGGTAAGAGTATGTTTAGTTTTGTAAAGAAACAGTCAAGATGACCTCCAAGGTGGCTGTACTCTTTTGCATCCCCACCAGCAATGAATGAGCATTCTCATTGCTCCACACCCTCACCAGCATTTGGTGTTGCCACTGTTCTGGATTTTGGCCATTCTGCTAGGTGTGTAGTGGTATCTCATTGTGGTTTGCTTTTGATTTTTCCACAAAAATTACAAGGCAGAATACATCTTGAGGTTCCCATTTCAAAGATGAGAACTGTGGCCCATAAAGTCTAAACGACTCGCCCAAGGGCACAGCCTACTGGAAGCAAAGCCAGGGTAGCACTCGGCTTCCCTGACTCTCAGGCCGACAATTCCCGCTCGACTTCACCAAGCCTGGAAGCCGCGTGCCAGTGAGAGGGAACGGTTGGAAGCAAACAGAGAGAAGACAGCATCGTCGCCTGACCCAGCCAGCGCTCACCACAAGATGTCGGGCGGGGGCACACAGGCAGGGGTGGGATCAGCTGAGGGTCAAGCCGCTGGACAGATGCACTTGCACATCTTCTGTCTCCCAGTTTCCCGGGTGGTCCTGCTCCACTTGTTTCAGCCTCTTCCAGGGTCTCCGATGATAAAAGTTCCTCTCAACCGGGCCTGAGGAGCCCACAAGCCGGGGGCACCCCAACTTTCTGCAGAGAAGGGGATGTGGGCACCAGTCCTTGCCAGCAGCACCCATCCCATGGGTAAGGATGCACGAGTTCCCATTCTCCTTGGCCCCTCGGCTTGGGCCTGAGTGTCACTCACAGCACCCTCCCATGCTCTTCCCTGGGCTTCTGCAAAGATGAGGGGGTCACAGACTGGCCAGTAGGAAGGGCCCGCAGAGTAGGGTTACAGACAAAATACAGGACGCCCACTTGAATTCAAAATTCTGGAAGCAACAAATAACTTTTTCGTGTAAGTTTGTCCCAGGAAAATATTCACTCCTCTACTTTCATTCGCTAAATCTGCAAGTCCGCCTTGGAGATGACCCAACCAAGGCTCCCACCTGGGGTCCTCAGCTCCCAAACACAGTAATACCGGGCCTCTGTGCTCCCTCCAGAACGGCAGGCAGCCCATGGCCTTCCTGTGGGCACAGAACCCCCACCCCCTTGACTAGATCCCCTCGGCTGGTGTGCTGGCTGTGGCCAATGGTGACAGAGGCTGTGCCCGGAAGTTAGAGGGATCTCTGATTCGTAGGAGGATGGGGGCACTGAAACTTGGTGATGCTGTAAGTGCGTGTACATGTGTGTCTTCAGAGAGGAAGCGCCTAGTAAAACCACTCAGAATGTGGATTCCATGGAGTGGATAACAAATGGGATCCTTTCTTATGGAAAGGCCAGAGAACTCTCATTTCACAGTTGGGAGACTTAAGTCCACACGGCAATTCTTGCAAAGGTCTCTGACCACATCGAGTCTCCCCATCCACTTCGCTGGAAGCCAGGTTCCTTCTCCCAGCCTGCTGCTCGGTGCTTCCACTCCTCCAGCTCCCCTCAGGCACAGCCCCGCCGCCCCACAGCTGTCTAAGGAAGGAGTGTGGAGGCCTCAGGTCAGACCCGTATATCGTTTGCCTCGGCGGAAACCAATCTCTCATTCCCGCCACCCGCCAGGCAGGGCCAGCCCGGAGCACTGCCACCCCAGTGATAATAAAGGTAATGGCAGCAAATTCCAGAACCAAAGGTCAAATCGCTTGATTGCAAGATTTTTAAAAACCCCAATTTAAAGATCCATTTGCTTCCAGCACGGTGAAGCTGGTAGCTGACTGCCCATTAGTGGCCTGTGCCCGTGACGGGCCGACCCCATTCATCACCTGGGTCAGCAGGGACAAGCCAGGCGTCACCGTGGGGAGGGAGCAGCTTTATCCCTGCGGCCTCGCAGGCTGGGGCTTGGTAGTCTGGTGACCAGGGAAGAGCAGGAAAAGATCCTCGGACCAAGGGTGGGGTGGATGCTGTGTGTCCCCTGGGTCTGAAGGAAAGTGCCAGGGAGTCATCACAAGGACAGTCACTGCCCCAGGCTCTCAGGCTCCAGAACCCTGCGTTGGGAAGGAGAGCAGAGTTCAGGGGACCAGCCTACATCTTCAGTGAAGCACTTCTCAGTCTGCACGGCCCTGCCTCTTGCATACATTTCCTAAGTCACAGACTGAGCTCTTACTGTATGCACATCCATATGGGAGAACAATTTGATCCCCTCTACCTGGGAAGAACACTATCAGTGTCCCCACTTCCCGGAGTACCAGACAGAGGCAGAGCAGTTCAGCCCCACTTGGCAGGAGGCGGAGACAGAGAGGGACCAGGTGGGCTCCAGTCTGCTCCGCAGCCTCCCCCGGCCTCACAGTTGCTCCCGGGTTGTGTATACACGCCCCGGGATAATCATCAAACATTATCACGTTCGCTGCCAATAGAAGCGAGCGTTCACATACCATCAAATGAACAAATGTCCTTTGACAGGCAAATGATTTTTAGCCTTTTAGCCTGAAAAAGACAACTTAGGGGAATAGGGAATTATTGTTTCCTGGGGAGAGAGTTTCTGTTTGGGCAGCGAGAAAGTTCTGGACATGATGGTGGTGACGGTATCATTGTCAATGCACGTAATGCCACTGAACCATACACTTAAAAATAGTTAAGATGGTAAATTTTGTGTTATGTATATTTTACCACAGTAAAAAATAAAAAGATGACTTACTCTAACACTTGGTTCTCAGGCCTAGTGAAGTGAGATCGACTCCAGACTCAGGCGCCTGCCAAGCGTCCACAGGACGCCAACTAGGAGCCAGAAAATGTCTGGATCCCCAGGATGGCTCAGGAAGAAAAAACGCATCTACTTTTGAGATACACAACAAATCATACAACCTAAGATTTGTTCCTAAAACTAAAGGAGGACAGAGTAGAAAGTTTGCGTTCCTATAATATATAATAGATGCGATTTTATTAACAATAAAAGTGTGGTCGTTGGACATATCTACAGCCCAAATCTTAAACTCACCCAGAGCACGGATTCCATAATGCTGACAAAATTCAAAGATCCACCATAATGTATTTTGGTGAATTTAATGACAATTGAAAAGTCAACATTTGTGGATGACATCATCGGCTAGTATTTTTATCTCTTCAGTAACCATCTCTCTATTACACCTTGAGAATTGCACAAGCTGAGAGGAAGGCGAGGCATATACATTACATACTAGACAAACATGTCACGTGAGTGAGGCCGGGAGCTATGCAGGTCAACCCCGTACAGCAGAAAACACCCTGAGACTCAATGGACCCCATCTTATCAGAGACCGTAAAGAGAGAGCGTTTCAGTGAAAAATACAATGGGTCAACTAGAAAATAAAATGAAGGCTCAGTGATTAGCTGAGATTCGAGCGAAGAGAAGATTAACAAAAATGAGTATCATGAGGTAGAAATGAAAAGGTCACCATTTTTAAAATAAAGAAATAAACATCAAAATAATTTAGAACTACAACCCTATAGTGTTGGCATAAGACAGGCTTTGGCTGATGGAAGTTGGTGGATACGACCCAGCCAGGCTAAAGACGTGCTTGTGACATCTGGGCTCCGACCACGTCAGGGAGAGAAGCAGGACCTGAGTGGCCACTGATCCCAAAATGATGAGAAACCATGTTGGGTAGACTGGGAGCCCATGCAGGCGTTAGAGGGAAACATACATGCTAGACACAGCTTTGAGGTGGCTTGTCCACACATCACAATGATAATAGCCCACAGACACATGGCTGCTGTGGGCTGAACTGTGTCCCCCCCCAAAATCCCTGTGTGGATGTCCTAACCCCCAGTTCCTCAGAATGTGACTGTATTTGGAGACAGAGTCTTTAAAGAGGTGATTAAGGTAAAACGAGTCCCTTAGGGTGGGCCCTAATCCAATTGAACTGCCGTCCCTATAAGAAGAGAAATTTGGGGGCCGTCCCCAGGGCAGAGTGGTTAAGTTCGCACACTCTGCTTCCGCGGCCCAGGGTTTCACCGGTTGGGATCCTGGGCACGGAGATGGCACCGCTCAGCAAAGCCATGCTGAGGTGGCGTCCCACACAGCACAGCCAGAGGCACTCACAACTGGAGTGTACAATTACATACTGGGGGGCTTTGGGGAAAAGAAGAAGAAAACAAAGAAGAAGATTGGCAACAGATGTTAGTTCAGGTGCCAATCTTTAAAAAAAAAAAAGAAGAGGAATTCGGACACCCAGGGAGACTCAGGGCTCTGCTTGCCCACAGAGGGAAGACCAGGTGAGGACGCAGGGAGCTGATGGCCGTCTACAAGCCACGGAGTGAGGCCTCAGGAGGAACCAGCCCTGCGACGCCTTGACATCAGGCTTCCAGCCTCCAGGATTTCGAGGCGATAAACTCCTGTCGTGGAAGCCGCCCGTCTTTGTCAAAACAAACAGCCATGGCAAATTAATACAATGGACGACTGCTACCTTCTGTCCTCTGTAACATCTGCAGGTTCCCGAGCTTGTCTGCGACAGTGCCCGGCCATCCCCCTGTTTCCACACATTGTCAGTGAGGAAGGACAAAGCGCAGATGCTCAAACCTCAGGAAAAGGAATCACTCACCCCGTGAACTTCGGTGACGCCGCGCCTGGGGAGTGACAAGGCTCCAGGGCATGCCTGTCACACACTGTCCCCCGACACCCTCTCCCAGCGCACTCGGCGTCACGGCTGGCCAGACAGCGCCATCGCACATGGTCGAAGTGCCCCGTCGAGGGTGACAGGAGAGGCCCTGCAGGACCCACTGTCCGGCTCCCCAGAGACTTCTGGAAGGAGACCTTCAGCCGGTCCTCAGGCAAAGGGTCCCCCATCAGCCTGGACGTGGAGCAAGGCAGAGCTCCAACCCCTCTCACTGATGGAAAGTGCCAGAAGAGCACTCTGGAAGACTAATGGGAGGAACGGACAGGTGCAGGGGGTTTGAGGGCCTACCATCTGGTGAGTGCTCAAGTACATTAGCTTCTGCTGCTGCCCTCTCCCGCCCGGCCATCAGGCTGACCTCAAGCAATGTCTCTGGGAGTGGGCGTTTTGCCCCTTGGTGGCTCGCTCTGAGCAGCAAGAGGAGACAGGGAGACACGTGAAGCACGAATTGCTCATCTCACCCACTCGTCTGGCAGGGTCCCATTGGGGCTGCTGAGCGGGGACATTCCGATGTGCCACGTTACCCTTGACGAGGTCGCAGTGCTGTCGTCCAGTAATCGGGGTTGTTTTAAGAACAATTGTTTTCTCATAAGCTCTGCTGATAGTCTCCTTTTATTGCTTTTCAGAGGAAAGATTTAGGACAGCAGAAAACGCTGTGAAAAAAGATATTAGGCTTAGATTGACCATAACAAAATTATTATAGGAACTGAGCTCTCTAGTTTATACTGTATCATTAACTACACATTTTCCCAACGTGCTACTCAGTCGACCAGCAAAGCAAGTGTTGGTTGCAGATTTCAATCTCAGTGAGCAAATAAACTCACTGTTTTGTATAAATATATTGCACAAACTCTGTTTACTGTGATTCCCACATATATGGGATGGGAAAGTGTCAGCACAGGATTCCTCCTTCTCACAGAGGCTCAAGCACCAGAGAAGTAAATCCTACCCGTTTAAGTCCGAGCAGGTGGGACGAGCGGAGAGGGAGGTGGCAAAGCGAGATTTTACGCCATAACTGCGATGCACCCTCTGCGTTGTCAGCTGCAGGTCAGGATGCCCAGTCTTACTTTTAATCTGCCCCAGAGATCTCTGGGATTGCGAGTATAATATCCTAACCAACAGCACCTCTCCCAGCATCAGAGATGCCAACAACCCCAGAGGGAGACGCCACCAGTACGGTCACCTCCAACCCAGATGCAGAGCGAGGGGGCCCCTGGCCTTGAGCCTTCCTCCCTCCGACCTGAGCAGCCCCTTCTGCAACTCATCCTCAGCTGGCCCAGGCCCCAGGCACCTCTGAGCCCAGCCTGGTGCCAAGGGCGTCTCTTACTATCTCTCAGCACCTGTGGGGTGTTAACAAAGCACACTGCAGGCTCCTTAGCCACCAGCACATGTAAATGTATGAGCTTCCCATGGCTGCTGTAACAAATACCACACACTTAGTGGCTTAAAGCAACACAAACTTGTTGTCTTACAGTTCTGGAGGTCAGAAGTCCTAAACTCAAGTCACTTGCTGAGCCACTCAAGCAGGGCTGGTTCCTTCCAGAAGCTTCTGGGGAATTCCATTTCTTGCCTTTCCCAGGTTCTAGAGGCCACATGCATTCTTGGCTCCGGGCCCTTCCTCACACCACTCTGACCTCTGCTTGTCCTCAGACTCTGCCCTCCTACCTCCCTCTTACAAGGACCTTGTGAGTCCACTGGACCCACCTAGCTAGCCCAGGATCATCTCCCCATCTCAAGACCCTAATCACATTGCACAGTCCCCTTTGCCGTGTGAGGTCACACATTCACAGGTTTGGGGATTGGGATCCAGACATTTTAGGGGCCATTATTGTGTCCACCACAGGAAATTCTGGTTTTCTCTGTAATTCTGCACACCCTATGGTTTATGAATATTCTTGCATGTTTCTCAAATCTCAACCTTTTATTCTAAACGTACTGGCTGTGAGCACAGAAGTAAGCCTGTCTTGGGGGCAGGGGCATAGAGAAGGGACAGACAAACTAAGGAAACTCTTCTCCACCGAGGCACCCCAGTCTTGGGTGACCCAGCGGCAGAGTGCCCGAGGCTGGGGGGCTCGCGGCCGGCCGGGAAGGCAGCGAGGCAGGCAGAGAGAGTGGGCGCCGGGCCCGCGGGCCTCGCCCGGACAGTCCCGCAGGTTTAAGAGGGGACGCCAGGAGCTCCTCAGCTCCCTGGAAGCGTCACTTCATTTAGCAACCACGGACCCTCTGCCTGTCAGGTGCGGGAGATCACCAAGCACGTTCACTAACAGCCACCCATCATCGCCTCCGCCTTAGGTTCATCCGAGGCAGCGCTCCCCAGGGAAGACAGCACTCCGGGACCCAGGGCCGCTTCCATAATCCCCCGGCTCTCTCCACGCCTGCTCCTGGAGGGTGAGGGTCACGGGATAGTCCTTGCCTTGGTGGCTTGGGGATTTCAAAGGAGAGCAGGAGGAGTCCTGTGTACACAGAGGTGTAGTTCCCGTCTCCTGGAGGAACCAAATAGAGGGCTTGGAAGCCTGCAGTCTGATGTTGGGACTTCCATATTAGACTCTCAGGCAGAGTCTGGGGAGGGGGTCCAGAGCCCCCTCCCAACCTCAGTGGGGAGTAACACAGGGGGCAGGCACATTATAAGGGCAAGAGATAGAAAATCCAACTCAAACTGGCTTAAGCAAAAGAAAACCTACTGGCTCACACACTGAATAACTCTGGGGTCAGTGGTTCAGGCACAGTTCGATCCAGGAGCTCAGACAATGTCATCAGGAATTCTTGTATTCCCTCTCTCAGCTCTGCTTTCAATGGGCTATCCAGGGCCAACGTGTACTTGCATGACCCTGAGAGTGACACCTCCTTCAATTCTGCAGCCCAGGTGCCAGCTGGCCTCTCCCCAGACCCTGCTTTGGTGTTGTCCCCATTCTTAGGCAGGTGACAGAATAGCTGCAGTGCTTCAGCGCTACACACTTCCAGATTTGGTTCTATGGGAAGGAGAGAGCCTTCTTCCCCAGCAGCTCAGACAGAAGTGTCAGAATTCAGTCTCACTGGCTGACTGCCACATCCTCACCAGGTGCCTAGGACCAGCCACATGGGATGGGAGTTGGAAGGGGTCCTTCTCCCAAAAAGAGAATTATTGCCTGGAGGCAGGGCAGCAAAAGCCACAAATGTCCACCTCAGCCAGGAGGTAGAGAAGAGACCAGACCGGAGCCCACTCTGACACTCGAGCGTCCGCAGAGGAGAAGTGGGCCTTTGAGAGCAGATGCTGGCCTTTCCCACCCAAACTGCTGAGAGCGAGTTGTACCCAGTTTCTCGAGAGTAAGGGCTGTAAAACTACTAAACGAGCAAGGCCAACCGCTGGGCACCTGGCAAAGACTTGACGGCCTGCTAGTAAAAATGTCCTCCCCAATGTGGACACAGAGGAAACCCCAGGAAAATGAGGCTACAGCCAGAAGCAGGGCCAAAAACACCAGCCAGGGGGCTGCAGCCCATCAGAGCATGGAGCACATGAACTGGAGGGCAGAGTGAGGCCGGCAGGAGGAGAAATCACTGCAAAGGGCAGGGACTCGCTGGGACCACACCAGGCTGGAGGCATCTGGAGAAGGGACAGGGTTAGTTTCCTGCAGCTGCCGTAACCAATGACCACAAACTGGGCAATTTAAAACAACAGAAACTGATTCGCTCATGGTTCTTGAGGCAAGAAGTCAGAAATCAAGGTGCTGGCAGGGCCGTAGTCCCTCCAGAGGCTCCAGGGGAGAATCCTTCCTTGTCTCGTCCACCTCCTGGTGGCCCCAAATGTTCCTTGGCTTGTGGCCGCATCACTCCAATCTCTGTTTCCGTCTTCACTTAGCCTCCTCCCTGTGTGTCTGTGTCCTCTCCTCTTCTGTCTCCTCTAAGGCCTCCCATCATCGGATGGAGGGCCACTCTTAACCCAGGACGATCTCAGCTTGACATCCCTACCTGGATTACATCTGCACAGACAATATTTCCAAATGAGGTCACATTCACAGGCACCAGGGGTCAGCACCTGGACATATCTTTGGGGGACACTATTCACCCCACTATAAAAACCATCATCATCATCTTCAAGCTCATCTCTGTCTTTGCCCACTTGTACAGGCAGAAGCTCCTTCCGCAGCCCAGGTTCCCAAGCCTCGACTGGAAAAGAAAAGCCCATCCCCCAGTGAATCCTTTAAGTCCATCCTCTGACTGGGACATGAGGTTGAAAAACAGGGGAGGCCCATGGAAATCCAGCTCAGGGGTGCCCTGCCTGGAGTTCCAGCCAGGAAAGGTCTCTGAAATCTGAGACTCGATGAAAATTATAAATTGCTCTTTATTGTCTAACCACTCAGCTCGGTCTGCCTCCTGCTTTCCTAGAAATGAGCTTAGTCTTTGTCACCTCGCACATAAATCAAGAGAATTACGGGAATCTCAGAGCTTCTCAGATCCGATCTGATCATAACATCCTGGTGGGCAGTGATGTCAACTCAGATGTCTCACACGTGGAGGGGAAGGTCCAGAATATCCCACCCCATCTACTCTGGACGAACAGCGATGACAACAGCAGAGGACAAGGCCATCCCGCAAGTCCTGCATCGTCAGGTAAAACATTCTAGGTAAGATCCAAATGAAAGTTAGAACGAGGCAGATTCTAAAAGCATGCTTTAATGTAGCATAGACGATCTCTCAAGATATTTCATCAGAGCAAGGAATTCGTTCTCTCATGAAGGAAAGTGTGGGGTGGTCTCGTGAAGTTCAGATCCATCTATATCCTGTTATTACCAGCCTGGAGAGCAGGGAGGGTGGTCCCCTCTGGGGACCACCCTATGAGACTGAGAAAGGGGTACACAAACTCAGATCAGACTCAGGTCAGAAACTCTTAGGTCTTTGCAGCACCAAGCGCAATTGCTGGCTACCCATCTCACCAGTGAAGCGCCTTCCCCGGGCCCTCTGGGCATGCCCCCTGCATGGACAGTGTCCCATGTTCTCTGCTTGTGCCAGCAGATGTCACATTGATCTGAGTCATTGAAGACTAGAGTGGGACCTTCACCATCTCTGTCATCTTTGTGACTGGTCCATCCTGGGGCCATCATGCTCTATGCTTTGCTTACATCTGTCCTCACACCAGCCTTATGAGATGGCATCACTGTTATCCTCATTCTCAAAAGAGGAAACTGAGGCACAGAGAAGTGAGAGACTCTCCCCAGGTTACACAGTCTTACTCCAGACGGCTAGACTTGACAGCCCCAGTTCTCCACGCCCAGGCAGCCACAGAGATCACACCCAGAAGCTCTGCCACCGCTCAAGCTGGGTTCCCACACCGGGGCCTTGAGCAGGCTCCAAGGACCAATGTGAAAACCCCCTGTGACCATCCAAGGGCCTCTGCTAGGAGGTCACTTAGGAGCCAGGATGACTTTCTACTGTGATGACGCCCATCCTCATGCTGCCCTTTGCAGCAGTGGGTCCTGCATCTCTACATGGTGCCGCCACCTCAAGGTCCTAGCTCAGCTTTGGAGAATCCACAGTGAAAAAGCAGAGTCTCGCCTGATGAGATGACCCCCTCTTCCCTCAAAGATGGAAACAAGGGCCGTGATGATGGAGGCCTGAGCTTCCCCAGGGAAGAGCCAGGAGCTCTTAGCCAGACTCTCAGGGACAATGCCGCCACGTCCACCAGGACAGCGTCAGTGTCAACATCACCAAGTCCAAGAAGACGGTGCAGAAAGATTGAAGGCAGGGAGTGGTCACAAGTGGGGAGGGTGACAAGAGATTGGACCCCCAGGCTGGGCGGTAAAGGGAGGAGAAGAGGGGGCCTTCGATACTTATGGACCAACCCCTAAGGCTGGTGGCTGTTTGGGTGGACGAGTCGCCCTCCTCCCAGAGGACCAGGCAGGCCTGCGCTGGGCACATCTCCCACAGCCAGGACGGATAGGACACGGAGATCTTGCCAGAACGTCCCACATGGCACACACCCAGGGTCCCTGTAAGACCCCAGAGACGGGGAGGGGCGCACTGACAACTGTCAACACTGGACACCTCGCTGGTGCAGGTGAATAGGGGCTTGATGGTGGGTTTAAATTATCTAGAAAAATCAAGCAATGCGATGCCCATTGCCTCCCAATGCTGTAGAGCAAATGCAGAGCCGTTACACGTGCCGCCTTCTGGCTGGCAGAACTGTCTTGTCTCTGCTTTGCCAGGTCAACCTTCACCCTTCCATGCTAGCTGTCAGCCTAGGAAAAGCCTGAGTGCGCAGCTCAGGTGGGTGTCTTCCCAGATCAGGGCTTTCTGAATATCAAGGTGCGCAGGAATCATTAACACGCAGATTCCTACATACCTGAGATGCAGTGTTTCTAGCAAGTTCCCAGGGTCCCGAGGCTTTTGGTCCAGGGATCACACCGTGGGTGGACATTCTCCTCGCCCTGCTTGCCCACCCCTGAAAGAAGGGCTCAAGCCTCAGGTGCCTTCCTTCAGTGACAGCACAGGCAGGATTCTGGACCAGGCGCCTCACCTGCCCCGGGAGCCCTCCTGAAATCGTGGCTGTCTCCTGCCCACCGCACCCACCTGCTCCTGGACTCTTTCTCTCCTGCGTCTCCGGCTCCTGCAATTTCGGTATCCTGAGGAAAACTGAGGTTTCATGTGCACAAGGAGTGTTGTAAAGCAACCAAAGAGGAGATTTAAAAAAAAAAAAAAGAGACCATCACCGTGCCCTAAAGGATTCTGACACAGCGGAGCCGGCGGGGTGCTGGGACCCCAAGAGAGGCAGGAGGTCGTCAGGCTGCCGCCTCTCCCCTCAGCAACCATCAGGCTGCCAGTGTAAGTGCTCCTGCAAGAACAGACCCGACCATCCCAGAGTCTGCAGTGTGCATTCAAAAAGCACCAGATACAAAACCTTCAAATGTTTTCCTCTGTGTCTCTGCTATGCTAGTTCTCTGACTGGCTGGGAGTTAACTTCCTGATAAACCCATAGCCCTAACTCATGGCAAGTTGACTGGGTGAGCAGAGACAGAGATTATAAAAATGTAAACCAACCCAATGAGAGATTTAACCACTCCCAAGGAGGTATAGTCTGAGATCACTCAAGAGAGGTAGGGAATCTAATTTGTTTCTTGGGCTGGAAAACCTCTGCTCCTGGCCGCGGCTCTGGGCATAACTGTGGGCCTTTCCTACCAACAAAGAAAACAAAGAGAAGCAGGGTGGCCCCACCAAAAACTCGCTCTACCATTGCTGGAGGGGAGCAGGGCATGAAACCACAGTCTGAGACGCTTCATCAGCACTTATCACAAGCCTTGAAAGGGTTTATGCCCTTTAACCCAGAAAAGTTTTGGAAGTAATTCACAATAGAGAAAATACTCTAGACTTTGGATTAAACATGGGAGCTTTAAATGCACTTATAGCTGCTACCTACAAAAACTCTATTAAAATAATAGCAAAAGGATAAAAATAATATAGGTTCATGAGGACGGAATCAAAGTAAATAAGTCAACAGCAACAACTTTAGAAAAAAAACAGATGGATCATTCTACTCTGGTTATGGACATAGCTCCTATTGGACCAACCCTCCCGCAGATAACAACTAAAAACCTTAGACAATGTTTTTAAGTCTTAAGGCACTGGAGAGTGGTGAAAGCAGACCGACATTGAGGGGAAAGACATTTGGAAGAAGGGAGCAGCATGGCATGAGTTTCCCATTTTTATGCCTTTTTCTAAGAGCAAGACCACATCTGAGACATTCCTGGTAGCCAAAATTCAATAGCAAATCTTCCGTCTTTCTGGCTTAAGGAATCCAAGAAAAGAGTGTGGGGCAACCACACCCCTGGAGAATAAAGGGAGAGGAGAGAGCCACGACAGGAGGAGCGACTCTGTGTCTGAACTCAACCCAAGTACCAGGCCTGCCACTGACCAACACACGTGCAGGGCAGGCTCCAGCAGCCCAAGAGCTCGACTGAGATGGGAGCTACGCATGAGGAGAAACAGGGTTTGAAGCTTGAATTCAGCCACATATACTGTCTGCTTAAAAAAGAAGGTGAGTCCTCTCTTTGGAGGCACAGAACAGAATTCGGAGTCTCTGTGACTATCACCACCAAGGTACAGGATATAATCCAAAGTTACATGATTTATAAAGAAATCGGAGAACAAAGCAATCATAAATGGGCTTGCACTTAATAGAATTTCAAACTCCACAAAGCAAAAATTGATAGAATTAAAAGGATAAACAGATAATCCCATAAGTACTGTTGAAGACTTTACTATCCTTCCCTCATAAATTAACAGAACAAACAGAAGAAAAATGAGGAAAGCTAGAGATTTACTCTCTGCTACAAAAACTTTCTACTACCAAACTCTTTACTACCAAAAACTGCAAAACACACATTCTTTGCAAGTCCACATAGCATGTTCACCATCATAGACTATATACAGGCCAATAAAATAAGACTTAAGTATAAAAAGGCTAAAATCATATAAAGTGCGTCCCCTGACCAAAATGAATTTAAATTAGAAATTAATAACAATAAGAAATCTCAAAAAACTGTAAACGTCTGGAAATTAAACAACATACTTCTAAACAACCCACATCTCAATAGATGAAAACACGAGGGAAATTTAGAAAATATTCAAACAGTGAAAATGAAAATACAACTAACGATTTGGGGGATGTGCTTAGAGAGAAATTTATAAGCTTAAATTGTGCTTAGAGAGAAATTTAAACGTTTATATGAGGAAAAAAAGGACAATTCAAAAATTAACGGACTAAGTGTATAACTCAAGGGCCTAGCAAAAGAAGAGGAAAGTAAACCTAAATTAAGTGAAAGGAAGGAATAATAAAGATAAGAAATAAATCAATGAAATAGAAAACAATCAAATCAACAAAATTTACAAATCCCTAACTGTGCTGGTTAAGAAAGAAAGAGAAAGAAGAAAATTACAAATATCAGGAATGAAGGATGGAATACCAAAAATGTCCCTTGAAAATGCTGAGGAATTTATGAAACAGCTAT
Source organism: Equus przewalskii (assembly GCF_037783145.1). Classification (NCBI taxonomy): domain Eukaryota; kingdom Metazoa; phylum Chordata; class Mammalia; order Perissodactyla; family Equidae; genus Equus; species Equus przewalskii. The sequence goes on from NC_091831.1 coordinate 3,363,522, forward strand.
TGAAACTAATAAGTGAATTAGCAAGGACATAGAACACATGTTTAAAATATAATAATAAATTGTATCTTTATATCCTAGCAGCAAACAATTGGAAAATCAAATTTTTTAAATGTCACTTGCAATAGCATCAAAAAATAAAATAATAAATTCAATAAATTTCATAAATTTAGTGAACATGCAATACCTGTTCACTAAAAACCATAAAATATTACTGAGAGATGTTAAATAAGACCTAAATAAATGAAGAGACATCCCATGTTCACAGCTTTGAAGATTCGATGTTGTTAAGATGTCGATTCCCCCAAAATCTCTCTATAAATTTACCATAATCCCCATCAAAAGCATAGCTGGCTTTTTTGCAGAGATTCACAAACTGGTTCTGAAATGCGTATGAAAATACAAAGTACCTAAAAACGTCAAACCAATTTTGGAAAAGAAGAACAAAGTTGGAGGACTATAGCACCTGATTCCAAGACTTACGACAAAGCGGCAGTAACCACGATACTGCGACACCGGCACAAAGCATCAACAGAGCAGTGAAACAGAACTGAGAGCGAAAACAGATTCGACGACGGCACGAAAGCACGCTAATGTGAAAAGGAAAGTCTTTACAGCAAACAGTGCTAGCACTGGGTGTTTGTATGAAAATAAAGTCCTTGACCTTACCTCATGCACCACACAAAAATTAATTCAAAATGGATCACAGCTCTGAACTTAAAAGCTGAAAAAATATAGCTTCTAGAAGAAAACATAGACGAATACATTTGCAACATGGGGACATGTCTGTGAAGCCAGCCAGCCATCAGACACAGCACCCTCCTCCTCTGCAAATTCCAGCGTCCACAGGTTTTGACCACAGCTCCAGCAGAAGGACTTGAAGGGATTCAAGTTCTCCCTAAACACAGCTTCTCAGTGCCCGCCCAGTCCTGGCTGGCGTCAGCCCCAGTGACCTAGAATGACACACAGTGATCACCAGCACTTTCTTTCTGATTCTAGGAAGACAGCTCTTAATAATTCTATTGAACCTGTTCCAAACGGTTTCATTCTCAGTGCAGTGCTCACTTAATAGAAGGATGGTCGCTAGAAGTGAGTATTATGTCCAAAAACTACAAATTTATTTGTTGGCACTGATGTCTTCTTTAAAAGAAATTGATGCTACAAAAAGTCCCCCAATGCCATGTTGCAGCTTTCCACATTGAATAACAATAATGACACAAGGTGCGCTGCACAGAATCACCAAGAAGCGGGGCAGCTTCTGTTTGCCATGGCCAGTGTGTGTGGCCCTCTCTTGGCTGCTCTCTGACCAGTGGGGACATGTCTCTGAGCCCTCCTCTATGGAGGAGGGTCCTCTCCAAGGCCCATCGCACCCTTCCATTGGCCCTAGTGACATCCAACTGGGACATCTAGGGAGGAAAAGGGCCACAGGGGGCCGCTGGGTGTGAAGACTGTGCAGAGGAAAGAGTCTTCCACACCCACACAGCACCGACAGGGCCATTGGTCCCTCCAGCAGGATGGCACTGCATTCACCCTTGACAGAAAAACAACATTCTTATTCTGCATGTTCAGTTACATGAACCAAGAAAGCCCCTTTTCTGCCCAAGTCTGTTTTGGCATTTACGGTTGTAAGTCGCTATGCTGAAAATTACAATATTCAGGAATTTCAGAAATGAAAATGTACTGATTTTAGAAAAAAGAGAAGTACCCAAAAAGATGGATTCTAAAAGTACCAACATGCAGGTGACATGGAGGAGATGATGAGGACCCTTCCCCATTCCCGTTGCCAGCCCACACACCTCCGATGGACTCCAGCCTCCAGGGTTGGAGCCATCAGAGCAGGCCACTCCTCTGGTCACCCCAGTTGGTCTAGGGGTCCGCACAGCACATGGGACAGACTGATAATGGCCAAGGAGACGCAGGCCCCTGCTCTCCACGTAGATGAGAACAGGAGAGGGGAAGTGGCCAAAATTGTGTGCCCTTTCTGCCCTGAGAAAGGAGGCCACACCACGGAGCAGAGCTGAGAGTGGGAGCAAGAACCCTGATCCTGGGGCGTCCCTACAGACCGCGTCTCTCAGGACTACCGGGTGCGTAAGCCTGCACATTTCTTTCATGGCTTAGGCTGGTTTGAATCAGGTTATCTGTCACCTAAAACAGACAATGTCCAAACCCAGGTAGAGAGGCCGGCCCATTACCAGGCAGAGTGACTGCCCGACGGAGGCCCCATCTCGATTCTGAGCTTCCACACTCATCTTGTGACGGCTTTCAACAAAGAAATTTCAAGCCACAAACTGAACTTTGGTTTCCAGCATCTCGGCCCTGTCTCACCCACTATCATCCTGAATGACGCTTGACTGACTTGTGAATCACCCACCCGCCCAGGGTACAGAACGAGCTGCCGTCGTTTCCTCTTTTCACCAAGGTAACTGGAAAAATGGCAAATTTCTGTCTCTGTCTCTGGACTGTAGAGACAGGTCCTGGAGTTTCTGATGCCCGACAACTGAGCCACGTTCTGGCGGCCCGGTTCAGTCGGAAACCCAGAGGCCTCTGTGCCTCCATCTCGTGAGGACGTCTGTGGCAGAGGATGGGTTTTCCGTTCTGGTCAGACAGCCCAGGCCAGGCGTCCAGGAAGCACGGTGCTGTACAGAGAGCAGGCTGGGCCCAGAATCTCGGCTGCCCCATGAAGAGGCAGCGAGGGCACATGACCCAGCACCTGGAAGACATGAAGACATCCACCCTGCAGTCCCATCGGGATGAAAGACAGGAACGCAATACACATGACAGCAAAACACCTTTCCTTCAAGCACCGTGAAAGCTGCCCATGGGCAATCATGCAGTAAGTTCTGCCAAAACCCCTGCTCGCCAAAGTGCCTGGGTCTCACGTCAGAGGCAAGCTGAAGGGCTGGAGGAGGTGAACCCATGCTTCTCCTTCCCATCCCTAATCAATGTTCCCTGAAGGGATGTCCTGGCCCTTGCTTCATGCTCCTGTCCTTCCCCGGCTGCCAGATGGTGGGGGTCACCGGGCAGCCTTGGCCCATCCCTCTCACAGTGAGAGCTGCTATGGGTCAGGCAGCCCCAGGCCTCTGGCCTGGACCCTGGTAGAGCAGCGGCCTTGCAGGCCTGGCCTTCAGAAGAGCCTGCCATATTCCCTCCACTTTGTCATCGCCTTTAAATGAGGCCAGCCCTACCTACTGGTAGTGCCGCAGGAAATTCGGGGTCAGGTTGGGAAGGCAGCCAGCCTTTAGCCTCAGCATCTGAGTCCACCCGAGTGTCCCCAGGGTACCAAGCACAGAGGCCTTGCACAGCCCAGCCCACTGAGCTAGCACACACCCCATGGCTGTCTTCTAGCCCTGGGCGCCCCAGAAGCAGCTGGTGCTAAATGAGGTAGGCGGTGCAGCCCCCCCAGTGGATATTTATTGGTTGGTAAAGGGTCTTAATCCAGGCTGCTTGGCTTTCCAGCGCTTCACATGTTAATTTACCAAGCTGTCCTGTGTTGAGCTGCATTCCTTTTTAATGAGGTTAACTTGGGAGAGTCTCTGAATTTAAATTAGATTGTCTTTCAAGGCAATTTCTCCCATGTCTGGAATGCCCCCATCCCAGCTACCCTCACCTCTCCCCAGCTGTCCCAGCATCACCTGAGCCCCCATCAGTTTTCCACTGGGCAGCTCGGGGAATATATTTAATCCCTACGTTCAATCACATCTCTCCACTGTTTAAAACCCTTCTACATGGCTGTCTGTTTTAAATCCGGCTTTCTGCTTCCGTGAGGGTTCCCCTACCACCCTTCCATCACGCCCCTCCCGGTTCCCTGGCCTTCTAGGTAATTCCAGGGTGCTGGGTGCTCAGCCTGCCTACCTGCTGCCCCCTTTGCCAGAAGGGCCCCCTTTCCTCTGGGAATCCCTGTTCATCCTTCAGTGATCAGCTCCAATGCGACTTTCAGAGCCCCCCAGACCCCAACACCAGGCCAGGCCCCAGAGGCAGCTGTACCGCCCCCTCCAGCTCTCAGCACACTTGTAATTAAGTAATTCATTATGTGCCTGTTGCATAACATCTCCTCCTTCCAGGAGGCATCATCTCAGTGACTCCAGGGACTGTCTTGTTCTCCACTGGCATGTCAGGCTCAATAGACATTTGTTCAATCAATGAACGAGTGAAAGAATGAACAGGACACATAAAAGGATCCGAATGGAGCAGCAAAATGCATGCACTTGAGCGAACAAATAATTTCACCAAGACCACGTGAAATCCCAGGACTTCTAACAAGTGTGTTAACACATTGGTACAAATATGTGACGTCTGTAATCTGTATAAAAAAAAATAGGATCATCGTCCACATACCATCCCACACGTTTTATTCACTTAAGGACACGTCCTAAATAGTGGCTAATATTCCTTGAGTTCTTCCCCAGTCCCAAGCACTGCCTGTTCTAAGCACTTGCTTTTATTAACTCATTTAATCCTCACAACAAGCCTATGAGACAAGCTGTACAACTGTCCCATTTTACAGATGAGGAAAGTAGAGCCCAGAGCACTTGATAATTCTCCCGAGGCCACACACAGTGCGTGACAGAGCTCAGGTGTGAGTCCAGGAGGTCTCGCTCCACAGCCAGAGCTCTTAGCCCCACCTGCCTCTCTGAGAGGGTCCTTGAGCTCCAGCTGCACCTTCTAGAGGGCGGGGGAGTTGTTAATGTGCACTAATTTACATAACCACTCTCCTACTGGTGGGCATTCAGATTATTGCAAACGAATAACTTTGTGCATGTATCTATGTACATTTTCTAAGTATTTCTTTAGGATAAGTTCCTAGAAGTGGGATTGTTGCATTCAAAATCCCCCTTAAACACAATGAAAAATGAGAGCTTCCCAGAGCTGCATGGAAGTTTCTCTAAAGGGAAGCTCCTGGAGGGTCCCTGCTCCCAGCCAGCTTCCGGGAGGCAGAGCTGATGCTGGCACTAGCCTTGCACCCATCTGGCAGTTTGGCAGGACCATGGCATGCAGACAGAGCCTCGCAACCCACGTCTCTGTCCCGAGCTCTCCACCACAGATGCTGCATCTCACAGGAAAGTGCGAGGGCGCCAGTAACTGGAAACGGGAACTCATCCCATCCTCGCAGACACTGGTTGGAGGGTGTGCAACGGCTAACCCACACAGGGTCAGGGGTGCCCATCCAGCAGTGGTGAGTTACTAGAGAAGAAAGCCATCCCTATTTGGGTCACAAAATTAGGATCAATGAAAAAGCATGTCCCCAAGCCTTCTTCAAACATGAGTAGACATATTACCTGGTTATCTCATTCTTGTAATTTAAGGCAAATATTAGTTAATATCTATAAAAGGAATTTTAACCCAATATTCAACCCATATTTCCGTTCTAATCCAGACGGTTTCTAGCTGTTTTGTTTCTCCGTTCCGATTCTTGGGACCCCTCAGTGGACCGGAGATTAAAAGCTTTGTTATGACATGGAGGAGAGAGCTTGAGCGGAGAGAGTAGCTGCACCAGAAACCCAGATTAAGGCTAGTTCCTGAAAAAGCACTAAATCCTGAATCAAGAGCAGTTACAGACGAAGGCAGCTCCAGGATAGCCAGCAACAACCAAAGGAAAAGTTGTCTCTGGGAGTTTCAATCGCAAAACACAAGGGAGGTATAGAAAGTTGACAGGTGGCCCCAGGAAGACGTGCCCATGTCCTAACCCCAGGAAACTGTGAATGTGACCTTATTTAGAAAAAGGATCTTCGCAGATGTAAATAATTAAGGATCTCAAGATGAGATCATCCTGGATTTAGGGCGGACACTAAATCCAATGACAAGTGTCCTTATAAGAGACAGAAGAGGAGACACAGACACGAGGAAGAAGTCACGTAAATGTGGAGGCGGAGACTGGAGTGATGCATCTACAGACCAAGAAATGCCGAGGATTGCCTGGAACCACCACAATCGGGAAGAGGCAGGAAGGATCCTCCCTTAGAGCCTCTGGAGGAAGCACCGCTTTGCTAACACCTTGATTTTGGACTTCTGGCCTCCAGAACTGCAAGAGAATACATTTCTGTTCTTCTAAGACACCCAGCATGCAGTAATTTGTTACAGCAGTCCCAGGAAACGAATATAGCACAGGTGTAGCTCCCAGGTTCAGTTTCTGGGAAAATGTTCCAAAGAAATGCCTTTAAACAATTATTCCAGTAATGATTCCCTTTGGGAATCTGGAAAACCCAATTCATATGGATTTTGTTATTGACTAAGAGATGGAGTTCTGTGGCTCAGTGATTAACCCCTTTCTCCAGGAGCCGACTGAGTTACAAACAAGGAGCTATTGAATTGAAAGTCCTGGGATTTATAGAAAAAAGGTATGTTTGGTAAAATCCTTTTCCTGTCAACTGAAATGAAAGTAGAGAAGACATTGAGGCTCAGAGGACAGGAAGTTCTGATTTGGGTAAATAGCCGGCCTGGGGGCTCCGTGACAGGAGGAATCTGTCTTTGAGATGCTTCTCACCTGCTCATAGCATAAGAGATCATTTGAAAATGTGAAGCATCCTCTGGAAGAGAAAAGAAGCACGTGGAGTATTTTGCTTTGTGCAAAGGGGATGTACTTTTGTTTCCACAAAAGAGGAGATGACAATGGTGCACAAAACCCACACATGAGCCAACAGACATGGGAGCGAGGGTGGCAGATACATAGCAGCATCACAGCCAATCCCACCAACATGAAGCCAGGGGTGAGCTTGGTCCATGATGGCACCAGGGGCACCTCAGGGTATCAGACATCACGTTGGAAAAACCACCTCCAGGAATGTCAACTTCCATGTCAACTGGCCAGTGTATCTGCAAAGACCCAGGATTCCCTCCAAGGGAATGGGAAACAATCCAAAGCAATTGAACACGAACTCCTAAAGGCTCAAGTTCACCAACCTCTCTGCATAAAATTCAAGTTTTGTTGAATTTGAATGATCTAAAAATAATACCATTTCCCCGTGAAAACATGCATCTTTCAAATGATAGCCCCAATTATCCGTAAAATGAAGTAATCTCAAAGAAATATACTTGAATTCAAACCACTCTCAAGTTTAGTCTCTGAGTGTGAGTGCGAAGTAAAAAAAAATTAAACTTGATAGGATTCTTGGAGGTGGTAGTGGTCACGCTTTCTGTGGTTTCTAGGGAGAATATTTCTGAGCCTTTTGGTTAAAGGACCACTGACCTTGTGGAAACCCTGCCACCCCTTCTAAGAATATGAAAGCATTCCTCCCTGGCTTGTTCCTAGGCAGGCTTCCTTTCATCCGGTGAAGTCAGCTCTCATCAAAAGGATGCCTGCTCCCATGGGCCCAGGGTCATTACGCCGCATTGGCAGCACTCGCTCACCATATTATACATTTTCAAAAAACTATTGATTCCACTACATTTGCATTTAAAAGTTCAACACACCCATGCAGACCAATGTGTGGAGAATCTTTTCCTTGGAATTCTGACTTCCTGAGTTCAATGCTTTCACCGGAGGTTCTGCACGATGGTGGGGTTTTTCTTTCCTCTACAACATGAAGAAGGCTTTTTTGCCAAACACATATGACAAACTCTTGTGGAGAAAAATCACGTTTCTTTAGAAAACTCAGTGTGGTCCCCAAAAGCCCACTTTGAAAGAAAAAGGTCACATGTGCCATGTAATTTAGACAATGTGACGGGTACTTCAGCAAACAGGTCAAATTTGCATCCAAATACACATGGTTTCCTAAGCAGATCTATTTTTATCCCATTATTGGAAAAATCTCTTTGGCAGCTGCTTTCAAAGCATAACAAATTATTTATTTATTTATTTTGGTGAGGAAGATTGGCCCTGTCCTAACATCTGTTGCCAATCTTCCTGTTTTTGCTTTAGGAAGATTGTTGCTGAGCTAACATCTGTGCCAGTCTTCCTCTATTTTGTATGTGGGACGCCGCCACAGCATGGCTTGATGAGCAGCCATGTCCAGGATCTGAACCTGTAAACCCCAGGCCACCAAAGCAGAGGGGGAAAACTTAACCACTACACCATCAGGCCAGTCCCCAAGTTATTTCTAACTGGTAGAAAATCTTCAAATTTGGAGGGTAAATCAGAAATTGGGTAACACTCAGACATCATTTGCGGTAGGATCTGCTAAGCCGAGAGGGTGAATGAATGGAGAGAGCGCTATCATGGCCAAAGGTAAACCCGGTTTGCTTCTGGCAGCTGTAGCTGAAAGAGCAGGAGATATAGCATTGGAGGGGGAGGGGGTCTTGACATTGAACCTCTGCACTGATAGATCAGCATGCGTCCCTTCATGTTGACCCCTGGAAGGACACTCAGCATTTGCCATCTCCTCCACGATGGAGAAGGACCACCACGAGACTTCAGCCAGGCATGGCACAGGACTCCAGGGTCATTCCCAGGTGTGGGTGACTTCTGCATTGGTGCACCTCTTCTTACCGGCTTAGCTGAAGATGCAGAACGGGTTGGCAATGCAGTATTCTGGAGGGATCTTTTGTGTCAAGTATAACAGATGAATTTTTCCCCAACAAAATAAACAACTCATTTTGAACAGACTCCTCCTACAAATGGAAGACTCGTCATATCTTAGTTCAGATTCCCCCAGAAGCAGACCTTAAGACAAAGATTTGAGTGCAAGTAGTTTATTTGGGACGTGATCCCAGGAAGCACAGTTGGGAGAGGTAGAGTGGGAAGGGGCACTGGGAAGGGAAGGAAGACAAAACAAGGTTGTGTGACCAAGCAAGTGACACTGTGGACAACTGGTGCCTAGTCCCGCCAGGGAAGTGCTGAGACCACGCAGAACATGTACCTCAGAGTTACTCACCTGGGGGGGCAAGGGCAATGCAGTATTTATCCACCAAGTCCTGTGGGTCAGTCATTGGTTGAGAGCTTCTCTGGGGTGGGGTTGGGACCCAGGCCAAGTGTGCTCTGGCTGCAGAGAAAGCCCTCAGGTAAAGGGATAGAGTTCCCACAGTTGGAAGTGGCGCATGGAAAGGCTCGTGCTGAGGGGGTTTGGCCAGAATCCCACAGAGTCGGCCTTATTCCATGATGGTCGAAGAGACCATGCTGCCATGCTGCTTCCACCCACCCAGAACCCACATAAGCCCTGAGGACCCAAGTGGGCACAGAGCGATTCCCCAAGGCTCTGCCAAGGGGGTGCCACGCTGGCTCAAGTTGGCAGCCGCCTTCTGGCCCAGGCTCCCGCCACCTTCTCACGTGGGCGTGAAAACTCCCCCATCTCAGCAAGTCACAGGGCTGCCATGTAGTTTCCTGCTCGAAGTCATCGCCATAAAAACAAGATATTATGGGAAATCGACAAAAGTATGCATTGGCGTAAAGAAATTCGTAACTCTTTTCTCTGAGTGGGTTTACGCCAGTCATCCCGGCATGAATCTCTGACTTCAGCTTTGAGACTGAGGAAGCCCTCATCTGTTTTTGCAAAAAATGAACCTCTCTCTGAGTGTTTCACACTTTACAGGTGAAGTCGAGGCTTTCAGATTGTGTTATGAAAAACTTTACTAGAAAAATTAGACCAACAATAACAGTAAATGATGGCTTGTTCATTCTAAGCATGAGCAAATGGTTGCAATTATAACCTAAATCTTGTTCAATATAAGCTAAAAAGTTGATAATTTTTAGTTATTTTTTTTCAAGTCCAAGGACCGAACAAATCTTTTTTCACCATTTACTGTGAAATGTGGGTCTGTCAAGTGGATTCACTCCACATAGCCTTTGTTAGGCACCAATTCTCCACATCTGACAAGTCCCTCCTGAACTCGCCATCATGTCCCTTAGTTGGGCCCCCATGACCCATACTTCCCAGCCCTGGTCGGCTGTGCGTGACAGTCCTGACTTCACTCGCATGAGAAGGAAGCATGGAAATGGGTCAGAGGCGAGTCTAGTGGGGCAGGTGTGGTGGGCTTCTGTGGGTCCCTTGGGTTTCTGGATTACAGGCATGCAGGAGAGAGATGCCACCAGCTATTCATGTCACAGCCCAGGGCTGGCAGGCATGTAATTGCAAATAGCAAGTGGACTGGATTTCCAAGTACTTTCTCTTGCATTTCAGGGCATCAGCTGGTTCTAGAAGTCCTCTTTAAACCCAACAAAGAAGCCTCTCGCTGGGGACCCTCCTCAGAAAGGACTCAGCTACTGCCAGCCCCTTTCACCCTGCCCTGCTCATCCTTCCTGGGTCAGGACACACAGAGGTGCTGACAGGAAGCGGTCCTCCGCTTTTCCCAGACGCTCAGGCTGCGACGGGCTCTCTCACTGGATTCACCAGAATGTGATTTAAGGAAGGAATAAGTAGGGAGAGAGTCAGGGATGCCAAGTGAAGAACTTAACACCAAGACAGGCCAGGCCACCCAGAAAGACAGCCAGGGAGAGGGAAGACAGCTACCAAGAATTAACTGTCTGCATTCGTCATAAAATCATCCCCAATAAACTCAGAGAGGAGGAAAAGGAGCATGGACACGTTGTATTCTCACTCTGGGCGTTGAATGACTGACTGTGAGAAGAACTTGTTCATCCATTAAAGGCCCAGGAGGACGATGCTGAGATGACCCACAGACTCCCAAACTCCCCCTCCCCTGCTCACCCACAATCCCTCTCCACTCCCACCCTACAGCACAATCCTGTGTAAAGCTGAGACCCTCCTCGTCGGCCTGAGTGCCACCATTTTCATCTCCTAGAGACACACTGGGAAGCCCTTCGGGGGTGGCTCCACCCCAAGTCCTGTGCCTGTGTGCGTGCATACACACACACACACACGCACATGCACACACACATGCCTGCTTCCAGGTCCCGTTGTGTCTTTGTACCTGTCCTAGGTCCCCATCTCTTGGTGAGAACTCGGCTGTTCTGAAGTGCCCCAAGCACAGAGACCTGGCCTTGGGACCCTTTCATCTCCTCCTGCCCCTCATCACAAGTGGGTGCCCACCCTCCGAGGTGCCTTCCTCCAGGAAGCCTTCTGGTGCCCTCACAATTATTGTGTGATAATCAGACTACCACATGTGAGAAGGGCCCAGGAAGCATCAAGGCCAACGAGGGGTCTTTGGTGCCCTCGAGGGCAGGGGATGCTGTGATGACGGGAGGCTGGCGCCACGTCACCACAAGGAAATCATGTCAAGCAGAAGCGGAGCCAGCCATGGAGTGGTTTGGTCTTCAGTAGAGTCCTACACCCACAGGCTGCATGCTGCTGCTCACCTAGAAAACAGAAGAAACCTTAGTCTGCCCGGGTGGCCCCTGGAACTTGGGCTTCAACCAACATGTGGGCTCGAGCTTCCAGTGAGCTAGTCTCTCTGGGGGGCTGACAAGCCTCAGATGCGCTGGACTCGCCTCTCAGGCTCCTGCTCACTCTTCACATCTCCATGTGCTGGGAGAAGGAACCCTTGGTCTATTCAGAAAGCAGAGATTCCAAGAAACTACTCAGGACCAATTTACGTCCAATACCCTACAACCTGCCAAAGCAGGAATGAAGCATCTCTCGGAGAAGGAAGGTCAGTGCCCCTGTGGACATGCTCCTGGGAGGGAGGGCAGGCTCCAGCCCGCTACTGCTGCTCCCTTCCCAGTGGCAGCCCCTCCCCTCCACCCCTGCACAGCCTGGCCTCTCTCAGCCCCTCCCTCGTGCCCCCAGGGGTGGGCCTCGATTTATCTGATTGGCAAATTGGAAAGAATAAAGTAGGCTCCTGTTCTCAGGTCCTCTCTTCAACTTCCTGAAGCTGGTACCTGCGGGGAGCCTGTTGTTGCCCCTGCCCTGGGGGTGGGGAGGGCGGGAGGGCTGAGGGGTCTCAGGGCTGCTTTCACCCAGCCTGGCACATCTGCCGTTTGGGGTTCAGGTCCAGGAAACTCCCTTCCCACGACAGCACAAGACCTAGGCTTTCTCAGGTTCTGCATCTGCCTGGATTTTTTTGGTCAGAACTTGGTCAAGGAGGAGGGAGGGTTACGTATGGGCTCCCCCAAACCCCAATAACATTTCAAAGACATCAATCAGAAACCCAAGCTAATAGTGGCCTAAAAATAAACGACAGTCAGTGCTGGAATTATTAATTTTAGCAGCAACTCCACACCAGATTCTGTGCTCCATCCTTCATACATTATCTCAACTAAGCCTTGGAGAGAGAAAGGCAGAAGCTAGAAGTTTTCCCCCAATGTATCTGTGAGAAATCTGAGGTCTAGAGAGAATGGGAAACTAGCCCATCAAATTGTGAAGTTATTATTACTTAATAATTTGGCTGGTATTAAATTTGCTTCAATTAAACTAACAGAACAACGACCTTTATAATTACATAAAAGCATAAAATATGTAACAGCATAAGATATATTCAAAAACGCTATGAAATCTATCAGAAAATGAGATTTAATATATTTGATGTTAGAAAAACATACATTCTGCTTTAATTTAAAGTGGATTTAAAGTTAAAAATGAAAATCAAACTGAGTTGTCAGAATTTGCATATTTTGTTAACAAAAATAGAGAATCAAGCAATCAACTTAAAAGATAGAACACGTCGTTTCAGCATTTCCTAAGCGCCTACTGAACCAGGCACTGTAGGAGAAAAGCGTCAGGATGACACAAGAAAAGTGCAATCAGAGGAAGCCTGTACCCTGGCTTAGTGCTCTGTGATGACAGCGCTCGCCCAGACCAGCTCTTGGCAACCAACCCTCATAACACCCCTGTGGGGCTGTACCATTCTTCCTGCCTTACAGCTGAGAAGACCAAGACTCAGCGGCTATGGAACCAGCCCATCCTGAGTCAGACAGGGAAAGACAAGCACTGTATGATCTCACTGATAAGTGGAATCTAAAAATGCCACACTCATGGGAACAGAGAGTAGAGGTAGTTGTCAGCGGCTGAGGGTGGGGAATCGGGGAAGATGTTGGTCAAAAGGTACAATCTTCCAGTCATAAAACAAATACGTTCTGGGGATCTAATGTGTACCAGGCTGACCATAGTTACTAATACTGTATTATATATTTGAAAGTTGCTAAATGAGTAGATCTTAAATGTTCTCACCACAAAAAAAAAAGTAATTAGATGACGAGATGGAAGAATTAGCTACTGCAAGGGGGTAATCATTTTGCAATATATAAGTGTATCAAATCAACATGTGATACACCTTAAACTTATACAACGTTATATGTTATATATCTTAATAAAGCTGAGGAGGGAAAATGGAGCCAGCCTCTTCTGGTTCCAGCAGCTTTACATGAACAGGTCTCAAAGCTCAATATTAAGTGGCAGCAGCTGAGCCTTCTAGATTTAAACAATCAGAAAAACTGTATTAAAAATAGCCAACAGCAGGGGGCCAGCTCGGTGGTATAGCGGTTAAGTTTGCACGCCCTGCTTCGGCGGCCCAGGGTTTGCCGGTTTGGATCCCAGGTGCGGACCTACGCATCGCTCATCAAGCCATGATGTGGCAGGCATTCCACATATAAAATAGAGGAAGATGCGCACAGTTGTTAGCTCAGGGCCAGTCTTCCTCAGCAAAAAGAAGAAGATTGGAGGTGGATGTTAGCTCAGGGCTAAACTTTCTCATCAAAAAAAAAAGAAATAGCTAACACTTATTTTCTAAAATAAACCATCTTGACATTGGTTCTGCTATTTCTCCAGGGACAATCCCAAGAGACACGTACCCCACTGTCGGAGGCCATGAGCATGAGTGCATTGTCACTCCGTTGTAAAGACGTGAAAACCATGAATTTTGGGGATTTGGGGACAGCACTTGTATTTTCAAGTATTTCTCTAGGAAACCATGAAAATTCCATGTGTCACAGAAATAGAATTGATATAAGGTCGTCAAGAAGCACTTTCAGGCTCTCTCTAGGAAGGCCTCGAGGACTCAGGGGAGACACGTCGGGAGAAGGGAGAAGTTTCTCTTGGGCAATACATCGGCGTCTGGAGCAAACTGAACCCACAGGCCAATTCCCACAGACGGGCCGTGCCTGCAGCACCGGCCTTAGCGGCAACAGCACCAGTAAACCAAAACCAGCTTCCAGAGATATTATTTTGAAAACACTTAGCAGTTTGGAATTAAAAAGCCTTACGTGGCTCTCACTTATCAGTTTCATGCATATTCATTCTACTTTTCTCTGAGTTTAGAGACAATAAAATCCCAAAAAAAAGCCTCTTTGTTTTGGATTTTTCATCACGGTAATTTAATGCTAAATTAAAGTTCAAACACTTTCATTATTCACAAGGTTTTGTTCTGTTCATTTAATCTTTGGGCAGCTTCCAACTTAATAACATCCCCTCCTTTCTTAACTGACAGCTGGCTGCCTGAGAGCAGGAAGCGGCCGGCGGGCTCCAACGCTCCCCCTCCGCCTGACGAGGCACTTCCATTCTAGATGTCAACATGAAAAGTAATCACTTTTAATAAATAATAGTTAAAGCCAATTACAAATTTGCTATTACAATCACACTAATTCCACTTTGAAGCATGAAGAACAAAATTAGATTTCCTCTTAAAGACGAAGCGCTCTTGCGCCTTTTTAGAGCACAAACCCAGCTGAGCGCCCTGCCCGCTAATCTTCCCTCTCTGCTGCCCCAGGCTGGATTGCACGAAAATTTCAAGCTGAGCGCCTCCTGAGTTCAGAGTCTGATGTGTTCTCTCCCATCACAAGGGGATGGGAGAGAGAACTATAACAACAAAAGGGCTTCAATGGTGACCACAAGTAAAAATAATAATTGCTATTAGTATTATAACAATTACCTAGGGAGATAATAGTAGCTAATATTCACTTGGTTTTAACCATGTTCCCAGCATTTTGCTGAGCATTCTAAATGCATTATTTCACATAATCCTCACAACACCTCTATAACACGCATCTAGAATCCTGTTTAACAAATGAGGAAACAGACTCAAAGAGGGTATGTAACTTGTTCACAGTCACGCAGCAAGCAACTCAAAGCCACGTCCCTTAACTCCAATGTCTAATGTGGCAAATTGGTTAGGTTAATGGTCCTAATAGTGGCTCCTCGTATCCTCCCCTTTGCCCTGTAACCTTGTAGTCTCCTCTGAGCTGATTCTTGGGCACCTGACCTCTTTTGACCAATGGGATAGTAACAAATTTGACATCAAGAAGCTTACTAAGTGCTTGCGTGTTTCCGCTTCCTCTCCTGCTCCTCTGCAATCACCATGAGACTCACGGCCACGTCAGTCTGAGCATGTGTGAGCTAGCAAGCTGGAGGGACGTGAGATACAATCAGGGGAGAGACAGGTTGTCCCCGCTGAGGCTGTCCTAGGCCAACCAGCCGACCACAGACACATGAGCAAGCCCAACCAAGACCAGCCACACCTGGCCCGGGCAGACAGAACCACCTGGCTGACCACAGACCCACGAGAAACAAGAAATAGCTGATGTCTCAACCAGCAGGTTCTGGGGTGGTTTGTTAGGCAGCACCAGAACTCTTAACGGCCACTCTAAACCTCCAGCCAGGGAGCTCTCTTCATGGCGTGTGGTCAGCTGAATAGCGACCCCCAAAGATGTCCAGGTCCTGATCCCTGGGACCTGTGAATCTTTCCTCATATGGAAAAGAGACTCTGCAGGTATTAAGTTAGGGAGCTTGAGATGGGAGATCTTTCTGGATTATCCAAGTGGGCCCTAAATACAATCACAAATGTCCTTATAATGGGTCTACAAAATGGCAGCTACTAGGCATGGGTGGCTTTTAAGCAAGTGAAATGTAGCTAATAGGACTGAAGAACTGGATTTTTAAATTTTACTCAATTTTAATTAATCTAAGTTTGAGTGGTGAGATGGTTAATTTTTGGTGTCAACTTGACGGGGCTAAGGGATGCCCAGAGAGCTGGTGAAACAGTATTTCTGGGTGTGTTTGTGAGGGTGTTTCTGGAAGAGATTAGCATTTGATTCAGCAGCTGATAAAGAAGACTGCTCTTACCAACATGGGTGGGCATCATCCAGTCCGTTGAGGGCCCAAATAAAACAGGCAGAGGAATGGTGAATTCACCCTCTCTTCTTGAGCTGGACATCCATCTTCTCCCGTCCTCGGACATCGGAGCTCCTGGTTCTTGGGCCCTGAGCCTGCAGCTGGGACTCACACCATTGGCTCCCCTGGTTCCCAGGCCTTCAGACTCCGACTGAATTACACCACCGGCTTTCCTGGGTCTCCAGCTTGCAGATGGCAGATCCTGGGACTTCTCACCTCCGTAACTGTGGGAGCCAATTTCTGTAATAGATGTATATTTCCTATTGGTTCTGTTTCTCTGGGGAACCCTGACTGATACAAGTGGCCATGTGTGCCTGGCAGCCACCACAATGGACAGCACACGTTTCGTCAGTAGGAGAGCTCCAGGCTCACAGAACTGGGAGACTTCTGTGCGGTGTGATCCCCAATGGTTGTCAAAGTTGAGTTGGTGACCAACTTAGCAATGGCTTTGCTCTTTACTGCGTATGCAGCCATCTTGGAAGGTCTCAGTTTTCTTGTCCACTGGGAAAAACACCCCCTTATTATAGATAATCTCCATAAACTTCCAAACATGCTGCTTAAAATCAAATCCAACAAAACACGGGAGCTACCATGAGTATAACCAACTCTTTTTTTCCGTGATTCAGCAATCACTGTCTGTCTTAGTTCGGGCTGCTCTAACAAATTACCCAGACTGGGCAGCTTATAAACAACAGAAATTTATTCCCCACAGTTCTGGAGCCTGGAAGTCTGAGATAGCATAGTGGGGTTCTGGCAAGAGCCCTCTTCCAGGTTGCAGACGGCTGCCTTCTGCTTCTGTTCTCACACGGTGGAGAGTGAGAGAGCTCTCCGGGCCTCCTGTAGAAGGGCAGAAATCCCATCATGAGAGCTCCACGCTCATCACCTAGCCACCTTCCAAAGCCCCACCTCCCAATACCATCTCGGTGGGGGCGAGGATTTCAACATAGGAATTCAGGAGGACACAAACGTTCAGTCACACTGTCAGATTTGCAGTGTCCCCAGGTAACATTATCAGTATCTGTCATCATTGCACCAGGCTGCAGCTACCCAGAGACTCAAAATTCCTCTTGAAAAACTGGGCAAGCAGCTTTGCTGTGGATTTATCTTTGTCCTGTTTTGCGTCAATCTATTTGGAGGAGACAGAACAAGCCACACAGCAGAATGGATCATGAGGACAGAGAATGGCTACCACACCGCTCAGGATGAAGGGACAGTGCCTGACACTCAAACATTATTGCACCAGCAGGGCCTGGCCTGTGCGTGGCTCAGATCAGCGGCTCCCACTGGAAGCCCAAGGGCGTGGCTGGGCTGCAGCGCCCTCTTCTCATCGTTTCTCCTCCCAGACCACTCTGAAGGAGTTCTCCATGGCTCTGCCCTGGAGGTGGCACCGCAGGGTCCTCCCTCCCCAGATGCCCGGGACAAATGGCCCATCACCCATCCTAGAGTTGAGCGTAGGGGGCTGTTCACCTCCCGTTGCCTCCTTTATAGACACGTTGGCGGCACCAAGAGGAGGGTCACTACAGACAACACTGCAGGCCGCTTTCCCCCAAAGAACCAATAACTATGCGGAGAGATTGCCTTTCACATAAACGTTCTATGTCAGATGACCTGGAAGCTCTTTCTAAGCCCTTTCTCACCGATCTTCTGTAAGACCTCTAGGAAGACGGCGATGATGTAGCATTATTCTCTTCTCATGCTCCAGAAATTCAAGACTCATCAGTGTTGGCTAAAGCAGCCCAAACTTGCAGAGCAAATCCAAGTTCAATGTGATGGTGCAATCCCAACTTTAAAACCCAACCATAATAATGGCAGCAAATAATTGCTGGGAGTCAGCCATGTGTCAGGGATGGTGCTGAAAACTTTACACCCCATGTCATCTTGTTTAACTTTCCCAACAGTACATGGAGTTTCACAGGTGAACAAGCTGAGGCTCCAAGAGGTGATGGGACTGGCCCGAGGTCTCGGCGTTGCTACAGGCTGGCCAGGATCCCAACCCAGATTTGTGAACCTGCCCCACCTGCGCCTTCCCTCCCACATGACTGGGGCAGAGCAGCAGCCCTTGCTCTGCCCACCTTCCCGCTGAAGGTCGCTGGCCTGGGCAAGGGTGCCAGCCAGGAAACACAGCGCTGACGCCACCTGGCATGCGGCTCTGCCAGAACCGACTCAACAAGCACATGGACTTACGAGGCAGCCCTGAGATTCAGCCCCTATAGCAGAGACTTACAAACCAGATCTAGTTCCTCGTGCTCTGCCTTCTGGGACAAATCTCCCTCCCAACCTGGCTTTTGTTCTGGATCTCCAGTGTTTTCGCTTATGGATCACATGCACAAAACCTCAACATAACCAGCACAGGGGAAATTGAAAAGATAAAAGCTACGAAATCCAAGCCCCCCTTGGCCAGGAGGAAGCCAGAGCAGATGGGGAGGGTGAGCACAGCGGGGAGAGGGGTGGTGGGAGGTTCCAGGTGAGAGTCCAGGAGCTGGGAGCTCTAGGCACGGAGCAGGACAAGCCAGAGGCAAAGTGGGTCTTCAGGTGGGCAAGGGGAGATCTCGGGATGATAACAGCCCTGCTTTGACTCTGTGAGTTTGGAGACCAGGAGGACATCCAAATGGAGGGGCCCATCAAGAAGCTAGAATTCTACTCCAGAGCCCAATGGGGGCTGAGGCCAACCCCAGAGAGAGAAACTGGGAAGAAGCCAGCCACAGAGAAGAGGAGAGGAAGGCAGAGGTGCATAAAAGCAAAGAAAGGAGTGGACAGGGGAGAAGACCAAGCATGGTGCCTGGGGGGAATCAGAGGAGTCAGGATCTCAAGCAAGAGAGGGTCTCTCTCTCCCAAGGGCCGACATGGCCTCCCTGGCATCCCTAAATGGTCACTCAGCTCCTCCCCCTTCCCTGCACTGGGGGCTGTCCCCTCATGGGAAGCTCAGACAGTTAGAAACAGCTTCCTGACACAGGGTGGCATCAGCCTCTCTGTGCCCCTGCAGAGGGGTCCACTAGGGCCCTCAGTCTCCCGAAGGAGGGCACTTCAGGTATCTCAGCCCAGTATGCACCTCTTCAACTTTCCACAGCCCCATGTCCTCCACCTCTTGCCTCAAACTGTGAGTAATATCACTGACCCGCCATCTAACACTGGTTCCCCCAAGCATTGTCATTAACTCGATAGCCTGATAGCCTGCACCCTCATGTCCCCATGACCACACAATTAGTCACCCCCCTGCATCCCCACGTCCAACCTCCAGGCAAGGGCCAGGCATTCAACGGAACGGAAATGAGAGACACGCCAGGGGCAGATGGAGACCCACAAATCTATGGATTATTACCCTGGTAAGAAAAGGAAGGGGCTGAGAATTGATAATAAAGTGCTCCCCAAACAGTAACCATGACAACCAACAGCACGAGAGGGATTTCATGCCTCCTCCAAGCTTTATGAGGCACACAGCACGGCTCGTTTATGGACTCTGGCATTAATTACGCTCATCACAGGACAGAGCACACTAAACAAGGAAGGTTATTCACCCGGGGGGCTTTGATAAATTCATATCCATTACCCATAAAAGTTTAAGGAAGTAATTAGGAAGATTCCCACTGGGGTTGCTTTATTATTTAAGAGTTGATAAGACAAGGTATTAAGGTCAAAATGTGAGTTTAAACAATAGAAAGGAGCAGGAAGAGAAAAACATTGTTGAATTTTAGGCAGAACAGAATATCAGCTTGAGGGGATGGTGATGAATTTCCTGTCAGATAAAGACAAGTACTTGGACATACATATGAAGAGGGGAAAAAATATTTTGATTTGAGTCTTAAAAACTAGAGCAGATGGCAACACCAAATCTCTTTAATCTTTCAAGGTTCCCTTCATTCAGAAATAAAGGCAATGCTGCTATTTCATCGCTGGGGGTCCCTACCTCCCAGAAGCAAAATATCTTCACTGGGTCCAGACAAAATGAACCCATGATTCTATTTGAGCTTCAACCCTTGTCCTGAGAGCCAAACCTTCAAGGTTTTCTGCAAGAAAAGAAGATGTACGCAGTTTCACTCCATGGACTTTGTGCAGCGATGAAGTCCCACTCATGCGACACCACTTTCTTGGGTCATGGAAATGAAAATGGTAAAGTGAAGCATGTCCACGTGGCTGCCTTTCAGCCAGCTCCGCACGCTCTGAACTTCACTGTTCTCCGGGACGGTAGACTTCTGATTAGACACAGCTGATCAAACGCTCCCTGTTTCCTCTGTTCCTGCCCCAGACCCATGAAAATGACAATAAAGGAATAAAAAAGGATAGTGCCACAAGGACAAAGACGAGAAAGAAACTGCTACAGACCAGTGAGGTCAGCAGCCCGGAGAGGCTGGAAGAGGTAACACCTGCAGAGTGGAGAAAGCTGAAGTCGAAACGTTTAGGGGGTGGGGGTGCAGAGCTCAAGAATTCCTGAAAAAGGCAATGGGGAGACCCACTACTCTGAGAAGCCCAGGGTGTGCCTGCAGACAGGAGCCGTGGTGACAGGCGTCCTGCCTAGCAGCTCCAGACCCCTCCCCAGCCCAGAGTCACACAATGCCCCCACCCCCCACCCCAAGAGAAAACAAGAGATGCTCTCTGGGTAGGAAGACTCAGGAAGACTCTGGACTCAAGGACATGAAACCCGGCTGAAAATGGGAATGGAATGAGGCACCAGAAGCAAGAGCATCAAGTAAAAGTTGACATTTAACGTGA
This sequence comes from Equus przewalskii, assembly GCF_037783145.1. Lineage (NCBI taxonomy): Eukaryota > Metazoa > Chordata > Mammalia > Perissodactyla > Equidae > Equus > Equus przewalskii. The sequence continues at coordinate 3,384,155 of NC_091831.1, forward strand.
GGCTCCCAGCCCCCGACCCTTGGCTCACAGAACACTAACTCCCAACTTATACCCCATGTTATGGACTGAACTGTGTCCCCCCACAGTTCATATGGTGAAGCCCCAACGCCCAATATGACTGTATTTGGAGACAGGGCCTTCAAAGAGGCGATCACGGTTAAATGAGCTCATAAGAATGGGTCCTGATCTGATGGGATGATGTCCTTGCAAGAAGAGGAAGAGATGCCAGGGCTTCATGCAGGTGCACAGAGGAAAGGCCACGTGAGGATACCAGAGGGTGGCCGTCGGCAACCCGAGCCGAGGAGAGAGGCCTCAGGAGAAACCAGCCCTGAGGCACCTTGACCTCAGACTTCCAGCCTCCAGAACTGCGAGGAGATAAATTTCTGTTGTAAAGCCACCCCATCTGTGATACTGTGTTATGGCAGCTGGAGCAAACTCATACACGCTGTAGACAAGAGGTGGAGGGTTCTCCTGTAGGAAAACATCTGACTGGGAGGAAAGACAACTGGAGATTCCCAATAAAATGAGCAGGCGCCAGCAATCATTCACATGAACCACCATTAGAAAGTGCCACCTGCACAAAGCTTCACCCAGCATCTTGGGGCCTCTCTCTTCAATACCAGGGGGCACCCAGGAACCACAAGCCCAGTGAGAAAGGGCTCTGGGGAAGAAATCAACCCAACAAAACAAAATGAAACTCAGAGGCAGCAGGCACAATGCAGGGACCAAACAGAAGTATTGTGGGAAAAAACCTATGATCAACATCCTCAGAGAAGTGGAAGCAGCTGGTGCACCCACAAAAGAAGAGCAGGTGTGTATCAAACAGGGGCATTCAGTAACAAGAGCACGCTCTTAGACATTACAAGTGTGAGAGCAGAATTAAGGAAAATTCCCAAAGGTTTGAAAGATAAAATGAAGGACATATTCAAAAAGGTTGAGTAAAAAGACAGAGATAGAAAATAGAGATTAAAAAATAGGAAATTGGGTGATTCATTTAGGAGGTCCAACATTCAAACAACAGGAGTTCCAGAAACAAAGAAAAAACCAAAGATGGAGAAATTATCAAATAGTATAAGTCAATGGAAAGTCAATAAGTAATACTCAAAATGGAACAACCAAAAGTAGCAGTCTATGCCCATTTTTAGACATATAGATAAATTTTAGAAAAAAACAACTAAAAAACTGATGGTGGTTTCCCCTGGGGGGCACGAATCTCAAGAGAGAGCAGGTCGGGGCAGCAAGCGCCATATTTGGTCAATAGCCTAGTAGTGCCATGTGACTTTTATACAATATACATTTATTACTTTGATTAAAAAAAGAAAAAAATTTTGAAAAAATGAAACATTACAATGAATCTAAAGTTCCCTTTCCCCTCCCAAAGAATAGACCTTTTTCTGATTTTGTGCATGGATGATGTGTCCTGACAGAAACTATATATTACTGTTTTTATTTAACTTGTACACAATTGACATATCATTTTTTAAAATTCCTACTACTGGATACTGGAATCTTCTGACTCAAGGACCCCAGGAGCAAAACTCCCAAACTCGAGTCTTCTTCAGGAGATTCCTTTGACGGAGAGAAATATAGGCTGCCCAACCTGGTGGTTTGGGGTGACGGGAGGCGCTAACCACCAGCCCTGCCTCCAGAAGGGCAGAGGGTGTGACTCAGAGAAAGAGTGTCTGAGAGCTCCCCGCCAGGCCATCACCTGCAGAGCTGGAGGGACTTGTGGGAAAACCTAGCCCCCTTATTCCACACCGACCTCATTCCATTTCTTCCGTCTCCTCCCTGCTCTGACAATGAAGTTTTAAGTCAGAACCATTTCTTGCCCACTTTGTCTTCATAAAAGTAGTTTTTATTTTTATAGGCTTTGGGGCATGTCGTATTTCATATTATTCACACCATTATGATTCTGTATTATTAAACTCTGGTTGACGAAAAGCCCAGTTGGTTATGAAAACAAATGAACAAAATACTATTGAGAAGACACAATGAAAGGGAAATAGCAAAAAGCATCCTCCACTCCGGCTTTTGAGGATTAGATCTGATATCTGGATCACTAAGACACACTCCATCTGCACATCCCAGAAGCACAGGGAGTTCTCACTCCCGGGCTGTGCTGACTGGAGGCCCCTGCCGGGGTGTTGCAGGGGGTCTGGGGCAGACGGGCACCCAGATGATGAAGGTCAGCCGGGACTGACTCGCCCACCAGGCCCCACCCTGTCACAAAACATGTTCCCTGTAGGGACTCAACAGTCACAATGGACCCAGACAGGTTATACTTGAAACTTATGAAAAGCAAACAAAAACATAAGGTGAGGGCCATTAAGTAGGGCCAATGTCCACAGCTCAACGTTAGATATATCTGATACTACAGCCATTGGCATAAAGCCCTGGCAGCTTCTAAGGACCAGAGAAATTGGAAATATAAGACTCCATCCATGTTTACACCTCCCAACTTGTCTAACTTCTTCATCCGCCGTGTATTTGCAACGTCTGCCGGAGCTGGGGTGCAATACCTCAGTTAGGCAGTAGGGCTTCCCATTCAAGACATTAAAATTCCTTATTTTAAGAAATTTCGTGCATAAAATATTTTTCCTAGTTTATCCATCCTTAAGCTAAATATTTTATTTATTGAGTATAGTAGATTGAAAAATGTCCCCCCAAAATTCACATCCACCTGGAACCTCAGAATGCAACCTTATTTGGAAATAGGGTCTTTGCAGAGGTCATCAAGGTAGGATGAGGTCACACTGAAATAAGGCCCTAAAGCTGAAGACTGGAGAGGGCCATAGGAAGAGGAGGAGAAGGCCAGGTGACAACAAGGGCAGAGACTGGAGGTACAAAGCCACAAGTCAAGAAACACGAGGAGCCAGCAGAAGCTAGAAGAGGCGGGAAGCATCCTTCCCTGAGCCTCCGGAGGCAGCGCGGCCCTGTCCACGCCTTGACTTTGGCCTTCGGGCCTCCAGACTGTGAGGGAATAAATGTCTGTGGTTTTCAGTCGCCCAGTTTGTGCTGATTTGTTACAGCAGCCACAGGAAACTCATGCATTTACTGTACATGTGACAGCGAAGAATTGGGCTCCTATAAAATTGTCACTCGATCTACTTTAACTGTTCTATAAAAGCGAGTGTTTCAAAAACCAAACATTTTTAGGAGCAGACAGCGAGCACATCCCTCTCCTGGCCCTGGGACAGCTTGGGTTTCAAGGCGAGGTGACCTCCTCCTGAGGATAGAAACTGACCAGCTGGTCCTAAGACTCCAGGCGCCCCGTCCTGCGCTTCAGAAAGGGCAGGAATGGCTCGAAACTATCACTCGAGAATTCCCCGGGCTGCTGAGAACAAGCACAGGAAAAACATTTTATCAAATATTTAATTCTTCAGGAAGACATCCACTTAATAACAGGAAAAATACAGGTTTGTGCTCCTCAAATTTCTTTCCTTGGGGCTCCATTATAAATCTCTCCGCCTCATTTGAAGGCTCGGGGAATTTGGTCTAAAATGACCCTATTACCCCTGTGAAATTTATGTGGCCACATCCAAGCTAAAATTCCTTTTCCAAAGATCTTATTGAGATTTTTTTCGTTTTTCTCTACTTTATTAATAATGCATTGGGTATGAACATGACTTTCCTTTCAGTTTTATTTCGCAACTTGAATAATTTGAAAATAACACTGAAACCTATTGGCTGGACACTCAAAAAGTGACATGTAATCAGGGGCTTAAGTGAAATCTATGCACAGATGTTCCGTGGTTCTCACGAGTTGATTTAGAGCTCAGCAGTTTGATATATACATACAAACATCATGCGCACACATGTATATATGCATATGCATACACACACACATACAAACAGACATATATATGTACCAAGAAGAGGCTCCCAAATATTTTGTCATAGAACTCTTGCTTCACATAAAAGCACACTGGTCCTCACCATTGATTTTGACAGTCGCTACAGTAGGGTACAGTACATAGGATTTGGGGTCTAATCTGGTCCTGCCGCTCTCTGACTGTGTGACCTTGAGAAGGCACTTCAACCTCTCTGGGCCCAGTTGCTCAACTGTAAATACAGGTAACACCACCTCCCTCCAAGGGTTGCTGGAAAAGCCCCCTGGACTGAAGACGTGGCACCTCCACCAAGTAGGGTCTCAGCTAGACCCTAGCCCCCAGGCCCCCTTTCCAATACATCCTCAATCAAAATTTTTCTTTTACTGGAAAATAGCCACAGACAATTATCCTTCAAGGGCAAAAGGAGTAACACTTTTCGAATACTTAGTATGTGCTAGTCAGCAGCCACAGGATTTACCTGTTGTTTCATTTGAAATGTCACATAACACGCACAAAACACTAGTAGTTTGAAGTAATTTGAATTTCTAGAGACAAATCATTTTTAAAACTCACTTTTCAAAACCTCATCAAAAGCACCAAATAATTCTTGAAGGCCTCAGATGAGGCGATGGTGACCGCCGTCCTTATTGTCCAGAATTGTGAGACATGCCCTCCCATGGAGAGTTTGTGAAGGGTAAATTGGCACCCAGACATGGAGACATTCTCTTTGCAAAGCACTTGGCAATATCCATCAATATCTCAAGTGCATCTGCCCTCTGACCCATCAATTTCAATTCTAGGACTGAATATCATGGAAATCCTAGCCTATGGGCACCAAGGTGTATGTACCATCATGTTGACTCTATGGCAGTTTGAAATATCAAGTGACTAAAAACCACCACTAAGGGACTCATTAAACAAATTGTGGGGCATCCACTTACTGCAATTCTAGGCAGCCTGTTCACAGAATGGGACAGATCTCTAGGTGCTAATGTGGAACAACTTCCAAGACACGCTGGGTGAAAAGCACAAGTGGCAGAATAGGATGTACATGTCCTGTTTTCATTAAATTAATGCCTGTGTAAATACACGTGCTTTTATACGCTAGCACTTATCTGCAATGATACCCAAGGAGCCAATGACTGCGGTTGCCTCTGGGTAAGACACTCAGGGTCTGCAATGGGAGGGAAGTGTCCTTTATCTCCCACTCCTAAATTGATGACTATGCCATTGTTTACCAATCTGGTGAAAATAAATAAATAAACCATACATTTGTTCAACAAACATTACCGAGCACTTATGCTGCACAAAGCCATGAACTAGATGAGCTAAACTTGGGGTCCTAGCCTGCGGTCACTGGGGTGCAGCCCTTGTCCGTTGTAGAAGAGCTGGACCGCATTCACATCCCTGTGCGGATTTCCGTGCTGGGAGGGAGGGAGCGGTCGGAAAGACTCACTTCTTCCCCAGGGCAAGATCACAAATGCTTGTGGCTCAAAACATCGCACATGCTAAAGACGCCAGGGCTTGGAGCGCCCCACCTGCAGTGGGGGACAGAGTGTGGTCAGTCTTTCAGAACCTTAACCCTGTGTTTCATGCGTGACATTATCCCAGTTTCCAAAGTTCTGAGAACCTTATGCTTGTGGCTGATGAGAACAAAGCGCCCACCAGCACAGCCACTGTCGCTGCAGGCTACATGCTGGAGGCAGGGCCCAGCGAGGGGTGTAGATTCAGTTCAGAAAAGGAATAAAGACAAAATCCAGACAATTCCATTCTTCTCTCATTAGCTAGGAGAAAGTGCATTCTGGCCTTCTCTGAAGTAGTGCATATTTAGAGAAAAAACCTTAATCTGCCAATAATGGGATGCTATAATTTGTAATAATATAAAAATATGCACAGTTTGCTACAATTGCCTCCTGGCAAGTCTGTAGTTTCTGTTGCCTCAGTCTTTCAAGAGTTTGATTTTTCTCCCATTCCAAAGGGTGGGGAAATTCATTTTGATCTGTCTGCTCTCTACCTGTGGGTCTCGCCAATTCTGCAGGATGCCACCCATGTTCCCATCCCCACAAAGGCCCCAGGACCAGGCCCGGCTTCCTGGCCTCTCCCTTCCCTGTCCTCCTTCGTGGAAACTGTGACCCTGCCTTCTGTTGAGTGGAGCACTCAGAGACTGTCTTCAGACAGTCTTCAGCCCTTCAACTAGAGGGTCGAGGGGCTAATCCTCAGTTGCCCCCTCGAGCCCTGAACCCATCCCGAGACAAAGGAGTAAGGTGGAGGGGGACCAAATGTCTACCTTGTTCCTCACGGAGAATGTGGCTTCGGTGCCCGACCAGCTAGCTTCCCAACCCCGCACACAAAGCAGTGACTCCCACCCAGGCCAGGCCCCTGGTCAACCACAGGTTCCCCAGAGGGCAGGCCTTGAGCTCTTACTTTTATTACTATTATTATTAATATCGCCATCACCCTCCAGCAATAACCAGACCATCGCCTTCCAATCTCATCAGGAATTGCACTTGGCACAAATAGGGAGGCTCTGGGTAAGAAAACAACCCTCCCCAGAGGCAAAACAAGCACTTGGACACAGGGAGAAAAGAAGGTTTAAAAGCGAACCATAAAAGATGGAGCCGGTTTCCATCCTAAACTCCTGCTGCCCCCAGGTGGGGAATCATTGCAGGAATCCGTCTGCCAGGCTTGTGTACAACAAACTCCTCTATCTGAGGACAAACGGGGCTGGCAGGGGAGCCGGAGGGTCGGATCAGGTTAGGATGAGTTCATCCTCCTCAAAGAAGAAGCCTATTCTTGCTTTGGGATCTCAGGAAAACCCCCTTGAATGTCCCTTTTCAACTGCTGACTATTTTTCTAAATCATTCCCAAGAAAACGAGAAGTTGAAAGGTCAGTCGTCCTATTGGGTTGTACCAGGCGTGCTGGAGGACCAGAGGGTGACGATTTGCAGGGTAGATGGGGGGAGTGTCCCAGACCCAGAAGAACACAACCCCAGCCACTGGCAGGCAGGGTCTCTTTCAAAAGGCAGTGTGACACATTCAAAGGTAGTCAGTGACAGCTGGAATCCACACGGCTTGTGTAGCCATAACCACATTCCCCTGAGAAGCAGCCAGCATCTGGACAGTGCCTAAAAGTTTAGGCTGATTTAAAAACAAACTTGTTTATCATTGCAGATCCCCGGGCAACTCACTAGGGAAGATAAGATACAGAACTTGCTTGTTATGTTCAAGATGAGACAAAGCACAAAATTCAGGCTGCCAAGGAAACTTGGTGTTTGCAGAGTGCAGAAGAAGTGACAGTTTATTAAAAAATATAGGCTATGCCGGGGAAAAAGTAATATTGGATTTTATGATTATTTCATACTGGGAATTGTTACATAGTTCCATGCCTGTTTATTATATAACTACAGATTGCAATAATACATTTTGTAGCTTGTAAAGTTCTGAACAAGCAATTTTTACATAGCTACATATAGTAGGTTGGTTTTTTTAAAAAAGAGTGAGAAAAAGCTCATGGTAGAAGAGAGAAAATAAGCCTTTAGGAGAATTAAAGCTACAACATTTTTTCACATCATTTCCTTAGAGTCTGACAGATCCTGTTTTAACAGGGTTTGCTCTGATGCCTGCCTATAAAGAGCAGAGTTTTGCGGTTGGATCACTGGGTTGTTTGCTGTAATTGGTCCTTCATAGAGCTTTTGTAAAGCCAACAGACAAATGGGCAGCCCCAGGAGCTCTGCCCGGCTTACAGAATTGTAGGCATACATTTGTATCTATTCACAAAAGTTTTTAAGCTTCCCCCAAGGCTGGGCACCAAGGTTGACAATGGGCTCATGATTCTGAGTGAAAAACACACTTGAGCCCCGTCCTTCAGAACTCACAGAGGAGGAAACAAACGTCACTCAAAACGTCACCCACTATCTTGCAAACTCACAGCTGAGATCCCAAAAGAGGCTGTCAGTCAGTGACCAACCAATTCCAAATCCCAGGCAGAAGCCATCCTTGGTGGTGGAGTGGAGTCCATGAGTCTCCAAGTACGAAACAGTATTTCCACGAATAGTAACATTTTAGTATAAAATGGTTTAGTGCCCAAAGGAGCTAATTCTCTCACTGCAAACACCTCCATCTCTCTAGGACAGCATCAATAACAGAGATAAGACCCATATTAAATCTCCCATCAGAGCCAGGAGGCTCTTATCTCGGAGCACCCCGTAAGCCTACTAATATGGCCGCCTCCGATGCACCCGGCATTTCCAGGAAGCCCTTTCATTGGAAGTTAAAATAAATTACTCCCTTGGTTTCAGGAGAGAGCGTGACACAAACAAGATAATGTCAGGCAATGCTTTGCCCTGAGTTTTAATAAGAAAGTCAGCAATGTTTGTTGAAATATGCATTTTGAGAGACATGAACTCAGACTGAACGATGACACACATATTGCCTTTGAACACATCGGATTGTCGAGGTCCTTCTACGTGGTGACATTTCCTTGGGGAAGAACAAAGGCTCAATTCCCAGGCAGCTCCTGGGTGAGGACCAGAAGGGATGACAGAGGGGGAGTCCCTTTGGATGAGCTCCAGTAACGAGCACTTTCTTTCAGGACAAGGTCTGAGCTATCATAAACTCTACTTCACTGACGCTGCCGCCCTCTCAGAGCTGGGTGTGCACTAAGCTCCAGACCCACTCCAGAGGACTTAAATGGACTTAATTCGGTCTCAGAGAATCAGAGATCTTGGGGCTCCTCCAGCCTCGGGGAGTGAGAACAGACGGCTTTAGAGAGTGTAGATGTCACTTTCCCAGTAAATGTGCATACACTTGGAGGGGAGGGTGCCGCCCTCTGACCCTGCAGTCCTAGAGGACCATGCCTGGGAGAGGCAAGGAGAAGTGAGCCTGGGCCCTTAACAAAAGTGGAGTGAGAGCCCAGGCTGCGCCATCTGTCCATCACGTTCCAGGCAAGACTCCAGGGCCAAACGTTCAGGAAGCTCCGCTTCTGATTACCGGCCAGACCTACGTCATCTCCTTCCCCTCAAAGCAAGTGCTGCTCCTAAGCAGATGCAAAAGGGAAGGTCACCAGGAGATGTGACGAGGCGCTCCCACACCAGACTGCAAGGCAGTCACACTCCAATCATTCCAGGAGCCGAGGGAGCCCGCCATCTAGGGATGTGAGTCAGCCCTGCAGAGAAATTTAGAGGGTGACAGCCGATCCTGTCCTATCTGAAAGCGTGGTGGGTGGCAGGGGCCAGGGCATCTCCTCCGAGCTGGGGTGCGCATCGTGTTGCACAAAACACAGGTGCATAATCACGTGAATTTTCAAAACAAAACACGAAGAAATGATAAAGCAAATGAATCCCTTTATATTATTAATTTTATTATAAATGATAAATACATTATAAATGTATAATTATAAATAATTTTACTACTAATAAAAAATGGCTTTAGGGTGGAGGTGAGGGGAGAGACGAGGAGACAGGGAGGCAAATCGGCTTTTCTCGACAGACTTGGGTTTCTATGTTGAATTTGGAGCTATGTAAATATTTCCCGTTAAAAAATAGGTAAATAAATAAAAAGATTAAAAATAAAAACAGTAGTCCCTAAAAATCAAAAAACAAACAAACAAATAAATTTGACAGTCAATCAAGTTGGTGATACAACCGCACAGAGAAAAAAAGTACTTGGAATGAAATCTGAAGCACATTATTTTGACTGTGAAGTCTTTAGTGTGACATATAGCCTGTGGGCACAAAGGAATCTTACACTGCATCAGTAGTCTTATTTTTAGTAATAATGTCCCTATTCCTGGTGGATTTGTCACAATTCTTCACCTCCCCTCCCTCACATTCCTGCCCCACTGACTTCAGTCTTGGTTGTATGATTTGATGTGGCCAAAAATATGCGGGTGGACGTGATGTTGCAAGAAGTTTCAGAGCCAGCTGGTAGTCCACCAAGCCTGTTTTCTCTCCACCATGATGATCAACCATGTTCCACAAAGAGGGGCCACATCATCCAGGGCCTCTGAGTGAAGACAGTGAGGAACAGAGCCGCAGCCAACCGTGATGGGCACAGAGAGGGAGCAGGCGATAAACCTCTGTTGTAGCAAACCACTGAGATTTGGGGTCCGTTTGCACAGCATGACCTAGCTTAGCTCTACTTATACTGTTTGGTTACATAAGTAGCATAGTTATTATACACAATAAGGAACATAGTAACTGCGCTCCTAGGAACCAAGATTTTCAGTGTAAAAGAGAAACAAATATAAAATTAGTTTCGAGTAATTGAGTTGAGGATCTTGTAATCTTTCATTTGAATCGCAGACATTAGTATGAACTCATAATATTTTTCCTTTCTAAAAGAGTATGTGTTTCGCAACTCTGTTGATTGATAAGGCCTAAAATCGATGAGAATTCAGTGGCAATGAGCACCCCTGGCACTCAGATTATGATCGCTAAACGCCATTTCTCACTAAAAAGAACCAAGGCTCCTTAGAAAAACAGCTATTCCAGGTCTGGAGCAAGAAATGCTCAAAAGGAGTTTGAGAACGTGTTATTGGCCTGAACACACACACACACACACACACTCAAAGGCCACCGGGATTTCATCTGAATGATAGAAACCGGCTGGATGGGGCTCTCCCTAGCCAAAGAAGGGAAGAAATGGACATCAAAGAGGTTAATGTCAACCACAGCGTGGTATCTTAGATTGGACCCACAGAAAAAGGGTGATGGTGGAAAACTGGAGAAATCCAAAAACAGCCAGGAGTTTAGTTAATAATCACGTACCAATGTTGTTTTCTTGAGTTTGACAAATTAACCATGGCAATGTGAGGATGTTAGCACCCAGGAAACAGTGTGAAGAACATATAGGGACTCTGCTCTATCTTGGCAAATTTTCTCTAAACCTAAAATTATTCCAAGATAACAAGTACAGTTATGCGTCACTTGATGTGTTCTGAGAAATGCGTCAGGCCATTTCATCGTGTGCGAACATCATAGAGTGGACTTACACAAACCTAGATGATATAGCCTGCTACACACCTAGACTATACGGTACTAATCTTATGGGACCACCATTGTATGTGCAGCCCATCATTGACCGAAATGTCATTATGCAGCGCTTGACTGTGTATTTTTAAAAATATAAATGACTAAGATGGATTAAATTACAATAGATATAAATTCATGGCTTCAGAATGATACTCATTGACCATCTCCAAAGATTGCTAGGGAACCAAGTCATTGTATGAATTTTAACAAACAAAGGGAAAGAATAAATCATCTATCTTGCCTTTTTTGTAAGGACTGTATTTCAGGTGAATCAAATAGTTAATGAGGGCAAGATCGTCTTTATTGGCAGTCCAGTCAGTGCACGCAAAAGAAATGACAGAATTTTCAAATTACCATGCTGTTATTATAACCATTATAGAGGGTATGGAAATATGGTAATATCTAGAAAAATTACATATGCAATTATTCTTTGATCCAACAATTGCTTCTGTAGAAATCTATTAGACATAAGCACCAAGCTATTTATTGAAGTATAATTAGCAATAGGAAAAGACTAGAATTAACTCAAATGTTCATTAATGGGGCCTGTTTCACTCAACAGTGGTACATTCACAAAATGGGATACCACAGAGCTATAAGACAGAAAAGAAGAATTTCTCTATATGCTTATCTGGGATGATCTCCAGGATATTATAAGCGGAAAAAAAGCAAGGTGGAACAAAATATGCATGGTATGTTCTTTTAAGATGGATGGAGATATTTTTTAAATATGTAAATATATATTTGGACATATAAAAATAAAGCAAATGATAAATTTATTTACTAAATAAATATATTTAGTAATTTATATGTTATATAAATGTATTTATATATTTATATATTTTATATAATACATATTATATATAATATATATTATATATGTCATATAAATATATATTTATGTAAATATAAATATAAATAAATTCTAAAATAAGTAGCAAATATATTTAGTAAATAAATTTAATTAATTAATTAATTAGTAGATAAATTAATATATTTAAAATTTAAAATATATTTAAAATAAATAAATATATTTAGTAAATAAATTAAAAGAATTTTTAATGGTTGTGTTTGGAGAGAGGCAGAACAGGGTGGAAGCAAGGAGAGGAGACTGATTTTTGTGAATATACCTTGTCTAAAGAGTTGACTTTGGAAACAAGTAAATATTTTATGTTTCTAAACCAAAATTAAATTAACAATGAGTCCCTGAAATCCAAAGTTTGTTTGAGCCATGCGAACACGACTGTGTTTCGAGTTAATGGCATAAGCTCTTAGGAGGCAATTATTTGGAGCAATTTTAAATCACGGCAAGATAACTGTGCATCCCTAACAGGATATAGTCTAAGGACGGACAGAACTGCAAGAAACTCTTAAACTCATTTCAGGAATCAGAATGTGAGCGGCGGCGGCAGTGCTGGAGTAAGAGTGACTACGGTAACTTATTCTGAAATTGTTGTGTGCACACATGTGCTGTGGGATGAAGAGAATCAGTAATTTGTTGGCATAATTGGGAAATGAAGTTTTCAGCATGGGAGAAAGGGAGATACAGATATAAGACTAAAGAGGTTAAGTAGTCTTTAATTTTAATTGAAACCACTAGTATGAATTCATAATTTCTTTATTGCTAAAAACATTTGTAAGTTTCCTAGCCTGACCACTGAAGAAATCTAAAAACAATGACCAACCCAGTAGCAATGAGCATTCCTACCACCCTATTCCCTGTAATACTACACCCCACTAAAACTAAACACTTCTTAGAAAAACGACCGATTCAGTAAGGCAGAAAAAGTACAAGAGGTACCTGGAACATTTTATCTTAGCAGAAAGCAAATGTGCAATCGCAGAACGAGGTCACGTCGAAAGCACTCAGAATCCACCGTGAAGATGCTCCCATGGGCAAAGATGGGACGATTTTCGAATCGATAAAGATAACGGCAACAGTTTAATACAGCAAAGCATTCAAAGCCATCAGTTCATACTGATAATTTTTTGAACCTCACTGGTCAGTTTGGGAGCATGCTAGAGAACCAGGTCATCATTTTAAAAGTCAGTGAATAACGCTAAGTCAGGCATTGGTCCTGGCTTTCCTGTATGCACTTCCTCTTATAATAACTAAATAGTCAACGAGAAATTTCTTTTTGTAGAAGTAGTACATCTAATGAAGGAATAATTACAACATCACCCATTTGCAACCAATCCCTAATAAATTAATGGATTGGAGCAATGACCATCGATGGCTTCTAACTTCATAAAGAGAGAATCAGACGTCATTGTCTCTTGATAGAAGGGCACATGTCTCCCTATTGCCAAAAAAAAACAAACAAAAACACAACCCTGAATCTGACTGAAGCTCTACATCCAATTACCAACTAATAGGAAATACAGAGGAACATGAAAAACATACACACATGCGTGCACACACGCAGGAGGCATGCAGTCTACAAAATCCCAGCTGTGGGAAACCCCCCAGGACCAGCGAATCGGCTTCTTCAACAAATAAATTGCAAGGCATGTGAGGGAGTGAAGGAGATGGAGAAGAAGAAAAAGACGAAGAAGGAAGAGGAGAAAAAGGAGAAGAAAGGCAAGAACCAGAACCAGAAGAAGAAACTTGCAGATTAAATTTGAGTTACACATCACCCTGGGAAGTCTCCTTTTCACAAAGGATAAAAATGAAGCTGAATCTAAACTAGACTTGGAGTCTAACCTCCTACTGACAGGATAGGGGCGATAAAGGAGCACGCTGAACAGAACCTCAGAATAGGACCCCGACCCTGAGCACGGGCCATGCATGGGACCGACGGCCCCGTTCCCTCAACCAGTCAGTGGTGTGATGACGGGGGAGGGGAGCAACTGAACAGATGTATCACATAGATGCAATGTGGAGACCATCTTTGACTCCTGATTAAAAACAAACCAACTGTAAAAATACAATTTTTCAGGAAATTTGGGGAAATTGAACATGGCTTGGCGATAGATTATATTAAGAAATTGTTAATCCTGTTGAATGTGATAACGGAATTGTGGTTATGTTTTTCTTAAGTGCTTATCTGTTAGAGACAGATATTAAAGCAGTTATGGAAGAAATCATATGAGGTTTGGAACTTGCTCTAAAATACCCCAGGAGGAAAGACAACTGAGGGTATGCGACGGAAACAAGAGGGCGAGTGCTGACGGGTGTTGAAGCCGGGTGACAGCAACTTGGAGGTTTCCTCTGCCTTCCTCTCTGTGGGATGCACACGACAGCAGCAGCAGCGTATGACAGCTTCCATCACCGCCCCCCTCCCGCCTCGCTGGCCAGTGTTGAAAAGATCTGTAGCTCAAAACAAAGCTGACTTGACGCCCTCATGATGTGATTCACGGAGCACAAAGTACATCTCCTTGGCCAAAGATGCTATTCCCACAGTACCCAAATCCCACCGTAGGTCACGTCTTCCCATGGGAAATGGTTTCTTCTAGACGTTGCCGTGAAGGCGGCTAAAATCTGAAGCAGCTCCTAATACCTTAGGGGTGCCTGGCAGCCAGCTGAGAAAAGTTCCACTGAAAAAAGACTTCCGCCAAGAAGTGTGTTGGTGAGGGCTCTCCTGGTGACAAGTCATAGAATTCCACTCACTCTAGTTAAAGCAAAATCCACCCAAAGGAAAAGGAATTCCTTACAAGGACACAGGTGTTCCTAGAGCCCCAGAGCAGCAGACCCAGGGACTCTGGGCACCTGGAGGCAGGAGCAGGTGAGCCCTGGGCAACCGAGGGGATAACTGACTCTGGAGAAGGGAGCCTGGCCCTCTCCCCTCCTCTCCTCCCCCTCCTTCTCTGCTCCTCTCCTCCCCTCCCCTCCTAGTCCTCCTCTCCTCCTCTTCTTCCTCTCCTCCTCCTCCTCTCCTCCTCTCCTCTCCCCTCCTCCTCTCCTCCCCCTCCTTCTCTCCTCCTCTCCTCCTCTTCTCCTCTCCCCTCCTCTCCTCCCCTCCTCCTCTCCTCCCCTCCTCCTCTCCTCCTTGCCTCCTTCTCTTCCATCTCCTCCCCCTCCTCCTCCTGGCAGGTCTGCCTTCCCCTTCTCCTCCTGGACCCAAAGCTGAGCCCCTGCCAATATGCATATTCTGTCCACCCAAGTGCACGCTGAGAACTCAGGTCCACGGTCTATGATAACCAAGGCACAGCACCTGTTTCTAGGGGAATCTGCTGACCATGAAACACAAGTGCAAAGATCTGCCCTCCTTACTAGAGGAAAGGACAGCAGGTGAAGGAAGGACACAACATGTTGGGTGGGTCGTCAGGGGCTTCCCTTCCCTCCTCTTCCTGCAGGGATATAATGACTGTGCCCGGGGGCCACCACTCAACCTCCCCTCCCCACCACTAGACCACAGGGCAGTGGAAGGATGGTCTGTGTGCAACAGGGGAGGAAGAGGAACATTTCTCTTCCCAATACAAATGCTGGTCTGGCATCTCATCATCTCAGAGCTATGGTCATCACAGATGGAACGGGAAGCCAGTCTCCAACTATAAAAAAAAAGAACAGAGAGCCGGCCCTGACAGCCTAGTGGGTGAAGTTCGGCATGCTCTGCTTCAGTGGCCAGGCTTCAGTTCCAGAGTGCAGAACCACATCACTCATCTGTCAGTAGCCATGCTGTGGCAGCAGCTCACACAGAAGAACTAGAAGGACCTGCAACTAGAATATACAACCATGCACTGGGGCTTTGGGGAGGAAAAAGAAAAAAAAAGAGGAGTATTGGCAACAGATGCTAGCTCAGGGCAAACCTTTCCCTGAACAAAAAAAAAAAAAAGCAACAACATAAGGGCCAGGCTGGGGCAGTGCCGTCAGGGTCCACGTGGGCCAGGAGGCAGTGCCCAGGGCTCCAGGAGGGAAGGCACACACCTGGCCCAGAGAAGCACCTGCCTGGAAAACAGGTGCTGCTGGACTCAGCTGGACGTGGGCTGGATTCAAAGACATCAGGATCCACCTGCAGAGGGACTGGCCAGAGGAGGCCACACGATTTGGATGTGGGCTTCTGCCTCTGACTTCAGGCAGCCACGGGCCCCTGATACCTTGAGCTCCAGGGGACCGGGCGATGTTCATTATGGGCACCCGTACCTGTAGCACCAACAGGCTCCTGGGCCCAGCGAGTGTTTGGGAGATGTCAGAGGAAAAGATGAGCCCGAGTTTAACCGAGACTGCCCTGTGAGCAAGGCCACTTCACCGGCGGTTGGCTCATGGTGGCCCTGTGGGGGACAGGGGCACGCCCCTTGGCAGTGCAGATGTGCAGCACCTGGCAGTGCGGACCCTGCGCACCTGTCCAGAGCAGGGCCGGTGAGGCACCCCCAGGGACTCTGCAGACTCAGTCCGCAGGGGACAGGGACCCGCAGAAGAACAACATGAGAGGAGCATTTGTGAGTACCCCAGAGTACTCAGGGAACCTGAGAAAGAACCAGGGGAAGGGCTGGCCAAAGGAAAGGGCCAGAGGTGGCAGGCTAAGGTCAGGGCAAAGGGCCAAAAGGACAGTGTGTTCTCACAATGAGCATGACCTCAGGTATGCTCAGGGACCCGCGAGGTCCACAGTGCAGGGCCAGGGACACACAGCCCGAGCCTGGGGGTCTGGGGCACACGCCCCTCACCTGGAAACCCCGTCCCTTCTCTCTTCCTGCTGGGCAGGCCGCCCAGGACTCAGCCAGTCGGGTAAGTGGAGCAGCCCACCCCAGGGCAGGGCGGCCCCTCTCAGAACACACAGCCTCCCCTCAGAGTATGAGCTCCTGGCAAGAATGGTGGCCCCCCTCCACATCCACTGAGCATGAGCCCCAGCCCAGGAGTGGGGCCGGGATTTGGCGAGCGGAACGTCTACACTCTCCTGAGCTGCCCACCGCCCATGGGCTGCAGGGATTGTCTGTAATAAAGTTGTCCACTCCAACCTCCTCACCTGAATCTACTGACCGCTCGCTTCCAAACTGACCGTCAAAAAGGCAGAGAACAAGACTAGGCAGCAGCCTGCAAAATGCAAGCAAGGAACTGACCCTTTCATCATGGCACACCTGGTCTACACCCAACCGCTAACACAGAAATTCTGCGGACTCCGGTCCAAAACAGTTCAGTAAGACACCTTTTGGACTAATATGATTCTAGTATTTAGTATTACTTTTATTGTTTGTTTTTTCAAAATTTCACTTGTTTTTAAATACAGACCAAATAAGGAAAACTTATTTTGTGTAAATTGACGGTTCCAAACCCGGCCGTAGATCAGAAGGGCCCACGGAGCATGTTAAACATACACGCCCCAAACCTTCTGATTCAGCCAGCTGGAGGTGGGGCCATGCACTCGCATTTTAAGCTCCCCAGGTGTTCTGGAAGCAGCCAGTCCTGCGAGGCATTTGGGAACCACTGGGGCTGAGCAGGCCCATCTGCTCTGTCTTTACTTGTAATAGTCACCCCACTGACCGGGTCACACTGCAACTTTACCCTGACATGAGAGAACATCTGTGGCCATTAGTCGCAATCTCTACAGTGACATCAGTTACATTTACTGGACACTTTCTGTACGCCAGGCACTTTGCATGTACCACCCCTTTTATTCTTCATCCCTACCCCCATGAGGTACCTGTTATTATTACCCTACTTTACTATGTGCCAACTGAGGCTAGGAAAGATGATAAGCAATTTGTCTAAGATCAAACAGCCAGTAGAAGGTGAAGCTAGGGTCCACATCTTAACAGTGTGCAAAGTTGACTCCGAGGGTTGCATAAGAGCAACAAAAGGAAGCTAACTGCATCCAGCATCGTTTGCTTTTGTACTTACATTGAATTCTCGCCTCTCCACAGTTAGCAAAACTTCAAAACACACTTCTGCCGCCAACAGTGCCACTGAACACTTTTGTGAGGAAAAACGCATTGTTTCTCTTTCCCTTTAAGTGTAAAAATGGGAGAGAAAACAACTTAAGGAAGTAATGTAACTGGATGCGCCTATACCTAATACAACTCTGACTTTCCTCCCTCTGTAGCAGTGTGCACAGATCCTCAGCCACTCACTGAGCGTCAAGTACAAGCCGACAGAACTCAAGGGGGAGACACCACACGTGTCTGGATGCAGCAGGCTCTGTGCCTCGCTTTCCGTCTCCACAAAAAGACAAACCACCAGAGTCTCAAATAATCCAAAAGGAGTCAGAAAAAGAGGCAAAAAGGAACAAAGGACACAGAGAAAAGATGGGGGATAGAAAACAAATAACAAGATAAAACTAAAACCCAAACATGTTGATAATTACATTAAGTGAAAATGGTCTAAACACTCTATTAAAGGACAAAAATTTTCAGACTTCATAAAACAGAAAGACCCACTGTATGTTGTCTACCAGAAATCCCCCTGAAATATAAAGTCACCAATAGATTCAGGTGTGCAGTCCCAGCTTGATCACCTTCTGTGATGTGAGGCTCACCACACCTGAAGCAGTGTCAGTTCACACCACTTGCTGGACAGTGTTCCCTTGTCTCATGCAGGAATTACCTCCTGGTTGCCTCCCCAGCTTCCATGTTGGTCTTGACTAGTCAACATGAAGGGAGAGGGAAGTGGGGCAGAAGAGAGGATGAGGGCTCAAGGAGTGGGTTTGGCCAGAAATCAGGTCCCCAAGAGGAGGTCACTCACAGGGCCATCCCCATGCCATAGTGGTTAAGTTCGGCACACTCTGCTTCAGCAGACCATGTTCGTGGGTTCAGATCCCAGGTGCAGACCTATACCACTCATCAGCCATGCTGTGGCAGCATCCCACATGTGAAGGGGAGGAGGATTGGCACAGATGTTAGCTCAGGGCTAATCTTCCTCAGCAAAAAAAAAAAAAAAAAAAAAAAAGGAGGTCATTCAGGCAAACCACAGTGTCCCAGTGGGAAGCTGGTCGGTGTGGACACCTGGGTGCTGCTAAGCAGGGGGAGGGGCCTTCAGCCTCTGTGGGCTCTGGAGTGGCAATGCACACTGTGGTGAAAGCCCTCAAGCCCTCTGGTGTCAGTCCTGTGATTCTGTGATGCTACATGGAAAAGGGGACTTTGCAGATGTCAATAAGGCTACTAATCTGTTGCTCTTAAAATAGGCACATTGTCCTGGATTATCCAGGTGAACTCCACCTCAGGAGCCCTAAAAAGCAGAAGTGGAGGGCAGAAAAGAAGGTGAGAGAGAACTGAAGCATGAGAAGCACTCAATCCATCATCCCAGGCTTGGGAGAATGAAAGGAAATTAATTCTGCCAACAACCAGCCAGCTTGCACGGCCCTGAGGAGTCATTGTTGACTAGCTCTCAGGCTTCCCATCCCATCAGCAGACACGCAGAGTAGAAAGGAGCCGTGGGAAAGGGCTCTGAGTCCCCCCGATTTGCTCGGTACACTTATTTGCTCACAGACCTAATTGCAGGCCTCGCTAGCTGCTCCGGCCAAGAGCAGTACTGATCTTCCCTTAGCCTGTGATGGCATCCTGAACGGCATGGGTGCATCAGAGCACGTGAATATTAAATATGCAGGCACCTAGCTACATGCCAAATAAAGTCCAGCCAGCAGAGTCAGAGGAGGGCACAGGGTGGCTCCTGAGTGGCCAGGTCACTGAGTGGCATGCCTGGACAACCAGACTTTCAGGAGCCAGCATGCCAAGGGGGAATACTGGAGCAGCAGGTATGCAGCCAACGCAGCTGCCCTGAGCCACTCGGTCACAAGGAGACCCACAGCTCTGCCCCAAGCTGGTCTTGTTCTCAGCAGCCCCCTTTTTTCCCTAAATGCATGCTGACATTGGAATTTCCTGAGAATAGAGATAAACTGCAGCAACCACAACCACTTGTAATGCTATCACCCAGAGATAGCCACCATTCCTATTTTGGTGTACAGCCTTCCAGAATTTCATCCCACCTACTAATTTATACTGTACAACTTGGATCATAGTGATTGAATGTTCTCTTTTTCTACTTAACATTTGCTCATGAACCTCTTTCCCTGCACTGCATGCACGTCCTTTCCCATCCAGACTCTGCTGGAGCTTCAGCCGCAGGGTCCTTGTCAAGAGTCTAGACCTCTTTCTCACAGGCTAACCTACAGGGAAGATTCCAGATCTTTCCCGTAAACCCTCGGTTCTGCAGAAAGTCTGACCCTGCAGAGAAGCACAAAACTTCATTTATAAAAAGTCCTACACAGCACCCAGCCTGCCCAGCAGCTTCCGGGAACCTGCCGAGTCCCACGCTGGGGCCAGGCAAGTTCCGGCTGCGCTCAGAGGGGTGGGACAGCGGCGAGCAGGTCATCTCCAGAAGGAAGCAGCCACCACGGGTCTGGGCACCAGGTTCCCCACCTGAGCTGCACCACGTGCCCAGTCATCCACATGTTTCTGGGAAACCATGGCCAAGGAGCTCCTGTCCTTCCTGAGTGTGGTCCTGCACCCTCCCTTCTCAGGCTGATTTTGCAGGTCGTGCACATTTTACAGCTTGACCACTGCCGGGTATGGGCCAGGAACAACCAGCCCAAGGAAAGCACACATTTATATACAGCGCCTTCTTCAACTTTGATTTCCATTTGTCTGGAATGACCTACAATAAAATGAAAACGTGCATCATGAAGTCCCAAAATAATTCACCCTTACGGTGTTTTGGATGGCTATAAATATCTGCAGACCTCGTTACCCGAAACCAGGAGCTGGCACTCTGTGCACGTGCCCAGAAAACATAAGTGACGCACGCAGCACCTGCACAGACCTCAGGGAAAGAACAGAGTGGCCAGTGGTGCCAGATACACTTTCCTGAATTTGTGTTTTAGACACACCTTCCAGCCTTCGAGGACGAGCAGATGGTGGGGTCTGCAAAGCCCTAGAAGTTCAGGCTGACAAAGGCCAAAAGTCCTTCCATGGATGGTCACGTCCGTCCGCTGACCCGACCGCAATGCCCAGCACGCACATGCCTTCTGCACTAACGTCTTCCTTACTTTCTGAAGCCCAGGTCATAGGCAGTGATTTTCAGCATCATCATTCCTTGCTCAGCCCTGACCTGCTGGTCCAGCCCACAAGCCACCCCTGAGGACCAGGCTCTGCCCAGGCACGGCGGGGATAAGACCTGCCCATAGGAAATGAGGGAGGGAAAGCACTTGGCACACAGACGTGCACGTAATAAATACTCAGTGAGGTCCTAGTTACTACTGTGATTGTTGCGAGCCTGCCAGCCCTCGGCTGGGCCTCACTTCGGCTTCTGACAACCACAGAGGACACTCGGCCCCTCGGCTGGGCCACCACTCTGACTTTGCTCCATGCCCGCCTCTGCCTCTGCCTGCAAGGCTCTTACTCTGCCCCCTGGGAAATGAAGACAAGCAGCACCACCCTGAACTCCCGCCGTGATTAGGGAGTGAGAGTATGTAAATGCCCAGTCGGTCCTGGCCACCACAGAGGTGTTTAAAAGACGCCCGCCAAATCGGGATCCTGGACATTTATATGCACAGACTGTTCTTGGAGAAATTTTACAGCAAACCTAAGTCTCTGATGTCCTGTTAATTTTTAAAAGCTCTTCTGTTTGCATTACAGAGACGTGCCAGCTCGGGGAAGAGGGTCCTGCTCCAACGGGAACAACGCATTACAAACGCCGGAGGGAAACAGGGTTTTGAGCCCCTAGGAAAACAAACCGTACAGTCGCCAAATAAGAGAAGATCTGCTGACATTTTGAATGCAGAACAGAGCAGCGAAAAAAGCAGTTGATGCAGAAAAAAAATTTATACCTATCATACACTGTATTTATAAGACCCCAAAATAACGCTGGATCCTGTGCAGAATAAATGGAGCCCTGCCACCCCAGGGCCTGACAGCATTCCCAACACAGATGCCAGGAGAACAGTTCGTGGATAACAACCATGATGCTGAAGCTGACAGTGATACAGGTGTAAGACCATTTTTTATTTCACTGATTTCCACTTTAAGTTGCATAAGCTTTAGAAGTGGGGGCCTCAGTGTCCCCATCAGCAAAATTAGGGGATGCTAGTTTCCTGCTCTCTCTTACCTCAGTAGCTTAGTAGTTGATACATAGGCACTATGCCATTCAGTGGACACGGAAATCTCATTTAACTCTAAACAACCTCATGAAGTAGGACCACTATCCCCTTTTAACAAATCAGAAAGCTGAGATGCAAGACCTTAATGAGATTTCTCTAGATCAAGAAGTCACCACTTTGCAGAGCAAAGCCAATGGCCACTGTGGTCCATCCCCCAGCATGCAGACTGGACCCCATCCTCCCTCCCTCCAGGTTAGGAGTGGGGAGGGGACCCAGGGGAGAGCAGCGTTCTGCCCAAAAGCCCAACACCGTCTGGCACACAGCATCCACTGGCTCTAGCAGGGGGCTGGGACGTGGGCTATGGGCCCCCTATGCATCTCTGGACTTTACTGCTAATCTACTTGCTGGTAACGGACGGCACCATCCAGGCCGCCCCGGCTGTGGCTCGAGGAGTGAATGATGACTAACTGCACAATCTTCACTGACCAGCCTGCTGCAGATTTTGCTCTAACGAAGCCTCCATCCAACTTTTCTGTTTGTCCCTGATTTTTCTACCATGCTTCTGACCACGACCACTCCAAAATCCTCACAGCCCTGTGGTCCTCAAGCTGGGATTACTTTTTTCAGCGTCCTTTCCCATGTAGCATTCGCTAGGCATGGGGTTGAACGACTCTGGCCTCAGGGATGGTGCTGGGGTCCTCCCACCACCCCACAGCAAAGCGTCCTCTCCGGGAGAGGGACCACGGTCTCTCTCTGTGTCTTCCAAAACTGGTGCTGAAATCTCAATGATCAGAAATGGCTCTGCGTCAACCTTGTGGGGAGCACAGAGGGGCACCCAATAATAGTCACCCCATCCTCTACCCCTGAGAGTGGAAAGGTGCCACCCTTAACAAACAACCACAACAATGTCAGGAAGAATACAACAGCAGAAGCTCATCTTCCTTGGGGGCTTGGTAGTGGGGGAGGTGAATGGTGGTCCCAGCTCCATTTGGCTGATTTCCGCCCCTCTAGGGAACAAAGCCCTCCTCTCTGGACAGTCTCCTTTGCCCCCTGCCCCACGCCCTAAGACTGTGTCCCATCTAGGGTCTCTCATATTCTTGGCTGCCTCCAGGGTGAGTGGTCAATTCCACCCTGGCCTGGTCCTGGGAGCAGGTCCAGTGGGTGGAGCGTGGACCCCTACTCAGACCCTTGGAGCTGCCCATGGCTCCCCTTCTTTGCACAGCTGCTGTGAGTTCAGGGCTGGAACAGACTCTGGCTCCTGGCTCACCTTGAACCGGGATGTCAATTGCCAGGTCCTGCTACACCAGCTGCAGCTCCCGTCACATCCCAGAAAGCGTGAGGACCAGCCAGGCCGCCAGGCCGCCTTCCAGGAGGGGGAGGGCAGGGGCGTCCATCCCAGCTCAAGATCACCCTCACGCTCCAAGCCCACAGCCCCTGCTCATGTCCCAAGGGCACCCACTGACCTGTCCTGCCTTCCGGTTTTACGTTTACTCCGTGGTCACTTTTGCTAACATCTTTAACTTGCATAAGTTAGCTCTGAGAGTAGTCAATTAATGGAGACTCAAGGTCTTCTGTAGCTGAGGAAACCAACAAATACAAGACTTTTTGCCAACTGACAAGGAACCCTACGGGTTGGATAGCAGCAGTGGGGGTGGCCATGGTGAGGACAGGGTGACGCTGACAGGGAGGAACTGCTGGCCCGGCTCCAGGCATCCGCCCACTGAATGCTGACTCCAGAAGCCTGCTCTCCCCGCAGGTTACATCCACTAACCTTCCTAGGACTCCGACAAAGTGGTGCACGCCACCATCCCTGTGACGATGTCATGGAGATGGCAGACCTAACCACATGGATCTCTTGGCGAGTAAGAGCTGGCCATCCTTAGGCATTTCTGTACCTGTTAGAAATGCTTAGGGCTCCAAGTATCAGAAGACTCAACAGAAACACAATGGCAGGGGCATAAAACTAACAAGAGCTGAGGGCTGGTCCCGCCATTTGCCACATCACCTAGAAGGCAGAATGGAAGGAGGGAGAAGAAACAAGGAGAAGGAAAGTCCCAGTGTCCCCTTGATTCAGGGACGATTAGGAATCTTCCCAGAAGCCCCACAGATGTCCAACTTCTCATTGGCCAGACGGTGTCGCACGGCCACAGGTAGCTGCGAGGATGTCTGGGGAGCTGTAAGGCAGCAAGAAAGAATGGACGTTGGGGGACAAGGGAGCTTTCCACACCAGATTCCCCAAGCCCCTTTGCAGCTGAGGGGGCTGCACCATCTCTCCTCTAGGCGCAGTGATTTCCTCTCAACACAGTGGCTGCTCCGGGGGGATGTCCCACCTGCGACATGGTGACAGGGAACCTGCAAGGAGGAAGGAATCTCAGTCTGTGTCCGTTCCAATTACAATGCGTTCGGCCCCAAATAAAAGTTGGGTGTGTGCTTTAACTGACCACCTGTGGGCCACAGGTACAAATCAATTTCAGATTAATTGAAAGGAAGAACCTAATGAACAGACGTATTTCTCACTCACTAAATCATAGGACCAGACTGTATCCAGGCTGCAGCCTTGACTTATAAAAGCTAGATGGCCAGAAGGATGGAAAGGAACGGGGCATAAGAACAACTCAGGAAGTCCTCGGCACGTTCTCTGCAAATGGCCCACTGCCAGCGTTGGTGGCCAAGGGTAGAGGGCTGCACTTGCACTCCGTCCCTCCCCCAAACCCCAACGAGACAAACCCCTTATTCCTGAGAAGCGGAAGCCCACCATAGGGGTGAGATTGTCCAAGCTCCCGGTTTCTGGATTAAGCCGACAAATATATTTAATTTGAAAACCAGAATAAATCACTCCTGGAAAAAATTTCAGAGTAACCTTTCCTTCATAATTAAGAATCAAAAGCTGACTGATAAATAATGCAGGTGCTCCATGGACACAAAACCAACATGAGAACCTCAGACAACTGTGTTATGGAAGAAAGAAAACACAGTTCTTACAGGCGTCCTGTCGTATTTAATCAAGCCGTGCCACGTGCTGAAGTGCGGCAGGTGGGGCTGCAGCTGCCACTGGCGGCACCTATAAGCAGAAGGGGACAGGACTTCCCAGGGCCACAGAGCCTAGGCGAGGAAGGGACAGCCCCCACATCCCAGAGGGGACCCAACAACCGATCAGCCTCTCAGAGTGCGGGCTCTCCTTACCCCGAAATGCAGAAGAAAGAGCCAGAGGCTTCTGAGCATCTAGACATTTCCCTTAAGAACTTCAGCTTCTTGAGCCATAGTTCCACCAAAACCAACTCCCTGAAGCCTAATTAGGAGACGCTGCCAGCCAGGGGTGGCAGGTCAGGGGTCAGTGGTCCCAGAGCGGACCAGGTCAGGGCACCACTGCAGTGGCCCCAGTGGAAGGCAGCCGCTGTTGCTGGGGCCAGGGGGCCAGGTCAGGGGCCAGCTGAGCGAGGCCTGGCCTACAAAAGGGCCCAGAGGAGGAGTCCTTCCAGAAAGGGAGGCCCGGAGTTGGGGCTAATGCAGGGTCAAGGGGAGGCCAAAAGGTCTAGATGAGTAGAGGGAAGGCTGAGGGCAGAGGCCAGAGAACCAGGAGGGGCGGCAGAGTTCACTCGTGCCACGGGGCGAGATACGCCTAAGTTGTATGGTGGGCAGAATAACGACCCCCCAGGATGCCCAGGTCCTAATCCCAGAACCTGTGTATATGTGACCTCAGATGGCAGGAGGGATTTTGCAGATAGAATTAAGTGATAATGGGGAGGTCATCTTGGGTGATCTGAGGGGGCCCAGCGTCATCACAAGGGTCCTTATAAGAAGAAGGCAGGAGGGTCAGAGTCGGAGGAGATTGACAACAGGAGCAGAGGGTGGAGTATTACGGTGCATGAGCCAAGGAGTACAGGCGGCTCCAGTAGCAGGAGAAGGCGGGGAACAGATTCTCTCCAGAGCCTCCAGAAGGAGCTCAGCCCTGCTGACCATTTGGGACCTCTGACCCATCAGGAACTATAAGACAATAATTTTGGTTGTGCTTAGCCCTAAGTTCGTGGAAATTTGTTACCGAAGCCACAGGAACCCAGTGTAACTCATCAGTGCCACACAGTTGGCAGGGGGCGGAGAGCTGCGCTCCTCCTTGCCCTCTGAGGGACTCCAGACACCCCCTCCCTGTCTCCCGTAACCCAGACAGGTCTCCCAGTGTTGGTGTTTGCAACCCATCGGGAGGGACAGAGCTGGAACTCCCCAGGATGGAAAGGTCAAAGCTCATAGTGCCTGAAAGAAAGGCCGTAGCCCTCCTGGGAGAGAGCGACCCCCAGGCTAGGAGGACGCGGGGCCCAGGGTGGACCTCCTGAGCAGGGACGCAGGGCCTCAGATGGGAGCAGTGGAACACCACGCACCTCAGCATGGGTCACCCAGAAGGGAGCAGGGGCGAGCCTCCAGGGGGGCCTCACTCAGACCTGAGAGCCTGGATGGCGAGCATGTCAGGACCCAGAGGGGAATGAAGCAGAGAGGACCTTGCCCGTCCCCAGGTCCTCGGAGGATCCCAGGGGAGGGAGGAGCAGCCTCCAGAATTTCCCTCCCCACCCCAACCCCCACCACCTACCAACCAGCCAGGTGATTAAGAGCTAAACCAGATTTAATTCAACTTAGAGAAACAAGGAAATATGATACGTCACATCTGCAAGAGTCCTGGGAAATTCTTAGTTGTTCCACACGTGCAGAATATACAGACAATTACAACTTGTTCACAGACATTCTCAACATGCTCCGACAGTTTCTGGAAACTTCTTTAGGATCCACTGTGGAGGGAGAGAGGGGCCAGGTGGGCAGGGACCCGGCACTCTCATGCCCCCATTGTCAGCACCAGAATTAAAGCAGCTGTGCTGGTCTCTGCCTTATTGGTTTGTGCCTCCAGGTAAAGTTTCCTTTAAATGACAGTCTCCACAGGAAGATCAGTAGAAAGCTGCTCACGGCTTTGAGCTGCAGCTGGAAGGCAGACCAGTCTAAGCAAGTGAGCGGGTGGCCTGGACCAGCCGGTGCTGATGCACAGAGGAGGCAGGTCTGCAGGGGCCAGGAGGACACAGGGATGGTGGGGACTGGAGATAGACTGCCCCACCCCACCCGGCGCACCCGTGACTCCTGCCCAGCCCCGGGAGCAGAAGAGGTTCTCCAGGGTCTATGGAACTGTTTCAGGGCCTGGGCAATAAGTGTCTCTGAGCTGGAGCAGGTGCCACCCTGGTACCTGCACAGAGCCTGGCCTGAAGTATGGAACTCAGCTCCCTGTGCGAGTTTGGGGAACAGCTCTTACACCTGCAGAGGTGGCAATGGCAGGGCATCCCCTCCCTCAGGAGGAGAGAGAGGGACGAAGGGGCTGGAGTAGAAGGACATCAGAGGACCTTGGGATATTCACATGACCCACCCTGAACTCGGGGCTTGGTTCTTGGGTGCTGGGGAAGAACTGGGAGGGGTGCTTCCTCATGCAGGTGCAGGCAGGGCAGTGAGCTCTGGGCTGTGGCATCTGCTTGGGGACATGCCACAGCACAAAGGCACAGATTATCTGGAGATGGGTCCACGGTGGGGCAGGATGTGTGGGTTCAAGGAGTCAGGAGGAGCTTCTGCCTCAGACGTGCTGCCCTGCCCAGCCTCACCCCTACAGCCTCCGCTGGCCACTGGGAGGGAAGTCCCCTTCACCTTTTGAGGTACCTTCACCCAAGTCCACCCCCCCAGCCTTGGAGACTGAAGTCACCTGTCCCCTTGTAAGCTTGGATGGTGTCCCTTCCAAATAAGGGAATTCAGCAAAGCAGGACATGAGTGGCAGGCCTTCAGTGCCAAGGCCACATCCCCAAAGTTGACCCTGAGAGTATTTGATGTGAGGTTTTAGGGAGATTGGGGTGGGGAGGATCTGAGGGTTGGGTCAGAACAGAGCATCATGGGACACCCCCCAGCCAGATGTCCCCATCCTCCCTGGGGACAGGTGAGGCAGGCAAGGCCATGGCACCTGCCCCTGGGCAAGCCAGGCATGCTCAGCCCATCACGGCTGCCCCCTCCGTCTAAGACCTCAGACCCCCACCCACCCTCTCAGCCCGACCCCTCTTCTTCCCTCTGCATCCCAGCCCAGGGAAGGTTAATGACACCAGCACCGACTGTTCCGAGGAGAATTGACATTTTTAAAAAGGCCCTGGGGACAGTGTTGGCCAAACCCCAAGAATGAACCTCCAGTGGGGGCAGGCCAGGTGCTGGTCCTGAGACAGAGGAGTCGAGGGCCGGGGAGGGGCCTCCTTCCCACCTGGATCCACTCTCTGCTCCCATACCCTTCCCCCTTCCCCTCTCCCCACGCCCACCCCGTCTTGGGACTGATCCCCCCCTGGAGGACCCAAAATGCCCTTGATGGAGCCCTCCACCTCTGACCCCTCCCCTAGTGTGGGCTAACACACCAGGAAAGTCAGCCCAAGTGTGAGATTCCTATAGCCAACACCTTGAGGGTATCATCACAACCTTTGAGAACAGAAACAGCCAACGGTAATTGACTCTGGAGGTTTCTATCAAAACAAAAAGAATGATATTAACTTCTTAGTGGGGCAATATTAGTTCAGCATCAAATAAACAGAAAGTCATCACCAGCCTTTAAATGAATGCTTTCATGCCACGGCCGCCTTCCTGTCCGGATCTAAATAAATAATGAGGGCATAATAGAAAACACAGCTATTTACCTTAAAGAATAGAATTTCAAATCCCAGAAAACAGTTGCTGGTATTTCAAGCTTTGATGAGAAAAGAATAGGTTTACACCAAATTGTATTTTCAATATGTTAATTAAACCAATAAAGAGTAACTGTATTTGAGTTTCCTGATCTAATAATAAAAAAGATATGTTTGGCCGACTATTTAAAGCGCTTGATGGAATACTTTACATGTTTTATTTGCATACTGAATAAATGCAAGACTAACATTTCAAGTTTTAGTAAACTGCTCAGAATTCCGTGGATGAAGACTTCTGTGCCAGCACAAACCCCCCGCTGTAATTAACTTCCGTTGTTTAGAAAACCAGGGCTATAAAAGTCTATTTAATCAAACGTCCTCCACGTGTTTTTTTTTAATTTACACTTAGAAATCTACACACTGCAAGTCCCATTTCAATGGAAGATGGTGAGACCATTTGACTAACTTCCGTAGGAGAATCACAAATTGAAAAGAAGACAATTAGCAAAACTGAATTCTGAAACTCACATAAAAACATCAGAGACCATTAGGTTTGATTAATGAGCACTGCTTTTTAAATTCTGCCATTTCTAAACTTGGGTTAGTGTTGGCTCCATGCTCCACTTGGCCCATAAATTGACGGGAATATAAAGAGCACAAACCCACGTACAACCGCCATGTTTCATTCTTCTACGTCTAAGCCTAACTAAGCTGAAAAGCACCACACAATAAATCTTATTTCATTCCTTGAAGCTGGAGAGGAACGGCAGTTCTAGTTAGCTATTGCTGCATAACAAGTGACCCCAGAATGTAGGGGCTTCAGCCAACAGCAAAGTTTTATTGTTCTCTCTCATGGTCTGGAGGTTGACAGGCAAGGCAATCCCCACACTGGCCCTTCAGCCTGTGCCTCCTCCAGTTCATCCAGCAGTCAGCATGGCCCTTCAGAAAGACAACACGATCCATCATGTCACTCCTCCGATTCCAACTTCTCCCCAGGGCCTTTGGGAAACCTCCAGACTCCCAAGCCCAGCACCCAGGCCACAAGACGTGGCAGGATGTGAAGGGGAAGGGTGTGACCCTGGAGCCAAGTCACCTGGCCCAGTCCCGACCCCACCATTACCCACAGCGAGACCTTGTATGAGGGACTAGACCTCCATGTGCCTCAGTTTCCTCAGCAGTGAAATGAGGCTGATCGTCCCCACTGCAGAGGGCTACCAGGATGATTAAGTAACTCACGTCCCACCACAGTGCTCAGTCTCCTCAACAGCTGCCCCTGCGCCCATTCCTCCTCCTTCAAAGATGGGTCCTGAGGGAACTTTCCAGGCACCCCAGGAGGGGTGAGCCCCTACAACTCTTCATGACCCTCCTCACCTCAGGTTTCAGGGCAGCTGAGTGGGGCAGCGATGGGCAGGGTGTCCCCCACACAGCGGCTTTCCTCTTCTCTGCCTCAGAACTTCCCCCCAATGCCACTGAGGCCCCCTCAGCCCCCATGGCACAACCCGGAACTGAACAGACAGGCATTTATCCCAGAGAGCCGAAGAGTTGTTTTCACACAGAAAACTATACAGAATGCTTACAGCAGCTTTCTTCATAATCGCCCAAAACTGGCAGCAACCAAGATGTCCTTCAACAGATGAATGGGTAAACAAACTGTGGTCCATCCACGCCATACGGAATGCTACTCAGGGATAAAAACGAGCAAGCTATTGTTCATGCAACCACATGGACCAACCTAAATGCAAGAAGCCAGACCAAACAGACTACTATTGTATGATCACCTTCATGAGCATAGTGTATGATTCCCTTCATGTCATATTGTATGATTCCCTTCATGTCATATTGTATGACTCTATTCATGCGCATATTGTATGATTCTGTTCATGTACATATTGTATGATTCCATTCACATACATATTGTATGATTCCCTTCATGTATGTCATATTGTATGATTCCATTCATGCCATATTGTATGATTCCATTCATGCCATATTGTATGATTCCGTTTGTGTACACATTGTGTGATTCTATTCATATGTACATTGCATGATTCCATTCATGTGCACATTATACAATACCATTCGTGTGCATATTATACAATACCATTCACGTGTGTCTTGAATGATTCCATTCACGTACTGTCTGATTTCGCTCATGTACACATTGCATGATTCTCCTTGAGCCCATATTGTATGATTCCATTCATGTACATTTTGTATGATTTATTCATGTGCATATTGTATGGTTCTGTTCATGTAGGTGTTACATGATTCCATTCATGTACGTATTGTAAGATTCTGTTCATATGGCGTCTGTAAAAAGCAATGTACAGGGATGGCAAGCAGATCAGTGCTGTCAGGCGTTGGGAAAGGAGGGAGTGGTTACTGCAAAGGGACCACATGACCTAACTGTAAGGAGGATGAAACTATTCCCTATGGAAAGTGAACTTTAATATATGCAAATTTTTTAAAATCAACCAAGAGTATGGAAGATCCAGGAGGGAACAAAAACTGTGACAAATGAATCAAACTGTTACAAATACATGACACGATCACCGAAGGGGAGACCGGAGCTGACCTAAGAAGCTTTGAAAAGTGGTGTTTGACTGGACACTATAAGGTTCAAGACAGAAGGAAGCACACACAAGCACTGTGCTCTACTGGGTGAAGTTGCTTCTCCCAGGAGTAGGGCTAACAATTCCAAAACGGCTTCTCATGCAGACTGGAGTGGAAGAAACAGGGAAGTGGGTGGAAACAACCAGGGTCATCACTGACGGACAGGAAAGTTACAGATGAGCAAGAGGGAGGGCAGAATGGGCCCCGTGCTCCTGGATGAGAGTCTGAAGCAGCAGCATGGACTCGTGTCTAGGTTAGCACAGGCGCAGATAATCCAGAAATCATTATAGGTATCTGAGTGTGCGTGGGTTAGTAACAGCACACATATTCCCAGCTCTGTCGGCTGAGAGGCCTAGAAGCAGCAGCACTCTGGTAGCAACAAGCACACTCAGTGCCCGGGTCTTAGTTTCTAAAGGCCATCCTCCAATAAAAAGAACTAGGACTGCTTGGAGAAATGTCCGATTCGAGGGTCAGGGCAGGGAAAACACAAGATGAGCATGGAGCGTCTTATAGTGCCAGAATTTAAGCAAGTGCTCAAAATGCAAAAGGATAGGGTCACGTCAATGCACACTCAACAGCCAAAAGCTGGACCAATTCAAGCAAAGAAATAAATAACGTAGGATAGAATTATAACCAAAATCCAAGATAAACATGCAGGGTGTCCACTGATACAAATAAACGTTGGAATAAGCAAATGAGAAGAGTTGAGTCTTCCCCACAGAAGAATTTCAAGTCTCCTCTGTCGCTGTCTCCCCTCCTGACTCTGAGGGAGGGTGGACTTAGTCGCTTGCTTCCAAAGAATAGAGTCTGGACGGGGGAAACCCAGCAAACACCACCTGAAACAAGTATCCAGGTTAACATCACCAACAGGAAGTCATGCTGACGTGACGTGACGAGAAAGGCACTTCACCTGTGCGCTGTTCCTCCCAAAACACCATGATGCCTCAGGAAAGACTGAAGGGGACTCTACAGAGTGCATGGCCAATATCCTCCAAACTGCTGAAGTTAGTAAAAACAAGGCAAGTCCGAGAAACTGTGACAGACCAGAGACTAAGGAGACGCGATCGCCAAGTGCAACGTCATCATTATACCCTGAATTGGATCCTGGAAGAGAAAAAGAACCAGTGCAAGGGCTGGCCCCGTGGCCGAGTGGTTAAGTTCGCGCGCTCCGCTGCAGGCGGCCCAGTGTTTCGTCGGTTCGAATCCTGGGCGCGGACATGGCACTACTCATCAGACCATGCTGAGGCAGCGTCCCACATGCCACAACTAGAGGAACCCACAACGAAGAATACACAACTATGTGCCGGGGGGCTTTGGGGAGAAAAAGGAAAAAATAAAAAAAAAAAATCTAAAAAAAAAAAAAAAAAAAAATCAAAGTGGAAAAATAAAACACAATAAACCTACATATTGTACTTAAGAAATGAAAAGAATAGAAAAGATTTAAAAAAAAAAAAAAAAAAAAAAAAGAACCAGTGCAAAACCCAGCGAACTTCAAATAAAGCCTGGAGCTTAGTGAACAGAACATGTGCCAGTGTTGATTTCTTAGTTTTGACAAATATATATACCACAGTAACGTAAGACGTTAGCATCAGGGGAAACTGGCTGAGGGGTACCCAGGAACTCTCTGTACTGTCTTTGCAACTTTTCTGTAAATCTAAAATTATTTCAAAACAAAAAATTCATTTTTAAAAAAAAGCACAAGGGTGTAGGCATCGCTGGGACTTCTTCCAAGGCCACTTTTGTTGAGAACCATTCCTACTTCATTCCCTAACGATAATCAAAGGATAATTAACAGATCCCCCACACTCAGCCCCTCCCTGCTCAGCCTGTTTTCCTCCAGGTGTGCTGTGTCACCCACTAAGCAGAGGTCTCACATGGCACTAGTTCTGCCATCATCCAATTAAGCAGCCAGGTAGACTTCTTTTCTTAATATTCAAATAATTAAACCAGCTAGTAACACTTGGTAGGTTCTGAGAGCACAGTGGACTAACCCATTCTTCTGGATCTTTGTAAATGGGTGGGCACGGTGTGGTTACCTGGGAAGATGGGTGTCAGTCCATTCGGGCTTTGATGACAAAGTATCACAGACTTGGTGGCTTAGAAACAGAGATTTATTTCACTCAGTTCTGGAGACTGCAAGTCCAATATCAGGGTGCCAGCACGGTCGGGTTCTGTCGAGTCCCCTCCTCCAATTGCAGGCTGCCAATTTCCTGCTGTGTCTTCACGTGGTGGAAGGGGCCAGCCAGCTCTCTGCAGCCCCTTTTATAAGGGCACTAATCCCATTCACGGGGCCCCACCCTCATGACGTAGTCACCCCCCAAAGGCCCCACCTCCTAACACCATCACCTTGGGGGCTAAGATTTCAACATACAAATGTGGGGGGATGCAAACATTCAGACCACAGCACTGGAGGGGGTGAACAGTCCTCTCAGGATGCTGCATTGTTACACAGTGAGATCCGTGGGGATTTTGCAGCCACATCGGAACCGAGACCCAGGGGACAGATGGAATTGGAGCAAGCTGGTGACAATTACATAATTGGCACTCTGGAGAATTTTTAAAAAGACATAAAAATGTAAATTGCCTGGTTGCAAATCACACTTGGACTATTTATAAAATGTGTGACTTTGAGTAAGTCACTTTAACTCTCCAAGCATCCACTTCCTCGTTTGTGGGATGAGAACATGGGCACCTGCTGAAGCACAGGCCTGACTGCAGACAGGTGGCTTGGGCTTTATAGGAACGACTGTGCCCTTGGGTGAGAGGATTCCACTGGAAGCATCTGCTGCATCCCTGCCCCTTTTGCACGACATATGGATGTCAGCCACCGAAGAATCGTGGCCTTTCAGAAGTCAAGTCCCTGCAAACCTCTCCAGGTTTCTGTGCCCGATGCTGCCGTTTTGGCTTTCAGTCACAGCAGACCACCCGAATGTCAGGTCATGTGCATGTGACCTACCCTTGAACCTGGCTGTGCAACCGCCTTGTTAGGTGTTAACCACACATGAACACAGCACAAGCAACAGGGAAATTTCCATGACACTGTCACCGGGTGGCTGTGATGTCTGAATGAGCTAATATCTGTAACAGCACTGTATCAATCACAGCTGTATCCATCAGGAAAGAGAAGGCATCCTAGAAGGTCCAGATGAAGAGTCTGTGATGAAACTACTACTTACAGAGTCAGAAAATGTCAGGTGAGGCATCCAGAAGCTGGCCATTGCCACCCATTGGCATGAATTATCACCCCAAGGGCAAGGCCCTTGGGCCAAGGGGAGAACATGATTCCCAGGGCTGGTGAAATCTAGACATGAAAAGTAGGGACTGCTCAGGAGGAGAATCTGCCAGAGCACTGGCACCAAAGCCAAGAGGGAGTGAGAAGAAATTCTCCAACCTCTCTCTCTCCTCCCACCCTCCCGTCTCCTGCTGGCCTTTCATTGGCTGAACCTGAGTGAAAACCAGCCAGTAAGGGAAGGGGGCCCAGGAGATGCTGGGGCACCAACAAGGGCAGAGGAAGGAGGAGCCAGAATGGGCTGGGGCTGCAACACAACCAGCACAAGCATCTCACGTAGGGGTGTGGAGAACTATAGACGGCCAGGGATTTAAAAGCTGCAGCTAATGGAGGATTCCACCATGATATTATGCGAACAAATGAGTACAAAACACACACATCAAAAGATAAGAAGGGGTCATCACAACGTGCTAAGGTCTTAGAAGAGCCTTTACTGGCTTCTTTAAACCCTTCTCTACTCTCCAAATTCTCACAATAGGTTTATCATATTTTATAGTCAGAGGAAATAAATGTATCTAAAGTGTAATATAAAATACACACACATTCATAAAGATATTTCAGATGGAATGATATGAAGTTGTTGTTTTTATAGGTCAACACAGTTGAATTTCTATTCACCTTACCCACAGAAACACACACACAACTACGCGCATGTACTCACATTTGCATACACACATCTACAGTCACACACACACACATGTTAGACACACACACATCCTCAGCATCCTAAAATCAAGGCTACTAAACTGCGAGCACCAGCCAGTCTCTGCGGCTTTTTGGCAAGACGGTTAGCGGAGCCGTGCTTCCACGGATGCACTTCTGTTTAGCTAAGATGTTCTGGCCATTCTGCAAACCATTAGCACCTATGGGTAAATTACAAAGCTTGAACCGCACATTACCGACCTGGCTCATTACCTTCTTCCACATTTTAACATCTGTGATGACTCATGAAATGAAATCTAAGTAAAGATATCATCCTCCTCTGTAGCAGAAATGTGTTTTCTTCTGTTGTGATCATTGGCCAAAGGACAGCATTTCACTCTAACACTTCTCTTCTTCACACCAACGTCGACACGCTGCTCACTGCTGCAGGCTGCAGCCTTCTCTGCGGCTCCGCAGCCTTTCCAGAGCACCCCCTCCCTGCACTGCACTCCCACCAGGGCGTGCCCAGCTGAGGAGGGCTGACAGCCAAGCCAGAGTCACTGAAAACATCACATTATTAAAAAGATATACCTTGTGACAGTAAGTTTATAACCTCCCCATGATTTTGCAGGAAATTTACAGCAGGAGTACTTTCTAAGCCCTGAACAAATGTCTCCCTGGTTACACATTGTCAGGAAGTGCAGAGCTGCTCTGCTCCGAGACAGATATTTGCTCCGGAAAGTTCCCTGCAGAGGTGATGGATGGCCACAGTCCCCGTCAGGCCCGCAATAGGAAATGCGCCCTAAATCACAGCCCTCAACTTGGCCTGCCCATCCGCTCCTCCCAGCCTCGTTCCATCAGATGGGCTCTCACAGACCCATAAACTTCCCCTCGGAGCCCGGGATGCCCACCACTGCCAACCACAGCGGAGAACACTTTGCCTCCGTCCATGCGGTCAGCTTTTCACTCCCAATACTCAGCATTCGCTGTGAGGCTCAGGAGAGCGCCCGGCACCCAGCAGGGCCTGAGACAGGCCGCTCTCACTGCTGCTGCTTCTGGGGCTCAGGCTCACGAGCACCCCGAGGTAGGCCAATGGTTGGAGGGCGACAGCCTTCAAGTGAGCTGCCCTGACCCTATTAACTGCTGCCTTGTGACCTTGGACAAGCCACCTACCCTATATGGGCCTCAGTTTCCTCATCAGTAAATTAGGGGGCTGGGTCCAATCATTTCTGAGGGTCCCTGCAGCTTTCACATTTCTACTAGTCAGAACTGATAGGATCTGCTTTTGTCTCTAAATCCACCTTGTTTGAGAAAAAATAAAACTTCTCTCTGCAAAAATAGGTAAAACCCAGATAGCACAGTTCATGTGGCAGTCAGAGTCTCCGGCCCAGGTTCAGAGGAAAGACACAGCACACTAGCACTGGTCACAGCTTCCCGGCTGGGGAGGGGCCCGCAGGTCACCACAGAAGTCCCAGTGTGGCCAAAGTCACCAGCCTTCATGGGAGACCACAGCTTCAGCCACTCCCTACAAAACTCACAGCAACGTCCACCAGAGGAAGGAACCTCCAACGAAGCTTCTGGAGCAGAGAAACCCCAAATCTGAGACAGTCCTCCCAGCCATTCGACCCTGACCAAGTGTCCAGCATGCAGGAGCACAGGTCAGGAGCTGCCGGGCAACACTGCCTCCCAGCACACCGAGGGGTCCTGCGGGTCTCAGAAGGAACCAGCAAAGAAAGTTGTGGCCCCAGGTGAGCTCAGAGCCCCTGCGCTGAACAACAGGGCATCTGGGCACTGGACTCCTTCTCCGTTCTGCCAGCTCTGGACAAGAATGGCAAGGCCTGCAGAGTCCTGGGGCTCCTGAGGAGTGTGGGGAGTCGCTGGCTGTAGAACCAGTGCCCCCCAATTATTTGAAATGACTGTGCCTAGCAGAGGAAGCTTTCCATGTGATCCAAGTGCCCAGGTAACTGGAGTGGCTTCCTAAGCAATGGGCTCGCTCTGGTGATGAATGAATGGAAGGGCAGTCCCTCCGAGGGCAACCAGCCCCCATCCTGTGGTTGTCTAGGGGCTTCCAAAGGTCAGCTCATGAGCAAAAACCCAGGTGTGGCTGAAAGGGGCTTGTTATGAATAACAGAAGACCCCCATTTCACCTTGATTGCTCTGGAGCTATTTCAGGAACTGAGGATAAAAACCAAACATTACATCGAAAGATGCCCCAATTGCTCTAATGGCTTAGGAAATGACAGGGTTTTGGAAGCTGTGAGCCAGGAACAGGATGGAGAGGAAGCCAAAATACATATTTCTTGTTATATGGCAGTATCACAGGAGCTGGACAGCCAGAACCTCGGGGCACCTGGAGACCAGGGTTTGTGGCTCCACCTGCAGACCTGAGCAGGTTCCTTCCTGGGAGAACACAGCTGGCCTCAGGGACTGCTCTGGGGCTGCGTCCTCCCCACCCGTCCTGTTCTGCCTGCAGAGGGGTCACATTCTCACTGGCTGCCCCACCCAGTGCTCCGTCTTTCTTTGGGATTCATCCTAGCAAGCGAAATGTCCAATCCAAGAACTGTGACCGCTTCTTTAGTGCTAGAAACGGGAGGGTTTGCCTGTTATGAGACTCCAGTTGATAATAATTAAGAAATCAGGCTTTCTGTTCTGTCAACAGACATGGGAGGGTCCTAATTAATGGTGGTTGTAAGCCCTTAGCCAAATTACATTTTTTAAGAGAAAAAAAATCACTAACAACATTTTGAGAAGACTAAAGTTCAGCTGCAACCAGCAAAGCGGTGCCGTGCAAGGAATTTCTTTAAAATGGCTCCACGTGGCCAGGAATTTTTAAAAATATATCCTATGCTTTTATGCTCCTGGGTATAGCCCATCTCCTATGGCATGTGGAGACAGAGAGAAGGAATAATCATTGGCCCCGGACAGAAAGCTGGCTGCGAGTTGGGGACCAAAAATAGTAATGTGGGCACATTTATAGACACGCACACACATTTGCGCACACACACGTGCACACGCACACAGTAATGAGAACCTTTTCTTGGCTCACTCAGCTTCCTCCCCCTCCACCTTGTGGCTGCCTCCGTGTCTGTGTTCTGTAAGGCAGGATTTGAGGATGTTAGAAACGGGACTATTGTAGCAAATACAGATGATTTGCTTTTGATGGGGCAGCAATTTAGTGCTGGGATGGAGAATGACCAGAGAAGGAAGGAAGAGAAGAGAACATTGCAGAAGGTTCTTGAGGGGAGATAAGAGTACAAGAAAAATATTGGTGTGGCGACGGCTGTTCACGTGAGTGATGGATGGCAGAGTGGGAAGGGAAGGCTTAGGATATTTGCTTTGTGTTAAGAATGTCCTTCCTTCTTCTTGATGCTTGCAGTGACTTGAAATAGCCACAATATTTTACAGCCCCTCTCATTAAGGGGCGGAGTCTATCTCCCACCACCTTGTTTATGTGCTGGCTCAGGACTGCTTGGACTAACACTGTGTGGGGAACCTGACGTGAAGTCCAGAGCACGACCCTCAGAGACCTCCCAGTTTCTACCTTTGCTGTCTTAGAATACTAAGACCACCACGCTCTGGAGAAGCCTGTGCCAGCTTCCTTGAGGATGGGAGATGTTGTAAAGAAAGAGGCCACAGTGAAAGAGCACCCCAGCCATCTCACCTGTTCCAGCCACTTCATCTGAGGCCCCAGATATGAGAAATGAGGTTGCACAGGTCACACAAGACAAGCCCAGCATGCAGTTGACCCACCAGATAAATGCAGCACAAATCAACCCAGGAGAGACTAGCAGAACCACTCAGCCAAGCCACAGAATCACGAGAAATACTAAGTCATTGCTCTTTAAGCTAAACGAATGTAGGTCAGGCATGGCTGAGGACTACCTGTACGCCACCCACTGCCCCGGACCAGGTGGGGAGGCTGGGAGCACTTGCCAGACCTACTAAGTGGCCCAGGTGTCATCCTTTTCAAGGCACCTTGCAGAATCTGGTGTTTACCAGACCATGATCTATTCTAATCACAGCCAGTCATGGGCCTGCAACCTGAGCGGTCAAAGAGGGCCCCATGATTGGAAGGGGCCCCCCACTGGGCTTAATGTTCTGTCTTGAAATTGTTTAAAAAGTTTGATTTTTTTTTTTTTTTTTTGGTGAGAAAGATTGGCCTCAACAGGAGCTAACAAGACCTGTTGCCAGTCTTCCTCTTTTTGCTTGAGGAAGATTGTCCCTGAGCTAACATCTGTGCCAATCTTCCTCTATGTTGTATGTGGGATACCACCACAGCACGGCTTTATGTGTGGTGTGTAGGTCCGCACACAGGATCCAAACCTGCGAATCCCGGGCGCCAAAGCAGAGCGCACAAACTTAACCACTAAACCACCAGGCTGGCCCCTGAAATTGTTAACTTTTTTTTTTTTAAAGATTTTATTTTTCCTTTTTCTCCCCAAAGCCCCTCGGTACATAGCTGTGTATATTTTCAGTTGTAGATCCTTCTAGTTGTGGCACGTGGGACGCCACCTCAGCATGGCCTGATGAGCAGTGCCATGTCTGCACCCAGGACTCGAACCAGCAAAACCCTGGGCTGCCAAAGCAGAGCATGTGAACTTAACCACTCGGCCATGGGGCCAGCCCCGTGAAATTGTTAACATTTTTGAAAAGGGAGCTCCATATTTTCATTTTGCACAGGGCCCCACAAATTAAGGAGCCAATCCTGACCCAATAGTGATGCTCTGTGCTGGGCAGGGCAGCAGCCCTCCGGGGGAACACGGAAAGGTCACTGCAGGTTCCTGCTTGGTTTCTGGTCCTTGAGGTCAGAGACCTGAATCAGAACGTAACCAAGGCCCATCTCTCTGGGGCCACGTTCCAGCTCAGGCCTGGCCAAAGGTCTGCCATGCAAGTCCCACGAAGCAAACGAAAGATAGAAACAGGCAACCACTGTTTTCATACTCAGGCTCACTGAGCACGGCGAAGGAAAGCGCTCCCTCCCCAAAATCCTCGGGCACAGCTGGTGGGAACGTAAAATGGTACAGCGTCTGTGGAAAACGGTATGACAGTTCCTCAAAAATTAAACACAGAATCACCACATGATGCAGCAGTCCCCCTCCTGGGGGTGTACCCAAGAGAACCCGACAGCAGGGTTTAGAAGAGATGTGTGCACACCCAGGTTCACAGCAGCATGATTCACAACAGACAAAAGGTGGAAGCAACCCAAGCATCCATCGACGGGTGAACAGAGAAACAAAATGTGGTCCCTGCACACAGTGGGATATTACTCAGCCTTACACAGCCTGACACAGGCTACGAGATGGATGAAGGCGGAGGACATTGTGCTCCGTGAAATGGGCCAGTCACAAAAGGACAAATACTGTGTGGTTCTCCTCATAGGCGGTCCCTAGGGAAGGCAAATACACAGAGACAGAAAGTGGAATGGTGGGGCCAGGGGCTGGGGGAGGGCGACGGGGCGTTAGTGTTGAATGGGGACAGTTTCAATTTGGGAAGATGCAAAGTTCTGAGGATGGATGGCGGGCATGGCTGCACACAGTGTGAACGCACTTATTGCCATGGAACTGTACACCTAAAAATGGTTAATTTTTTTAAATGGTTACATTTTAGGTGATACATTTTACCATAATTTTTAAACAAAAAAGAAAAAGCAAACACAGGTAAGGAGACAGGCGCTTGGGAGGAAGAGAAAGGGGAGGAGGTGTCGGGAAACGTGCAGACCAGAGAGAAGCAGCAGGTATAGACGGGGGCACCGGGGGGAAAATGGGGAACTCAGCAATGGGGGACTGCAGGGAACCCCAAAAGCCCCCTAGGAAAGAGCTGGCACTGAAAAGAGCAGCACAAAGAAAGCTCAATGCCAGGTGCCACCTCATGGGTCCAGCGAGAGCATCTTTCCTGTTCCAAGCCTAATGCTGGGGGCACCAAACAGCCGCCAGCAAGGGGTGGCAGGGGACACTCACTCAGGAGCAGGGCGTCTCCGGTCCCCGCCTGCCATCAGCATAAAACATCTTCTGAGGAAGAGCACCCTAAATGTGTTTCCCCAGCACCCCTGAGCATCATACCTCTCCGAAACAAAACGGATTCCAGAAAATAACACCTACTATGGGCTGTTTTTGTATTACAATTTTTAAAACCTGCATTTTTATTACAGAAAATTTAAAAATCCACAAGAAAATGGAAGTTATTAGAAACCTTGCCACCCAGAAATGACCCCTTCACACTTTAGCATACAATGTACACTTCCAGACTGAAGAAAACCAGAATATGTCACTTCAAAATACGCCACTTTGGCACTTTGATTATTCTGAATTCAAGGCATTTACAAAACATCAGGTACAAGAAGGACGCTGACCCTCCCTCCCTTCCTGAAGGCAGGAGATGAAACTCCCACGTGGAGGATGCCCTCCCTGCACCTGGAGGAAGGGAGACATTCTCACCACTGGACAGGGAACTCGGGCTGAAGAACCCACACCAACGAACCTTGCTGAACCCACCCTCGTCTTCCTCGTTACTCCTGCACCTTTGGTGATCCACAGCCCGAACCATCTGTCTTGTCAATTCTTCCCACATTTATTGTTTGTCTAAAAGGTATAAAAGCTTCCTGCTCTGGTCACTTCTTCACATCTTCATTCTCTTATGAAGGCTCCCATGTACATGTAAAAATTCTATAAAACTTTCTCCTGCTAATCTGTCTTATGGCAGTTGAACTGTTAGGCCTGGCCAGAGGGTCGAGGGGAATTTTTCTTCCCCTACAAGACACACACC
Organism: Equus przewalskii; assembly: GCF_037783145.1. Classification (NCBI taxonomy): domain Eukaryota; kingdom Metazoa; phylum Chordata; class Mammalia; order Perissodactyla; family Equidae; genus Equus; species Equus przewalskii. The sequence continues at coordinate 3,425,960 of NC_091831.1, forward strand.
CAAAGATATAGTGGAGAAGCATTCACACAGGTACACAGACACACACACACATACATGTACCCACACACATACTCAGGTATACTATTTTTATTTCTCATCTTAACCAAAATAAGATTTACTGTGTCTACTCTTGTGATGCCTTTTAACTCTTTATCTCTTACAAGCTTTTCCCATATGATTAACCTTTTTTTTGGGGGGAGGAAGATTAGCCCTGAGCTAACATCTGCCAATCCTCCTCTTTTTGCTGAGGAAAACTGGCTCTCAGCTAACATCCATGCCCGTCTTCCTCCACTTTCTATGTGGGATGCCTGCCACAGCATGGCTTGCCAAGCGATGCCATGTCCATACCCGGGATCTGAACCAGCAAACCCCAGGCCGCCAAAGCGGAACGTGCACACTTAACCGCTGTGCCACCGGGCTGGCCCCTGACTCTTTTTTTTTTAAAGATTTTATTTTTTTCCTTTTTCTCCCCAAAGCCCCCCTGGTACATAGTTGTATATTCTTCGTTGTGGGTCCTTCTAGTTGTGGCATGTGGGACGCTGCCTCAGCGTGGTCTGATGAGCAGTGCCATGTCCGCGCCCAGGATTCAAACCAACGAAACACTGGGCCGCCTGCAGCGGAGCGCGCGAACTTAACCACTCAGCCACGGGGCCAGCCCCCCTGACTCTTCTTTTTGAATGTTGTATGTTAATGACTGTATAATATGCCACTACATGGTTCGAGCATATTTCATTTGAACTAATTCATATGGAGAACACTTATGCTCTTCCCAAGTCTCCACTATCACGGACACTGCAGAGCTGCGTCTGTTCAGGGCTGAGTCTTGAGCACATGCATATCAACAGATTCCAAGCTGACACATTACTACGTCCAAGTGTGTGCACATGCTTCCTGGTGGCTGGTGCTAAAATACTCTACAGAAAAACTATCCCAAGTTACACTTCACTGGCGCTGTGTGACAATACCTCAAAGGAGGTCAACTTTGACGCAATTAAATTTGCTAAACAAATGCATACAAAACTAGGGCACAGGGGCCGGCTCCATGGCCGAGTGGTTAAGTTCGCACACTCCGCTGCGGAGGCCCAGGGTTCGGATCCTGGGCACGGACATGGCACCGCTCGTCAGGCCACGTTGAGGCGGCGTCCCACATCCCACAACTAGAAGGACCTGCAGCTAACATATACAACTGTGTACAGGGTGGGGTTGGGGAGATAAAGCAGGAAAAAAAACACAAGATTGGCAACAGTTGTTAGCTCGGGTGCCAATCTTTAAAAAAAAAAAAAGAAAAAAAAACTAGGGCACAAAGTGAAGGCAGCTGGGGATAGGATGTGACAACCGGGACCTCTGGGAATTCCACCAGGTTGTCTGTCCAAAAGCTGATCGGATTTTGCCGCAAACATGGAAGCGATGATAATTACAGACATGCTGCCACAGATCAGGGAACCAAGCTTCGGGAGATGTGCCTCGGCACCTGCAGACACCCCGACCAAGCCCAGGCCAGGCCAGAGGAGGACACACAGGACGGCAGCCACTTCCGTGCCCTCTTGGCCCACCAAGGACCCCGGAGCTGGTTTGCACAGATCCCCTGCCCCACAGTGAGCAGGGCAGGCCATGTGGCCCCAGCTTTCAGGGGCACATCAAAGGCCCACCTCCCGGGCTGCCCCTGTTGGTGTTGATGGCATTGATTTTGTGTCAGAAGTTAGCAGGATCTTGCTTTAATTGATGGTGTTGCAGCAACCCCTGGAATGCATTATTAACACATGCCACCTCTCTACTGTCCATTTGCAGCCCTCACAGGGCTATGAGCATCCTATGGGCCACAGGGCAGAGGACGAGGAGCCAGGCATGACCCAGGAGGCGAGAGGGGCCCTGGGCGGCACCAAGCAGCAGTAAACCTGGGGGGGGGGGGTTCTCAGTGTCATCCTGCCCACACAAAAAGGGCATCCTTGTGATCCTTGTCAGGGCCCAGGCAGACACCTCTGGATGCTTAGGAAAAATGGCACCCCTCTGCCTGCACCATGTGGGCCCTTCATAACCGTGGCCTGACATAAGGGTCATCAGTGGACCACGGGCACTAGAATCCCCTGGGTGGATGAAGATACGCATTCTAGGCCCCACCCCATGCCAGACCAATTCAGAAGTTCCAGGGTGGGGCCCGGAGCCTGCATTTTCAATAAGCACCCAAGTAAGTCAGGCCACCACTGAGTTGGGGCCATGTCATCACTCAAGGAAGGAAGCTCTCAAGATGTCTCAGTTGCTTCTTTTCCTCCCTCCCTCCCTCCCTCTCTCTCTTTCTTTCTTCTTTTTCCAATTCAGCGGACTAAAATATCGCTCTGATTTTTTCAATATACAGCCATGGAGGACCAGTGACGACAGGACTGTCAAACGTACAGATTCCCAGACCCCCGGAGCCTCTGGGGATGGGGCCTGGAGGTGTGCACTGTTAAACTCTTCAGGTGATTCTGCTCAGCCCATTTGGGAACCCCATTTGGGATCTATTATATGAGAAACTGGGTTTAGAAATAAGACATACCAAAATACAGTCCTTATCTCTCCCTCTTGAATTCATAAAATGTGGCTCCCAAGAACCAGCTCACCATGTTAGGCCTTAGGAGCCCCAAATGCAGCGGTGGCGTCATTTATGAAGGCATTATCTTAGAATCCACAGAGCCAGGCTGGGTCATGCAGTGTTCCCTTGAAAATGCCTCCTCCCACACCAAGACGCTCCTACACACCTCATCCTGTGGTCATGCTCACCTTCAGGCAGGACCCTATCAGGCAACAGGGGTGATCCTGCACCACTGCCTTCCAGATCCTTCTGGACCCTCCCAGAAATGACCCATCGTGAAGGTGGATGTCCAGGGCACAGGTGGGGCCTGCCGCCCTGGTCTGCTGCAGATCCAGGCCTGCCGCTGCTCACAGCGTGCGAACCTTCACCTCCCCGCTCTTCACGAGTCACAGGCAAACCTCCAACAGGAGCCCCCACAGCATTGAAGGTGACGTCCCCATGCGGGGCCCTCAGGGGAACAGCTGATCTTGGAGGGACTGGAAGCCGGGCCGCCCCCATCCCTGGAGCCCACAGGGACCCTGGTGATGACCTTGCAGGAGACAGCACTTCAGGTCTCTGCCCAGTGGGAAGGTCTGTGCGTGCGCCCAGCGCCAGCCAAGGAGACCGCGACAAATAGGGTGCCCACAGTTTTGTTTGATTTTTTTTTTAGTCCTCATGGTATTCCTTCCATTTGGGGTCAATTCAGTATTCTCAAGGGGAACACGGTTTACAAACGTAGGAGGACCCCCAAGAGCACCCTGAAATCCCACCTGCCGTTCAGAACAACCACCGTCCCCGCGAGGCTGCAGGACGAGGAGGGTCTGTGTGCTGGAGAGGCGGCCTCCGCTCCTGTCCTCGCCGCTGCCAGCACACAGCCAGGAGAGTGGAGGGTGCTAAGGAGGGAGAGATGAGGGGAGGGTCAGAAGGAGAGATGGAGGGAGGGAGGCAAGGAATGAATGAACAGGCTCCGAGTGTGTTTGACTCCTTTTGTTTTCAGCGGCTCCACACTCTGGCCCCTGACTCCTCAGCTCAGCAGGCCTGCTGTACTCAGACGTAAACCCTCTGTCCTCAGCTACAAAATTGTCCACAGGGTAATTGTGGGGGTCACCTTGTGGTTTTCTTCCTCTGAGGACCGTGGTCTTGTACTGCCTGCCGTCCACTGCCTGAAAACAGCTGTGCGTCGGCTTTGTCCAGCTCTACGGCTGTCTGAGAGGGGAGGGCTCGAGTGTTACATCCACAAGTGGAGTCACGCGTGGGTTTCAACAGGGAGGTCTCTAAATCAAAGCAATGTGCCGTGTGGTTGGCATCGCGGGAGAGCCCTCGAGGGACCCTCTGACGAGGTGGAGTACTTCACCAACTGCACATTCTCCACTCCTCTAGGCCCCCTGCTTCTTCTGCACCCTGTTCCAGTAACAGTCCCGGCCCCTATGACTTGATCCTGCTGGGACCTGAGGTGACACAGAGAGGTGTCTAACTCCTCGGGCTCAGGGACATCTCCCAGCAGGCCATAAACGGGCACCAATTTCTCTCTTTCGACAGCCAGCTCCCATTCCTCCTCCCTGTCCCCTGTCATCTGGATGGGCTATGTGACTCTTTATATTGAGCCAGACCCTGGGGAACCACGCAGAGGAGCCACATGGCCGCAGTCCAGTCCTCCCACAAAGCTAGAGGCATCGTGATCTCCTGCCAACACCCGAGCCTCCCCGCCACCCAAACAAGGTCCCCTCCAGATGGATCCAAGCGAGCTGAGCCCAGAGATGCTGCTTCCTCCCTGGCTCATGTCCAGTTCATCACGTGACCTCTGCCAGGAAGCTTCTGATCTGCTGTGCTTGGCTTTCTCCTGTGAGGGGCACGTGACAACCATGCCTTCCTCTCACAGGGCTGCTGTTGGGGATGCCTTCGAGGGTCACAGGGAGCACCTGGCACAGCTCCACACTCGCGAGGCAGCACAAGCCAGTCACCATCACTGTGTTTCTAACTGATACGCGAGACCCCACGTCCATCCAGTTAGATTTCAGCTGCTCCATTTTGTCCCAGGCTTTTGCATCTGTGGAAACCACACTGGATCCTGGCTCCTTGATCGCATATGTGTCCCTCCCACCCCTGGTGTGTCTCCACATCCCTATCTGGGTTGGGATGGTGAAAGTGTTGAGTGGCCCAAGCTACCCTGAGCCTGGACAAATGCCACTGGTCATTCCCTTCCAGCCACCACATCCCTCAGCACCTGTGGTTATAATAGTTCACCCAGATTCAGTCCACATGCCTGACGTCTTTCCTACATTTTTCCATCATGTCAGCTCGTGTCAGGAGGGACTGTACCAAAGCCTCACCCTTTGGCGTCCAGACACATCTTTCCTCCACTCCCCAGCTGCCCCAGCATGGCCCTGGCCAGAAAATGGCCTGAGCTGGGCAGGGAGCACCCCAGTGCCCCCAGACTCCTCTCTGCAAAGCACTCGATGCAAATTGCCTGATCGTGCATCCTGGAATTTCCCTGGGCACCAGGTTGACTTTGCTACTTTGATGGAGTGGGGATCCATCTATTCTTCATCTTGGGAGCTAGGATATCTGTCTCTGTGACCATGATTTCTCAGCAGTGACCAACAGAAGCTTCACAATCACATCAGCGAGTTCCCTGCTCCCATGAGGGGGCCAGTTCCCCCTCACCAGAGCCCAGCCCAGCCCAGCTGAGCATCCACCCCTCCGTATTTATTCTTCCTTTTTGGGGGGAGGAGGAGGGACATCACTTTGGATCAGAACCAGATGAGTGGCTGCCCCTCTCCCTGCCTCTCCTCACCCTGGACCATCTGCCCCCACTGTAGGGTGCATCCTTGCCTTGCCGACCCCCCTCTTGCCACAGGTTGGCCTCCCTTCCACATTAGTGGTAGCGGTAATATCCACTCTCAGTGATGTGCAGGACAGCATGGTCATGTCACCAAAAGTTCAGTCTTTGAACTGAATGCCAATCCAAATAATGAGAACAGAGTCTTGAGTGGAAAGGAAAGGCTTTACTTCCTTTGCCAGGCAGAGGGAGCAAAGCAACAGCTAGTGCCTCAAGAATTGCTAGCTCCTCATTAAGAAATGGGTAGTGGTTTTCATTTGGGTTTTAGGTAGGGGAGGGGGGCCGTGGACTTCTTGGTCAGCGTCTTCCCATCGGCCTGTGTCTGGGGTTGCTTCCAGCAGAGGAGACAGAGGATTTCTCAGATGAGTATCCTTGTCTTTTTACCTCCATGGTGGAAGATAGACTCCGACGTCAGGAAGCTGAGGAGTTGGGCCAAGGAAGCTTTGGTTTCTTGATATTCTCTGGACCTGAGTTTCTCTGTAAAAGAACTTCAAGGTCCTGGGATTAGCCACAACTTTAGCGGAAGCCCAGCGTGAGGTCATCTGGACTTTAGGAATCTATAACTTCTATTTGGCTCTACAGCTCAGGGGGTCAGAGGTTAAAGAAACAAACATTTGCATATGAGTGTAACTAAAGACCCAGGGGCCTGGGAATATGTGCCTGTGATTTTAACCCATCTATGCTGGGCTCACTATAGGTGAACCGACATCAGGGCTGATACTAACTAAGAGCCGGTAACAGTCAGGAGCAAGGGTTCAGGGATCAGATGGCCTATGTTTGGGTCAGACCGGTCCTTCTCATTAACAAAGCATGACTTGGGCAAGTCAGGTGAGCTCTCTGTGCTCAGTTCCCTCAAGTACCTCCCTCGTGGGGTGGTTGTGAGAATGAAATGACCTAATACGTGGAACGTGCTTAGTCCTAAATGCTAATTAAGTACTCTGTATCCTACTCTCTATCCCTGCCCCTACTCACAACAAACGCTGGAGCTCATCCCCATAGGTTTCCTTAGCAACCACCCCCCATCTGTACCCTCCCCAGGATGTCTGTGAGGGCAGGTTCATTTTTCGAACCCTAGGCTATGCGTGCCAGTGCCCAGGTGGCCGAGAGGGGCTTAGGACTAAGTTAGAGGACTTAGTTCCCTCTGCCCTGTTCTGCTTTCCTGGACCCAAGTTCCACTGACCCGGACCACCTTTCCCAAGACTCATCACCTCTCACAGCACCAGAGAGAGTCTGGTCCAGGGAAGCAGCTCCCCAATATGCCCCCCAGCTTTGGGGTAAATTTTCAGACAGAAAAGCTATGACTGTGCCAGACTCCCAGCAGGACTCTATCCTACTAATCCATCAGTGAATATTTACTATAAGTTCTTAAGTATGTGTCCTTAATTTTGCCAATTAAGTTCCCAACTGCTATGGCAACGGGCAACGTAAAACCCGAGAGTAATAAAAATCATCAGCTTTACGAGAGCTGTGAACACCGGACAGGGCGGCTGAACCGCTCGGGTCAGGGGTCACTCTGACGTCTGTCTATTCACCAGCGCACAGTGTTTTTGCTGTGTCCCACCCAGCCTGGGGGTATGGGGGGTGGGCCATAAATGTCAGCTCTGTCCTGTCCCTGAAGGAGATTATGTGAGGAAACCAGGGGTGCTGGAGCAGGGCCACAGGAGGGGTGAGCCCCTTGCAGAAGGGGAGGCGGCCCACCTATCCGCGGGGACAGCAGACACAGGGCCAGGGCCCACGAAGACATTTCATTTCTTGCCATGAGCGAGATTCTTAACTGCTGCATTCGGTTTGTCTTTACACCAACACAGTCACAAGATATAATTTTTAATATATTTTTATGAACAAAGGGCCCATGAAGGCCAAAGTGCCCTGGGCCCGGGAAGTCATAAGGCGGCTCTGGAGAAGGCAGAGAACTGGCGAGGGCAGGGGAGGGGCAACCAGTGCAGAGGGGGAGGGGAGACGAGGCCCCCACCAGATGCCTCCCTAGGGTGGCGGTGACCTCTGGCATGAGAGGCATAGGTGACAAGGATTGAGCCCCTCAGGGGCTGAAGAGCCACTGGGAAGAGAGAGAACAGTCAGAGCAGCCCTCAAAAGGAGCTCCCTGGGAGGGTTTGGGGTAGGGGGGAGCCCCACCCTCCTACCACCTCACCTTAGGGTCTCCAGGGACCCTCATGATGCAAGACACTCACCCACTGTCACCTCGCCTGCGAGACTGATGTACTTAGACGAAACAGTTAACTGCTCTGGGTTGCCACCAGGGCTGCGTGTGACTGTGTGTGGGGCCATCACCACCTGCAGCCCCCACCCTATCCCCGTCCCACCAGGCCCCCACGTTGGTTCAGCAGCCACCTTGGAGGAACAGCAGCCTCCCATGAACAACAGCTCCACAGCTCAGGCACTCGAGGCCAGAGGCTGGAACAAGGGGGAAGGGAATTGTCCACACTAACACCTTTGGGGGAAGCCCCTACCCTGTCACACCCAAAGTCAAGCCAACCCCATTAAGTGGGGGCAGGTTTAGATCCAGCCATGGCTGACATCGGAGGCCCTCACCTGGGATCAACCCTCTCTCTCTCAAACATCTGCACCGGCTTCCTCGACCCACACAATCAAGTCCTCTCATTGTCCTGGCGTTCTACACACTCAGCCCAAATGATCTCCCCAGGCTAGAAAAGGCCATCTTGTTTCCTCCTTCAACCATGAAACTACCTATGGCCTAAACTCTGGGGTTTACTTAGAGCCTACAATTTCATACGCATCTTGGGTGATGTAGTGGGTTGCATGGTGGCCTCAAAAAATGTGTCTGCATCCTAACCCCCAGAACCTGTGAATGTGAACTTATTTGGAGATAGGGTCTTTGCAGATGTGATTAAGTCAAGGATCTTGCCATGAGACCATCCTGGATTATCTGGGTGTGTCCTAAATCCAACAACAAGTGTCCTCTTAAGAGACAGAAGAGAAGACACAGGGGAGCAGGTCATGTGAAGACGGAGGCAGAGATGGACTGATGGGGCCTGGAGCCACCGGAAGCTGGAAGAGGCACTAAGGATCCCCCCTGGAGCCTCTGGAGGGAGCACGGCCCTGCCAGCACCTTGGTTTCAGACTTCTGGCCTCCAGAATGGTGAGAGGATAAATTCCCGTTGTTTTAGGCCACCCCGTTTGAGGTCGTTTGTTACAACAGCCCCAGGAAACTCAGTTGACAGACACGGTGTGCCCAATGGGAAAGGAAAAATATGTTCCTGCCCTGACAAGCACATCTGGGAAAAGAAATACACAGAAGAAGGAAGAGTATGAAAACTTGCTTCTACTGAGCCACGTATTACGGGAAATATGAGCGATTCCTGCAGCAACACTCGAGCAAGTCAGGGGAAGGAAGGAGTCCTGGAGAAGCAAAGGGATCAGAAAACCCAGACCCTGGTGGGGTGAATGCCAGCCGCCTTCGGAGACCCAAACATGAAGATCAGAATCGCACGTTCCAAGGGCAAGTTTTCACGTCACTGAGACAGGGACTTTACTGCAGCTGCCGCAGTGCAGACCAGCATTTGAAGACAACCTAGAACCACAAACTGTGCACGGGACCCCGTTTGTGGAATCCAGAACCGGCAAGGGGAGGAGGGGCCGGGGTCTGGCGGCACATCCACTCTGCTCCCTGGGGCTGCCTCCCATTGGCCAGAGACCACGGGGCCAGAGACCCAGCTCAACTCGTGCAACAAGGGGGCAGGTGCTCTGAACAGAACAATCCTCCCTGTGAAACATGGACTCTTCAGGAATCCCACTGGTTTCAGGCTGTTTGCTTTTAAGGTCTTTTCACAGCAACACATTTCTTTCTTTTTTTTAATGTGAATGATTTCAAACAAAAACAATGATGAAATATGCATGAAGACTACCGTGCATGGCTTTTTAGCTAGAAAAACTTCCTCATAGTTAGAATACTGCTTCAAAGAGTTGTCTAGCTGGGGGGCGTTTGATTAGGTTATAACACAAGAGAAACAACATTTGCAAAAAGCACAAATCCCATAACCACATCCAGGCCAGGAAAAGTATTGTATTAATCAACAAATGAGATGCCTGGGCCCTAGACACCTACCTGAAGGCACAGAAGTGTCCACAAAATGAGGAGGCAGTGTCAGTGCACCCAAATCACTGCCGGAACCAGCCCCAAGCCTGGCTGAACCCTGGCTGCCCAGCGGTACCTACGTCACCTGCCTCCCTGGGGATAATTCTGAGGGCCAACCAGAGCCCCAGAGCTCCCTGTGGGCTTGTCCGTGGCCTCTGTTGTGGTGGCATCAGTGTTCAACTCCTCCCTCTGCCCGTCCTGTCCTCGAACCCTTATAGGCATCATTAAGAGAGCCTCCTAGATGAGCCCTGCATGGAAGTCTTCATCCCAGAGTCTGCATCCCAGAAACCGGACTTGTCCAGGCTTAACACCCTCCTGCTCCCATTTCAAAGATCCCATTCCCTCCTCAGTCTCCTTGAGAATTCTGGACGCTCCCCTCTGACAGTTGTTTTCAGACGGTGTTACTATTTCTATTTCCTTGGGTGTGCATTCTCCCACGCATGCTGTCTCCTGATTGTTCCTCAGGGCTGTGAGATCTTTCCTGTGGTTTACAATTTTTGTCTGCAACTCCTCCTACGGACATGTCCCCTCTGCCCTGATTTTGCAAATGCCTCAGCCCGGTCCTACAGGCTGTGTGGGTAAAGCAGATCTTATGATTAGCATTTGGGGCTTGAAAAGCTTTGCTCCCACTGCTCCTTCTGGTCCCCACCTCCCTTGAACCTGCTGCTCTCTTCACTCCCCTGCTCCACCCTAGGCTTTCTCTCCAGTCCTGGGCCTGGGTGTTTTCCTCTTGCTTTTGAATGTGGCTTCTTTTATTTATTTTTTTTTTTTTTTAAGATTTTTTTTTTTCCTTTTTCTCCCCAAAGCCCCCCAGTACACAGTTGTACATTCTTCATTGTGGGTCCTTCTAGTTGTGGCATGTGGGACGCTGCCTCAGCGTGGTTTGACGAGCAGTGCCATGTCCGCGCCCAGGATTCGAACCAACGAAACACTGGGCCGCCTGCAGCGGAGCGTGTGGACTTAACCACTCGGCCACGGGGCCAGCCCCAGTATTTATTTATTTTTTTAACTCTCTTTTCATGCACTTGTGTCAGGAGCAGAGAAGAGAGGATTACGCCTGGATCCCCTCCCCCATCTCGACTTGAAAGTCCAGCTCAGTGCTTCAGTAAACAAACCTGCACATCAAAAGGTCCTTCTGCATTTTGAGTCTAAATCATTCTCCTCTAAGTTATATTCATTAGTCTTATCTCCGCCCTCTGAAGCCACCGAGAAAAAATTCCGTTCTTCTTCCATGTGATACCATTCCAATAGGTGGTCACTGATGGTGGTCCCTGAGCCTTTTCAGACTATACATCCCTGCTCTGCCTAAAACACAGCTTTTAAACCTTTCACCAGCCTGGAAATCCTTCCCTGGATGCAGTCCCATTTGTCAATTAATATTTAATTCTCTTAATATAATTTTCTTAATCTAATTCTCACCATTTCCTTTTGCCATTGACAAGTCTATTTAGACTCCTAATCTCACTGCCAGAATTCTTCCATGTGCACAGCCTTATGCACCCACGGCCCAGAAGTGCCCTCTAGGACGTCCCTAACAGATGGCCAGCCTGCCCTTATTGGACCGTCCCGGGGACGGAGAGCGCCGACTCACCAGCCAGTTCTCAGCCCACTGGGCAGACACTGAACGTGTTGGGTTTTCTTTCACCGAATCCAAATCTTCCTCCAAATGAAAGATGACTGTGCAGGGACACTTATTGTGACCCTCCTTCTAACTGAAAAACGGGGGGTAGTGGTGGGGGGTGGCGGTGTAGACCAGACACCTAAACATCCATCCAGCAAGTGAATGAATAAATAAATTAAGGCAAACCGTGCCAGGGAAAAGACAAAATTTGTAAATGCTGACATTACATCTCTAATGACACAAACGTGTCCAGGATGTGCTGCTGGGGGTAGGGGCTCAGTGTAAGGAGCGTTGGGTGATTTCAATGATGTAAAAAGAGAACTAAATAAAAGAAAGTATATGTATGTGTCCACATCTGTAAATACACGTGAAACAAAGATCTGGGAAGTTGGCTGCCAACAGCTGACAGTGGTGCCCCCGCCCCGCCCGGAGAAGATGAGAAGGTGAGGGGCAAAGCACGAAACAGGTCTCAGTTTGCTTTATGGCAAATACTTCGACATTGTTTGAACTTCTACACTGAGCATGTGTTACGTTTGCAATTTATCAAGAAAAAGGAAAACTATTCTCCAAGGCCACATACAGATCAATAATAGTTATAATAGCCCACGTGAGTATTTGCCCTCTGCAGGCCTGTGCTAAGACCACCATGTGCTCACACTGAGCCTCAGAGTAAGGCTCTGTCACCACCTCCTTCAACAGATGGGAAGGCAGAAGCACAGAAGGGTCTAGTAATTTGCCCAGGCCACACAGCAAGAACAGTGCTGGGCCAGGACCGGCATCCTGGGGTCCGGTGCACAGCCCACACGCCAAACCCCTGCCCTGCCAAGCACTTCCTCAGCCTGATTTCGTGCAGAAGACTTTTGAGTACAAGAGGCTGTCTGTGTCCACAGCACCCGCTCCCTCCCTCATGGGGTCGTCCCCTCCTTTATGGGGCCACTCCCATCGCCCCAGCTGGCACACATTCTCCCACGGGGCCCTCGAGGGCCAAGGTGACTGGATATCACTCGCCTGTGCTCATGGAACGGCATAGTGCCTGACGGTAGAAAACACTCAATAAACTCACATTCCAGAATGTTCTAAAATGCATCCCAGGTGCTGGCACTGAGGCCGAGTGGTTAAGTTTGCACACTCCACTTCGGTAGCCCAGGGTTTCGCTGGTTTGGATCCTGGGCACAGACATGACACTGTTCATCAGGCCACGTTGAGGCAGCGTCCCACATGCTACAACTAGAAGGACCCACAACTAGAATATACAACTACGTACTAGGGGGCCTTGGGGAGAAAAAGCAGAAAAAATAAAATAAAATAAAATGCATTCCATTTACACATTGGTATATACTATGTGTTAAGTCCAGTATTTGGAATTCCTGTTGATCCTGAGTGTGCGATGTATTAGTTACACGGCTTGGATCAAGATTCTTAAATTCTCTGTCAGTTTTCTCATCTTGCAAACAAGAATAACACCAGGGTTGTTTTTGAATGTGGATTAAATGAGAATTAAACGTATGAGAAGACTCGTTAGCACAGTGCTGGCCACACATAAGTATGTAAATGTTCCGCCCAGGTATCTATGCTCATGTTACACAGTTATACCTTCTTGTCCACTTGGGGTGGAAGAACCACCACCATTTAGTGACAAAGCAGAACTGGAAGCCCCGCTCCCCCAAGGCAGCCCCAGGCCGCAGGTGGGCAGGGCTGAGCAAGCCTCCCCACTGCACTGACGGTCACACCAGTGATGTTCCATCCAGAAGCTTCCTCTTACTGGTAACCATCAGCCGTATCTGCTGTGCCCACCGGATGCAAGACAAAGACCAGCCTCGGACAGGAGCCTCTGCGGGTGGATGGAAACCCTGGCCTCCGCCCGCCAGGCCAGGACCCACAGGGCGGGAAGAGCATGTGGGGCCAACACTGGCACTGGCTCGCTGCTGGCTCCTTATGAGCGCCTCTCAGCAAAAATTCCACACCGCCCAGCTCCTTGCAAGGCGCCTTCTCAGGTGTGGTTTCCGCACAGAATATTCCTGTTGCCTATTATAAATGCCGCATCTGGCTGGCTGAGTTAATTAACAGATGAAAATAATGGTAAAAATAAGATGAGCTAATGCTGTTCACCATGGCAGCAACAAGAGGACGACATAGCCTTCAAAATTCTAAGGCTTGAGCGGGCCTGTTTATCAGTGTCTGATTAGAAAATAAATTCCCACAATTCTCTCCTCAACTAGACCAATAAACTGTTACTTAAGTGTCTCTCGCTTCAAAGTTTTCCTATCTGCTCACTCTCCGCTCTGAAACCAAATGCCTACATTCAGCAGCTTGACCAGGCGGAGACGGAGGATTTTACCTCTCTCTGTCCTCCGTCCCCTCCCAGTCCCCATTCCCCTCTGTCGTGGCACTCGAGTGGACCTGATGGAAGAAGGCCTGGCGTGAGGCCTCTGCTGACCAGCTGGGTGACCAGAGGCAGCCATGCCTGTGAGTGAGTCCACTGGGAAAGTAGGACAAGCACATCTTAGAAAAACTCAAAGACACTTTGCCTGATTGTCCCTGGGGCACAGGTGTTGCCGGCCCTGCCTCACCCCACGCACCCCGGCCCCGGAGGCTCAGACCAACACCCTGGGCTCCAGCCCTGCACACACCCTGCACCTGCCTCACCCCTCCGAACCTGTTTCCCGTCTGCAACACCGAGGCTCAGTTACCACTGGGTTTCACTGTGAGGCTACAGTGCATGAAAAGAGCCTAGCTTAGCGCCCAGAACGCCCCAGACCTGAAAGGGTCCCGTTACCAAGTCTGCATGCCCCAAGAAGAGGACGCTTGTCGCGCCCGGGTGTGCAGAAGAGGCAGGGTCCATGTGCAGATGGAGCCCCACCCTGGCTGCATCCTTACCCTCGGCTGTGGACAGAGAAAAACATATGAACCCATACATGATGAAGACACCTTCTGAATTGCCAGCTTTGATGCATCTTTCCAATATACCAAGACCCCTAATGACAATGTGTACAAGATTAACAGATGCAATTAGAAAGAGAGCCCTTTTGTTTCATTCGATACAGAATCAGCTTTTATTGCACAATTTATAACACCTTCACATTTTCAAAGTCAAGGAACACAGAAAGGGGAACTCGGCAGCACGCCAGAGTGTATTATGTGCAATTATCTCTGGAGGAAAATGAGAACAGAGGTATGAGATAAATCTCAGTGCCATTGAATAGCGAAGACCCACAAGAAACAGAAAAATGTCCATAAGTTTGTGTTCCTAACATGCAGCCTTTCAAATTGGCTTCATAAACCCTTTGTGGCCTTCAAGAATGTGGTTAAGACCCCTGGCCGACATTTTCGACATGAAATAAGTGTATTTAAGGAATCTGTAACAACAGATTCTCAATGGGTTTTCACAGTGTCGGCCACCAAGGTCAAAAAGATGGGCCCCTGCATTTAGACAGAGATCCTTCACTGGCCACCATCTCTGGGGGCAGTAGATGGCTGGGCAAGCCCAGGAGTGCCAGCCAGGGCAGCTGAAAGCAGCTGCCCGAACACAGGTCACCCCTGGGCCTCGCAGTGGGCTCAAGGCTGAACACAAGCCAATGCATGGACCACAGTGGGCACTCAGTGACCCTCTGCAGCTCAGAGCACCAGGCGTGAGACAGAGGACCACACGTGGAAGAAACACCACGTTATTAGTCTGATCCTGCAAGCCCCCAGCCACCAGACAGGGAGGGAGGAGGGGAGGGAGGGTGAGATGCAGGGAGGGAGGGAGGATAGGAGGAGGGGAGGAGGGTGAGAGGCAGGGAGGGAGGGAGGATGGGAGGAGGGGAGGGAGGGTGAGAGGCAGGGAGGGAGGGAGGATGGGAGGAGGGGAGGGAGGGTGAGATGCAGGGAGGGAGGGAGGATGGAAGGAGGGGAGGGAGCGTGAGATGCAGGGAGGGAGGGAGGATGGGAGGAGGGGAGGGAGGGTGAGATGCAGGGAGGGAGGGAGGATGGGAGGAGGGGAGGGAGGGTGAGATGCAGGGAGGGGGAGGATGGGAGGAGGGGAGGGAGGGTGAGAGGCAGGGAGGGAGGGAGGATGGGAGGAGGGGAGGGAGGGTGAGAGGCAGGGAGGGAGCTGGCGAGGCTGGCAGGGCTGTCTGAGGCTGATACACGACCTCCGAGCTTAAAGGAGAAAAACTACACTCACCTGCTATTTCTTGTGCAATTCGTATAACAAGAGCATTAAAAATAACCAGTGGGAATTATTTTGACTTTCAAGAAGCCCTCCTAAAAGGCTGAGGCCTTCCTCCACAGTAAGATCCCTCAGGATACTAAAACCCAACTAAGCCTCAGGAATGAACGGTCATTCCCCATTCCCAAGGGAAAGCGCTCATCACCCGGAGACTTGGAGAAACCGGAAGAAGGGTGGCTGTCTTTCCTCTGTGACCAATAACGACCGGCCAAAGAAACCAGCAAGGTGCAATCGTTTGTTGCAGAAAAAGAGGTTTTGGGGGGCCCCTGAAGGATTTAGGAGCACGCAGCCGCACAACAATGTGAACACACTTAACCCTACTGAACGGTCCCCCAAAATGGTCACGACAGAAACTTTTACATTGTGTGTGTTATCGTAATTTAAATAAATAAGTGTTTGAAAGACTTAGGAGCAGGCAGTGGTCAGGCGGAACCTCCTCACTACCTCACCTTCCACCCTCACCTCCTCACACTTGCCCTCACCTCCTCAGCCTGCCCAAACCTCCTCAGACCCGCCCTCACCTCCTCAGCCACTCCCTCACCTTCTCAGACCCACCTTCACCTCCTCACGTTTGCCCTCACCTCCACAGATCCACCCTCTCCTCCTCACACTTGCCCTCACCTCCTCACCCCTGCTCTCACCTCCTCACATTTGCCATCACCTCCTCAGATCTGCCCTCATCTCCTCACACTTGCCCTTACCTCCTCAGCCCCACCCTCACCTCCTCACACTTGCCCTTAGCTCCTCAGCCCCGCCCTCCCTCCTCAGCCCCTCCCTCACCTCTTTGCCCCTCCCTTCCTTCCTTCCTGGGAGGTGATAACTCATCCTGGCTGACCCAGGACTCTCCTGGGCCCCTACCCAGGCTCCCCCAGGTTGGGCAGTGGTGCCTCCATCGTTTCCTGCCCCTGCAGTGGTGTCCCCATCTGAGAAGAGAGAAACTTGGTCCCGCTCCCAGACTCCGCGCCTTGGCTGGACAAGAGCCTCTGCTGACGTCCCCACTGTGGTCCCTGAGACGCTCCCACACAGCCGGGCCTCTCCAGGGCGGCCCGCGCCACGCAACCCTTTCCCAGGGACACATGCCCTTCTCCGGCCGGGCCGCCGTGCGCGGAGACTGCGTGGGGTTGCTCCCCGTGCCCCTCCCGGCCACCAGCCTCCCTCCTCGGGGGTCCGGTGGGAACCGACTCAGGCCCGGCAGCTTGGCCGCGGCTGTGCCATGTCCTGGGCTCCCGGCCTCCTCACCAACGTGTTGTGGACAGTGGGCAGTCCCTGCCGCCTGCCGGCCGGCTCTCCCCTAGGGCCACCCCGTCCCCTTGCTGGCATCTCCCAGCGCTCCCCGCGGCAGGCCGCCCACCGCGCGCGCGCGCGCCCCCAGAGCCGTCCCCGGCCCTACCACGTGGGGTCCCCTCCTGGCTGTGGGGAGGAGGCCACCATTGAGCTCCTCGGGGGTGCCAGAGCCCCCCAGCTCTGCCCTTGTCCCTCCAGGCTCCCCCACAGAATGCCCCCTCCTCTGAGCCTGTGGCGCCCCCTCCGCTGCCGGCCACCCCTCCGGCCTCTCTCTTCACTCCGCCTGGGTGGCAGCTCCCTCCAAGCTTCCAGGGGCCACAGCTCCGAGCTGTGGGCCCTGCCAGGGTGTCAACCCCTGTATCCTGAGGAAGTCCTCCCCTGTCAACAAATTCTCCCTTTTCCACCCTGATGTGCCACCACCAAGGGTCAGCCCCACACTCTCCCAGCCTCCACGGGACAGCTGGCCGAGCCCTGCAGCCTGGGGCAAGGGCCCCCTTGGGGGGGCCCTCTGCAGACCCAACGCGACCCGGGATGCAGCCACTTGTGGCCGGAGCTTGGCCGGACCCTACGCACACTGGCCTCCGAGGCAGGAGTCTGGATCATTTTTGAGCAAAGTGGAGCACCGGGGGAGAGCAGGGCCACTCCTGCCACCCCCATCAGAGGGTTCTAGATCTTCGAGTGGTCCCATCCTGTATCTCAGGGCCTCTTGCCTCCCCACCCGGGCTGAGACCTGAGCCCTGTCTGGAGGTCCCCTTGGGTGGATCCCCTTCTGCCCCTGCTGCAGGGTGGGGGCTCTAGATGCTGCTGAGGGTCCTCTGCTTTGTATGCAGCCCCATCATCCCACTCTAGAGCATCAACCGTCCCCGCTCTGTCATCCCCCTCCTCGTCATTACTATTCCCCGAATTCCTCCAATACCCGCAAGCGCATCTCCTCCACAGTCTACCCTCATAGCTCACCACCCCGGAAAGTTCCAAGAAGAGACTTTGGGTCAGGCCAGGCTGCCCTCTTACCACCAGGGGTGGGTCCTCCTTGTCAGCTCCCAAATCCCATCTTTGTGTCCACCTTCCAAGACCACCCCCGGGGAAGCCAACACTGAGATGGAGACTATTGTCCAGGAGGTTTATTAGGGACACTCAGCACCAGCGCCCATCGGGGAGGGGAGGAGCAGGAGCGGGGGAAGGGAGAGGTGGGCTGCCTTTGGTGGCCAGAAAGGCCTCAGCCCACCCCACGGGGAACTCTGACCTTGGGATGCCCTTCAGGGGGGCGGGCCAGGCTGATACCCTGGGAAGGCACCTGACCTCTGGCCGGCAGAATGGGCAGAGGGCCCCATTAACAACTGTGCAGGCATGACCTTGGATGAGCCAGCCAAGCTGGGACACGCGGTCCCCCTAGTTACAGTGACGTCATCCCGGTATCTGGGGACCTAGCATAAAAACCACACTCTGCTTAGAGCCATTCCTGTGTCTGTCTGCATCCTCCAGCTTCTGTATCTGGTAAGATGCTGATGGTGCCGGCCCCTTTCACGGAAGGAGGAACAGGGGCTAAGGGCCCAGTGCCCCCAAATTCACAGCGAGCCAGCGGACCCGGACCACGTTTGCAGTGTAAGCTCTCCACATCCCTGCACGTGCTGCAGCGTGACCTCATAGCCGATGCTGACTGTCTGGGTTCACCGGGGGCTCAAGGTCAACGTTGAAGCAAAGTGGACCAACACATAGGGACTTTTTCATTTTTAATTTTTTAAATTGTGGTAAAATAGACAAAACATAAAATTTACCATTTTAGCCATTTTGAAGTGCATGGTTCAGTGGCATTAAGTGCATTCACATTGCTGTGCAACCATCACCACCATGCATCTCCAGAACTTTTTCATCTTCCCAAACTGGAACTCTGTCCCCATTCAACACTCACTCCCCAGCCCCCTCCCTCAGGCCCCGGCACCCACCATCCTACTTTCTGTCTATTTGAATCTGACTAGTTTAGATACTCCGTATAAGTGTCATCATCCAGGACTTGGCCTCTCGTGACTGGCTTATTTCAGTCAATATAATGTCCTCAAGGTTCATCCATGTCGTAGCCTGTATTAGGATTTCCTTTTTTTTTTTTTTTTAAAGATTGGCTCCTGAGCTAACAACTGTTGTCAATCTTTTTTTTTCCCTTCTTCTTCTCCCCAAAGCCCCCCAGTACATAGTTGTATATTCTAGTTGTGAGTGCCTCTGGTTGTGCTGTGTGGGACACCGCCTCAGCGTCACCTGATGAGCGGTGCTAGATCCGCGCCCAGGATCCAAACCAGTGAACTCCAGGCCGCCAAAGCAGAGCACGCGAACTTAACCACTCGGCCACAGGGAGGCCCCAGGATTTCCTTCCTTTTAATCTAAATGATATTCCACTGCATGTAGGCATATGGATTTTTAAAAACAGAAAGCAGCACCAAGCCTTCGAGGCTGCCTCAAGGCCAGCGGCAGTGGCTGGGACAGGCGGATCTATGGGCAGAGCCACAGGTCCTGGCAGCTGTGACCTTTGGGGCAGATTCTCCTCCTCCTGTCTTGAGCCACTCATCCTCCGACCACTCCACACACACTCTGAGAGCAGCTTTCAAACTAATAAAAGCCAATGGAGTTTTAGATTGCTCCTAATGAAATTATGGGACTTCTGATGTTCGCTGGAAGGAGAAGTTAATTCTGAAAGATGACGCTAATCTCCAGTTATCCTTTCAAGGGGAACAGCGTCGCTCTGGGGACACAGCCAGCTGGCACCACCCATGCACCATGCTGACAGGAGTGGGGGGTGGGGAGCTGACACTGGGCTCTCACGGGCTGGCCTTTCTGCCCATTGCCAGGGCCTGGGACCTCCCCCAGAGAGTGAGCTACCCGGCTGCAAGACACCCGCTTAAGCAGAAGGGCATTTCACACCTGAGCCAACACAGGCAGCCCTGTGATGAGCAATGAAGGGAGCAGCCAGGAGGCAGCAATGTGGCGAGGGGCGTTTATTCCTGGAGCCTGTCATATTCAAGCAGCCCCATAAACCATAACCCCATTATCCTTGTAGAGCACCAATGGGAAAGCCGAATGTGAGCTCAGCACTCACGCTGCCCACCAGGCCACCAGGGAGTGACACAGCCTCTGTCCCACCCATACCCGCAAGCACGCACCCAGCCCCAGCCCCATTGCCCAACAGCCATGGCCCCCAGCTCCCTCGTAGGGCCCGGCCCGAGGTTTCCGCTTTCCCAGGGACCCTCAGTCCCCGCACCCCTCGCCAGCCTGGTCCCTCCTTTCTCACAGCACCTGCACAGGTGGCTGGGCCGCTAGCCCTCCTCCAGGTGGGGACCCCTCCCGGGGGTTCTCTCTCTGTGTGAATGACAGCTCTTACTCCCACCCAACAAAATATCTGGCAGCTGCTCTCAGAGACCTGGGTACTACACCCCTGCCCCCTCCACCCTCCACCCCAGAGTCCCCCTTATGTCTACACTGCTGTTTTCTCTGCCTGGGACACTCCCAACGAGCCCCAAGCCCCCTCCCTCGCTCCTCCTCGGCCCAGTGCCTCCTGCCCTCCAGCAGACACATCTCCTCCCACATCCCTGGCTGGCTGCCGCCCTGTGTGTGACCCCAGGGGACTGGCCCCTGTGAGGCCATCCCAGTACCCCAGCCCTCACACAGGGGCCTCCACCACACCCGTTCCTGCCAGCCCCATTCACAGATGAGCAAACCAAGGCAGAGCACCATCAGCGACCACCAGGGTGGCACAGGTAAGGACTTCCCTGTCAGAGAGCTCTGTGCATATCCACATTCATAGACGGGGGCGGGGGGGGGCTGTCTCCGTCACCCCAGGGTCTCCCTGTGGCATGATGCCCAGATGTCAGGAGGAAGGAGCCCCACAGCCCCACCAGGGGTATCTCTGCTCTGCCCCAGGTGAGCCTTATGTCAGGGGTCCAGCTGCTCCCGCCTGCCTTCTGGGTGGTGTCCCATCACCATCTGGGGAGACCCCTGAGTTCTGTCTGCTCCCCGAGCCAGGCAGGATCCCTTTTGTGGGGAAGTCTTTTCCTCTCCTCTCCCCTGTCCGCCTTCTCACTCCCAACCAGGCTCCCGCCTCTGCCAACCCCATCAGCCCTGCCCTCCCGAGGGCTAGAGCCCAGGAGGCGGGACTGGGCCTCCCACCACCTCCCTCCCTGGCACAGACGTCCCCACCCCAGGGGATTAAAGAGAGGCACCTGCAGCAATGGGGGCGAGGGACACTCAGGGAAGGAGTAAACCCGGAATTAACATCTCATCTGGAGTGGCGGGCCACATCGATATGCAAATACTTTGAAACCTGACCTCCTTCTAGGCACAAAGCAACTAAAACATGATTAGAACCAAGGATCTGATTTCCACCTTCCACTGACTCCCTGTAACTCCCTCTGAGGCAGGCGTGCGACACCACGATTACAGAGCTCTGAAGTCTCATTTCTAAGTCAAGTCCCCCTGAAAAGCAGTGCGTTTTAGGAAGCAAGCTTCAAGAATGGAGCCACGATCGCTCCAGGTGCACCTGCAGGAGGAGGGCCTGCCCTCGGTGGTCAGAGCTAGGAAGGGGCGGCCAGGGTCACCCACACCACAAGAGCCAGCACCCAACTTGGAACCTGGTCCCAGGGCTTCGTCACCTCATTGTCATGTGGGCTTCTGGAAATTACCGAGTAAAATTAAAGTGTTTCAGGAATAAGTAGATTTTTATGTTTTTGAAAAAAGCATTGTGGAGTGTGTCCCTTTTGAGAAAGGGCATTTCCATTCAGGCTCCCGAGGCGTCCCATTTCTACCGAAGTGTGCAACACACAATATACTTTAAGTAATGATACCAAAGTGCTTTCTCGATGTTCTGCAACTCAGGCCTCACCGAGAACCCTGAGATTTTTATCGAACTTGACCTTCCTGAGCACTGATTTAGGAGGGGTGTTGTTCCAATCTAGCTGTGCCGGGAAACCTGGAGATGGATTTCCTCTCCCCATCTCAGCTGGAGGATTATACAGAACACATTTTTTGGAGATGCGTGCGGTCTACTGGAAAACAACACACATACTTCCATTGGCCAAAAATTTGGTGTCTTTTTAACAATTTCTATCTTGAGCTATATTTGAAATCAATTATCCATGTTCTGCACAGGCCCCCAAACATGTCCCCAGCCCAGCTGTTAAGGAGCAGCTGGCCTTGGTCACTGTGTTGACGTCAAGGAGCAGGCTGCACCCGCGGGGGCTTAGAGGACGTCCCAGTACTGCCACCTCCGAGGCGACGCTCCGGGGCGTCTGCTCAGTGCGACCACACAACAGAAGATCCTCCCTATTCTCCATGTGTGCGGAGAAGCTGGCAGCACCATTATCCCGCTCCCAGCAGAATAACATTTTATGTCTAGGATCCCAGCCCTAACAAAACTAAACAAAAGAACTAAAAGAAATCCGCTCCCAGTCTTTATGTCCTAACAAAAGGGAGATTCTCTCGCTCACTACTACTCCCTGCCTGGAGAGGAGAGCTCCATGGAACCTGATTCCAGCCGACACAGAGAATTGGGGGCAGGCAGGGAAAGTGACGGGCCAGGACCTCCTCCTCCACTTCAGGGCCCACGAGATTCCTCCACCTGGGGAGGGGCGGCTGGTCAGCATCAGCCGGATCCCAGCCCACACAGGCCGCTGCTCCTAGGAAGGCAGGGCCCAGATGTCCCGCAGGCCTTCCTGAGCCCGGAGCCTCCAGTGGGGGGATGGAGCCAGCCGGACACCGACCTCAGCCAGTCAGACAAATCGGTTAGTGCCCCACTGTGGCCTGCTGAGTCCACGGGTCCTCACAGGATCCTCTCGTGGAGAACAGTCACTAATACATGTTCCCATTAACGTTCTGCAGCACAAGGTCATGTGCGAGCATCCTTGGGGTCTCTTCTGGGCAGCAGAGCTAGACCACACTCTGTCGGGCGCTGCGGACTCCAGGTTGGAGCCCCTGCCCTGGACCCCATCTGGACTCAGACGCTGGCTCTCCATAGGACGTCCGGCAATTGTCAGCAGGAACGCAAGCAACACACATCAGAGATGGGCTTGCATCTGCCCACACACATGCATGCTTACACATATGTGCATGCACACACAGGCCTCTCCTCCCAGCCAGTGACTGCGACACCAGCGCTGGGCATGGTCCCAAAGCCTAGCTGCCCCAGGTCGGGAGAGTGGACCCCACTCCGGCTCCCTCCCTCTGCCTGGCCCCTCTCAATCACCTCTGCAGCCCCCTCCCAGAGGCCGAGTCTCTCCACCCTGGAATCCAGAATCAGCCCGGCTTCACAGCTGCAGAGGACAGACAGGGCCCCAGCTCCAGCCTTGGCTCCTGCGGTGCTGCACACGTCTGCTCAACTGCTTGCTGTCTTGGACCCTCGGCCACCGTGAGGACAAGCACAGGCTGGCTGCAGGGCGGATGAGATGCCCTGTGGAGCCTGGCAGAGCTGTGAAGCCGGAGCCACACCAGACCAGCCAGCCTCCAGCCAACCCCACATATCCCACATCTGTGAGAGCCCCGAGCCCTCAGCTGGGGCAGACACACGAGGGCCCAGGCAAGACCAGAGCCCCTGCGCAGGGGGGTGAAGAAGGGGTGGACTGCTGTTACTGGGGCAACAGATAGGTGGTACAAGGGTGACAATAGCAACTGTCCTATTTACATGAAAGCAAAACTGACACCAGGTACTCCGAGAAAGAAGCAAATCTTATTAACTTGCCAGCTTGCACGGGTGGTGTCGGCCCAGCTCCCCTGTTCTGGAAACCAGAATCCTGCTGTGATAATCAGGGAAGTGCCACCAGTCCCCACGTAGCTCTGAGACAATGGGCCTAATGAAGACAAGAGACAGGCCTGCTGAGAAGGCCGGGCCCACACCGGGCAAGGAGACCTGGCTCGTGTCCCCTCTGATCGGTCCAGCTTCGTTACAAACAGCATGATGTCAGCCTGCAGGGACCCTGACACTGAGGCTCCGTGCCCTTGGCCAGGAGGGCTGTGAAGATCCAGCCTGGGACCTGGGTCAGACCAGAGCATGGCCATAGCCTCTTCTGTTGCCCCTGGCCACACCCATGTCCAGCGGGTCACCAGGGCTGCTGCCCTTGGACCCTCTCTCCCCAGGCCCACTGCCACCCCCCATCCCGCCGCCGCACTGCACCTCTGCTGCAGCCGCTCCACAGTTCCTCCTGCCGTCCCGGCCCAGCCTTCTCCAGCAGAGTCTTCATTCCCACGGCCCCTCGCCCAGTTGCTCTGCAGGTCAAGGTCCAGCCTACACTCATTATGGATGGGCCTTCACCCACTGCGGCCCCCCGGGGGCCAGCCACGGCACCGATTCCCCAAGTGGCCGAGTGACCTGGCGCGGATGCCTCAGTGCCTTGGTGGAGCAAGCACTCAGGAGAAAGGGAGGCACAGGGAGGGCAGAGGAAGGCAGCGTGGGGGTGGGCACCCCTTGAGCAAAGGCACACAGGTCGGGGTGCTGACTCGGGGACCCCAGTCTCATTCCTGCTCCTACCCACGTCTTACCCACAAGCGGTCTCCCTGGGCTGGAGGGCCTAACGTTCCCAGCCAATCACTTCCACATCCACACCACCCTCAGGCAGCCCTCCAGAGAGCCCTTCCATAAGGGCCAAGCTTGCCTACCCTCTAGGGATGCAGCTCACTGTGCACATTGTGCCAGCCCCCTACTGGCAGCAAGGATTCTGAGGCCGAGGGACCTCCTCCTCCTTGGGTCCCCCCACGCCGGCCTCTCCCTCTCTCTGCCTCCTTCACTCTGTCTCTCTCAGGCACAAACTCCTCAACTGTAAAATGACAATAACAGCAATGCCAGGCCCGTGGTGACAGTCCAATGAGGGGCCAAGGCTCCATGGAGACTAAATCACTAGGTAAACCAATGGTCACCTGCTGTTCTGTCCCTGCTGGTGGCCCAGGCCACAGGAGCCCCAAACATCACCTTGACTGACAACTCACAGCCTTGACCCCCTAACACACCCAGCTGCTTTCAGGAGGTACCCCCAGGAGCCCCAGGGGCTCCCACCTCATCCCAGGGCCCTGACCACTTCCCGGGGCCCAACTTGCAGAGGTACAAAGTGGAGGAGGAAGAAGCTCCAGGGGCTGGCAGGGCACAGGTACGGGCAGGGGGACAGGAGGTGAGAGGAAACACAAGTCCCCAAGTCCCTGTGTCTCGTGTCCTTTGTCCACATGTCCCACGTCCAGTGTCCCCATGCAGAGCCAGGCAGGCTCAGGAGAGGCAGAGGGAAGAGCAGGGAGCTGACTCACACCAGGCGTCCACTTTGTGCTGGGGATGCAGGAGTGAGGGGGAGAGAGAGATGCAGGGGTAGAGGGAGACAGAGACAGAGGGGGACAGAGAGAGACTCCTGGGAAACACATCCCATCCTGCGGGCTGCGTGCCCAGAGGTGACACAAGGTGGGTGCGGGAGCAGTAGTGGCTCCTTTGTCAGGGGATCAAGGCGTGAGGGGAGAACCAGAGAAAGGGGTGGTGGCCTGCAGCCATCCAGAGAGGGGTCCACAGGCCAGGAGGAGGGTCAAAGGAGGGCCAGAGAGAGCCGGAGCCAGTGGTCAGCAGTGACTCAGGAGTCACATCCGTCCCCGTCACCAAGAGCCTTCCGGCTGAGCCCAGGAGGGTGGGGAGCCACACTGGAGGATTGGGGAGGAGGCACAGTCTGGATCCCACTGGCCAGGTGGGTGGGGGGAGGGAGGGGGCTGTGGCCACGAGAGGGCAGCAGGAGGGAGCCACGTGGTGACCGGGCAGTTCCGTGTCTTGACGGCCAAGATGAGTACATGAGCTGACACATGTGATAAAGCTGCCTGGAACTAAATGCTCGCACACGCTTGTGTGCACACGCAAGGGCACACAGACCTGGTGAGACCACACTCCCTCCCAAGCTTTCAGTACAAAATAAGAACCCATGACACAAGTAAGTGATCGCATAAACAACTGGGGAGAAGAGACAAATCTCCCCAACCCTCCACGTGGAAGACTTCCAGGTAGTTTATTAGGACTCTCCCTGAAGAGGCCCCTTAAGTGTGGGCTGTGCACAGTGACTTCCTTCCACAAGGCACAGTGTGGACAGGGCGAGAACGCGGTACCTTGACAGTGGAGACGACACTTCTTCAGGCAGGCGACCAAGGTCAACTTCAGCAGGGATGGGTCCTGTTGGTGGCAGGGACCCTTGATACTCTGAGACGGGAATGGCACTTTATCTCTGCGGTCTTCTTCCCAAACCAGTGCCCCAGTCTAACCACGACAAAAACCTCAGACAAATCCAGAGAGAGAGACATCTTACAGAACAGCCGCCGGCACCTCTCCCAAGCGCCAAGGTCACAGAAACCAAGGACAGTCTGAGAGACTGTCACAGCCAAGCGGAGCCTCAGGAGACACGAGACTAGAGGTTATGTGGGATCCTGATGGCATCCTGGGACAGAAAAAGGACATTAGGTACAAACTAAGCAAACCTGAAAAAGCATGGACTTCAGCTAATAATGAGTATCAACATTGTTTCATGCTCATAACAAATGAACCATACTAACCTAAGATGCTCACAACAGCGGGAACCCTCTGGACCACCTGCTCAATTGTTCTGTAAATCTAAAACTAGTCTAAAAAACAAATACTAGTTAAAAAAAATTAACCTCAACTGTCCTCACTGTTGGCTCCCTTCTTTGAGGGGACACTGAGGGTTTACTCATGGGGGGAAAGAGGCCAGAGGCCGGTGAATGCTGAGGTGCCGCGGGCAGCCCTGTCCGTTGTGTCCGAGGCTCCAGGCACTGTCACCTACGCACACACTCCGTCCCTCGAGGCCGGAGCGCTCGGGGACGCTGAGAGAGGGGTTCGGGACTGTGCACGTGCTCGACCCCCCATGGCGGGGGCTGTGAGAGGTCCCGGGTGTGCCCAGGCCGGCAGCGGGGCCGGCGGTCCAGGTGTCTCCGCCGCAGAAGCGCACCCCAGGGTGGCGGGGCTGGGACCCCTCCAGAACGCGGAGCCCTCGGGTCCCGCCCGCTGGGGTCCCCTGCGCCACGCGACATGCTGCCCAGCGGCGGCCTCCCAGGGCCCCCGAGGGACCCGCCCGCGCGTGCCTCGCAGCCCCTGCCTGACGCCGGGTTCGGGGGGAGCGAAGGGAAGCCCTCCGGGCCAGGCCGGGCCCCGCTCCCGGAGCACCGCGGCCGCCGGGTCTCGGGCCGGGAAACGAGGCCGACGGTGAGGACGAGACATACACAGGTAACGCGCGGCCGGGCTACGCCAGCGACAGGTGACATCCGCACAGGCGCGCCGGGCACATCTCCCGGGCTCGGCACCTCAGCGGAAGCTTCCGCTTCTAGTTCTGCCCAGGAGATGCCGGGCTGTCCTCCCGCTCCCGGCACTGTGAGCACACGGCACCCAGCGCGCACACACGGCCGGCTCCTGCGCGCTCTTCGGTGCTCGCGCGACCCCTGGCGCCCGGCTGCCGCCCCTGCAGGCCCGGGCCGAGCGCGGTGCGCAGCGCCCTCGCGTGGACACGCGCCGTCTCCGCCCGCCCCAGGTCCGCGGCCGGCGTGGAGGCCCTTCGCCGGCCGGCCGCGCTGACTTCTAGGACCCAGCAGGGGCCTGCGAGGGAGAGCCCGGGCCTGGGCCGTTTTGCATTCCAGGGAACCGATGCTTGAGGGGTTCTGGAGGATTCCTCCCGTATATTGCAATCCGCGCCCCGGCCCGGTCCCTCCGCAGTCACCCCGGGCCTCTGCCCCCGGCCGCGAGTTGGAAAGTTCAGCATCGCGCGGGACCCTGGGCGTCGCACGCCGTCACCGGGCCCTGGGGCTGAAGACAGAGGGGCGCTCCTATAGACCCCCTCAGTCTCTCCTATAGACCCCCACCACCGCACCACGCAGGAGT
Organism: Equus przewalskii; assembly: GCF_037783145.1. Taxonomy (NCBI): domain Eukaryota; kingdom Metazoa; phylum Chordata; class Mammalia; order Perissodactyla; family Equidae; genus Equus; species Equus przewalskii. The sequence goes on from NC_091831.1 coordinate 3,453,449, forward strand.
CAGGGGCAGGGGCCCGACCCAGCCAGGCAGGGCTCGCGACGGCTTCAGAAAGCCGGACATCTGCTTCCAGGGCTGGTTTCTGCACGCGACCCCGAAGCAGCGTGGCCCTCGGGTCGGGGACGAGCAGCTGTGAGTGCCCCTGGGGCGAGGAGCCGAGCCCGCAGGCCCAGCGCAGACGCGCCAGGCTGACCCCTCGCGCACTAGGACTTATCCCTCCAGAACATGGGCGCACTGGGGCCCACCCCTCCAGAAAAGGGGCGCACCGGAACCGACCCTTCTGCAAGGGGGGTGCCCTAGGACTTACCTCACCAGAAGGGGGGCCCACTGGGGCCGGCCTCTCCAGAAGCAGGGCGCCTTGCGGCCAGTCCCTCCAGAACGTTGGAGCGCCTGGACCGAACCCTCCAGGAGGGGCGCGCCCGGAGTCTGCGCAGTTCTTCCCGACGCGTGCTCCGGTGCGGATCCCCGAGGGCGCACCTAGGAGAGCGGCGGCCCTGGCGGGACCTGCGCACAAAGCTCAGATGTACGCGCTGGGCGCTCCCCCTCGTGCACGTGGGCACTTGAGGACAGTAAGGCAAACTGAGGCTGCGAAGAGAGGGGGCGGGCCTGGGCAGGGCAATCTACTGTGACCCAGAATAGCACTCCAGTGACTGATCTTTCTAAATTCAATTGCAGTCCTCCAGATCATTAGCAGGGTGTATTTCTCAAGATAAGAGGACAGCACACAGTGTAACGTTTTGTTCGCTTGTTTTAGAACTTCAGTGTTTATACGTAGGCTTAGGGGCTTGCTCTGTGAGCGCCGACCTGCTCCCCAGGCCGCTCCAGGGCACGAGGTCGCCGCTCTGGGGCCCCGGGTAACGGAGCACCCACCCAGGACCCACGAGCTCCGCGCCCAAGGCAGAAGCGGGCTTCCCCTGAGCAGAGGGGCCTTGGACCGCACCCGCTTGCCGTACCGGGACGCACCCTCAGCGAGGCTAGAGTTTACCTACCCCAGCACTGAGCACAGCACGACGTGCTAAGGCGAATGACCACTCGCTGCATCCAGGAGGGGTACGGATCGAGCCTGGCTTGAACCCTGGCCGAACTACTCACTTGTTAGGTGAGTGACTGGCAAATTTCAAAACCTGTTTCCCCACTGGCAAAAACAGCACCTGTGACACTCATTGTGCCGGGTCCTTAGCAGTTGGAAATAATTGGCACTGTGCTTCCAGCAGCACCTGGCCTTCAATAGAGGGCATGGTGGTCGGTTTTCTTTCCTAATGGAAGCAGAGAAACCTGGTCCCTGCCCCCACCTCCTGCACCCATTTGGACCAGTTGGGGCTCATCTGCAGGCCGGCTCTCTTCCCTGCGCCCAGTGCCCTCTGGCCTCCCTCCCAACTCTCAAGGAAAGAAGTGCATTCAGTGACTCCACATAGGGGTAACCTGAATGAACTCTGAAGCCAGGTGACCCAAGGCCAAATGCAGCTCCAGCTGGTACTCTGTGACCTGGAGCGGTTTGCTTCACCTCTCAGTTTCCCCAACTGTACAATGGGGTTGATATTGCACACCTCATAGGGTTGTGGTGAGAATAACTAATTCACTGCCAGATATTTAGGACAGCGCCTGACATGTAATAAGCACCAAGTAAGGAAGTGTTCACTGTTCGCATCCTACATCATCAACACAGGAATGCACACAGAGCAAGGACTCAGAGGACATATGTCTGAATAGTTTTGATCGAGTCCAAAGAGAAGACTCATTAGCAGAACAGTGGTCACGCTCAGTGGTCCTTTAACAGAAACTCTAGGACAGAACACTGGGCTCAGGGCTTGATCCCTGCCCCCGACCATCACTCTCACACCACACCCTCTGAAGCAGAGCGGGCCTCATGGGCCTCTGTAGTCCCCCAGGGCCCTGCATTCAGCAGGGCCCCACGCTTAGTTTAATGCTGTCATCATCTTGAAATTCTTAGTAATGTTATCTTTGCACTTGTTTTGTAAGTGAAGCACAATGGGACAACAGAGCGTGGGTGTGAACAGAGGAGATACGTGCAATACATACATCCACTGGTGTTCCTTGCCACCTCAATCACACATAGCACTGGTGATGCCCCGCAAGCACAGAATTCCAGTGGCCCCCAATATGGGAGGTCAGTGAGACTCAAGCAAGGACAGGGGAGCATGTAACACCTATGACTGGGGAGCAGGGAGCCCACAACCCCGAGCAGCCACGCTTTCCATTCAAACCAGAATTCGCTCCATCCACAGAAAGAAGGCAGCACTGTTCCAAGAAACACAAATGACCATCTGTCCCTTCTGGCTTGTTACTTCCCCGTACTAGCTGACCACTGACACAAGGAAGGGGAAGGTGGGGCGCCCCACTGTCCCCCCTCCTCCCAGCCCTTCCTCACTCCTCATAAGCTGAAGGCAGAGTGTAGAGAGAATGTGAATTTATCAAGAAGTGAAATAAAAAGTTTAGTTTTGTGCAGCATTTCCAAAATACACACGCATGCAGAAGCCATGAAAAACTGTCATTTCAGGGATTCCACAGACAAGTTAACTATGCTCTTACATTTACAACTGTCATTGCATGATGTAAAGAAAAGCGGACTCATGCTAATAATTTAAGTTTTTAATTTGTCTTTACTTATAACATTAAATAGCAAATTTAAGAAACCATGACATGTAGAGAACGTGAAGCAAAAAGCTTTATATTTAGCACTTTTAAAGCACTTTTTCCCTGCTTTTTGAACAGGAGCCTGAGTTTTCATTTTGCACTGGGCCCTGCGCTCAGGAGCCACTCAAGTATGGCAGGACGCTCCTTCCGGGTGGGACAGCCCCTCAGTCTGCCACCCAGGTCTCGGCTGCAGGCACAGGGAGGGGCAGGCGTACCCCTGGGAGCGTTCTCTTCCTGAACGGGAATGTGCTTTCTTAGGTTTAAAAGTCTGCAACATCACAAAGCTCACCCAGTTAGGGGACAGAAGGTAGGGATGCTTGACACCAAGGCTGACCTGGAAAACCCAGTGCTGTACCCGAAAGGCCACCATCCCCCACACAGCCGTCCTGCTCTGCTGCTTCCCCTCAGCACAGCCTGACAGCCAGGAGGCGCAGTGCAGGAGAGGACACACCGCCTGTCCACCAGGAGCTGATGATTCTGGGGCCAGACCCTCAGGTGACAGGAAGGACAAGTGCCCTGGATTGCTCCAAACCCAGCGAGATCTCCACTGCTGGTCCAGACACAGCCTGGGCCTCGTCCCTACCTGCATCCACCGAGGCCAAATGCCCTGGAACCTTCCTCCAGACCTGAAGAAACAGGAGGGAGGGAGCAGCTCTCTGAGGGCATCCAACCTCCTTCCATTGTTCATTATATCATGGTCTTCTTTTAAAAACACAAAATACAGGGCAATAGCATAAAAAACTATTTCAATTCCTATAAACATACCAAGCCTCCCTTCTTCCTGAATAGACTTCCATATCCAGGCTCAGGGCCTGGGTTCAAAGGCCAGGCTCTACTTGAGGGGAGCTCTCACTCCTGGAGACAGAAACTCTAACCTGGGCCACGTGGCAGGCATCCACAGGGGACCCCAAAAAAGTTCAGGCTCTCCTTCCAGGGGTTCACATGGAAACTTGTAACTTCCTCAAATAAAATTTGATGCTCTTAGAAAAGATTAACTGAAAGCAACTATCTACAAATGTTAACTATTCAGATGAAGGTGGGGAACACAGGAGAGGCCTTTTACCATCATAATTTGCTGAGTCCTGGCACTTAATTTTTAAAAAGCCACAACACTCCTAACGCAGATGTAAAAATCCTATCATTTCATAAGTGAGACTTCTGCAAGGCAGCTCAATGACACGGCCTCCCAGGGCACGATGCTCAAAGCACAGTATCCGGAGCTGGAGGCAGGTGTCCTGGTCCAAAGCCCAGCTCCTGGCCCCGGACCCTCGCAAAGTGACTTACATCACCAAGCGGCCCTCCACAAAGGGGGCCCCCGCCTTAGATGAGCCAGCACATGGCGGGCCCTTGTCATCTTCCTCACTGGGTCCCTGACTGTCCCTGAGGTCAACTGAACTCATGTCTTCTGAATCTGAACATTTGTAGATATCAGATAAAACTACATGAAGAAAGCACCCAAGATTCTGAAGCCAGAGTGAGGATACCAATTATAAAAACTTGTCTTTGAAATTACCCGTTTCAGTGGATGAGGCAGCAGCAAGGTACTTGAACTTATAGCCATTCCTAGAACTCAAAATCTGAATGTGTATTAAAAAAATAAATTTACCTGCAAAGAACCAAATCACTTTTATTTAGAAAAAAAAGTTTGAATTTTAGTAACAAGTACTAATTGTCAAATTTAAGAAAACTGATTTTAGTTAAAAATTAAAACAGAAATCATGTTTCATATTTCAATCTTCAGCTTTTAACTTCTAATTTGACCATGGGGTAGGTCTTACTTGTGTAATTCTTTCCAATGAGGAAGGTAATGATACCTAAACAGTGCTTTCGAATGGGATCAATTAAACTTCTTTGCATGAATAGAATGTAGTTTTCTTTAAAAGTTATTAAAATTAGATTTTATTATAAAAACGTGCTTACTGTTTTAAAAGCTTAGTGTCAATTTCAAACTCCTCAGTAGGATTTCCGTAGAGATTGAAAGTTGAAAATCATTTTTACCTTCCTTCTTGAGCAAGTTAATGACCAGTCAAGATGGACAGGGCTCGGAGTTCCGGAGAGCCCAAGAACAGTGTAGCTCCGCGAGGCCCAGCTGTCCCATAAAACACCAAAAAAAGGTCAACCTGGCCCTGCAGGCAAGGCCAGCCCACCCATCCTGCCTTCTTCTCGGACCTCAGAAAGTACCACATCATGAAGAGCTACTCACCGGTGCAGTGGGCGGAGCACCCAGGAGAGGGACAAACCAGCCTGAGCGAGAGCAAGAATCCTGGCAAGTCGCCCTGCATTTCTCATCGCAGGTACGGAGGTGACTGAGTTCCACACACTTCTCATGAGGGGCCTCATGGAAGGGACAAGCCTCAGGTATGAGAAGTCGTGTAATCCTGGGTGGAAATCCCAGCTCCAACCCCACAGCTGTGCCCTTGAACAGATTCTTCTCTCCCCAAGCTCCTCACCTAACAGGAGAATTCCTAACTCCATTCATTCGTTTATTTACTGTTTCCAATTTTGGTTACAAAGCAAAATCAGAGGTAAAAAAAAAAAAAGTCCATTCCTGCAGGCTTATTTCCCCAAGGGGATACCAGTTCCCTAAGAACTCTTTCCTCAAAAGGAAGTTACCTCCGGGCTTTCTGGTTCCTTTTAACAGTCACTTCCTGGAAGGGCAATCCTGAGGATGGGAGGTTTGGTTCCCAAGGGCTAAGAGAAAAGTCATAATGGCAGCTGCCCCTCACGGAGAGGCTCCGACAGCGCCAGCTGTCCTGAGTACCTTGCTGGTTTACCTGCCCTCCACAGCCCTCAGGGCGCCACGATGCTCTCCTTTTCACAAGTAAACTCAAGCTCAGGGAGGTTGTGAAGGCGAGTCACTGGCAGAGCTGGGGCATACGGAGGGCCCCTGTTCCCCAAAAGCGTGTCAGTACTTCTGGCACCTGCAGTGTGGCTCAGCCCCTCTATCCACACAGGTGTCCCTACTCTTCCAAAACATGCCAACTTGCTAAAATCCTCGCAAAGCACCTGCCTGGAAGTTCCCTCCCATCACAAGCTCCCAAGAAAGCTCAGACTTGGGGCAACATCCAAATGACACACTGTCGCCTTTCCCTGCTGACAGTCTCTCAAGTGCTGGGAACAATTTTGTCTCTAGGATTTGTGGATCAGAGAGAGGATTTCAATTTTGACAAAACGTTACTACAAGGGCAGGCTCAATTTTGTTAGAAAATTTGATCAGGGATAGCCTATGGAATTAAGTTCAACTGGGCCCAAGAATCGCTTACCTTACTCCTAAAATACACCTAATAAAATCAGATTAGGAATGGCTATCAGTTTGCATTAACAAGATCTCTTGCCCTTCCCAATGTCTAACTAGAAACACCTGTAAGACAGAAATATGCTCCACTGTCACTCCATCATACTTGGAGTCAACAGAGCCAACAACTAACAGAATTTAAGAGAAAAAAGAATAAACTCAGGCTCACCACAGTGACAACTCCTGACAACTCTGAGCACTCATCCCAACTCAAACCATGATGTTCCACCAAGGATGCTACCATCGAAGCTCTGCGTCATGCAGGAGCCAACCAAAGGGAAGGGAGGGTCGTCCTAAAATGCGTGAAGCATCTTACACTATCAGAGCAACAGCCTTTGGCCCGAACAGCGGTTCCCAAATTGGAGGTGGTCATTTATGTTAAAAGTGATGCATTTTGTCTACTTGAATGTGTCTTAGGGAAAAAAAACAGCCTATCAAATCTGTGATAGCAAAGATATTCTTGCTTAGGACAAGGTGAAGTTAAAGGTTGACTCAGTAGAAAATGTAATAGGACAGGTGGCACTCATTCACAGAGCAAAAATCATGAAAGTGGTATGCAAATGATTTAAGGTTAGGATAGACAACATAATGATGGACTCCCCTTCCATGATTCACACACATCCTTTTTGTTTTTTGAGGAAGATTAGCCCTGACCTAACTGCTGTCAACTGCTGCCAACCCTCCTCTTTTTGCTGAGGAAGACTGGCCCTGAGCTAACATCCGTGCCCATCTTCCTCTACTTTATATGTGGGACACCTATCACAGCATGGCGTGCCAAGCGGTGCCATGTCTGCACCCAGGATCTGAACCCTGGGCCGCCAAAGCGTAATGTGTGAACTTTACCGCTGCGCCACCAGGCCGGCCTCTCACACACATCCTTGAAGCCAACAGCTTAATAAAATGTCAGTTAAAATTCCAGTCCCATTGGCATTTTAAAGGTTTTACTTATACAATGACATGTTTTAAATGGAAGAAAGAAGTTCACAGACCAATGCCCAAAAGAAGTCCATCTAATTACACAGAGTGGCAAGAAAATCTGCCATGATGGGTGTTCTCCTCTGGCAGGAAGGAAAACGGCTGTGTCCACCTTTATAATCTTGTGCAGACTGCCCTTTGTAACATACACCCAATAGAATCAGCTCTCTCTTCTTTACACAATCAGACAAGGCTGGGAAAGAGCCTGACGCTCAGGAGACAGGACTACCAGGCCATGGCAAAGGCCACCCTTCACCAGACCCATACCATCTCCTCCCGTCTCTCTTATCTAAATTGCCGACTTCACGCCCCTTTCCTTACTACCACCAGACACTTAAGCACACAGATCAACAGGCTGGGAAAATTTAATAAAGGTCACAGGTGCCATGGGTACCCAAAAAAACCATCTATGAACCACGGAGGTAAATCCAGCTATCCTGTTTAAGGTATGCGCAACAGAGGCCTAACAGAGCAACTATTTTTTTAATAAATTAGATTCAGGATCAAAAATACTGTTGAAATTTTCATGGACCTCAGCAAGATCTCAACCTATGTAAGGGCTACATCAATACTTTCAATACAATGATTAAAATAAGCCGTGGTGCTTAACACAAACTGATAACACTCTTCTGTTCTTTGTCACAGCCACTCATTCTTCTACCTGTTTTTAAAAAAGTGCTTGCTGTAACATACTCAAAGAGAAGCCCTCTTCCTCTTAATGTTTCTTGGTAACACACTACTGGTGCTTTCTGAAACGCATCTCTGAAGGTGCAGATGCCCTACGCTGCCTCTGCAATTTTACCAGTGCCAAGCTCAGTGATGGTATCAGAAAAGATTTTCAGTTGAATTTTTCCAAGCTGTAAAGAGATCTTTGGCCAGTGTGGGGAGCCATTGGTTTGTTCTATGAGTTGTTCTAAATACTATTGTGGGTTACAGACTCTGTCACAGTTCTCCATTTTCTGATAACTATCTATTTCTTAACTGCTACAAGATGCCCACATATTATGAAAAAGATTTAAAGTGGGTTAATTACAGTAATGGTATGTTTAACATCACTATAAAAACACTTTTTTTTACACAATTATTTTAATTGAATTTGAATATGTTTATTGCATTGTATTTTTGGTGGAAAAAATGTAACATACATTTATTTAGCACAACCTTGTGAAATACACAAAGTGTAACTGGGTAAGAAGCATTCTTCTACTCCTAGTCCATTTCTGAGGACTAAATCATGAACTGCTCCATGTAATTAAATATCTCTTGCAATAGTTGGGCACCAAGTTTAACATTTATTAATTTTCTCCTTTCAGTATAGGCATCAATTCACCATTTTCTTTCAGTTCCTAAAAATAAAAAAAAGAAAATAATATGTATATGTATATATAAAAAATGAAAACATTTAAATAATTACAGATTGCAACTATATCAGAGAACTAAAGAAATACCTTATTGGATTAAAACCAGTCTACCAACACACTCAAACTAAATATTATGCCATAAAAACTGAGCACACTATCAGATTACAAAATAAAGTTAAAATGTATCCTAAAACCAACAGATTATTTAGCATTAGCGAACATAGCAATTGGAGCAAAACGATGAAGGCTCATATTTAAACAACAGCAATAAGTAGGGGAAAAACTTTGAGTGATTGAAGCAACAATGTCATGTTAACATCCACTCACATACAATGCACGTGACACTGCTGCACCACAAATGGTAAACATGCTCCACTCTCTCAGCCCAACCTGGAAAAGCCACAGTACTAGCATGTACATGTAAACGTAAAGGCCAGAAACCATGAAAAAGACGTAATAATTCAGAAACTTCTTGTGCCCATCTTTCAGAATTAACATTTGGAATACAGCATCAAGTTTAAAATGTGACAATAAAGGATAAATAAGATATTCTAGTCTAAGATAAACATTTAATCTGATGTAACATTTCAGGTTATCAATCAATAAAGCCACAAAAACCCACTTGAGCTCCTCTCTGGATTAAACCCAAATAGGCGTGACTGTCATATGAACTCGACAACCCTCAGTGATGTCTTGGCATCTTCTACTCATTTAACAAGCAGAGATCCTGCGGCACCAAAGGACAAAGCAGGACTCTTCTGAGCACACGGCTCAGAAGGCAGTTCCATGCAGCACAGTGGAGAGGCCGGGCAGCCCTCAGGTAGAATCTGGACTCAACAGCTCACTGGCCCTGAGATGGCAGACAGCTCACTCAACTTCTCAGTCTGCGCTTCCTCATCTGCTGACCAAGAATGAGAACGCGCCTCTGTCAGGCTGCGGGGAGGATGACAGGAAGTAACCTAGGGGAAGCACTCCAGCAGTACGCCTGGCCCAGTGCAAGTCCTTCCACACAGCGATTCTCATCAACATCACTGCTGTGAATTCGAGCCAGCAGTTTAAACAGCAACCTGATCAAAATATTCTGACTCTCTCTAAACAAACTGTTTTCAGTCCAAACATTCTGCAGGAGTGAACTGTTCACTCTTTAGAGGTAAGATGAACTCACTGAGCACATATCAGTAGCTATTTTTCTCAGGACACTAGACTGAGTCATTGAGTTACTGAGTAATTCATTTATTCAATCACCCATTCAACAAAAAAAAGGACTCGACGCTCCTACAGAGGCCAGCCAGGATGAACCCGCCTGGAACATAACTGATGCTATAACCGACCTGAAGGCGAAGAACTGCACTCGGTAAGAAACCGACCAAGATGGCAACTAAAGAGCTGTTCCCAGTTATCTTCTCAAAGGAAAATGCTAACAATATCACAAATTTCCAAATGTGTATGTTCTTAGCAGGTGAACACAGAAAGTCATATAACACCCTGTTATAACCTAAAAAGAAGTGCCCACGCTGCTCAGCTTTAGAATTAAATGAGATTTATTGATTGTATCTTCCCAAGAGTTACCAATGGCTAAGGTACAGGCTATAAAACATTCAGACAAGAACAGGCTCAAGAGTATTTGGGGTTTGAAGACTGTGCTTACAAAAATAAAAAATATATATAAAATAACAAATGCAGATCTATTGTTGCTTCAGGGCTATCAAAAGCTACTATGTCAAACCTTTTTTTTTCTCTCCAGGAATGAGAGAGTTTAGTAGGAAAAATGCCTCAGTGACTTGCTTAAGAACTATGATGTCAAACGTGGAACTCGGCAAGAGATGAAACCCACGTGAACAAAATTGCAGGAGGAGCAGCCTCTGCGGTCAAAGGCGCTCACGCCTGTGTTTCTAAAACCTACCGGCTCACAGAGCTGACAGGGACGGGCTAGAGTTCTTCCATGTTAAGAAAGTACGAGTTAAAAACTTTCAGTTTACAACATACCTAGAAGCAGTACTGCTTACTACTTGCTTTCCACTTAAAACGTCAGAGATCTGACTCCAGAGAAAATCCTCTAACGGGTGAGGCAGGAGGAAGCGCTGAGCACCGGAGTAGCTCCACCAGCCCGACTTTATGGAAGTTCGTGCTGCTCAGGCCCTCTCCTGTACCCACCCACGGCCACCCTCCTCCAACACCCGCTATGCAGGGTGGGCCTGGGGTGCGGGTTTGAGGATTTAAAGCTGCAGCTTCCCTCTGTTGTTGTGGGCTAACCAGTAGAGCTGTGGAGCACACAGGTGCTGTTAGGTGGAGGCGCCCTAAGCTCCAGACTTCAAATTCTATAAGAAAAATCAGGCTCATTTAAAATTCTATGAGCGTTTACTTTAAGCAAACCAACGAAGGAAATTAATCATCAAAGACGTATAAGAAACAGCATCCTCCGAAAATATGCTTACAATCTGAGAGAGCTAACCAATTTTGTAGCATCTGAGACTCAAAGTGGGTCTTGGAGATGACCTAATGCAATCCTCGTTTTCCTTTAGGAAACTGAGGTCAGTGACCTCAGGCTTCTGTGGCATGGCCAGCAAGGCCAGGCCAGCAGTGGGACTCAGGCTCCCCGCCCACGGCCCGGTGCTCTTTCTTCACTCCATCACCCAAGTGCATGTGAGTAAGGCAGAAAGACATGAGAAAATAATATAATAATTATAATATATAAATATAAGAGGACAGGAGAACTTCAGGAGCAGGAGCAAAACAAACATTTCTGGCTGGAAGAATCTGTAAACAATTCACAGACAAGAGAGGCCTTTAAATATGGAAAACAGATTTAATTATGGAATACACAAGGGAATCTAAAGCCGAGGAGACAGGGTGAAAAAAATCTGAAAACAGGGAAGAAAGTTCTACTGGAATTAGTACGGTGTGAGTAAAATCAAATTTTGAGCTTGCCATATAACTTAAGTCACAGAGTTTGGACTTTAGCCAGGAATCCCCTGGGGGCCACGGAGGTTCTGCAGAGGACCCGGAGCAGCAGGAGAGGCCCACGATAACAGAGGATGCGACCAGCTCAGGTGAGAATAGTGCAATACAGCAGCGACAATGAAAATGACAAGATTTTATGGTCATACAAATGGTAATACTAATCTGGAAGTGACTGGATATGAGACCAGAAAAGAAAGGCGTCAAGGACAACCTCGAAGTTTCTGTTCAACATGAAATAATAATTATTAAACACGCCAAAATTTTCAGTTCTTTAGGACACCAGATGAATTCCAACCTTACCTTAACGATATCCAGACCTCCAACAAGCTCCCCTTTCACATACAGCTGAGGGTATGTTGGCCAGTTGGAGTAAGCTTTTAACCCCTGCCGAACCTACAGAAACAAGAGGAACCCTGAAACCTTCCTATCAGACCCTAATGATTAAAACTAAGACAAAGGACATAAAAGAAAACTTACTTCTTCATCCTCCAATATATCAAACGTCTCATATTCAACACTACAAAAAGGAGAAAACATTTTAACAGGAAATATAGTTTTAAACAAAAATTTTAAAACCTATTTTGTGTTTTAAAAACAGTCAAGAAAAGTACATAAACTATTTTGTTGCTAATAAAACTTACTGTGGAAAAACGGAAATGATTTTACTTTTTAATCTGGTAGATACAACACAGAGTAAATCACTCTAAGATAGAACTTTATCTGGATGTTTCTCTAAACAATATTGGGTTAGACAGGGGTCAGCAAACTCTCTTCAAGTGTGACACAGTAAACACTGAGGGTCTGCAGGCCATCCCGTCTCTGCTGCACAGCACAGAAGCAGCCCGGCAGGCAGTGAGGAATGGGTGTGGCTGAGTTCCAATAAAACTCTTCACAAAAGCAGTTTGCCAACCCCCAGGACAGATTCACGCTCATCCTTTACATGGGCCTGTCGTTAACACTCTCACTCCATTTCCAGCTCCGACCCCAGGCTGCTGCTTCTTCACCTACTGGAAGCTGTTGGAGCAGCAGGGAGCAGCTCTGCTTCCCATGGACACAGAGGGTGGTGAGCACTGGCTAGGCTGGGGGCTCACCAGCCAGGATAACCACACTGCCAATGAACACCGCCTTATGGAGGTCTGCTTTCCACACAGAAATAAACTTATTTCCGAACACACATGCTATTTTCAATATGCACAAAACCAGTGAAAGTGTTGTGGCTTTATACTGTATAATGAACATTACTCGTATAAATAAACGAAAAATCACTGCTTGAAACTCCAACCATATCTACTCAGAAGGATTTCATTCTAAGGTAGTAAGAATTAGTATGAACATATGACTGAATCCCTGCAGGGAGAAAACAGGGATATGTGCAGGTCCAAAAACTGGCCAAAGAAAATGTCACATAGGAAAAACAAATTTCAGTTTTCATAAAACCAAAATCACCTTCATATACGAAAAAATCTTATTTACTTAGTAAACAAGTTCCCAAGAAAACTGTCCATGGTGCAGGAAACAGTCAAACGAATAAGCCAACTAATCCACTTAATATTTAATCAGTACCAAGTACCAAAAACTGAATGTCTGAAAGAAGAGCAAAGATTTAAAAAAGACCTTCACAAGGTAAGTCTCTCTTCAAGCTGAACTAAAGAAGGCAGATCTCCTAATCTAAATAGTATGATAAAAATAAGGAGCTACAGAACTATCTATAGGGAACCGAAGCAGTACTGGACCCAGCGTAGGGACGCAGAATCATAAAAGCCAGGACATCTCCTACAAGTTCCTTATAAAGGGTACCTTTCCCACCTCAATATACACTTGGTACTCAGCCCCTCAAGGCATGTGTATTCTGCCTAGCGAAGGAAATGGTAAGTGCAAGGACAGAGGAAAAGGAATAAAAAGCAAAGAGCCTTCTCCACATACTTATGACTCCCAGCAAGATCGTGGTGGTCTGTTCAACCTAAAAGAATCTCAGAGGTCCCCATGGCCTCATTCATCACAGAGCCGATCCTGTTTACCAAGTCTAGAGCTGGGAGGGCATTCTCTCCCAAAGAAACCCCTCTGCTCTAGGATAACTGGCACCTCCAATCCAATCTGGATTAGACAGAAAGCAAAGTTATAAAGATTTTTCACCAAATACATGAGCTGAGACAGGCCCAATGTTGTCACGTCCTGCCTCATGACCCTGCAGAAGCATGCCCGGAGGGGACAGCTTGGGCTAGGGAGAGGTGGACTGAGTGTGTCTCACCGTGGAGCTGTGGCAGAAGGGAGATGGAAAGGGGACCGAAATAAATGATGACCGAAACCAAGCCAGCCTCCCCTAGGCCAACAGCAGGGTGAAGAAGGGGCAGGCTAGAGGCCACGGAACAACAGACCGACTACACTCTCCTCTGTAAGATGTCACAGTCATTTGAAGAAATCAACCATTCTTTTCACATCTCTAAAGATGTATGTAAACCTGTGCTTCTCAACTCCTTTCAACCCTGCCCAAAAATGTCTAAATACTTTGAAGATCACTTTCCCCGTAACTTCATAGGGTTGGCTAATACATTTAAAGCTATGATCAGAATACTTATAATATTAAAAAGAAGCAATTATGAAGTAAGAAATAAGGAAGAGAAATAAGCAAAACCATTTGACAAACCTTATAGATCATGTGCTAAATATCTCCACATAAGTGGGTTTTTTTAATCGAGGTATAACAGACATATTGGTTTTGTTTTTAATCACAAAAATCAATTGCAATTTTCTTACCTGGCAGCTTCATCACTGGGCAGATCAAAAGCATAGGCAGTGCAATTTAACTTAGCCCACCTCTCAGATCCAGAGAATGGACCTTAACATGTGCCCTATCAGTTTCATGAGCTGTTTAAAACTAGAACACTTTTTAAAGAAAATTAAAAATCTATAATACACTTTCCCTAAAATATCTTTATGCTTGTTAAGGACTTAGCTATTAACTTTCCTCTAAGAAAGCAGACAAACAGTTATTTCAGTGGTTCCCTGAGAACCTCCTTTATGTTACCAATAGGTTGACACTGGCCAGAAAATTCTACCGTGGTCTAAGTTAAAGCATTTTCAATAAATTATGGTAAAAACAAACTGACAGATAAAAATATATGAATATAGACATAACAACTGAATAGCATCAGTGGCATAACTGGAAAGCTGGATTTTCTTAAATATATCATTTGAAAACAAGACTGACTTACCCAGTACTATTTAGTATTTCCAGAATTTGTTTGCTGAATCCACATTTAGCTTCCTAAATTTAGGGGGAAAAAAAAAAAGTAAGATGCCTTACATTTTTGGTATGGCCCGCTGGCATGGCTGTATCTAATCCTTTGTCAACCAGGATGGCACTTAACGATGTGGCGCCACTATGACGAGCTTCCCAGTGCCTCTCCCGTCAAAGAGCAGTCAGAGAGGTGAGAACTCAGGAGGCCACCTCACACTCCCTGCACCTTCAAGAACTGACCCACTCACACAGCGTCCCGGATGCACAGCCCACACACTTATTTCGGTCTCTAACACTGGAGATGACGTGTTCTAGTCACTTACAATCTCTGAGGTCAAAAAGTTCCTCTAAGTCAAACCTCAACACTCTCCTGAGACTTCAGTTCCTTCTCTACTTCACTCATACAGGTGATCTCAACTCATTTAAGCTTTTTGCAATGATTATGATCATCGTTTTTCTGTTCCCAGCTGGACTTTTAGTCTCATTTTTAAAATTTATCTTTACATTATAGAGTATCAAACTTTCTTGAGGATATGGCAATCTTACACTTTTTTACATGTCACAGGATCCCAAATCCTCCTCTACTACAGGATCCTCTACTCCTGGAGAAAAGATTTGGCACCACATAAACATCTTGAGTGTTAATAATTCTATTCCTAAAATGTACAAACCTTCCAGAGCTTCCAGAAAAAAAATCTTTGAGAGTAAAAGTCTGCTTTAAACAATCACCAAGAAGAAAAAACAAAAAAGATGACTTTATCTACTACTGGAAATTATTAACGTCCTCTATTTTGTTTTAATAAACACAGTGAACCAGTCAAAGAATCTAGGTCCTAATCTAGTGATCACAACATGCTGAAATTTATGTTACCTCTTTCTTAGTTATTATTAGTTTCATTGTAACAGTTATATTAACTAATCAGTTATATAAACTAATCAGTCTCACTATATTAATTATATTAATTTTCACACTAGTTATCACAACCTCATTCTCAAAATCACCCTGTGAGGCACCATGCTGTCTGTTCACAAGAGGGGAAAGCGAAGCTCTCCAAAGTGAAGTGACTTGCCCAACACATCTTGGCTGATAAGTGAGGCAGACTGAACATAACTGCCTGTCTTTATTCCATCAGCCTTGCCTCTCGGTTTTAGCTCCTCATCTCTGAAGTGGGCCAACTCCCTCCAGCCATGCCACCTCAGCAGCTGACTGAGAATAAAGTCAGGGACAGAGGCAGTTTCTGGAGGCCACCACTCCAATCCAAATACCAATAATAATTAGTTCTGCTCAAACTCCCAGTGGGAGTGATCTATCAAACTTGATATTCAAAATAATGCACAATGAATATGTACTTTCATCAAAAAAGATCTAAGAACCATCCCACAACCAGTAAGAAGCGTCCAGCTGCTTCACCCATCCATATCAAACAAGTATTGAGCACACATCATACAGCTAGGGTTTATTGCTCCATCATCGACACTTCCGAAGGAGGATCTAGAGCTGCAAACCCAAGAACTAGAAGGGTCCCCACACTCAGGAAGTACAGTGACCAAACTGCATGCTACAAGAGTTGACAAACTCAAATGGTGAGGGCCAGCAACTAACAGAACCAGTAAAGTGTTAACAGTGTTGACCATGTTGGCTGACAAAGTTTGGCAGCAGAAAGAAATGCACCCCACTGAGATGTTGATGATAAAGTCAAGCAAAATGTAGATTACTTTGTTTGATCTCCATAAGCACCAATTAAGGCCTGGATAACTTCCTGATACCACTATAGCTTCATTAGCTAAAGCAAGGAAAAAAAGATTTAAGTGTCCCCTTGTCGCAGATGTTAACATCAAAAGAAATTACAAATAAAACCATTTTTGAGTTCTTTACCTGTTTGTTTCCTTTCATAAAGAGCATCACAGAAGCTTTATTTGTCAGTACTTTGAGCCTAAAGAGAGAAAATTGATATAAAATGGCTCAGCTCAATTATTAAACACCACTTTTGCTCCGCTTCATGAGTAACATGCATATTTGAGGGATAGCAGGATGATAGTTCACAGCTTTGAGTGGTATTAAACAAGCAAATGCATTGACATTTTCCTTTATTTCATTCTCTCCCTAAGCCACTGTAAAACACAATATGGCTTTTTAAGGCAACGAATGTTCCTTCAAGTTGCAATTTAAGCCCATCAACTCACAGTACTAAAAAAATAATAATAACCAATTCAATAAGGAATTGCTCAATAAGGGGCCTATATATTGAGCCCATCCAGAATTTTCAGAAGTAGATCTTGTGTTCCCTTTTCCATCATGAGGCCGTGCAAAGCTCTACACTATTAAGTGCTCACAAGGTCATACCTGCAGGGGGACATGCTAAATCTTGGAACACCAACTAACACCAGCTGCTAAATCAAATGCTCACATTAACCTTATGTTTGATATTATATACAATCTTTCAAACATCATGGTCTAACTTGCTGTCAGGAATTCTAACCATCTGTCTAGAGCTTAAAGTGTAGTCACAAATCTCAGAACTGTCCGTGTCAGAACAATGTACTGCTGAAGAACCTCCAAATCTCACAGTGGTCGCATCACCATGGCCTCCTCCTTCCATGGGTACCCTGGATCCATTCATGGCTCAAAATCTCATCACAGAATAAAGTTATCACAAATGAAACTCACAAATCATGCACAAAGCTATGTCACATACACTTTCAATATAGTACAATTAGCTAATTCTCAAAAAAACAGTCAGAAATAAAGAACACAATGCTGATCCTTATCACTCACGTAGTGACCCAACTACCTGGATCCAGGGAACCAACCCAAGTCCCCCTGTCTCACCCACAGAGATGTCGCCAAGCACCGGAACTCGGGCTCCTGCACATTGTTTACCAGGAGCCGTTTAAATTACTACTCAAAATATACTGAATTTTACTTTCTATACAATTCTAGCCAGTTATCTTTTGGTGTCTGAAACCACAGGCGATACAGACGCAGCACATTAAGAAAAGAGAGAGGTCTGATGGAGACAGGGACATAAACAGCAAGAGTGTACTCAACAGAGGGAAAAATAAGCTGAAAGCAAATGCAAGCAAATAAAAAGCATGGCAGTCTTCTGAGGCCGCACAGCCTTCATGAGCCACCCAGGCTATATAGCAAAGAACGCAACTGAGGACACTGGAGTCAACAAAGGGACTAGGAGCATTACCTTCTTATAAAAAAGGTATGAAAGAGTGTAAATTATTTGAGAAAATGTGACACTTAAAGGTCAGATTGACATATATGGAATACCATTAATGAGGATTACTTTATTAATCAAAGACAGATAAAGGAGGTGTTTATTATTAAACACTTTCAGAAATTCTCAAAATGTAAACGGCAAGAAAATTACAAAAGGAAGTTTTACCTTACAAACTCAAGCCTCGACTACGAAAGGCTGATATACTACTATATTTCAAAATAAATTCCTTTTTAAACTCCTACATTAATTCATATTTATTACAATAAAAATCCCTTTGTCTCCCTACAGGCCAAAGTCCAAAGCTTCTATAAGATAAAATCGCTAAAAGCTGATTGAGATCCTTCATAAAACAAAGAGAGACAGATTTTACAGCTCCAAAATCTCCTTGAATTTTAAGTTATCAAGGTTTAGACAGGACATGAGAAATCTCCAAGTGTTTGAGAAATCTCCACATGCACTACATACGCAGCATTTCCTTTTCAGTGTTCTAACAGGACAGTGACAGCAGCAGGCATCAGGACTCCATATAAGAAAACACAAGTAAGCCAGGATTAGGCCATGAGCAGGAGCTGTTACTAAAACCTGACCACCAAGACAATTGGATCCTGGCTCTGAAATGCAGAGAGAGAACTAAAACTTGGTCATTCCATTGTGACAATGATATTTTTATAAAAACAAAGAATATCCTCCACATAATCATTAAACTGGTGAAAAATATCTCCAGTCTAAATTAGACCTAGTTTGCATGACTAGTTTGACTGCAAACAACACAACTAT
Organism: Equus przewalskii; assembly: GCF_037783145.1. Taxonomy (NCBI): domain Eukaryota; kingdom Metazoa; phylum Chordata; class Mammalia; order Perissodactyla; family Equidae; genus Equus; species Equus przewalskii. Next base: position 3,471,938 of record NC_091831.1, read on the forward strand.
GATATTGGCATAAAAAACAAATTCTGATTTCTACATAGAGAAGAGCAATGCAAAAACTGAGAATTAAAAAGTATTTTAAAAATAATAAATGGTAGACTATTTGCAACTTTTAAAACACTTACCTTTCCTCTAATTTGGGAGCTTTGGGGCAAATTGTATCTAGTTCTTCAGACGCTTCTAGCTCCTGAAATAAGCATACATGTAAGTTTAAGAAAACATCTATTATAACATAGCTCTCCTTGGTCGTATCATAATACAGAATATTACTCAAGCATCTCACCAGAAATACCCTGTATATATTCCAGATTCATATTAATAAATGTAGAGATTCTTAAGAAATGTATACTTTAGACTACAGCACTTATGAAGGTAAGCTCTAAGTGAAAACTCTTTATAAGGTACAGATTTCTCAATTCTAACCTTAATTATGTCAAGTCCTCCTACGAGCTCTCCAGAAACATACAGCTGGGGATAGGTGGGCCAGCTGGAATAGGTTTTGAGGCCCTGACGAACTTCTTCATCTGAGAAGATATCAAAACTGCTAAACTGAATATTATGTTTGTTAAGAATTTCCACCATCTGTTTGCTGAAACCTGCACACAGAAAAAGAAAATAAAGAACTTAGCTTCTCCCTCCCTCATTAACATACACACAATTTTAAATTAATTTAGAGTACATATTATCTACTAAATATAGATGTCTGCCTCTGTTTTAGCAGTGATTGAATCAGCATGGCTGAATAGTTTGTAAAGAGAAAGAAAATTCCAAGAACCCCTTATCTGACCATGAAGTACACCACATGTTCAGGTATGGCTTAACTTTTTAACAAACTTTTGAGTAAAAGAAAAAGAAAAAGAGTGTGTGTGTGTGTGTGTGTGTACTTATCAAAGTTCCTCTTCAGTATGAGGCACATTTTTTGCTATAAGAGAAACAGTCCTGGCTAAAAAGCAGAGACCTGGAGTCCTGGCACCTGCTCCACCCACCAAGCAGATGCAGAGTTAAGCCCTCGACAGCCACCTCCCTCCCTGCACTTCGCATCAAGCAGGGGACTGGCCTGGACACTTGGGACAGTCCCTCCCAGCTCTGCTTGTCTGTGAATCTATGAGAATCAACGCTGGGTGGAGGAAAAACCCTACAGTAGTAATTTTTAACTACTACTTAGCCATACTGGATACCCAATTCTGTTTGGTTTCTAGACCTTTTTTACTGCTTCCTGTGTATATATTTCAGTAGTCCTCAATCTTTACCATCTCTAAATAGAAATTAAAAATCAAGAAGGAATGTGTTCTCTTTTAGTCTAAAATGGATATAGCACATTAAATTTCAAAACTATCCTCTCTGTTGTTATATATGAACTGTCAATAGACTGACAGTATTCTTTCTCATCCAGTGTCATAACTTGACAGTTTCTTTTTTAAAACTATTTACATTCCCCAAAGTATGTAATGCGATTTTTTTTTACTGCACTTTAGTGCCAATCTTATGTTCCATGATTTTATTATACTTTTGTGACCCATTTTTGTTCCACACTCTTTTGACATCATTTTCCTATTATGACATTAGTACTGAAGAATAAGAGTGTGAATATCAGTCTTTTATAAATCTGCTAGTCTTGTCTGAAAAAAGGGTATTTTTCTTTCCATAAACTAATTCTTCCCAATTGTTTTTCAATACTTTTTACCACTCTACTCTTTCACATTCCATCATTCTTCTTTTCAAACACAGGCATAATTCACTGGAAAATAACCTATTTTTCAGATTCAAAATTCCTACAAGATTTAACAGCATCAGCAATTATTTTTAAATAAAATTGAATAAAAAAATTCAGTATAAGATTAACTGCAAGAATAGGCTTTACGGAACATCCTGCAAAAGCACTTTTACTATTAAAACATGGATTTATTAACTGAGCTCCAAACATTTTTCAGATCTGCAGTTTATTGAGATGAAGCTCTGGTATTTATTTATATAGCATATAAGTTGCTTTTCCTACAACTGAAGTGTTAAGTTCATGTACAGCCTGAAGTAAAACACTGATTCTGAAATTTTTTCATTCATCTGGGAGTTCATTAGTAAACAGCTAACGGCTGATTGCTGATAGTTATTCTGTTGCCAATATATTAACTCATTTCTACTGTAACTGGCTGAGAAAAAGCTTTATTTTAGCTTTAGGCAATTACATGCGGACTAGAAAGATTGATTGGTAGTGTTTCATTTTTAAGGGTTAAAGTGGCAGACTGAAAATGTTATGCTTAAGGATAAAATAGTGAGAAGGCTTTATTCTAACAAAATATTTACACACAGTTTTTTTTTTAAGAAAAATGCATGCATGCAATAAAAATATTTAAAAGTAGAAAAACCCTGTTTAACTGCCACAGAACCACCATTTCTATCTGTAGTCATTTCTACTCATGACAGAAGACATGAAAAAGAAGCCCAACTGACACATTTCATCACTACCTAACAACAAGAAAACCCTAAAGAATATTTCCAATCCTGCAATGTTTCTGTGTCTGATTGTTTAAAAAGTAAAACCCAGTTTGATGACTCTCCTTGCAGGAGAAATTTCTGTACTGTGGTTCGAATACCTTTTGCTTTGCCAAAAGCTTTGCTAACTGAAATAGAGGAATTCCCAAATAACTTAATTAACCAGCATGTTCAAGGATTTAACATCCTGTTTAAAAAGATGTACATCTCAGTGCTTCTCAAAAATCTCCCAAAACATGAGAGCCCTCTCTTTCTTGTCCTCCTGAGCACGGAATAAGGACAATCTAGTTCTTTGACGACTGAGAACATAGCAACCTGTCAGGCTCATAATACATACACTATACAATTCTGTAGGTAGAGCCCAAAAGTAAAGGTTAAGAAGACAGAGATGTGAGATGTGCAGGCGCTGGGCTGAGTCCAAGGAGACTCCAGGGCAGATCCAGAAATGATTTTCAAGGTTTCTTTGACACGAAATTTAAATGTTACTCATTCATGTTTTTTTGATTAACTAAAAGCGAGGTGGGGGACAGCTAATCAAAAATCAAGCATAGCTCTACTTCACAAAGGGAATCCAACGAGAGTAATGGGTGTTACTGACGGCAGTGCTCTCCAAGTGCATTCTGTGTAAAACACAGACATCAGCCGCTGGAGTTCATGAATGCTGATGGTCTCTGCTTTCACAAAGGAGGCTCTGCCTAACACTTTGTCTCTAACATGCCAACAGAAGAGCAGAAACAATTTTTCACTAAACAGGCCCACAAAGGAAGAGGGTGGAAGTTACATTCATTCTAAGAAAACAGTTTAAGGATGAAGACAGTTTGTATAGCAGTGCACAGAGAAAGGGCACAGAGAATCAGAGTAGAATCAACGAAGGAAGGACAAGGCACAGTCACAACAGAAGGATCTCTCAATTAATCCCTAAGTAGATATTTTATTAAAGAATACCATCACTCTAAAATGACCTACTCACTATATGTGATAGAAGGACATGCTGTAACAGAAACCAAAATACTGGGAAACAGAAAAGTCTACTAAAACATAGATATGAGCTAGCCCCATGGCCTAGTGGTTAAGTTCGGCATGCTCCATTTCAGTGGCCCAGGTTTGGATCCCAGGGCAGACCTACACCACTCATCAGCAGCCATGCTGTGGAGGCACGCCACATACAAAAATACAAAACAGAGGAAGACTGGCATGGATGTTAGCTCAGAGCAAATCTTCCTCAGCAAACAAAGAAAAAGGAAAAAAGCAGTTGTAATAATTATAAAGAATAAAATAAGTACTAGGATGGAATAAAACTCTGTTAAATCACATAAATCTAAAGATCTTTTTTTAATTCCCTAATTATGTCTTTTATTATCTAAAGGTCTTTAATAACATGTTCTTCAGATTGCTCTGTTTTTTTTTTTTTAGATTTTATTTTTTTTTCCTTTTTCTCCCCAAAGCCCCCCGGTACATAGTTGTACACTCTTCGTTGTGGGTCCTTCCAGTTGTGGCATGTGGGACGCCGCCCCAGCGTGGCCCGATGAGCAGCGCCATGTCCGCGCCCAGGATTCGAACCAACGAAGCACTGGGCCGCCTGCAGCGGAGTGCGCGAACCCAACCACTCGGCCACGGGGCCCGCCCCTGCTCTGATGTTTTAAAGCTTCTTTTTTATTCTAACTTGTTATTTGTACAGTCTTCTAAATGCCAATCAGATAGTTAATATAAAAATGGCTAGAAATACATCATAAATTCAGTCTAATGAAGTAAAAGGTAAGTAGAAAAATGATTATTTCTACATGTAATTCTAATTTATTTAAATAATCATATTTGGAGATCTTGAAAAGGATCTCCAAGATTGGCTCCAACCCGCACCACCACCAAGGAAGAACTAAAGGCACAAGGGGAATAACTGACTTATCCCTCACGTTATCAAGGCAGGCAGCATAGGGCAGTCAGGACTGCAGCTCACCTGTCGTGACACCTAGTCTGCAATGCTCTCTGATACACCACCTTCCCCTCTGGTGCCTAAATATACCTTCCCGGAGCTTCACTTTTATCACCTGTCAATTTTACTAGGTTATCATTCAGAAAAGATTAAGAGAATGCTACTGTTCAATACCAAAGAAGAGAATATTCTGTTGGTTTTACTATATGTTTACTCAGTATAACCTGTATGACGTGTCATACAGGTTTGTCCACATCCTACAGCTAGTCCTACAGCACTTCAGACTTGAATGAAAGTCCTGAATAAAACCCCCTGGGTCACCACAGAAAGTACCAGAAATTATTTTTATGCTTGACAGGAGAAAGTGAACCAGTTTCAACCTCTATTAAAAACAAACAACCACAAAACAGAGACTGTCTGTTGCTATCTTTAGTTAACTCTAGTATAGATTCAGTTAGCTTTTCAATACATAAATAAGAGGCATCTGATGTAAATATTGGAAAGGAAATTTTTCAAGTAGAACTGAGAGATAAAGGAACCATTTTTTCATCTTTTCAAGATAGAGTTCATCATGAAACTTTATATTTAAAACTAGACTTTTTCATAATTTTATACGTAATGTTAACCATATAGGGAAGAATTTATAATTAAACTTATATTGGAAGCTTGGCTATTTTTATAAAGTCACACTGGACATGCAGTAATTGTATCAACAGCACACTCAATTTTACTGCCACCTATCTTAATAAACTCCCTCCTGTGCAGTTGAAACAAATACTCTTAGATTCTCAACAGCATCATCAAAAAGCATTAATGCTCAATTATGTAGCATAATAATGTTGTACAAGGCACAGTAAAAAGAAAACAACATAAACCCAGAGGGTCAAATAACTCTAAAACTTACTTAAGGACAAAATTACAAGCGTATACATGATATAGAAAATAAGAGTGACTATAAGCCACAGAATTAGGAATCTTTAAATTACTAGCAGCTATACATTGGAAATGATGGCAGTGAGTGGAGTGAATAATACAGTTATTAGATGTTGAGAGATGACAGGGAAGGCAAAAGTGCACGGGGCAGACACAGGAACACTATCAAAATTCTGTACATCTATGAACTGTTAAATCTGGACCAGGCGAATAAAAGGAGGCTGCCAAGAAGGAGAGGATAACTGTTAATAGCAAAATTAACTAAACAGGCAAAGCCCATTAATGGAGACAGCAATATGACTGCTGGAACCTAAGCCCAACTTTGCTACCAGGTGACCTTGAGCAAGTCGCCTTCACATCTTTAGGTACTTATGTGTACAACAAAGATCATGAATTAGATGATTTCTAAGATGCCTTTTGGTTCCAACATTCTCTGAGACTATAGTGCAAACTAATTCATATCACCTAATCATACAATGCCTTTGGGAATTATAACGTTTCTGATGTTCAAGGTATCTGAACACAAGTGTAAGATGTATGGTATAGCTTGAAAAGAGCATGTATGCCTCAACTGTACCCTATCTTGATAAAGTACCCATTTTGTTGACATTGTCTTAAAAGCAGCTTCTTACCACAGCGGGGTTCCTGAGGAGTTCCTTTCATAAACAACATGCAGGGGGCAGCATGAGTTAATTTCTTCAGGCGAAGGTTGAGATCTTCTTTAGGATGCTCATTACCACTGGGTGGGAAGGACCCGCTAGATGCGTGGCGCTGAACTTTTTTGGTCAACTCTGGGGCATGTGCACCATCTAATCGGTCAACTTTCTGAGAATTCTAAAGTTTAAAAAGTCATTTAGAATACATGCAGCATTCCTTCATCATCTCCATATTTTAGGCTCCAAAATTACAACAAGCACAAATCCACAGTTCTGGGCAATTTTTAAAGGACTATTATTGGAGAAGTTTTTAAAAATCTGATTACCAACTGCCTACAATGCACCTCAATTTTAGAAATAAATAATTGTTTTCTTTTTTTTTCCTTTTTGGGAACATACAAAGAAAACATTGCTATATCTCAAACTCAAACCAGATCACAGTCTGACCTAAGATAGAAAGGATTTTCCCACCTCTCAGGAATGAATCTATTATTAAGTATAAATGAGGTATTTGGGGAACTATGGTAACACCCAGGGGTGCCCTGAAGCACAGATTTGCTTCCTAAAAGAGTCATTAATCAAACCAGACCCAGCCAGATGTTTCATTACATACGGGCACATGCCCTAAACATCCAACTTCTGACGCAACTCAGGGAACACTTTGGGTCTACAGCAATATATCTGGATTTTTCTCAAGAAGCTCCTGGTTCTGGATGTCCACAGTCCATGTCACTTTTCTAGGACCCCCAGACAAGCAAACAATGAAACTACAAGAAGAAAGGGCAAAGCTAGGAACAAGCAAATGCCTAATGTTCACGGATCAGGGGAGCGGGTAAAGAAGCGAGACAGATAGCCCCACGGCCCACTACAGAGGCGTGATCTCTTGTGCCATCTTTATCCTTACCTTGAAAAATAGAAAGGTGGGGACAGAACTAATTTCATATTTTTCAGATACCTCAGGAACAGCTTCAGCTTCCAACTTTAAAATAAAAGAATTTAAGCTTGATTATAAAAAGGTCCTTCTTTACTATTTCAACATGTAAATCAGTTTCACATGCATTATCCCTTCAAGTAGTTGACGTTTTCAAAGAGTACAAAAGTTTATGACACATTTACATTTAAATGAGACTCACTGGGCTGGCATGTCAGCCACCGAGTCTGAAGTGTCAAAACAGGTTCAGAGGTTTTTATTTTGTTGCACATTTCAAAAGATGCCTGGAGGCTGTGAATAAAATTTTTGGTGCACTAGTGATCTAGTAAATTTTCAATCATATGCAGCGACTACTATATTGAAATCCATAAATCACTGACCCCAGTTATGTCATGATTACAGTGCTTATTTTCTGCCCACAGCAATTCTTGCTGTTTGCTCTATTGACTAATTTCAAGAGGCAGTACATCATGACTGACAGTTGCAGCCTTCTGCAAATTATGAAGCAAAAAGGAGTATTTCTTCAATAAACTATTGATGTCTGATAAATTTTACTTTTAACTCCTGCAAGGCTGTAGGACACTAAGCAGATACCTTGCTAGGTTACTTGCTTCTGGGTCTATTCATACACTGAAATACATTTTAAGTAAGATGACTGCATTCTGTCTGATAACTTCCTTGAGGTCCCTCAACAAGAGATGATGTGATATCTGATACATGGATTTGAAACATATTTAATAACACACTTTCTAAATAATTAGAACACAATTACTGTGAGCTATTTATGTAGGATTATATGAACAGTATACTTTAAAAAAAAAAAAACCAAGATATATTGCATCTCTCCCTCACAGGACTGTCAATGTAATATAAACTTTTTAAAACCAATAAAAATCTGTATTCACATACCTGTAGGAAATAAAATTTATTCTTAAATTATATTGTTAAAACTTTTTAAAATATCTATACTGCATTTTTCCAAAAGTGAAAGATTTCCCGTGGGCTTGAAATACTATTTGCTCTAGAGCTTCAGCCAGTGTGGCAGATCCGCCCAGAGGACTCCTGACAGCACGCGGAGGCAATCATTTGTCTCGGGTTTGGATCTTCTAGTTAATATTCTTGGACGCTCTTTTACTACCTTAATTCTTTTTTCTTTAGAAGACCCTTTTGGAACACTATTTTTAATTATTTTCATTTTTTAATGTATTTATATATAAAGTTATATACATGTGAAATCAACATAAACTGTCCAATAAAACTGAAAAAAGAACAGAGAAGACAAAGCATTCAGAGACAGCTGTTTAGAAAAGACTCTTCCTGAAGTTTTAGAAACTTTTGTGCTGTTTTCTTTCAAACAATTCCACGCTCAGACCAAAGAGGAGCAGAAAAGGTGATGGATGACAAAGGCAGTTCATTATTTTCCTTCTTTCGGCTAACATCTATCAAGTGCCCACCATACACTGGGCACTGGGCTAGGCTCACTTAAGATCCCCATCTTTGGTACTACTGGATTCTTACAGAAAAGTAATACAAATTTTAAAAAAGGGGCAATATTAAGTCAAAACAAGATAATATGGTCTTAAACCAGAGCAAAACAGGTAACATCCTGACTCATAAAAAGAAATTCCTATATACTTTTTTCAAAGCTGTTCTCTTCTCATATTCCTGCTGATTTCCAATAGGGTCTCTTACTGAAAACTGTTCTGGGAAGCAAATAATCCTCTTGAAATTCCTGCTGAAGCTGAGAGGATCACTACACGTACCTCTCCTCAAATGAGCACCCAGAAGACGAGATCTTAATAAGACAAAGACAATGGTGACAGGGTGACAGGCAAATCCTCTTGAGCAAGGGCCAGAGGTACCATTAAAGACAAAGCCAGGGGCTGGCCTGGTGGCGCAGCGGTTAAGCGTGCACATTCAGCTTTGGCGGCGGCCGGGGTCCACTGGTTCAGATCCCGGGTGCAGACATGGCACCGCTTGGCACGCCATGGTGTGGTAGGCGTCCCACATAAAAAGTAGAGGAAGATGAGCACAGATGTTAGCTCAGGGCCAGGCTTTCTCAGCAAAAAGACGAGGATTGGCAGCAGTTAGCTCAGGGCTAATCTTCCTCAAAAAAAAAAAAGACAAAGCTATTCCCCAGAACATAGGGCAAGTGAAGTCCTAAAACCTCTGCAGCACTAAAACTCTTTGGAAATATTTTTGTTGGATATAAAACAACACAACAACTATAACAATGAAAACAGAAAATAAATATATAAATATTTAAAAATGATCTGCATTCAGAAGAGACCAAAGATGGTCAATAATAGCTATCTGCACCATAAACCATGACAGGTCCTTTAAATAAAAGTGCCTAGACTACTTACAACCTGGAACGGTGGGAGGCATATTATCATCTCAGCTTTATAGATGGCTAGGTAAAAAGGAAACCTATCCAAAGACACACAGTTAATAAGGAGCAGAGCTGAGAAACAAACCCAAGTTCGTTTGACTAAAACAAAGTCTACACTTTTTTCACTATACTATGGTTACCTTTTTCTACTACAACAATCAGAAAGAAAGACTAAACTTCAAAGATGGGATTTATACATGACTTCAGGACCAAATACGAACATTTCCAGAATGGAATCTCAGACAGAATGCCTTCGGTGGGAACGTCTTTTGCTTCCTGTACTGTGAATCTCAAACTTGGACACTTCCCCTGCAGTATGCTGTGTGCCTCTGGAGAAGAGGCGAGAGCAGAGGTGTTGCTACAGCAAGATAAATCCAGAGGTAGGGAATTCTCTCTCTAGCCTACTTCAGTTTACCAAAGGTCATTGAAAACTGCCAGGACAGTAACGGCTAATGCTATGATTTATTCTAGACCAGACACTTCTAAACGCATTTCGTCTACTGACTCATTTAATCCTCACAACAATAGGTGCTGTCACCACACCCACCCCACTAAAGAAAGTGGAACTGAAAGAAGTCAGGTAACTTGGTCAAGATTACAACACTGTTGAGTGGTGGAGCAAGGCAGTCTGGCTCCAAAGCCAAGCTCCTACACTGCCATGTTGCCATTTCACCAAATCCAATGCTTAGTCTTTTTTCCTCATTTTACTGACCTTTCAGCAGTCATTCAGTAAGCATGACAACATGCACCTTCTAGCAACACCCTTCCTTTGGCTTTCCATGTTTTGTTCTTCCCTTTCATACTCTTAGACTCAGTCTTTGGCTTCTTCCTTCACCTCTGGCCAACCTATACATGGCTGCATGTCCCAGGACTTGGTTCTGAGTCTGCTTCTCTTACCTACACTCATTCTCCTAGAGTGGTCTCATCCAACCTCACGGCTCTAACAATATGGCAACAACACCCAAGTTCTATGCAGGCCAGACCTTTCCCCTCACCTCCAAGCTATACATTCAACAACTGCACTGAGATCCCTACTAGATATCGCCCATTAAACCTGCTCCTCCCCAGGGCTTCTCTATCTCATTTAATCCATCCAGTTGCTCAAATCAAAAAGGAGACAACCTTGATTAATCTATTTCCCTCATCCTCAACATCCAACCCGTCAACAGGTCTTCTGGGTTCCCCACCAAAACATAAGCCGACTCAAACCATGACATTATTTCAACACTCTCTCTCCACTATTGTCCAAGGCATCTCTCTCACCTGGCCTAGTGAAATAGCCTCCTAACTGATGTACCTACTTCTAGTCTGCACTGTTACTCTCTTCGAACCATGCGGAGACACAGCAGCCAGAGTGATCAATTTAGGAATCAGACTGTGTCTCAGAATAAAATCCAAGCTCTACCATCACCCACAAGGCGACTTGGCCCTTGCCAACGCCTCCAACTTCATACCACAGCCTTTCCTCCTTCACTATCCGTCAGCCCCACTGGCCTTCTGCCTGCTCCTCTAAGTCTGCACTTGCTGATCCTCTGCCTAAAAGCTCTCTCTCAGCTTTTCCAATGACTGTCTCCTCTTCATTTTTTAGCTCTCGCTCCCCAGCCTCAACCTAAATAAAGCACCCCACCTCATCTTTCACAGCCTGCCTATTTATTTCTTTTGTAGAACTTATAACCATCTGAAATTACCTTGATAATATGTGTTACCCATTTACTGTCTATGCCCTTACTGTTCTGTATTCCCAGTAACTAGCATTATGCATGGCATATAATGACAAGTGTTCAATATATAAATTCTGACAGAATACTGAACAAATCGTAGTCACCACTCCTAAGCCAAGAACGGAATGCCCACTGGCCAGCGGTGGCACTGAGGCTCCAAGGTTGAAGAGAGAATGATTAAACTCAACATTCAGGGACATTTTGTTAAACCTCATACAGAAGCTTCTTTCTACTCTGTGACATGTGATACAAAAGGAAAAATTCTCAAAATCAAATTCTTTCTTTGTCAGTCAAATACAAATTTCAAAATAGATATTTAAAATAACATTTCTGAAAACTTTTTTAAAAAGACTTTTGCCAAACTTAGCCCAGTAACAGCTAATAAACTATGTTAATTGTGATTTTTTTTACCAAAACAACACAGATAAAAACTAGGATATTTTTAAGACTTAACAATTCTACTAGAATTATCTGAGAGGGATTTTCACAGTTCCTAAAAAATGGAATCCTACATATGCTCTCTAAGATGCCAAACAAACTACAGTCATGTGTTGCTTAACAATGGGGATACTTTCTGAAAAATGATCTTTAGGCTATTTCATCCTTGTTAAACTACAGTCATATGTTGCTTAACAACAGGGACACGTTCCGAAAAATGGATAATCAGGTGATTTCATCCTTGTGTAAACATCATAGAATGTACTTACACAAGCCTAGATGGTATAGCCTGCTATACACCTAGACTATATGGTACTACTCTTATGGGATCACCATCGTCTACGTGGCCTATCGTTGACCAAAACATTATTTTGTGATGCATAACCATAGGTAACATTCTGAGGCTGAAAAATAGGAATTCGGCTAGTTAGTTGGTACCTAGTTATTATACAGCTAGTTGGTACCTTCTGAAAATTGCCCTACAATGTCTGCTTGCACGTACTAATTGTACAGATATTTAGTAGTAAACAGTGTAAACTACAGAAATTATCTATACTGATTATATAGACCTTTAGAAATTAAACAGTGTGAACCTGTATTTTTAAGACGGTTGCACATTTAAGAATAAGTCAAACTATAACAATTCCTATTTCTTTAAGGAATCAAAAAATACAAATTTAAGTATATAACTCTTTCTGCACCCTTGACCTTATAGCTGAAGTTACAATGGATGTAAAATGCAAATACAGCAGCTACTATACAAACAAGATTAATACTAAATGAAATACAACTGTATAAAATCTCATCCACCAGGCAGCTGATAAGTCTGACTTTGAAAATTTTGCACTCAAGTGCATTATATGGTTAAATGAGTACCACAGCCTAGTAGGATCAGGGTACTATGCTGGAATTGGGGTGGGCAGCCTGGCATGAGAGATGGGAGCTAACTGCATGAAGGAAAGCAATAAAAAAAAAAAGAGAACATGGTAAGGTAAAGGTCCCTACCTCAAGTATCCCACCACCTAGTCAAGAAGCCAATCAAAACAGGAATTAAATGACAGAAGAGACAAAACTACAAGATATTCCCCTAATAGTCCAACCAATGGCACAGACTAAGTTCAGAGACCAAAAAAAAGCCACAGGGGTATATAGGAAAGACTTCATACAAAATGGATTTGTTGTGAATCACCATGTTATACACTTTAATATATAGTTTTTATTTAAAAAATAAAACAAAACTAAAAAATAGTCAATTGCCACCCTATAAAAAAATGGATTTGATTTGGACTTTGAACACGACTACTGGTACCCAACTTTTTCGTCACCCAAGAAGCCTTACGCTATTCCTCCTCTTTCCTGCCCCTCTACCAGACACTGTATCTTGAAAGATTCTATCTACCAATTGATTAAATCATAAACGTGTACTCCCATTTTAGTTAAAGTGCTACCAAACTGACTTTATACAATTTGAAAAGGAAAAGTACCTGACATTTTAATTAGCTATTTAATCTTATTCTGACTAAATGGAAGGTTTCTATGAGATTTCAGGAATAGAAATAAGTCATGTATCTCCTCTAAGCCCTTGGAGGTGTGAGAATATCAGAGCCTCAGGATCTGACTAGATATGGGAGACGATGCACATGAGCAGAACATCACATGTTACAAACGTGACATAGGAAAGAGCATGGGTGCACTTTCTCACTTCATCAGTGCAGGAAATGAGGGGATTCAGATGCAATAACTACGAAAGCCTTGCCTTTCAGCAATCTATTCCAATTAACACAAACTACTCAGACCAAAAATGTATGCTAACTTTTCTCAGTATATTTTGCCATCATCAACGAAATAAGAAACTGTTTATAGTCACAAGACTTTACAATCAAACTACTAAAACATCATGTTTAAGATCACCTACATAATGGTTCTATAAATCTAAGTCACAGAATGGACTAACCTCTATACTTCACAAGCTAAAAATGTCAAACTATTAACCACTTAAAAAAAGAGACTAAGAAAAAAAATTAAAAGACACAGAGGTAGTAGAACATCAGTTCTATACCCCAGAAGTTTCAAAAAGCTCTCTAAGAAAAGAAAGCTATTCTTAAATGAACCACACGCTTCTTGTACTGGGAAATGCCAATGCGTCTCTCAAGTATTTTACTTCTCATTTGCTCAGTATTGTTCAGCAATTGTGACCTTTTAAATTACCTACCTTACAAACTCCAGGCAAATTGTCTTTGCCCTTGATGATGTCTAATGAAAGAAAAACTACGCCACCAGAAAGTAACGAAGCCTGGATGAACTACCCATCTAGCATTGCTACCCGCCCCATGAATGGCAGGTGCAGTCGGGTTCAGGTATCCCCAAGAGATAAGTGCTTCTGATCCCTTGGCTTGACGAGACACTTAAGCACTTGAACAACTTAAAATCTCACTGCCAAGTTTGGTACCAATGTGAGAAGTAATTCTATAGTCACTTTAAATAAATCATTCAGATGGCAGCTAAGAACAATGTGTTACCTAAACCAGTAACATTATACACATAAAAGCAGACTTACAATTACCATCACCTTGATTAATCTTATGATTGAAATGTTTAATCATTTATTTCACTTGTAATCATTATCTTTTATCACTGACCAAACATGCAGTTTTAATGTCCCCTTCTATTATTTATAATGGACACTTTAGGGTTACGTTCTAAGGTTACATTACACATTTCATTGGAATTTTAAATAAGTTCTTAAATTTTAAAAAGCTATCTATTATATTCATACTGGTTCTATCTGCATAAAGAAACACTAGAAGGATTCATACAAAATTAATACAAGCAATTACTTATGGGGGGGACAATAGGGCTGACAGGGCAAGGAGTGGGGTGAGCCTTCTCAAGGTACATCTTTTTACACTGTTTTGATTTCTGAATCACCTAAGTGCAATACCTATTCAAAGTACACTTATCTAAATAGAAACCGTCTAAAATTATATCACCTACTATACAAATGAATTAGCCTGTCAGAATTCTGTGTTTTCAGTTTACATAAAAAGTGGCTTACAGACAAATACAGCTGATGTCATTTTTAACCACATATATGAGTACACTTGCCAATATGTCCTCTGAATTCACAAATTCTGGTTTTACAAAATAAAGCTTTGTTTTTTTGTTCATTTGGTTTTTTTTAAATCCAAAGGATTCAGGCTTCTGAATACTGAGTGTGACTTCCTTCCCAATAATTCATTCCTAAGATTCTCAACTCATATTTTGGCCTTGTTGCCTAAACCACTACCAAGTTCTGAATGATAACACTAAATATGCTAAAACAATTGAACTCATCCACAGTCACAATTATCACTTTCCTAGTACTTACCCACCCAAGAAAGATACTAGGAATGTAGAGCACACAAAACCAGAGTAAAAACAAAGAAGACAACATGCAAAATGGAGTGAAAACAAAGAAGACAAGAGAGAAACTGTCTAGCTTCCTTTTTCCTCTGCTTCCTGAACAGGTTAGAAAAACTTTCAGTTTTTCCTCCAGGTTTGCATTTATCCAACCCCAGAGAGCAACTTCTTCCCATTCCCCCGGGTTCTAGCAGCTTTTACATAGTCCTTCTTGAATCACTTTCCACATCACACCTAGCTTTTCAATGAAATAAGTCTTTTTAAAATTTTTACTATATTAAAACTACAATTACCCAGAGGGAATGATCTAGTCTGCTTTTGTTCACAAACATTCCCACATTGTCCATCCTGCTGTGGACTCATCCTGTCCTCCCACCCAAGCATGTGTTCGGGAAAGTGGGGTGATTTTTACACTACTCACTACTGGAGAAATGCAAAAGTATTTTAAGATTTTTAAGAATAATCTACTGCAAGAATAACAGATCCCAACACCAATTATACACATGTGGAATTCCACACCACTCCTCCCTTATGTTAGTTAATACAATGTACTCTAACCAATAAAGCAGAATCAAACTCATAAAAGACATGACAATGAAAATGTAATACCTTCACAAATGAAACTTGAGGGTGTTCTTTGGCTAACTCTGCCATCACGTCGTTCATCTGAGCACACTGTGGAGCCCATGGTGCCCAAAAATGGACCACCACAAGGGACCTGCAAATCAAAAAAACGCAGTTTTTAAAAATACAGTATCTTTAGAAAAAAGCAATACTGGTATAAACTCCATTACCAAAAAAATTAAAAACCCAACCTTAACAAGAACTGCCTGAATTGTTTTTGTACTGCTAGACTTTTGTCATATTAAACATAGTCTGAGCTATAAGGACTTGCAAGGCCTTGAGAATCTTTTGGATGAATTTTCAAGTTAATGACATTTCTCAAGTCAATAGTTCATATGAATAGTTCTGAGTATTCACCCATCTCAACAGTCATGTAAATCAACCATATTTTCAGACCCTTAGGAAAGGTGGAAACTAAATTCCTGTAGTCGAGGCACAATGTTTGTGAAAAATGACTGTAGCTGCATTATTACTATCAATGTTAGTACTTACTTTTTAAACATGGTTCTATGATGAAGAAGCATAATTGTGACCACAGGAACAGGAATAAAATGCTGAAAAGGAAGGCATGCAAGCAGAAAACAAAGGAAAAATAGATCTGCTTTTTACAAAGACATACTTTTTTATATCGTGCTACAAAAGATCTTCTAAAAATTGATAGTATAACTAGACAGAAGAGTGGGTTAACAAATTGTTGATGAAATTCTTAGGAATCTCAGTGTATATCTATCAACTACTTTCATATAAAATTATCTTGGCAAAGATATCTTTAACTCTATCCCCATATCCAATTGAAAAACCTCAGTTTTATAAAATTTTAAATTCAAATATAATCCTCCCAACCAAAAAACCTGAAAAATCTGGAAGAAAATACAGTTTAAAATGTTACACAGAGAAAGGAACCAAGGACAACTAACCTGTGGGCAAGGAAAGAAGTGACAAACTGTAAAACCAGTAAAATAACGCAGGTGAGAGAAGACGTCGACCACCAGGCATCGGGAGAGTGGAATTCAGGGTAGGAGGGGCAGGATATGGTGACATTGGAGGCACAGTCTAGAGCTGATACCAAGTTTCTGGCTTAATGACTGATGGCTGGTGGTGGCACAAGCCATGAATTGTAGTAAGAAGCTGCCAACCTGAGAGGAAAGGAAGGCTACTCGGCTGTTAGTGATGGCCTGGAGCTCAAGAAAGAAGTCGGAGCTTGATCTGCAGAATTGGGAATTAAGAAATAGTGCCAGCACCATGCTCACCCATACAGGAAGATAAAGAAGAGGCTGAGGTCAGAGCCTCTGGGCTCACCAGCAGTAAGTTAGGACAGATGAAAGAAAAGGAGCCCAAGTGGCAGACCAGAGAAGGGACTAAGAGGTACAGGAAGGTTAAAGGGTCTCACAGAAGTCAAGAAGGAAGGAGTAACAACCATCCAATGCAGCAGGAAAGGGCAACTAGCAATGGTGAGAGTAATTCCAGTGGATGGTAGAAGCACAAGTCAGACTTCAGCAAGTGGAGGACAGAACTGAAGATGAGCAAGTAGAGATGGCTAGAAATCTACTCTTTAAGAGATTCAGCTGTAAACAGTGTGCTCTGCTTCAGCAGCCTGGGTTCGGTTCGCAGGCACGGACCTACACGGCTCTGTTAGAGGCCATTCTGTGCTGGCAGAAAACATGCTAAAAAATAGAAGAACACTGGCACAGATGTTAGCTCAGGGCAAATCTTCCTCAGCAAAATAAAAACAGATTTGGCTATAAACAGAGAGAAAACTAGGCAGAGGCAAAGAGAGAATCAAGGGATGGGCTCTTTTTTTAATTCAAGAAAATCTTCAGTTTATTTTGTGAGAGAGCAGTGGAGAGGGAGAGGCTGAAGACAACAGGGAGAACTGAGGACGTAAGCTCTCAGAGGCAGCAGGAGAGGGGAAATCTGAAGCAGAGGAGAATTCACCTAGGGAAGAGGGACAGTGTCCTCTGGATTAGGAGTGAAGGAATCAAGAATGGGTAAGGCTAGAAATAAATGTGTAGGTGTTGGGGTAGGGGCAAGCAGAAGGAAAGCTGGGGGAGATGCTTCTGGAAGTCCTGTTTTCCCAGGTAGGCAGCAAGGTCATTTCTAAAACAAACGAAAATGGAGGAGAGGGGTCACAGATAGGAATGAAGAAGAAGGGAGAGCCGCCAAGGGGCACACAAGATGAAAGCAGGAGGCCCTAAGGAAGACTCATCTAAGGCAGGAAGGACACACTGTAGCACCCCCAATCAATGGGTTATAATTTGTATCCAGCAGAACTCAGAAGCTTCAACGTGTGAGAGGTCAGCCTCAAGGTCTATGGTAGAGAACGATCTGTTTAGGAGTGTTTCACCAAGCACTGTTTCCTTCTCCTCCTGAACATACAGCTAGACTACACTCCTCAGTCTTCCTCACAGCTGTCTAGGGCCCTGGAACTGAGTTCCAGCCGGTGGAATGCAGGCCAGAAGAGATCTATCTGCCCCTCAAAACTCTTGCATGTGAGCCTCTGCCTACTCCAGCCTCACCTCACAGAGCCTCTGCAGAGGATGCAGGGGAAGCTGCAAGGCCTAAGGGACGGTGAGAAGTGAAGAATGTGTGCAAGACTGTTGACAGCAGCCAGACCTGGAAATAACCAAAATGCCCACAAACTGGAGAAATTGTTGTATATTCATACAATGGAATAATACTCAGCAATAAAAAGGAACCAACTATAGACACATGGATGACCCTCAAAAACATACTGAGCAAAACAAGCCACACATAAAAGAACAGGAGCTGCGTGACTCCTCTTACATAATGTCCAAGAACAGGCAAAATGAACCTATAGTAACAAAAGCAGATCAGTGGGAGGGATTACTGGAAAGGGGTTAAGAATGTTCTGGGGTCTACGGTCTTCTTTTTAATGAAAGTTACTTGTGTATATACAACTGTCAAAATTCATCAAACCTAACAATTAAGAGCTGTGCATTTTATTACACTATGTAAGTTAATATATCAATTTCAATGTTTTTAAAAGTTGGGATTCTTGGGGCCGGCCCAGTGGCGCAGTGGTTACGTGGGCACGTTCCACTTCTCGGCGGCCCAGGGTTGCCAATTCGGATCCCAGGTGCGGACGTGGCACCGCTTGGCAAAAGCCATGCTGTGGTAGGTGTCCCACATATAAAGTAGAGAAAGATGGGCATGGATGTTAGCTCATGGCCAGTCTTCCTCAGCAAAAAGAGGAGGATTGGCAGTAGTTAGCTCAGGGCTAAACTTCCTCAAAAAAAAAAAAGAAAAAGTTGGGACACCACTTTTTACCAGATTGAAGAAACATTTTTTAAATATTCAATGATAAAAAGGATGGAGTTAGACAAGCACTTTCATATCCTGCTGGTTAAAATTAAATTGGAATCTTTCAGAAATTTCTTACACACTTTAAGTATCGATCCTCAGGAAGTAATTAAAGAGACAAAGATTTATGAATATGAATACTTTCCCATTATTTTACACAGAAAATAACTGCAAAAATCTATTGTACAACAATATAATTTTTTTTTAAAGATTGGCACCTGAACTAACAACTGTTGCCAATCTTCCTTTTTTTTTTGCTTTATCTCCCCAAATCCCCCAGTACATAGTTGTATATGTTAGTTGCAGGTCCTTCTAGTTGTTGCATGTGGGACGCCACCTCAACGTGGCCTGATGAGCAGTGCCATGTCCACGCCCAAGATCCGAAGCAGCGAAACCCTGGGCCCCCACAGCAGAGTGCGCGAACTTAACCACTCGACCACGGGGGCCAGCCCCAACAATATAGTTTTTTTAATGGTCATGTAATAAAATATTATAAAGCCATTAAAAATCATATTTCAAGTAATTTTTAATGACATGGGAAAATGCTCACAATATATATTTTTTTTAATTAAAATAGGTTACCAAACTTTTTAACAGTAAGAGCCAACGTACGTAAAAAGTTGAAAAGGACACCCACACAACTTAAATTCCATTCCTACTAAAGCGGCTTTGAAGAGTAATTTAATTTCACTTAAATTCCACATTTGTAAAATAACAATAAGTAACATCCTGGGATGTTAGGAAGATCAAACAAAAATATAAAAGCACTTTGAAAACATTAAAGAACAATATTAATGTTATTTTAAACTATCCACAATATTCTCATATTCATATGCTTAACTTCCACTTTCCAATTAAGTACAGGATACCTAACATCAAGACATAGGCCTGAAACAAATATAAATGTGGTCATCCCCTCCTGATTAGATGTAACAGTATTCTCTCCACCTTCATGGATGGCCCAATATGCAGGGTGCATTGTTTACAGAAAACCTTTAGAGAAAGACCAGGTTCAAATCCTGACTAATATGATTTTAAACAATGTAATGAACCTAAGTTCATCAGCAAAATACTCAGTGTTCAATAAATGGTTATTATTGAAGGTGTTCTGCTCCCACAGTTATTCATCTGCAGGTAACAGAAGCTACCATTTATTAAACACTATCATACACTAGACTGTGTTACAAATATTTTACAAATGGGCAAAACCTTAATTACTCTGCAAATGGGTATTAATATCCTCATTGTATAGACCAATTGAGGTTTCAATAACAAACCATCTGATTAGTTGACTGAAGCAAAAAAAAATTTCCATTCATATAAAATTTTTTAAGTGAGGAGAAGTGATGATTTGGAAAGTACACTTGAAATGATTACATTAACAAGTACGATTTAATATTCTTAAACTTTTCCATTTTCACAAAAATCAGCAGATTTATTCCTTCCCCAGATGCCACATATCATTTCCCAGGTGCCCATTTAAACTAATCATTATGGAAAGGGTATACTGTTTTCTGGGTCCTTTCAAGTACAGACCAGAGGCAAGAAAACATCCAAATGGTATTTACATTTAAACTTTTACCAATTGCATTACTTTCAGAACTTTTATGTTTACAAAATGAAACAGAAAAACAAAAAATGTGAAACACAAAAAAAAGCAAAATAGTCTTCCCGGTCATACTAAGTTCAAACATTTATTAAGGGCAGGTGCACACCAGCCCTGCTCATTTCAAGAGGCCGCCACTGGAGTACCCAGTGGACTGTTGATGAATCAGAACCCGCCTTTCATCAAAGAGTAAACGTCATTTCCAGGCCCCCCCCCCTTTTTTTTTTTAACAATTTTCCAGGCAAACCTGAAATGCCAAAAGCACTGTTTAGACTAACACTTTTAACCCGGTTCTCAACAAAAGCAACTCCCCCATCTCACCCGCCCTCTCCGTCTCATTCATTCTCCCAATCAGAATACGACCTGCCTCTAATCCACAATCCCACAGCATTCAGGTCAATAAGTATTTACTGCCTGTGAACTCCACGCCAGCCCTCTGCTCCACGCCGAAAATGCCGAAGGCTGACGCCCTCCGAGCGCTGTGAATGCAAGGGCAATGCAGCATCGGCCACGCGCATCCTCCCATCTAACCCGCCCAGCCCCGAGGCGGGCGCGAGTCTAACCCAGCTCCCACGGAGGACACTGAGGCCTGGCCATGAAACCTGCCCAAGGGTCCCGTGACTAGTAGGTGGCTGACTCCCAGGCTACCCGCCGCTGGCGCTCGCATCCTCCCCACCAGGAAGACCGCCGAGAACCGGACCCGGAGGGCGCTCCAAGGAGAGGTGGCCTTGCGACCAGGAAGGCCCCCGTGCGCTCCGACCTGCACGTGTCCATACGGCTCAGGATTTCTGTCGGTCCCCAAACACGGGCTCTGGGCACCGCGGGGGTCTCCTGAAGTCCTCCGCGGGCCAGAAGCCCGGGTGCCACGAGCGCAGCCCCGTAGACCGGCTCCTGGGACAGAAAATCCTCGTCCGCGGCCGCGCTTCAGGCCGCGAGCGCCGCCCGAGTCCCCTCGACAGGGGCCGAACCCGCCCCGCCGGGCCTCCTGACCGCCCGCTGCGCACCGGCGTCGGGGCCCGCGCCCTGGCCGGGCTGAGTCACCGCCAGGCCCCGGCCGCCAGGCGACAGGCAGGGTCGGGGCCCGGGTCTCCGAGTGCCTGGCCGGCGGCGCTCGGACCCCCTCCTCTTCCGGGCCGGGAGCCGGGGGTCCGGGCCGCGCCGGCCGCGGCGCCCAGGCCCAGCCGAGCCGGGCGCGAGGGAGCCGGGCCGCCCACCGCCGCCGCCTGCGAGGCCGCCGCCGCCGCCGCGTCCCCTCGCCCCGCCGCCCGCCGGCCCGCTTACTTGGCTCTGAGGCGCAGCAGCTCCTCAAACTGCCGGGCCGAGCCGACCTCCACCACAACCGCCGCCGCCTCAGCCGCCCCCGCCGCCATGCTGCCGCCGCCAGACAGGAGCAATCGAGCGCGGGCGGCGGCGGGGCGGTGCCTCAGGACGGCTGCGCGCGGAAGCCCCGCCCCGCCCCGCCCCGCCCCCTGCCTCAGCGAGCTAGACCAGAACTACCCGGACCCCGGGGGCGTCCGAACGCGCCAGGTGGGCTTCCAGGCTGCGGAAGCTTAGAGCTTCCGGCCTTCGGGGCTCCTCCTCTCGAGCCTCCGGACCTTCGTCGCGGCTGCTCCAGCAGCTGGGACAGGGGCGTGCGTGTGTGTGATGTTGAGGGTAAGTGAAGTCAGGTCTGCCCATTTAACAAGCGGAAATTTTAATCTGAAATGAAATTACGTAAAGCGGAGGATAGAAGGGGAGGTCAGGGAAAGGAAGGTTGCGCCGTCTGCGAATCTCAACACTGACAGGGCGCTTCAAACCCGGTCCTGACGGACCACGAACCCGCGCTACCGCCTGTCCGGCCACAGGCGCCCGCGGTGGTGCCACCCCCGGGCGCAGCCCATGCGCAGACCCATCACCCATTGTGACCTCAGAGAAGCAGAGCCTGGGCAGGTGTGCCGCACCCCGGGACCACAGGCCCAGCTCCAGGACCCCCCCCCACCCCGATGATCCTTTCCAGGATCCCGCTCCTGCTTCCAGGACCCCCACCCGTCTCACACGGGCCCCTCTAACCTCGGGGCCTTCCCTGGCTCCGCTTGGCATCCCCCTAATTTTTACTCTCCAGGTAGTGTCCTCTCCCCGCCTTTCTGCTCTGCCTTGTCATGCCTCCCTCACACGCTCCCGCCTGGGTAATTTTGTCCACGCCCTTAGTTTCTTCAACTGCCAGGGAACCCTCAAGTGCAAGCTGAGAGCCCTCCCTTGCCCCCAGAGCCCCGTGTACATCTTCTTTAGGGAGGGGCATCTCCTATTGGATGTCCCCAGTCCACGTTGGGCCTTCCCTCCAAAGCGCCCCTCCTCCTGTAGCTCCCATCTCGCTGAAGGCCGTCCTCCCACCCTGACACCTGGGGCTCCTCCTAGACAGCTCTCAGGCCCTGGACCGGCTTTGAGGGCAGGCCCCGGGGAGCCTTCTCTTGTGCTCAGGGCACCCTGTGCTACTGCTGTCATGTGCACATCCCTCCGCATTGGAACTGAGCTTGTCTCCTCCTCCAGCCCCAGTTCTCATCAAGGGCAGGAACTGAGCCTCTATCTCTGTGCCTGTATTAGAGCCTGGCACACAGTAGGTGCTCAGTACATGCTCACTAGTGCAGCTGATGGAGAGCGAGCTCATCGAGTTTCAAAGACTTGGTACAAAAAAATGAAATATATTTATTAATAATTTTCTATTGATTGCATGTTGAAATGGTAATATTTTGGATATATTGGGTTTTGTGAACTATGCTATTAAAATTAAAATTTCCACTTTTTACCTTTTTAATGTGGTTACTAGAAACTTTTAAATTACTTCGGTGACTTTCACCTGTGGCTCACCTGTGTCTTCTCTTGGCAGCACTGCTCTGCTGGTTGAAAGTGGCTTTGAGGAGCCCAATTACTTGTGTGTCTCCCCCTGAGAAGTAGATGTCACTGAAAATGGTAAATTACACTCTTTAAAATGCCATAGGAGAGCGATGAGGAACTGTTTTGTGTCCTGACTGTGGTGGTAGATACACAAACCCAGATATGTGATAAAATTACATAAAACAAAATACACACACGCAGAGGAGGCTAAGGAAAGATGGGAAATCTGAAAAAGATGGGTGGACTGTGTGACGATCAGCATCCTGGTTGTGATTCTAGTACAGTTTTGCAAGATGCTATCTTTGGGGGAAAGTGTACACAAGAGCTCTGTATTATTTCTTATAAATGCATGTGACTCAATAACTATTTTGAAATAAAGAGGTCAGTTTTGGGGGCCGGCCCAGTGGCCAAGTGGTTAAGTTCGCGTGCTCCACTTCGGCCGCCTGGGATTTCGCGGGTTCGGATCCTGGGTGTGGACCTGGCCCCACTTGTCAAGCCATGCTGAGGCAGCATCCCACATAACACAACCAGAAGAACCTACAACTAGCATGTACAACTATGTACTGGGGGGCTTCAGGGAGAAGAAAAAAAAATAGTTTAAAAAAAAAACGTAAATCAGGCCTAGAGATTACTATGAAAGAAAATGCGTTGTGGGGGAACAGCATGTTGCAAAACAGGACGTGTACTCTGATGACCATTGTTAAACAGAATTATATGGAAATAAAATGTACAACTATATGTAGCTGAATGTAGCTTAGAAAAAGATCTTCAGAAGGATGTCCCCCAAAGTGTTAGGAGAGCCAACCCCTAGAGAGTGAAAATAGGGGAGTTTTAATGGGAGGACCAGGGGCCGGCCCAGTGGCACAGTGGTTAAGTTCGCACGTTCCGCTTCAGTGGCCCGGGGTTCACTGGTTCGGATCCCGGGTGCCGACATGGCACTGCTTGGCAAGCTATGCTGTGGCAGGCGTCCCACATATAAAGCAAGGAAGATGGGCATGGATGTTAGCTCAGGGCCAGTCTTCCTCAGCAAAAAGAGGAGGATTGGCAGCAGATGTTAGCTCAGGGCTAATCTTCCTCAAAAAATAAAGGGAGGACCTTCACTTTTTACCTTATCTACTTAGTGTCATTTTGCATTTTTCCAAAGATCGTGGACTGGCTTTGTAATTTAAAAAATAATGAAATTGTGATGCACTAGGGAAATGTGCTATAGTGAATCTTTTCCCAAAAAAGCCGTAATCACTCCTCTAGTGGGGCAGTTTCAAAAATCTTACTTTTTCCTTTAAATGGAATTTGCTGAAAGTACCATATACCAGCTGCCAAGCATGTTCCCTACTTAAAAAAGAAAAAAATGTTACGGAAACTCCCAGATAACATTTTGCCTTCTGCCCTTTTGCCGTTGTCACTATTGGTATCAACAGGCCTAAGGGTCAGCAGGTGACCTCTGAGCTTTAAAATGTTCTGACTTGGGGCCAGCCCAGTGGCATAGGGGTTAAGTTCATGTGCTCCACTTCAGCAGCCCAGCATTCATGGGTTTCGATCCCAGCCATAGACGTACACACTGCTCATCAAGCCATGCTGTGGCAGCGTCCCACATACAAAATAGAGGAAGATTGGCATAGATGTTAGCTCAGTGACAGTCTTCCTCACCAAAAAAAAAAAAAGAAAAAAGCTCTGACTTGGAAAACAAAGACTACTCCACTCAGCCGTGAGCCAGAGCCACATGTCTGTATTTATCATTCAGTGCTCCTTGAGCTGGCAATGTAAAAACCATCACTGCCAACTGCCACTGTATAGCCACGGAAACTGCCCAGACCCACAGCAGGAAAGGGGCAGTGCTAGGACTCTCCCCAGGGCCTTCCCTTTCCTGCCTCAAGTTCTTCTCCTGCCCCACTACACACCCCATCTGGCATCGCATGCCGTTAACACTCTAGGGAGCCCAGGCCTCTCTAAGCATTTTCAGGCCCAGAGGGAAAACCTCGTCATTAGAAAATTAAACTGGTTTGGCTGTTACAGAATACTCTGCACTTGGCTTTCCCTGTTAGTGCTGGAAAGCTCAAAAACAGAAAAGCAAGATATTGGGGCTGATTTTGGCCTGTGTCCCCAATGTGGGTTCATCCCAGGCGCTGACCTTCTGTTGACTCCATATGGAAGCATCCTTTAGCCATGTCCTATTCTCTCTTGGGGGTGGGGTGATCCCCCTAGGGAACCTAGTGACACTTCATCTTAAGTGCCCTCTGAACAGGGGCCTCTCCTGGGCTCCCAGGCCTCACTTGGTCAGGAACCAGGAACAGCTCTCCCAGGACAGCAGGACAGCCCTGGTGGGACAATTAGGTTTCCCCGAGGGTGCTGTATGCACTTCACAGGCCAGGAGCATGGGGATCAGGAAGCTGGGGCTCCGGGGGCCTCAGGGTGAAGTCTTGGCCTGGGAGAACGGAAGCACCAGACAGGACTGCAGGGGGCCTTCCTGGCAGCGAAGGCGCTCCACCCTACATCTGTGAATTGACCCCATTTTAAAGACCCCATTTTAAAATGTGTCTGTGTGAGAGAGAGACACTGAGGGGTAATTATTTTCCCAGGTAGCGACAGCTAACATTTACTGCTCCTAAACCAGCAAAGGAATATTTTAGCCATGCACTTTTGATAATGCATCATTTATTCCTGTGGTCAATCCAGTGTTACTCCGCTGCAGGGCACAGGGCTGTGTACTAGTGTGCACAAATAACCCAGAGTGGAGAGAATACTTGGTGAGCATAAACGAGGACTTGGTAGTGAATTCCCGCCTGGCCAGGTCTCTGTAAACCCTAACAAGAGGAGCTGAGAGACACAAGGGGTACTGGAAGGGAAAGAATGAGAAGGCATTTTTAATGGGCAAAGTATGGCATTAAAAAGTGTTGTTATTCAAGTGAAATGGCCACTGTTTCCTTTCCTCTAAGAGAGACTGTTAAATTCCAATTACTCCACCCCCAAAGACCAGTTGAGAGTAACCCCAACTGGAGGGAATTAATTTCCTTAGGAATTTCACTGTTACAAGATTAATGGAGCCCCCTGCAGAGAAACAGTAAAACTGTAAGTACAGTAGATTTGCACCTGAAGGATACATATTTTAATTTCTGTTCTCAAGCTGCGATAACATCTTCTCTAGCTACTATAAAAAGCATAAATGAACACCCGCACGTCTGCTGGAACTTGCTAACATGGAGCTCCCTGGGAGGAGTCAGCACCCAACTAGGGAGGCCAGAGCCCCAGTGCTGCCGGCTCTGCCTACACAGGTGGCCATGGCCGTGGCCAGGGACGCAGTGACCACAGCTAAGCACAGGACTGGGGACACCCCAGAGCCCCCGCACTGCAGGCTCAGGCTCTGCCCATGCACTGATGGCCCCGGGTGGTGGTCAGGGGCTGCAGTGACCATGGCTGGGCACAGGGCTGGGAATGGCCCCAACAAGCGGGTCTCCCCAGGAGCCCCAACGGGTCAGGACCAGGTTGACCAAAGCCCAGAGCAGAATCCCTGGATCAGATCCTCCTGCGTGCACTCCCATCTCCACATGCCAGCCCTACCACCTACCCTGGCATGGCCCTCACCAAGGGATCACTGGCATGGACGGGGGATGGTGGAACCAAGAGGGAGACAGGCTGCATCCTGCCTCTCCAGAGCCCTCCAGGGAATTTCAGCCCATTGTCCATCAACTTCGGTGGCCCCAGGAATGGGCCTTGGGAAGGGTGTCTCCCAAATCACATTGAGATGAACTGGACACTGGGTCCTGCCAAGCGACCAGCCCTCTTCTTCTTAGCCCAAGGGTCACCCTGATAGCCAAGGACAAGTCCAGGTTAGGGGAGTGGGAACTGGCTGTGAGGTTCCCACTGTCAACCCTTAGGAGACTGGCACTTGATCTCGGCAGGAGTCAGTCAATGTTCTGTTCCCTTCCTTATCAGGAGCCGCTTTTATTGGAAGAACTCTATGTATATGCTGGCTATAAAGGTTGTTTATGCTGTCATAGCTAGATTTTTATTGGTTGTATTTTTGCTGCACTTGCTTGAAAAATAATTATTTTCAAAGAAAAGAAGAATTACATACCCAGTAAACTAAATAAGACTCATGTTTATTAGGGACCTCTGACAGCTCTTCAAATGTGAAAAAAGATTTCGAAGCAGCGAATGGACAATTTATGTGCAAGTTTATTTGTAAAACAGATTTCAAGACATACTTCATCTTGGCTCCACCAATAAAAATACATTCCATTTCTTTTCAGAATTGTGTGTTATCTGATGGTTTCACAGTAATCCGGTTTCCCCTAAGAAGATAAGACTATGTGGATAAGCATGTACCCACTAACCTAATCTGGATTTGGGTTGAATGTTTGAGGTTGCTACACACACACACACACACACACACACAAGATGTGACCATATCCTAGAAGGTGCTCACTAGAAAAAATATATTTATATAAGAAATGTAGTTCACAAATTTTAATCCAACTGCTACAATCTTCAAAAACTCATTAGTCAAAATAATTTTTAAACATGTTTTTAATGGTTTACAATTTATCAGGGAAAGTATTCACCTTGAGAGTTGACTGCCCGTTCTCCATGCCCCATATAAATTCTAATCTCTTCCCCCCAGCACCAGACTGGCTGGCAGGTGCTGGTTGCAGAGCCGGTCTCCAGGCTGTAGGTGGCGTCAGCGCCTCTTCAGGCTGGAGAAGGAGCGTCCTTTGTTGAGTGATTTCTTTATTCAACCTAGAGAGGCCACAATTAAGAATTAACACAAACAGATGCTGTATCTGAAAATGCTCTGCTGATCCACCAAAAACGTGCTTTTTCCCTGATCTGCCAACTTTTGACATCTTTCCCCACTTCTTAGTCCAACAGCTGTGGTTCTGAGATCCTATAAGATGTCCATATGAAAGCATGCTGGCAGGGGGTGGGACGGGGCGGAGAGTTCTGAACGGCACGTGTCACCTGCACACACACTTCCACGTGTCTCTTTGTTTACCTGAAGGTCCAGTTCCGGGTGCGATCACCCCAGATGCACATTCCAGGACACTTTGTTGATCACAAACATACATAACCACTGTGGATATTTACATGCAGCTGCATGTTTTTGTGAGCCAAACGTGTTACATATAAACAGCGTTGTATGTGTGCACATGTGTGTCTGTGTATCTATTCTCCAAGTCCATTTGGAGATAATTTTCTGCTCCTATTTGTAATTCTTGTTTCAAATCAGAGAAACTGAGAGCACAGATGAGCTTGCCTTGGTGTCACAAACAAGATTGCTTGTAAAGTCAGAAGTAATTCTTAAGAGAGCTAAGAAGTTCTCACCAGGCGAGCTCCTTCAGGCTGTGGCTCCAAGATTTCACATCTCAAGAAGGACCCTTTCAGACCCATGCTGCCTCGTTTGAGCTCACATGCTGGGGCCTCTGTCCCATGGCCTTGGCACTCTCTCATGGGCTACTTTCACACAGATATGTCACCTCATAGAGTGGACATCTGGAGTGTCCAGAGGTACCAGGAGCAGAGGTGTCCCTTCCTACCTGTGGAAGGAATTCAGAGTACAGAGGTCTGGAACACTTCTGAGAAACACACGGACACACACACACACACACACACACACACACACAGACCTTTAAAGACAGCTCGGCGATACACAGCTAATAGTTCTGGAGTCCAAGCTACGGCCAAAGGACAGAGTCAGTCGCTGGCTGTTTAACACTCGGCTGCCTCCATCCCAACCTCAAAAGCTAATTGGCATCGCTTTAGTCAAATCGATGAGCGCAATAGTCTTATGAGCGCAATAGTCTTACGCCTGTCAAAATGTTTCAAAAGTTTGCCACGCCTACCACGGCTTCCTTCCCATTCTCTCTGTCCTCTAATAGAAGACAGTGACATTTTCTCCCAGGTGCAAGACAAAGGAACATCGAGTATTTTTTGTTAAATCATTTGAACTCGGTATTCTTCCACCTCTCCCTGAGTTGTGCTGCCTGGGCAGTGTGAATGTCAGCCCGCCACCACGGCTCCGCAGGAGCCCAGTGGGCAGGACACGGCAGGAACCCGAGACGCTGCAGCACCCCTGCTCAACAATGGCGGGGGCCTCGTGCCCCAGGGTCAGCAGCTGCCCTGGGCGAACCTTAAGGGTAACTTCAGGGAGGGGTGAAATAAATAACACAGACCGACGATGTGAATGGATTTGGATTTGCTTCCAATTCTGAAAGGAAGCCTAGCTGGCTCGCCCACCTCGGATTTCCACCGCTGGGATGATTTTTCTGTAAAATGATTGCTGTCTTTAACTTCCTTCCTCTAGAACCGAAGAAACCAAAAAGAAAGGGAACAAACAAACCACTGATTTTTAAACAATGTGTAGGCTCTATTGCCCCATAGTATGTATATGAAATAAACGGGTCAGTATTTCATGATCTCATGATAAAGAAGCTAAAGTTTAAACCTCTGTGGTCGTGTCCTAGAGCTAGAGTAAAGCATAAACTTGGTGGTGACTCCATTATTAGCCTAAGTTTAAGTAAGTATCTATTATTCACTCATTCATATGAAATATACTTTATTTTAATCAGAAGAAATATCTCATTAAAAAATTTCGATGCCGGGCCACCCCAGTGGTGTAGTGGTTAAGTTCACACATTCCACTTTGGTGGCCCAGGGTTTGCAGGTTCAGATCCCGGGTGTGGACCTAGTGCTGCTCATCAAGCCATGCTGTGGCAGCATCCCACACAAAATACAGGAAGATTGGCATGGATGTTAGCTCAGGGCCAATCTTCCTCAAAAAAAACGAATTCAATGCCAATGTTACCTTTAGACTTTCCAACTATGACATACATTCTTTTTTTCACTTATATATGTTGAACTAAGAAATGAGTAATAGGAGATACAGGAACAAAAGTCTCCTTCCTATGATAAGTGACAGACATGTGGGACCCTAAAATGAGTAGCCCTTTATGCTACGGATCTGAGGGAGAGGCAGGCACTAAGCCACATCCAGCTGATTCTGCACAGAGGCGACACGACAGCTCTGCCAGCTCCCAGCCCCTCGCAAGTCAGGCCACAGCTGCCCTAAGGGCTGAGATGGAAGAGGCAACAAGCTCCCGGGCGTCGGGGAGGTTTCCAGTCTCAGGCTGCTGCCATCACATCCTCAGCCCCTCCAGGTGGGGTGGGGGAAGCCCCACCTGGCCCCATGTTCTAAACTGCCATGTTTATTCCTATTGTCCCAAACTCTTGGGCCTTCTGCCCAGACTAGTGAGGACCAGGAGGGCTGCTCCCACCCTTGTGGGGGAAGTCTTTATTTTCCAGTTCCCGCACATTCGATTTCACTGCATCACAGCCAGAAGTGACTGGACCCCTCTCCAGGATGCTCTTCACCGTGCATTCCTGGCCACCCAGTTTCTCTCCCCTTGAGTCAGTTATTATATCCTGCCTTACCCAGGACTGGCTTATTATTGGCCATAACTGCATTTACCTTACAGAAATATGTCCTTTTATGATGGGACATAAATATTAAATAGCAGTGCTCTGGAATATCTGGTCACTAACATGGCAGGATATAGCTGAATTCCAAACGAATCCCAGGGCCCACGCCTCCCCTTGAATGAAATGTTCTGTTTTAAGGGACGGCTATGAAAACCTTTAACACTATTTAGCAATCTCTTCAGTAGGGGTCTGTCTCTTATTTACTGGAAGATGTAGTATGTGAGTTTGAGTGCCTTTGCTTCTGTTTGATAATTTCAAATAGAAAATATTGCGTTCACTGGAAATCAATTTATTTTGATTGATAAAAAGGGGTTAATAAAAACCCCCTTAGAAATAAAGAGAAGTGAATAGCAATATATCTCTCATGGTACCTTCTTTCGGTGGTGCATAAAGAGAGCAAGCCGTTTTACGTCTCCCCAATAAGTCTTCTCCCCTTATTTTCTATACCCAGCGAGTCATTTATAATCCTTATTATTTCCAACCCACACACTAATGTGGCATCAGTCATATTTCCACATGCTGGGGGTTTCTCCTTACTGTGTCGTGAGAGCTGAGAGGCAAAAACATCCTATAATTTATATGAAAATACATGGCAAAAATGGATTATTGAACATAACCAAGGTGACTTCATACACTTGCAAATAAAAAAATTTTAGGATGAAATATAAAACGTCATGCTAAAATTTCAATCTATTGTTGAAACATAAGGTGGCATAGAAAGTACACTAGTGTCTGGCATTTAACAAACATTACCAAGTTACTAGAAGCAGGGACAGCTCACAATGAGATACAAATTAATACCTCCTGATCAAGCCTTAAGCTATTGATTTTTGAAGGCACATTTGTGATTTATTAATATTTTTATTTATCTACTGCACCAATGAAGAAAATGTGAAATGACAGACTCTGAAATCCTTGCCTCCTGTATGTAGCAAGTGTTTACAGTGACATTATTGGGTGGATTGGGGCACATATGTTATACAGTATCATATAAATCTCTAATTTGCATCAGTCATAAAGTCTTTCAATATTAAATAATTATCTACTTTTGGTCCACCGTGAAGAGCACATTTACAGCATCAGAAAACAATTCAGGGAATTGACTTAGATCACAAAAGTCTTCATGTAGAGACATTATTTTGAAAGTTGAAAAGCAGTGGATTATTATTTTATTTTTTTGCCTTAATGAAGTATGCCTGGATCATTACAAGGATTATATTTAAAGAAATCTTATACTGTCTTGCCATAAAAGAAAATACAACCTGAGCTAAAAAGACATTGGAACAAAACCATGACCCTCAGCAAAACAAATGTGTGCTGACCTTCTAGAGAGAGGGGCATCCTTCAGATTCTAGTCCTCTTGGGATAGAACCACCTGTCCACAGAGAGAGGGCCTGACAAGTTGCCTGTGCGCCGTAGAGCTGAAGACCCAGGCAAAAGATGAGGCCGAGACAGCAAAGCTTGTGTCCCACTTAACATCCGAGAGATGTCAGATGCTGTGACCCACAGCAGCCAGAGGAGGCAGGAGGGCAAGGGCACCTCGCTTGGAGGCCTCCCCAGGCCATGGCTGAAGCAGACGCCACCCAGCTAACTCTGCTGACCTCATTTATTAATGGTTCTTGTGCTGAGTATCCAGTCGGGCGCCGCCCCCCCCCCGCCGCCTGTGCTGGGCCCTGGGGCCACAGTGATGAACACAATCATGGGTCTTCCAGAGAACAGAGGGTCAGCCACTGAGTTCATGGATGACAGACCTCCACCGACTCAGGGAGTCTTCTGCCTCCCGGGCACACAGTGAAATGTTTGTTAACGAATGAATGAACGAGTGAGTGAGCTGAATTCAGTTCCCTTATCAGTGCATGAAGCTGTTGCCCTTCCGGTTCTGAGAATGGATGACTTAGCGATGCGTCAGAAGGGGTCTCATCTATAGGACAGCTTCTTGGCATGGACTCAAAGGAAAGCATAATACTAAGGCCTCCATATGTAGCAAATATTCTGCCTTAACCCACCAAGGAAGAACATTGTCATACGCCAGCTCTACCCAGAAAACATCTGACTCACAGTCCATTGTCACAGGTTCATGAGATCCCTCGGCAAGTCCTGATGGATGCAGATGAGGAAGTGTGGACAGCATGATAGAAGGGGATAGACTTTGGAGGGCCAAGTGCCAGCAGTGGTCAGAGGAGCAAACCTGAGCCATGAAGGGAAGGTCCCGCGGGAGAGATGGACTTTGGCTGGAACTCTAGCAATGAGGAGAAAGAGAAAGCAAGAAGAGCCAGGCCTGGCATGCACAGATCCTCTGGTCAGTGAAGGGACAGGCCAGACCCAGGCTGGTAGGTGATGAAGCAGATGGGGAGGCAGCGACCTGCCAGATTCTTAGGGAGAAGAAAGCTCTTGACCGCACACTCTCCTGCACAAGTCTCTTCAAATGCAGAGGTGGGTGTTCAGAATAAAGATGATTCGTGCTCCTGTACAAAGGAGGCTCACCTTGAGAAAGCCACTCCTGGGTGTGACCCTGCACTCTCCAGTGGGCATCCGAAACTTGCCCTGTGAAATTAAGGCCCTGGGGTGGAGCTAGAGCTGTTCCTGTTTGTTTGTTTGATGGAACTCACCTGGTTTTCAGGATGACCTGTGGCTTAATAAGGAGGCTTTCCCCAGGAACCAAAGGCTACAGGGCAGGGAGAGGGCGGCAAATCCAGACAGCACGCTGTGTGAATTCAGGTCTGCCACATCATCCTTCTGCAGCCCTGGGCACAAGAGGTGACATCTCTGAGCCGGCTTCTTTATCTGAACAAGAAGACAGCCCTGCAGCATTGCTGTGAGGATGAAATCAAGGAGGCAAATTGACTGCTAAAGTCTCTGATGCCCAACAGAGAGTTATTTCCTGAGAACCCGCTGCAGGCCTGGCTCTGTCCGGTGGAGGATGAGCACTCTGGAGGCAGATAGGGAAAATCCATCGGTGAAAAAGAGAGTTCCCAGCCAGTGCTGAGTGTCCTAGGACTGGAGTGGGGCTGGGGTGAGCATGCAGTGCTGCTTTTCATCAGGGGGTCGGCAGGACTGCTCTGAGGAAGGGACGGCTCCCTCAACTTCTGAAAAACAAGGAGGAGGGAGCCATGCAGTTTCTGGGCAAAGGTGATAGCTGTTATTGTTATAATACGCAAAGAAAGTGTAAATTTCAAAGAAAAAATAACCTGATCCCAGTGCCCAAGGAAGTGCTGGGAATTTTTTTTGAAGGAAAGGAAAGAGCATTTATTAGACATCTACCATGCGCCAGGCTCTGTGCTAGAGGCTTTATATATATTATCTCTTTGACATCCCAACAAGATAAGCAGAGGCAGCAATTGTTAAAGGAGGTCACTGGAGCTTGAGAGGGGGAAGGTTAAGCCAATGGAAAAATGGAAGTAATGGCTTTGTAACAGTTGAATCAAAACTGTTACTCAATCTCCTCCCCACCACACACACACACACAAACACACACACACACAGCTCTCCCTGGGCAGGGCTGAGCTGGGAGTGTTAATAAAGGCAACCTGCAGCTACTCCTTGAAGCTCTGACTTCCCTGGAAGGCAGGCAACAGGAGCAGGCTATTTTATTCCTATTTTACAGATGAGCAAACTGAGGCTCAGAAATGAACGCTCACCCCAGCATACATCTCTAGTTAGGTGCTGCAGCCATAAGCAAACCAAAGCTCCCCAGAAACTTCCTGAACGGTCCAGTGCTTAGTTGGGAAAAGGTTAGAGGCAGTCACACTAGCCATGATGAACTGTGAGCTTACTATGTCGCAGACATCACAGTCACTACTCTACAGACCGTATCTCACTGAAAACTCAGAGCACCCGTTGAGGTAGGCATCCCAATGTTATACACCAAAAAGGGGCGGGGACTGAGAGGGTACAGCAGCTTGCCCAGGTGCTAGCAATCGGCAGAGTGAAATTGGAACTCCAGTCACCTTCCTCCTGAGAGCTACTTCCCCTGGAGGTGTGAACGCTGACTGTAAGTGGTGCACAGAGAAACAAATTTTCTTTTAATATTTAATGTATTTCTTTTCTTTTTTTATTTTGGTAAAATATACATAACATAGAATTGACTATCTCAACCATTTTGAAGTGTACGGTTCAGTGGCATCATGCACGTTCACATTATCGTGCAACCATTACCATTATCCATCTCCAGAACTCTTTTTATCTTGCAAAACTGTGAGTCTGAACCCATTAAACACTAACTCCCCATTCCCCCACCCCCAGCCCTCGGCAACCATGCCTCTGCTTTCTGTCTCTGTGAATTTGACTGCTTTCTGGACCTCGTGTAAGTAGAATCATACAGTACTTCTCCTTTTGTATCTGGCTTATTTCACTGAGCATAATGTCTTCAAGGTTCCTCCATGTTGTAGCATGTGTCAGAATTTCCTTCCTTTTGAAGACTGAATCCCACCGTATGTATATTCCACGTTTTGTTTACCCATTCATACCTCTACAGAAACTTGATTTGCTTCTTCCTTTTGGCTATTGTGGATGATGCTGCCATGAACATGGGTGTACAAATATCTGTTTCAGTCCCTGCTTTCAATTCTTTTGTGTATGTATCCAGAAGTGGAATTGTGAAATCACATAATAATTTTAGTTTTTTGAGGAAACGCCATACTGTTTTTAATAACGTCTGCCCCATTGTACATTCTTACCAGCGATGCACGTGTTCCAATTTCTCCACATCCTTGCCAACGCTTGTTATTATTACTCTTTTTTTATAGTAATCCTCCTAATGGGTATGAAGTGGTATTTCATTGCAGTTTCGATTTGCATTTCTCTAACGATTAGTGATGTCGAGCATCTCTTCATGTGCTTTGGCCACTTGTATGTTCCTGTATCTTTGGAGAAACGTCTACTCAAGTCCTTTGTCCATTTTTTAATCGGGTTGTTTTTCTATTGTTAGTTGTAGAAGTCTTTATGTATTCTGGATCAGATCGTTACCAGATTGACTTGCAAATATTTACTCCATTTCATGGGTTGCCTCTTCACTGCATTAATAGTATCCTTTGTGACAAAAAGTTTTTAATTTTGATGTAGTCACATTCATCCTCTTTTTCTTTTGTTGATTGTGCATTTGGTGTCCTATACAAGAATCCAACGTCATGAAGATTTTTCCCCTATGTGGTTTTCTAATAGTTAACGTACTTGTTTTAATATATTAAAATAATGAGCACTTTTACTCATCATTTTATGGATATTTTAAAGTTTTTTAAAATTGGGGATGTTAAGAATTTAAATAACTATACCAGGTAGATAATAGGAGAGGTTTCGTATACTCCTGCAGTTGGTACTCAAATGACTGGTGTTCGGTAAATAGTGAGCATCCTAGTGAATGTAATATACCTCCTGCTGCATGCAGTCTTAAAGGAAGAAGCATCCACGGCACTTGTAAAGAACAGTACCGCAACTTTATTCAGGGGGACTATAGTGACAGGTATAGGGACCCCTGCAATGGGGTTTTGCAGTAGGGGAGAGAGATTAGGCTCAACTCCGAAAACAAGGTTAAGTGGGGATTTTTAGCCAAGGAGGGGGGTCAGGGTCAGTGGATGGGAAATTGTAAGAGGAAATATCAGAGGTGAGGGAGATTCTGGCTAAGTTGACTTGACAGGATTCTTGCTGAAGGAAGGCCAGGGTGCTCAGACATCACCTGGGGGTTGACAGAAGATGAGGAACCCCATCAGATATGGAGGGTGGGTGATTAGGGCTAAAGTGACTTAGCAGGATTCTGGATAAAATTGGCCACGAACACGAAAAGCCCAAAGTCAGGGCCTAGTTGGTAAGAGAGTCAGAGGAGCCAGAGAGGAGTCTGGCGGAGGGGACTGTCTTTGAGGGCAGGTCCTGGGCTGAGCTTTTCCCCATTACTCAACGTTTGTCTCCAGCATCTGAAAAAGCAGCCCTAAGGACAAAGACCAATGATTTTGAAACTGCATGGCAAAGCATGTCATTTAATCTAAACTTCAAGACAAAAAAAAAAGGTTTTTAAAGTATTTTAAAGTAGAGGTGGTATAGTACAGGTGCACACTAGTATCTGACTTCAATTCTGAAATACAAAGTTCTAAAAATTATAAGTTTTTTCCTAAGTTTGGAGCAAACTCATTTGAACTAATATCTGTATTTACAGCCTTCATATATCCCACTTAGGGTGAATATTTGTGGATATTCACACACTTTTGCTGCAGAAATACTGCGTTTGATTATAGGGTGTTGTCCCAGCCCCCGCTGGAGGTGTTTCATACAGTATCTATACTGTCATTTGAAAAAATCCTAAAAATTCTGAATTCCAAAAATACATCTGGCCCCAAAGTCCCCCCCACAACTTTATTCAGGTGTAACTGACAGATAACATTGTGCAAGTTTAAGGCGTATGATGTAATCATTTGATATATGTATATACTGCGAAATGATTACCACAGGAAGGTTAGTTCACACATCCACCACCTCACAGGGTTAACTTTTTTCTATGGTGACAACTTTTAAAACTCTCTCTTAGCAACTTTCAAATACATAACAGTATTGTCAACTATAGTCACCACGCCACACATCACTTCTCCAGGACTTACTCATCTTATAACTGGAAGACCTCAAGGGTTTTTGAAACAGGATTGTGAACTGGCAGTGGCAGTATTAGTCCTAAGAGCACTAGTAGGAGCCATACACCATTCATTGAGAACTTAGCTCCTGTCAGGCATTGTTCTAAGTACCTGATATGTAAATACCTGATTTAAACCTCAAAATGCCCTATGAGTCATCATTATCTTTTATAAATGAGAACACAGAAGTAGATTAGCTACTTAATGTGCTGAAGATCACCCAGCAAGTAGCCCAACTAAGTAGGGTGTCATGCATTTCACTATAATGCTTCAGGAGAGGGCCTTTTAACAAAGAATGCCTTCAACTGCAGCAGAACGGGAAACTCACAGTGACTCAAATAACAGAGACACGACAAGAAGTCTGGAGACCGGTGGGCAGTTAGCTGTAGGTGGGTTCAGAAGCTCACTTGTTCGGGCCTAGGTGCTACTTTCCACTAGGTTTCCCACCAGCTGCCCTCACGGTGACAAGGAGGCTGCAGCAGCTCCAGGAAGCTTACACTGGAAACAACAGTAGGGAAGAAGACAGTCGCCGCCCATCAATCCCCTTTTAACAGGAAAGAAAATCTTCCCCAGAGCCCTGTGCTCAAGAGACCTCCTTTACTTCTCACTGGCCAAGACCAGGTCACCCGCCCACCGCGAGCAATCACCGGCAAAGGGCGGGCTTGGATCGATTTTAATTAGTCAGAAAGGGTCCCGGGGCGGGCGCACCAGAGCAGGCAGGACGGGAGCTCCGCGTAGAGGGGGCGCGCGGTGCGGGGCGAGCAGAGCCCGAGCACGCTCCAGCCCAGACCGACTCCTGGTCCCCGGCTCAGCGCTGGGCTGGGGGCGACACCAGTTGTTTTGGGGGCGCCCAGCCAGAACCACCCCACCAACGGCGCGGGCGAGAGGCCTCTGTTTCCCCTTCCGCACAGCTGAGTGCTCCGGCAGCTCACCGCTCCAGCCTGCGGAGCAGTGGAGCGCCCTCGGGCGAGGAGTCACCATGCACCGGGGAAGAACCGGCTGGAGACCATGCCTCCCCGCAGATGTACCGGGCTCCCCTCCCGCCCGGAAGCGAGGCCAACTCCCCAAGACTACAACTCCCAGAGACCCCCCACAGGCTCGCCCATACTGATTGGCCCGCTGCGCCATCTATCAGCCAACCAGCCGCAGGAAGTCGGCTGCAGCCTGGGCTCAGGGACCAATGACGAGAGAGAGGAGGCGGGCGCTCCTGCAGCCGATCGGAGGTCTGTAGTTGAAGCGTGGCGGGACCCTAGAAGAGCAGGTTCTTCGAAGCCCCACGGCCGATTCGGTGATCAGAGAAGCAACACGCCAGCCCTCTTTGCAAAATAATGACCTGGCCAGACGTCCCCGAATGCCCAGAAGACTCTGGTCTCCGCTACTCCTGCCTGCGGCCGTATTGACGCCCCGCCCCCGTCTCTCATTGGCCCCCCAGGGACACGTGGGGGAAGAGGGCGTGGACGCGCGGCGTGGGCAGGGCGCCGGCCTCAGGCGGTGATGGGAGGCCGGCCGGACTCGGGTTTGGGGCCGCAATGGATACCCAGGCGCCGGGCCGGTGGCGACGGCGGAGGCCGGAGGAGCTGCAGGTTCCGGGGGACCCGGTGAGCCCCCGGGGCCTCGGCGTTGGGAACGGGAAGGCGGCACCGCTGGGGGGCCCCCAGTGGGCCGAGGCTCCAGGCGGCTCCAGGCGGCCTGGTCAGGGAGGAGGCCTGGCGGAAGCCGCCGGCATGCACTTGTCGGGGCGGGGCACGGGGTGGGCGGTGCCGTGACATCGCCCCTCCGGCGTTCCTGCGTTCGCGCCTGCGCAGAGATGGGGGACCCGGGCACTCCAGGGACTGCACAGCCAGGTCCCTCACCCGTGCGCGGGGCTCCGTGCCAAGCCTAGTGGATTCGGGGTCTACGTCGGGTGGTGTCCCGCGGCGTCCCTGGGTCACGCCTCCACGTGCAGACGCCGGGCTGGGTGTGGTAGGGGTGCCAGGTGAGCAGACACACCAGTCGGGTCTCGGTTGAGTGCTTTGACGGGAGAGAACAGGGTAAGGGGAGGTGGTTGGTGATGGGGGCCCTAATCAAGATCGGAGTGGGTGGGTGATCAGGTCTGTGTGAGACTAGAAGGGAAAACAGCTTGTATAGGAGGTAGGAAAGCGCTTAGCCTTTTAGCGAACTGGAAGAAGTCCTGTGAGATTGGAGCTGGAAGGCAGAGCCTCTGAGCAGCACTGTTATCGTCCACCTCTCCTTGCGAATTGCTGGTTTCGCTCGATCTCAGTTATTTCGTGGTTCCTTGCTAAGAGCAGCGATGAGCAGCCAACATATCCAGCATCTGAATTTTTTCTGTCTGCTTCTTCTAGACCTACAGGCTCGATAAGCGCAGGATCTGTCTTCCAAGTTAATGCAGGCATCGTCTTTCTCAAGTGTTTTGCACACCATAAGGAGTGACTAGCTTTCTTCCCTGCAACATCTGTTTCCTCACCACCCACTGCCTGACCACGGAGACAGTGTCACTTATGTTCTGTCACAGCAGCACCCCACTTCCAGGTACCATATTACTAGGGCATAGGTTAAACTTCTGTAACAGCGAAACTTCAAACCACATTGGCTCCAACGAGGTGAAAGTTTGATTCTCCCACACA
Organism: Equus przewalskii; assembly: GCF_037783145.1. Taxonomy (NCBI): domain Eukaryota; kingdom Metazoa; phylum Chordata; class Mammalia; order Perissodactyla; family Equidae; genus Equus; species Equus przewalskii. The sequence continues at coordinate 3,511,958 of NC_091831.1, forward strand.
TAAACAGTGTGGAGGTGAGCAATCCAGAATGCAGGATCCTAAATGTAGGTATGGGGCTGGTGGTACCCAGATCAAGGACATTCCAGGAACCCGGATCCCTTCTGTCTTGTGGCTCTGGTACCTCCTGGGTGTTGTCCTCTTCTGCGAGGTAAATGCTGGTTCATTACTAGGGTGCACATTTTGGGGGAGGGGGAGTAAATAGTAAAGTGACATGATCCTACTGACATTCTAAGATCTTACTCTGGCAGCTCTTTGGAAAATGAAAGGGATAGTGATGTTGGAGGAGGTCATCAAGAGGATGTGACATCTTGTTGATCCTTGAGCTGGATCTAGGCGATCAGAGACTCCTCACCCCCTCCTCTGTCCTTGGAATGTATGTTCTGCCTGCTGTTCCCAAACTAGGAGCTGGTTTCAAGGACATAGGCTTGAAACAGTAAGGTGGCGTTCAGACCGTCTGGACTGAATATGTGACTGAAGCCAATTTAGGCCTCTATAAACAGATCTTCCTTGACTTACGATGGGGTTATGTCCCGATAACCCCATGGTAAGTTGAAAATATCATAAGTCGAAAATGCCTTTAATACACCTGACCTACCAAACATCACAGCTTAGCCTAGCCCTGCTCAGAACATGCTCAGAATTCTTACATTAGCCTACAGTTGGGAAAATCATCCAACACAAAGCCCATGTTATAATGGAGTGTTGAATATCTCATGTAATTTGTTGAATACTGTACTGAAAGTGAAAAGTAGCACGGTTGTGTGGGTGCAGAGTGGTTATAAGCACATTGGCTGTTTACCCTCCTGATCATGTGGCCAGTGGAGCCCTGGCTCTCTGCTGCTGCCCAGCTTCACGAGAGAGTGTCAGACCTCATATCACTAGCCCAGGAAAAGATCAGAATTCAAAATTAGAAGTACAGTTTCTACATGAGTGCCTATCTCTTTCACATCCTTGTAAAGTCAAAAAATGGTAAGTCGATTTGTAGCCACCCAAGACAAGCCTCAGATGTAAGTTCCCTTGCTTATTAAATGTGCCACCTACCCATCTGGGCTGAGTGGGCTGCCTCTTTCTTCAGTCTCTCCTTGCCCTCTGTCCGGGAGCCAGTTCGTGAACCAACAGGAGGTCAGAATGAAGGCAGGGAGGAGTGTATAGATGATGAGAGGCGACGGAGGGAATGGTGCAGCGGTGAAAGCAGACACTTGGCTATATGTTTTGGAAGAAGAACTGACAAGCTTATTGGTGGAGGGCATGTGGAAGGTAAGGTCAGGAGAGGGGTCCAGGATGCCTCCCAGAGTTGTGACAAGCACCTGGGCAGGTAGTGGTGCTGCTGTTGAGAGAAGATTGGCGTGAAACTGCAGGAGAAGACGAAGAGTTCCGATTAGGCCATACTAAGTTTTATGTCTTTGAGATATTTCACAGAGATGTGGCAGATACTGCTAGTCATTGAGTGGTTGCCATGTGGATTATCTGGATTTCATAACAAGCTGTTATACTCATGAGGAAACTGGGGTCAGAGAGGTTAGTCAACTGGCATAAGGATACACAGCTAGGAAGTGATGGAACTAAGTCTTAAGCCCCGCTCTCTGCCTCCAGAGCCTGGAGCTACACAGCTCCCCTGTGGGGCTTGTGGAACTGAAACACAAGGCTTCACAACGAAGTCCTAAATCGGCCATAAAATGAAGGGTGAGATGCCATGGGCTGTCAGGTGGGGAGCCAGAGGTCATTATTGATCAGAGAGAACCGGAGAGGCTTGATGAAGAAACTTTGAAGGATCTTTCAGATTGGAATTGCTGAAATTACGTGCCCAGCTTGAGGTTGCAACGCTTCCTGACTGTTAGCAGAGAAGGATGAGTTGGGTGTTATTGCCGTGGTGTGTATGGCCTCCTAACTTGATCAAATTCTTCTTTATGTTGTATCGTGTCCTAGTCTTTGATTTAATAATCCAGCTGGAGTTCAATAAAGCATCCAAGTTCTTGTCCCACGTTTTCTCTTCTCTTTCTCACACACACACACCTGCCGGAATTTGGCTGTTTCCTACCTCCGCTGACGGCCTAGCGGCTTACACCCTGTGAATTATACCCCGCAGTGGGGTTTTAGGAACTGCATCTCCCGGGACTCACCTCTGTAAGAGCTTTGCAAGTGATTCTCCCACGGAGCCCGAGGCCGTCTCCTCCCATGTAATCCTGTGAGCGTCTCATCTGTAGGGTTAGCTAACATGGTAACATGCGTAGCAGTTAAGTGTCAGTCTTGTTTCTCCTTTCCGTTAGGCAGACATTTTTTGAGCACCTGTTGTATACCAAGCACAGTTCCAGGCTCTGGAATAAGAAAAGTGAAGTGAAGTCTTCAGTTGGAGTGACCCTATGACTTGGGGGCCTCCAGTGCCCGGTTCTTTGCAGTCCCCCTGCCCACCACACACTCACCACACCAGATGTTTCAGAAGAAGAGTGCCCAGAACACTGAAGATTTGTGTCCACTCAGCCTTTCATCTCCACGAAGACTCTCCTTCCGGAAGAGCTCTGTAAAGGCAAGGTCTCTGGATGGAGCGACACCTGAGACACCTGGGCTCAAAACATCTGAGTTGGGCCAAGATCCATTTCTTCAGCTTTTGATTCCTAGGGATAAGCAGCCATTTCCTCTGTTGTAATTTCTTTCCATTCTTTGTCACTGTCCTTTAGAAATAAAATAGGAGGATGTATTAATTCATTGCCTGTTCCAGGCTTTTTTGCTTATCATTTTTTTTTTTTAATTTGGGTGAGGAAGATTGGCTCTGAGCTCACATCTGTTGCCAGTCTTTTTGCTTGAGGAAGACTGTTGCTGGACTAACATCTGTGCCAGTCTTCCTCTACTTTGTATGTGGGACACCGCCACAGCACGGCTTGGTGAGTGGTCTGTAGGTCCACACCTGAGATCTGAACCCGAAAACCCCAGTCCACTCAAGTGGAACACACAGAATTAACCGTTATGCCACCAGGCCGCCCCCAATTTTTGTTTTTTATACCATTATTGGGGTATAACAGACTGCACATATATAAAATGTATAGTTTGGCTTTTTGGCTGTTATGAATAATATGTTTATGAATACTCATATACAAGTTTTTGCATGGACATATGTCTTCATTTCTCTTGGGTATTTACGTAGTTGTGGAATTTCTGGGTCATGTAATAACTGTCTTTAGCCATTTGAAGAACTGGTAGATGATTTTCAAAGTGGCTGCACTATGCACATTCCCACCAGCAGTGTACAAGGGTTCCAGTTTCTCCATATCCTCACCGACACTTATATGTATTTTAATTATAGCTATCCTAAGTAGATGCGAAGTGTTATCTCTGGTTTTGCGTTTTCCTGATAACTAGTAATGTTGAATGTCTTTTCATGTGCTTCTTGGCCATTTGTATATCTTCTTTGGAGAAATGTCTGTTAGATCCTTTGCCCATTTTTTAATTGGGTTATTTGTCTTTCTTTTGTTGAGTTGTAATAGTTGTTTATATATTCTGAATACAAGTCTCTTATCAGATAGTTGATTTGCAGATTTTTTCTCCCACTCTGTACCCTTGTTTTCTTCTAAAAATCATGGTTTTAGCTCTCGCATTTATTTTTTTCCAGTTTGTTGAAAAATAATTGACATACATCACTGTATAATTTTAAGGTATAATGGTTTTAATGGTTTGATTTACATGAAATCTGTGAAATTACTGAGAAATGATTACCACAGTAGGTTCAGCTAATATTCATCTTCTTGTATAGATACAATAAAAAGAAAAGAAAAAAGGAAAAAAATTTTCTCCTTGTGATAAGAACTCTTAGGATTTACTCTCTTAACAACTTTCCTATATGTCATACAGCAGTGTTGGCTGTAGTCATCATGTGGCACATTGTGTCCCTAGTACTTATTTATCCTATAACTGTAGGTTTGTACCTTTTGACCGCTTTCCTCCCATCCCCCTCCCCCTCCGCCTCTGGTAACCACAAGTCTGATCTCTTTTTCTATGAGTTTGGTGTTTTGTTTTGTTTTTTAGATTCTACGTATGTGTGAGATTATACAGTATTAGTCTTTCTCTGTCTGACTTATTTCACTTAGCATAATGCCTTCAAGGTCCATCCATGTTGTTGCAAATGGTAGGATTTCCTCATTTTTTATGGCTAGATAATATTCCATTGTATATATATGCCACAACTTTTTTATTCATTCATGGATGGACGCTTAGGTCGTTTCCATATCTTGGCTGTTATAAATCATGCTGCTATGAACATAGGGTGCAGGTATCTTTTCCAGTTAGTGTTTTGGTTTCCTTTGAATATATTCCTGGAAGTGGAATTGCTGGATTATATGGTAGTTCTATTTTTAATCTTTTGAGGATCCTTCGTACTGTTTTCCATAGTGGCTGCACCAATTTACAAACTCATCAACAGTGCACAAGGATTCCCTTTTCTCCACATCCTTGCCAACACTTGTTTCTTTTTGATGATGGCCATTTTAACACGTGTGAGGTGATATCTCAGTGTGGTTTTAATTTGCATTTCCCTGGTGATGAGCGTCTTTTCATGTACCTGTTGGCCTTTCATAGCTCTCACATTTAGATCTATGTTCCATTTTGAGTTAGTTTTTGTGTATGATGCAGGGTAAGGTTCCACCTTCATTCTTTTGTGTGTAGATATTAAGTTGTCCAGACACCATTTGTTGAAAAGACTATGCTCTCCCCCCGTTTAATTGCCTTGGCATCTTTGTTGAAAATCACTCCTCTGTAAATGTGAGGATTTTTTCTGGATTCTCAGTCCTGTTCCATTGATCTGTGTGTCTGTCCTCAGTACCACGCTGTCTTGATTATTGTAGCTTTGTAGTAAGTTTTGAAACCTGAAAGTGTGAGTCCTCCAGCTTTGTTCTTTTTCCACATTGTTTCGGCCATTCCAGGTCTGTTGAATTTCCATATGAATTCTTGGATAAGCTCATCAATTTCATCAAAAAAGCAAAGAAGTCCACTGGAATTCTGATAAGGATTGGGTTGAGTCTATAGATTTGTTTGAGGAATACTACCATCTGCAATGTTAAGTCTCTGATCAGTGAACATGGGATATCTTTCTAAGTTTCATTGATTTTTCTCTATTGCTTTTCTATTTACTATGTCATTAATTTTCACTCATCTTTATTATTTCTTTCTACTTATGTTGAGTTCAGTTGTTCTTTTGTTTCTAGTTACTTAAGGTGGAAGCTAAAGTCATTGAGTGGAGACCTTTCGTTTCTGATGTAGGCATTTAGTGCTATACATTCCCCCTAAGTTCTTCTTCAGTGCAAATTTTGATTATGTTTTGTTTTCTTTCTTTCTTTCTTTTTTTCTTGAGGAAGATTATCCCTGAGCTAACATCCATGCCAGTCCTCCTCCACTTTATACATGGGTTGCTGCCACAGCATGGCTGATGAGTCGTGTCTGTCTGAACCTGGGCCACCGAAGCAGAGCACACCAGACTCAATCACTATGCCATGGGGCTGGCCCCTGTTTTCATTTTTTTTTGGTTCAGACTGCTTTGTAATTTTCCGTTTGATTTTTTCTTTGATGCATTTCTTATTTAGAAGTGTGTTATTTAGTTTCCAAATATTTGGGGGTCTTCTAGAGATATTTCTGTTATTGCTTTCAAATTAATTTAGTCCCACTGTGGTCAGAGAACGTATTTTATATGACTTGAGTTCTTTTCAGTTTACTTAACCTTCTTTTTTCTTTTTCTAAAAATTAATATTTTTATTTTATTATGGTAAGAACACATAATATGATATCTATCCTGTTAACTAATTTTAAGTATACAATAATATACTAATGTTGTCTATAGGTACAGTGTTGTACGGCAGATCTCTAGGGCTTATTCATCTTACTTAATTGAAATTTTGTGCCTGTTGATTAATAACTCTGCGTTTCCCCCCCACAGCCCCTGTTAACTAGCATTCCAGTCTCTGATCTTATGAGTTTGACTATTTTAGACACCTCGTGTAAGCAGAATCACATGGCACTTGTATTTCTGTGTCTGGCGTATTTCACTTAGCCTAACGTCCTCAGTATCTACCCATGTTGTCACATGTTGCAAAATTTCCTTCTTTTTTAAGGCTGAATGGTATTCCATTGTGTATGTATACCACATTTTCCTTATCCATCAATCTGTTGGTGGACATGTAGGTTGTTTCTACATCTTGGCTGTTGTGAATAGTGCTGCTCTGAACGTGGGAGTGTCAATATCTCTTTGGGATCCTCATTTCAGTTTTTTTGGATAAATATCCAGAAGTGGGATTGCTGGATTATGTGATAGTCCTATTTTTAATGGTTTGAACAACCTTGATACTGTTTTACATATGAGACTTCTTTTATGACCCAAAATATGGTCAGTCTTGGGAAATGTGTATTCTGCTGTTGTTGTGAAGTGTTCTCTAAATGTCATTTAAGCCAAGTTGGTTGATAGTTTGGTTTAAATCTTCTGTATCCTTGGCAGTTTTCTTCATGTTCTATCAATTTTTGTGAGAAGGTATTGAAACCTCTGTAATTCTATATTTGTCTTTTCTCCTTGCAGTTCTATTAGTTTTTGCTTCATGTATTTTGAAGCTCTTTTATTAGGTACAAATGTGTTTGTGAATTGTATGTCCTTTTGACGAATTGACTCCTTTATCATTATGAAGTCACCTTTTATATCCCTGGTATAATCTATTTTGTCTGATATTAATCTACTTTGATATTTAATAGAGCAACTCAAGCTTTCTTTTGATTAATGTTAGCATTGTATATCTTTTTGCATCCTTTCACTTTTAATCTATTTATATCTTTGTATTTAAAATGAGTTTCTTATAGGCAGCCTATAATTGAGTCTTGGGTTTTTCTTTTTTTATTTCAATCTGACAATCTCTGCCTTTTCATTGGAGTACTTAGTCTATTTACATTTAATGTAACTATTGACACAGATTAAAATCTATTTTCTTGCTATTTGTGTTCTATTTGTCTTATCTATTCTTTATTTACTTTTTCTGCTTTATCTCTTTTTTGGTTTATTGGGATCTTTTTTTATGATTTCATCTTGTTTCCTTTGTTGGCTTCATGAAGTTCCCATTTTGCTGGTAGGGTCAGGCAGTATTCCCAGCCCTGTCTGAGCACCAGGCACTGCTGTTTCTAGTTCTTTCAGGTGCTTCCTTCCCTGCCCGTGGGTAATTCCCTCACATTCATCTGCTGATCAGCACTCAGCTGAATAGTGCAGATCTTTGTGTTTCTCTCTCTGTGCTGCTGTCTTCTCGCTAGTGCTCTGTCCTCTGAGCCTCCCCACACTCAGCATTTTCTCTCAACTCAGGGAGTCCACCAGGCTCTGCCTCGGTTTCCCTTCCCTGTGCTGTAGCCTGGAAACTCTAGGCAGTGAGGTAAGGCAGATGTAGGGCTCACCTTCTTTGTCCCTTGTCTCAGGGGTCACTGTTCTTTGTTACTTGTTGGTCAGTGTCTTGGAATCCATTGTTTCATTTATTTTGTCCATTTTTGGTGGTTTCGTGCGGGAGGGTGAATCTGTTCCCTGTTGCTCCATCTTGGCCCAACAAGCTGGTTGGATTATTGATTCAAAGTTTAAACAGAAGTTGAAACACACACACACACACACACTCAATAAAGTTAAGTTTGAGGGACTCCTTGGCAAGTTCGAGAATGTTACTTGTAATTGTTTTCTACCCTGTTTCGATTTAGAGTATTTTTAAGTTCATGTGGCTTGTGCACTGCAGCAGCATCACTGCTGACAAAAACCTCTAACAGTGAATGTTTTCTGCGCGGAGTGTAGTTTGTCAGCCATTCGTGTGACTTGGTTTGGCCGGGCTGTGGGTTCTTTTGCCGGTCGGACAGCAGCCTGGTGCACATGCTGTAAACGGACATGTTTTCCCTTTCCTTTACACTCGCACACATGTCAGGCCTTCAGTCATGATGAGCAAGCTCGAGCTTTTCAAAAAGCCAGATAATTTTGAGTTGCCGTCTGGAATGATTTTCGTGCAACTGTGGAAACTTCGCTGTGAGTAAATTGTAAAGTTCCAGTCTGCCGTTTTCACCAGTTCTTGGTCTTATGAACAGCTGCCCCCATGTTAGAGAGCTGAGGATATTTTATATCCACTCTGCTCTGTGGATAACTTTCGGACCTACCTTTGCTAACACTTGGAAGATTATCCAGTAAAGCTAGTAGTCCTTGTCAGCAAAACCGCTTAAATGTATTGATGACTTTACTCCATTTAAGTAACCCTATGGGGTCTAACTCAGGAAGTGAGAAAATTCCGAGTTAAATTTGCTTGTTTCACCCCGTAGGGTGGAGATGTTACGGCTCGTCTGCTGAGTGAGATCCCCACTGTGAGAACCTAATGAATACTAGCTGATGGTGTGGACCCCTGACAAAACCCTTTTATTTTGCCTTTCTTTGGTCACTGTTCATTCTAAACAATTGTAGCCCACTCCTCAAGAAACTACTTATTTAATTCTTTCACTCATTTTTTTATTTTAGAAATAGTCTGTGGAGCTACTTTCATTGTCTGTTGTACTAAGTTTCACTATTCAGCCATCCTCCCATCTAGAGAAAGGAAATTTATCAATAATAATTCATTTTTGGTTATAGCTCTAATACAGGTGTTTCCTCTGCCAGATGCATGTAGCCTGAATCATTGCTAGTTTTTGGCAGACTTCTTTGTATATGACACAGAAAAGTCAAGATGAGGTTAGAGTAAGTTAGGAGGTAGTTTTCCATGGTTGGGGGCTCTTTCAGGTGTCTCTTGTGCTCAGCAGAGACACTGGAGGGACCATACCTTGGCATCTGCCTCTTTAATTATGAGGTGCTCAGACTGAATGAGGCACGGACCAGCAGGTACTTTTTGGTTGACTAACATGTGAGCTGTGTGTGTATTTAACTGAAAAGAAATGAAGGGAGGTTTACACTAAGACATAAAATTGTTGGTATTTTCAAAGTATCCTTTATTTAGAGGAAATTATAATTCAACTGGTAAAATCTGAGCAGTGTGCCCCATCATTACCCTTCATGGCCATGACTGTGGCTTCCGTCGTCTTAGATTTCTCTCTTGTGCTTATCATTAAGACCACGTTGTTTAGGCTTTTTTTCCCAAGTGTACAATGAAGTGATTTTTTTGTAAATTTAATGGTTGTGCAACCATCACCACCCAGTCTTAAAACATTTCCATCATCTCAGAAAGATCTCTTGTGTCCATTTATAGTCACTCCCATTCCTACCCTACCTCCAGGCAATTGCTAATCTACTTTCTATCTCTAGTTTTGCTTTTTCTGGACATTTCTTCTAGTGGAATCACACAATGTGTGGTTTTGCTGCTGGCTTCTTTCGCTTAGCATAATGTTTTTGAGATCATTCAAGATGAAGCATGTATCAGTAGCTTGTTCCTTTTTATTACTAAATAATATTCATTGTATGAATATACTACAATTGTTGGTCCATTCATCAGTTGATAGTCATTAGGGCTATTTTCTCTTTTGGCTGTTATGAATAGTGCTGAAAATTCACCTACAGATCATTGTGTGGACATATGTTTTAATTTCTCTTAGATAGACATCCAGGACTGGAATTCCGGGTTCCTCTGGTAAGTTTATGTTTAACTTTCTAAGAAACGGCCAAACTGTTCTCCAAAGTGGCAGCACCGTTTTGCATCCCCACCAGCAACCTGTAAGGGTTCCAGTTTGTCTACATCCTCATATTGTCTGTGTCTTTAATTATAGTCATTCTAGTAGATATGAAGTTAGGTATCTTACAGCAGTTTTAATTTGCACTTCCCTAGTGACTAATGATATTGAATGTCTTTTCATATGCTTATTGATCATTCATATCTTTTTTGGTGAACTGTCTGTTCAAATCTTTGGCCCATTTAAAAAAATGGCTTTATGTATAATTTACATGCCATAAACTTCACTCTTAAAATGCACAGATCAGTCGTTTTCAGAATACTTACAGAGTTGTGTGACTATCACCCTAATCTAATTCCAGAACATTTTCATCACCCCCAAAAAACCCTGGTACTCATCAGCAGGTACTCCCCATCCTCCTCCTCCAGCCCTAAGCCACCACCAATCTACTTTCTGTCTCTATCGGTTTGCTCATTCTGGACACTTCATATAAATGGAATCATACAATATGTGGTCTTTGTGACTGGCTTCTTTCACTTAGCATATTAATGTTTTTGAGGTCCATCCATATGGAAGCATGTATCAGTATTTTATTCTTTTTTGTTGCTACACTTAAATTGTATGGCTATACGACTCTTGTTTATCTCTGTATCAGTCGGTGCACATTTGGGTTGTTTGCGTTTTTAGAATTTTGTGGGTAATGCTGCTGTGGACATTCATGTACAAGTTTTTGCAGACATTTGTCTTGCTTTCTCTTGGGCAGATTCCTAGTTGTGGAATTGCTGGGTCACGTGGTACCTCTGTGCTTAACATTTTGAGGAATGACCAGCTGTTTCCAAAGCAGCCGCACCATTTAAATTCCCAGTAGCAATGAACAAGGGTTCCAGTTTCTCCGCGTTCTTGCTCATACTTGTTATGGTCTGCCTTTTTTGTTATACTCGTTCTAGTAGGTGAGAAGTGGTATCCAGTTGTGGTTTTGATTTGCATTTTTCTAATGACTAATGATGTTGAACATCTTTTCATGAACTTATTGGCCTTTTGTATCGTTAGTTGGAGAAATTACTATTCAAATCCTTTGCCCGTTTAAAAACTTATGTGTTTCCTTGTTGAGTTGAAAGCCTTGTTTCTGTATTCTAGGTACGAGTCCTCTATCATATATGATGTGTAAACATTTTCTCCAAGAACGTGGCTTGTCTTTTCACTTTCTTAATGGTATCTTTTGAAGGCCGAAAGTTTTGAATATTGATGAAATCTGATTTATCAATTTGTTTCTTTCATAGATCATGCTGCCAGTGTTGTATCTAAGAAGTCTTTGCCTAACTGTGAAGCACAGAGATTTTCTCCTATGTTCTCTAAAAATGTTTTGCATTTAGCTCTTATATTTAGGTCTCATTCATTCTGAGTTAATTTTTGTGTATGGTGTGTGGTAGGGCCTAAGTTCCTTCTTTGCTCGTGGTTATTGAATTGTGCCAGCACCATTTCCTGTAAAGACCATTCTTTCTCCATTGAATTATCTTGGCACCCTGTCAAAAGTGAATTGAACATAAATAGAAGGGTTTATTTCTGGATTCTCAGTTCTGTTCATTTACCTATATGTTATTTCCTATGTCAGTATCAAACTGTCTTGATTACTGTAGATTTATGTTAAGTTTATATTACATTATATTCTGAAATCTTTTTCATACATTGTTTAGTTTTTGGTGCTGCTTTAGCTGTGTTTTTCAGTCTCGTCTCCCCAGTTAGACTGAGAGTACATGAAGACCCAGCTCGGTCGTTTCAGATCACCGGACTTCATGCAAGTTTGTTAATAAGGTTCTTTCCTCAACTGCAAAAAGAAATAAATTTCCTGCCCTTCCTGTGTCACAGGATTATTGTGAGAATCAAATGAAATAAAGGTGGGAACACTCTAAACTGTCGTTTTTATAATTACAAGGGCCATTTATTACCTTTCACTTCTTGTAAGTAAATCTGCATGCCTGCCCTCCTTAAGGTCCTTGGTTTTCAGGGAGGATAATGTAGGTTTACAGTGCACTTGGTAAATCTCGAAGCCTAAAATTAATCCTCAGTATGTCTGCTGTGTGCCTTTGTGGTTTTTATTTTAACTAGAAGTAAGAGTGGTTTTCTTGGGTCTTCTCTGATGGCTTCCTCGAGGTAACTGGCTCTCATAGAAGTGGGTTGGCACTCTTCCTCTGAGCCCTGCCTGCCTTGCTTGTCTCTCAGAAACGGTGTTCTCTTTACCAAGCTGGACTTGGTCACAAGTGGACTGAATGCTCGTGCACAGTAAGTCAAGGAGTCTTCTAAGTGGCCAGCGCTGAATCAAGCACAGCATCGAGATGTTACGATCCGTTTGGTTAAAGTCCTCATGTGCCCTGAGAGCCTGGGGGGTGAGGACGCAAACCCTGACGTGTGGTCTGCTCTGTGGTTGACGCTGGGCCAGATTTCACTGGGCCGTGGAAAGCAGACCTCCAGGAGCGCAAGGTTGTTTTCCACATGCAAATGTCATCGAGGAGGAATCTTCACTTGATGGAAACCATGCTTTCTTTCTAAATGACAGTCTGTGGCGCCTTATTAATTTCGCTCCATCCAGCATTAATGGTTCTGTGTTCAGGGCTGATGGGTGTCCGTATCAGCTACTCCAGCAAGAGTAAATTTTCTCATCTATGGTAGAATTAAAACTAAACTAAATTAAAAACTCTCACTCAGCACACTGTTTCTGCTAACTAGGATTCAGTTAACCAGCGTTACACATTTATAATACAAATGATCTTTAGGATAAAGGCCATTACTCAATAAAAGTTCTCAAAATACCTTCAAAATGAGAGATTAGATTATTGTGTGTGCCCGTGTGGAGGGAGAGAGAGGTACCATTAATTGCATTCCTGAGTTCTAATGCTTTACACTGGTATTCTAATTTACAGTATATATACTTAACTCATATTAGCAAAGTATGTATGTGCTTAATTCAAGGTGTTTAATTTTTAAGAATGCGCTGTTTTCTTACACATGCTTTTCTTTCGAAGAGTTCAAAGAAGCTGGTGTCTTTTTCCTTTATTATCCACGTTCTTCTTGAGCACAGAGAGTGGAAAAATGGGTTTCGAGAGGTGGCTGCGTGCCCCAGTTCGGCCGACAGCAGAGCCGGCCCGGCCTGTGCTTCCTGTGCATGTACGTACTCCCTCTTCACTCGCTCGCTGCCGTGTTCCCAGGTGTGTCATGAAACTGGAGGGCTCACTCTCGTCAGCAAGGAAACCGAGGCTTTGAATTTCATTTCTGCCCAACTGTGAAGTCTTGAACACCCCCTCCCTCCCCTGCGCCTCACTCATCAAGCCCCCTGGAGCCCCATCACTTCCAATGAAGGAAGCAGTCCATGGCAGCAAAGGTGTCATCGCGCCTCCTCACTGGAGGGCGCTTGTCTTTCCAAGACCTGCGCCAACTCTGTTCCATTGTCAAGGCAACACATACATATTTTGCATTTTAATTTATGCATCTTATCAAATGCTCTTTCTTGCTCAACCACGTTCCTGTTTCAGCTGTTCTCTGGCGAGGTTGCTGTTCGATTGATGTTCAGTTATTGTTAAGTAGTGGGGTCTTTGCATATACTCAGGATTTTAATTTTGTTTATGTAGTGCAAGTGCCTTCTTATTTGGGCAGTAAATCTTCACCTGCCTTTATGAAGGCTGACAGAGCCTCTCTAGAAGGGAGTATGAGAGAGTGAATCATGTAACACAAGCATCTCAGAGTTAAAGGCCTCTGCAGCCCTCATTCTCCTTTGGTCCAGGCCAAGCCGTGATAACTGGACTATTTGCCAAGTAAGTTTACAAGTCAGTGTCAGATGCAGTTAGCTCTCCATAAGCCACAGTAAATAACAGAAAGTACAAATAATTTCATCCACTCAGCTGGGTGAGGTCCACCAGGCAGGTGATCCCCACATTCCCTGAGGAGCCCACCCCTCACCGACCACCAAGGTATCAGTATAGCTCCCCCTTTTGCCTGCTGCAGGTTGTGGGGACCCCACCACCTGAGCCCCTCGAAGAAAGTCAGCTCGTCACCATGGAAGACACAAGTCTGCCAACCGTAATGTGCCGAGTGTTACTTGCCCCACACAGAGATGGTTTAGAATGTAGTTCCAGAGTGTTTCAGATTCCACCCAGAAAGTATAGGTTCCAGTTCTTAGTTATCCATCCGTGTCCCTGTGCTTTCCTTTTTGGTAGGTCTGATGTCAAGGGAAATGATATTATTGCTGTTCACCAACTATGATGTTACTCGGGGCAGGGGGGAGAGTTGAAACAGTATAAAATGACATGGGGCATATTTAATATTTCCACTTTTTCCCTTTAGCCCGGAATATTGAAAGTTGTCATCAAACCAATTTTAACACACCACACCTCTTTTTACAGTACAGAGACTGAGCAGATCCTGAATAACCAGAGATCCAGGTCCTTGCCTTATCTTCTTCAATACTTTGATCTAAGTGAAGACATAGAAGGCTATTTGCAAAAGTCATGAAGGTGGCTAATGTGATTACTGCAACAGGCAGCAGAATAAGGATAGCATACTATTGATACTCTTTTGCACTTTGTTTTTTACTTAACAGTACATCCTGGAAGTCACAGCACGGCAGCCACAGAGCTCTTCTTCCTTCCCATCACAGCTGCATAGTGCTGCATTGCCTGGATGCTCCGTCTTTATCCAGCCACTGTCCTACAGATGGGCATTTGGGTTGTTTCCAATATTTTGCAGTTTAACCAATGCTGCAGTGAGTAACCTTGTGCATTTTTTTTTTCATGTTGTAGGTATACCTGTAGGGTGGATTCCTGGAGGTGTAATTTCTGGGCTGAAAAGTGTGTATGTAACTTTATTAGGTACCACCAAATTTCCCTGCAGAATTTGCATTTCCACCAGCAATGTAGGGGATGTCTGTTTCTCAGGCCTCACCAACAGAGGCGGCATCACACTTTAAAATTTTTGCTGGTCTGATAGATGACAAACGGTGTCCTGATATTACCTTAATTTGCACTTTAAATATGAGTGGGTTTGAACATTTTTTCATATGTTTGGGGCCATTTTTATAACTTTTTGTCATCAATTGTTCATGTCTTTTTTCCTATTTGTCTTTTGGGTTTCTGGTCATTTGTTCTTCAATTTGTATGAGAGTTTCATTTATTAAGGTTGTTAGCCCTTTTTCTGTGGGATATGTTGCAAATATTTTTCTCCAATTTGTTAGTTATCTTTTTTTTTTTCCTGAGGAAGATTGGCCATGAGCTAACTTCTGTTGCCAGTCTTCCTTTTTTTGTGCTTGAGGAAGATTAGCCCTGGGCTAACATCTGTGCCAGTCTTCCTCCACTTTGTATATGGGTCACCGACACAGCATGGCTGATGAGTGGTGTAGGTCCATGTCCAGGATCTGAACTTGCAAACCCGGGCTGAACTTAGCCAACTAGGCCGCTGGGGCTGGCCCTGTAAATTATCTTTTGACTTTGTGTAGGGTTTGTTTTGTTTTGCTATGCAGATATTCTTTATTTCTGTGTAGTTAAATTTTTCAGTTTTTGTTTTATTGCCTCTGGATTTGAGTCATAGTTAGAGGGTCTTTTTCTACACCAAGGTTCAGGAGCATTCACTCATGTTTTCTTCTAGGAAGGATATAGTTTCACTGTTTTACATTTAGATCACTAATTCATTTGAGGTTCATTTTTGTCTGTGGTGTGAGATACAGATCTAGTTTTACCGTTTTCCAAATGGCTTCCCACTTGTCCTAGCACCATATGTTGAAAAGTCCGTCTTTCTCCCAGTGGCTGGAGATGCCACATTTCCATATACATTCAGATTTATTCCTGGGCTTTTTATTCTATCCCACTGGCCTATTTGTCTGCTTATCACCAGGACCACTCAGTTTAGTTATAAAGTCTTTATGGTATGTTTTAATGTCCAGTAGTTGTGGTTTTCCTGGCTATTCTTGCGTATTTGTTTTTCCATGTAACCTTGAGAATCAACTTGTATAAGTCTATGCAATAGTTTATTGGTATTTTTACTGGGATTATGTTGAGTTTATAAATTAGAGAGAACCATCATCCTATAATGTTGAGTTATCCTATCCAAGATTAGAGAATGCCTTTTCATTTGTTCATATCTACTTTTATGTCTTTCAAGAATGTATTAAATTCTCCTTGTATAGGTTTTGTGCAATTCTTAATAAATTTATTCTAGAGGCTGGCCCCATGGCTGAGTGGTTGAGTTTGTGCGCTCTGTTTCAGCGGCGCAGGGTTTCGCTGGGTCAAATCCTCAACGCAGACATGATACTGCTCATCAGGCCATGCTAAGGTGGCATCCCACATAGCACAACCAGAAGGACTGACAACTAGAATACATAGCTATGTACTGGGGGACTTTGAGGAGAAGAAAAAGAAGGAGAAAAAAAAAAGATTGGCAACAGATGTTAGCTCAGGTGCCAATCTTAAAAAAAAAATTTATTCTAAAACATTTAATCTTTATTGTCATTATTTTAAATGGAGTTTCCTCTAACTACTTACTGTTTTATATTGGAAAGCTGTTGATTTTTCTATGTTAATTTTGTATCCTGCCATTCAACGGCTTCTTTTATTGAGTTTTATCATTGATTCTTTGGAGGTTTCCAGATATACTTTATGATGTCATCTGCAAATAGATAGTTTGACTTCTTCACCCATTCTTATGCCTCTCATTCCTTTCTCTTTTGTAATGATGTTAGGTAACATAAAACCTCTAGGACAGTGGGTGAACAGAAATGGACAGTGGGCATCTTTGCCTTGTTCCTGATCCTAGTGGAAATGCTACTAGTCCTTCCCCATTGAATAAGACACTGGCTTTAGGATTAAAGTATGTATATTTTATAATGTTAAGAGTATAACCCTCAATTCCTGTTTTCTTTAATTTTTATAAACGGGGTTTTAAATTTTGTGAAAATCTTTTTCAGTTTCTATGAAGATCCTGTTATCTTTTCCTTTGGTTTGTTAATATGGTAAATGACACTGGTGGATATCCTGATACTGAATCCATCTTTCATTTCTCGAAAACATCCTACTTGGTCATGGTATGTAGTTTTCTTAATGTGGTGTTGGATCCTGTTTAGTATTTAATTTAATATTTTTGCATTGATATTCATGAGTGGTACTGGTCTGTAGTTTTCTTTCTTTGTTGTCTTTATCTGGTTTATCAGTGTTATATTTTGCTCTGTAAAAGGAGTTGGGATATTTTCTGTAGTTCTCGGGGCTCTGGGATAATTTGTGTAGAGCATTGGAACTGTCTGGTAGGTTCAGTAGAATTCGCCTGTGAAGCCATCTGGTCCTGGTGCTTCTTGTGGGGTCCTTGTTTAAGAATCCTCTCTGGGTCTCCTATGGAATTCATCTGCCTAAGATTTGCAACTCTAATAGGGTCAGTTTTGGTCATCTGAATTTCCTTAGGAAGTTACCCATTTCATCTTCCTTTTCAAATTCATTTGCATAGAGGTCTGCAAAGTAGTCTCTTAGGATTTTTAAAATTTCTTCCATTTCATTGGTTATTTCCCCCGTGCCATTTCTTACTCTCTATGTTTGTGCTTTCTTGCTTTTGTCTTGATCAACTTAGCTGGTGGTTTGTCTATTTGGTTAATTTCCCCCTCAAAAGAACCCAGGATTTTGATTTATTAGTTAGATCTACTGGTTTTCAACAGAAAAACCTCTCCCTCATAAATCAGCTTTTCCATCCCTGTTTCCTTCCTCATGTTTTCTTTTGGATTACTGTTGTTCTTTTTCTTGTTTTCATGCACTGACATTTATTAATTTATTAATTTTATTCTTTCATTTTTATTTGTAAAAGTGTTAGTCTAATGAGTTGTTCTCTGATTACTGCTTTAAATGCATTCCATAGATTCTGATATGCAGTGTTTTTTTTGTAATTATTTTTT
This sequence comes from Equus przewalskii, assembly GCF_037783145.1. NCBI lineage: Eukaryota > Metazoa > Chordata > Mammalia > Perissodactyla > Equidae > Equus > Equus przewalskii. The sequence continues at coordinate 3,529,503 of NC_091831.1, forward strand.
TAAAATTCTGTACTTTCAGATTGTATTTCCTCTTTCACCTGAGAGTCAATAGTAGAATTTTTAAACATCCAGGTGGGGATGCCTTTCTGTTTTTTGTTTTTATTAATAATGTATAGTTTTATTGCATTGTGATCGGAAAGTGGTGTTTTCAATATTTCTACCTTATGGAAATTATTGTGTTTTCTTTGTGACCTAATATATGATCAGTTGTTGTGAACGTGCTTTAGGTTCTTGAGAAGAATGTGTATTCCCTGTTATCAGGGTTTGGAGTTCAATATATATACACAGATCTACCTTGATTGATGACGTTGTTTAGATCTTCCATCTCCTTACTTATTTTTTGCACACGTGCTCTGCCTTGCACTGAGAGTGGTGTAGTAAATCTCCTATTGGTATTATGTTTCTAACTATCTCCTTGCATCTCCTGTAGTGTTTGATTCATAGAAGTAGTGGTTGTATTATTTGGTGCATAGAGGTTCACACACATCATGTCTTCATTGTGGTCTGTGGCTTTTAGCATTAAATATGTCCTCTGTTGTGTTTAATGCTTTGGGGCTTGAATTCAATTTGGTCTACTCCTGCCATCTTTTGTTTTCATTGGCCAGGTATAACTTTCTCCATCCTTTTAATTTTCAGCCTTTCAGAATTACTTTTTTAGGAGTGCCTCTTATATACAGCATATAGTTGGGTCTTGTTTTGTGAGTCAAATTAAAACCCTTTTTGTTTTAATAGATGAGTTAAACCCATTAATATTTATTCACAGGGCTGATCTGTTTGCTTGCAACTCTATCATAATTTGTAATTATGTGTATTTTGTTATATTTGTGGTTTCCTTCTCTGTGAGATCTGTATTCTTTGATCTTTTATTGAGATTTTTAAATTTGGGTGTAAAAGGACGTGTATTTTCTAGTGATTGCTTTTGTATTTAAACCTATTTTAATGTCCTTAGGAACCTGTTGTATTATTTAACTCTGTACTGTCTCATTTATCAGTTTTTTCTGGTACTGCTTAACACGCATCTGTTGCTTACACAGTATTGTCATATACATAATCAGAATTTTTCCTCTTTCCCTCCTTCATTTCCCATTTCTGCTTTGTTGCAGTACATAATATTTGCATATTAGTCTTTCAGCCTAATCCCACTTTTATTTTAGTCCTAGATGTATATCTAAATACTTTTAAATGCTTACCGTACATCCTTTTGCTGGAATTTTCCCAGTCATCACTTGGTTAGATAAAACTTACCCTCACACAGAGTCCTCCAGAAGGGCTGATGGATGTGGTGTTCTCTAAGCTTGTGTATTTTGGGAACTGTTTTTCTATAGCCTTGATGTTTGAAGGACAGCTTGTGGATTTAAAATTCTTGGTTCATACTTTCTTTCACTGAGTTTTAACAATGTTGGTCCGTTGTTGTCTTACTTACTGTTGGTTTTGAAAAGCCTGATGCCAGCCCAGTTCTTTGCACGTTCATTGATCTCTTTGCCCAGGGGCCTTGAGGATTTATCTGTGAAATCTGAGCATTTAATCAGGATGTGACTCAGAGTCTGTCACTCTGGGTTAATTTTCCCAGGCACGTGTGAGCCCTCTCATTTCCAGATTCAATTCTTTTCCTGTCTCTGGAAGTTTTCTTGGATGATAGTTCTAAGTATCAGCTTTGTTCTGTTGTTGTGTTTTCCCTTCCAGGAGCTCTGGTTTGTGAACACCATTCCTTCTTTGTCTCCCATTCCCGCTGCTTTCATTTTACCCTTTTACTTCTTTCTTTATGTCGTTTTCCTCCTGTTGGTCGTGTTCCTGTCTTTCCTCAGTGCCCTTTATTAATCTTCATTTGAACTTACTTTGCTCAGGCGCTTTGTAATGTACTCCTCATTTCTGCAATGATTTTGACTTTTCCTTCCATCACTTTCCGGAGCTCATTCAACTCTCTTCCTTTCTCCCTGTTTTCTCCCTTTCTGTCTTTAATTTTGCATTTCTAGTTCAAGGTGGTTTTTCGAATCCTCAGATGTTTGTTTGAATATGTTTACTTGTGTTGCTGGAGTGTTGGATTAGAATTTTCTTTGCTTCATGGTTGTTTTCCAGGAGGACATTTCTGTGGTGTGGGGGTGTTTCTACAAGGTTGCTAGCCCAGGCACCTCTGGCATCAGCTGGCCAAGTCCAGGCGCTGCACGCTTGTTTGTTTTGATGACTGACGGGGGAGGGGTGCATCTCCTGGTATTATGGTCCTCTTTTCTTGTAGTGCCCTAAACTTTCCCTTTTTCTTCTTTCTATCTTCACGACCCAATTGCCAAAGGGCACTTCTCCCTTCCTCTTTTGCTTTTTTTCTTTGCCAGAAGCTATGGGCTTTGAAGGATGCCTCTTTAAATGGCGTCTGTCTGTTTAAACTGTGTGGACTCTGGGATCCCTTCCCTGAGTCCAGGCTCTGTCCACCCAGGTGCTTTCAGAGCTTTTCTGGGGGCATGCAGGTCACGCTCACCCCGTGCTCGTCTCCCTCTTCTGCCCTCGCTCACCAGAGCCCACGTTGTGGGTGTGGGCCGGCAGCACGAGGGGACCCCACAGTGGGATCTGGTGGCTTTTCTCTTTTCACTAGTGTTGTTTTCAGATTTTGGCGTTTTCTCTCCTTAGGTTATGCCAAGGGTGTGGTCTGATGTGGAATTTACTCTCCCTTTTGTGTACTCATACCATTTGGGAAGAACTGCAGGGAAGTAACTGAGCTACACGGTTGCCCGCGTCTTCAGCCGCTTGGAGATCAAGCACTTCTCCCAGGAGACCGTTCTGCCTGGTTTAAGGGGCTCAGAGTTTGACATTTTTCATTTTAATCTTTAAGTATCTGTTTTAAGACATGTTAGAGAACAGTAAAACTAGCAGTCTAAACCCATGATACAAAGTGTCTGCATTGAATAAATCCATTACATTTTTAAAAAGTCAACTTAGAAAATATTAAATAAATAATAGTACAGATAATAAACAAGTTTGGCGCAAATATGATAGTTTGCAAGTGACTGAAGTTGTGGAGCCGCTGTTGTAACTGGAAGTGTTTCCCGCGTCGGGCGGGAGCTGTCCAGCTGCCGGGGCTGTGGGCTGACCAGGGAGCCAGAGGAGTGTGGCTGTGGGCAGAGGACGACTCCATGGCCATTTGCAAAGGTCCTCCCACCTCTCCAACCTCTGTGGCAGTGAAAACATTGTTATCCCGCAAAATACACAAAGCCTTAGGACTTGGAGAGTGAATAATTTTTCCTTTAGCGTTAGAAGATTGCTTTGGTGATTTATCTTCTTTAGTTCATGGAAAAGCAGAAACCAAATGCTAACTTTCCCAAAGGTTATCTGTTAGGGACGTTGTGTGCAACTTTTGAAATAAATAACCTGAATTTGCTCTTCAGTGTCACTAAGAGGAAGGATTATTCACATGTGAATTATTCATATTGTATTAAGAAAGTATGTAACGTAACACTGGGCAACATATGTTGAAGCATATAACTAGCTTCTTGAACAAAATTTATGGGGTTTGTACATTTTCAATATCAGTAAACCAGTCACAATAGTTTATTGCAGAAGTTTTGGCCAAAACTGTTAAAATGACTATTTATAAAGCTAAGTAAATATCAGACAATGCCAGAAATAATGAGGTTAAATGTAATTGATGGTTGTTATTCCTGAAAGATGAAGTTTACAGTCCTCTCCTCAAACACCCTATAAACTTTCCCAGCTCCACAGGGTCTGTATTGGCAGCTGAAGTTTTCAGAATTCAATTCAATTTGAGTGTTGTGTGCTTTATGAGGCCATCTCAGGGAAATTTTCTTGTTGCAGAAACGGGCATGCAGAAGACTAGATGCAGCTGTGCAGGAGTGGGGCTGCGCCCAGGTGAGGGCCAGCACCCTGGGCTCCTGGAGTGTCGAGGAGCTGGAGTTGAAGCACAGAGGCTGCCCCCTTGCGGCAAGGCCAGAGAGCGACCAGGCGCGGCCCGACGCGGGGGTAGGTTCCTGCTGCCACCAAACCCGCTGTGAACCCATTTAAATATTTTAATAGAAAGTATAAATAGTCGTTGTTCTGATACATCTGTGGCTGTGATTTGTTAAATAGATTCCTCAGAATGGTGGAGGGAGCTTGGCCCAGCCTTGCCCGAGATGTATTGCGGGAGAATCTGTAAGTGCCTTAACCTTCTTGCTGTGACATAAAAGATAGACTTGTTTTTAAATATTAGATCCATAAAACAAAGTTAATAAAAATGGCAGTTACTTTTCTAAGGAACGAGGGATGTAAATAACGAGGTGTGGATTGATTTAAGCTTTTCTTAGCATTCTCCTAGGGTGCCCACTAATTTGTTTCCAGCTTCACATTAGAAATAGAAATTGAAAATACATTTAGAGTTCTTTCTAAAAGCAGGATTCAGGGAAGGGAACAGGGCACTGGATATGGTTAAAATAGAGATCATTTGAAAACATCTTGGAGAAAAGACTTACCCTCATTTAATTATCCAAATGGGAATCAATTGTTGTTTTTTCTTTTCCCTGTTTAAGCTTTTCTTTTATGTTTCCATAAACTTCGCATAAACCACAGATTTCAGAAGGAGAAATGCAGTACTCACATCATTAATTCAAAGTAAAGGGAGGTCTAACCCTGCCAGAGTCAATTCTCAGTCTCAGACTGGGCGGAATATCATAAAGTATACATTAGCATAATAATACCTTTGTTATTAATTTTGAGCTTATTCTAAGGACAAGTTAATATGTCTTTGATAACCTCTGTAATTCCTGGGTTTTTTTTTTTAATTTTAAATTTGGAACCTTAATACTGCAATAAAATAGAATTGTGTTTAATTTCCACACAGAAACCAGGAATGTGTGTGTGTGTGTGTGCGTGTGTGCGTGTATGTCTGTGTATTTCTGCGATTGTCCCCTAAAGATTTTTAGAGAAACATACTGCTCTGTTTTTGATAAGCAAAGATTGAGTTAATAAATTACAGAGCTCTTCAATTGACACATTGCAGGCTACTGTGTTTTACAGTGATAGGCAATGATTTTGTGTTAAACCAAGACCTAACACTGTGTCAGCTATCACCCACGTGGACCTCTAATTGTCTAAAGTCATTAGACAAATCTGAAAGCAAAGCTTCTTGTCAAACTCGTGCTATGAAGGTGTGCTTTTCTATTTTTTGTGCTCTCTTTTTCGGGAAAATTTCCACAGGCCGTGTTGCATTCCATGGAGTAAGTCTGAACAATGGTGAAATCAAAGATCCACCAGTTTGAACTTACTGTATTTAGATTGATTTGTATAATTGCCAAACAGTCCCTGGAATGCAAATAAATGATATTTACCTTGAGAAATCTGACCTCATTCTGGGTAAATTGCGTGAATGCTCAGGACTAACTGGTAACCTCCCTCGTTCTCTTCCCGTTTCCGTGCAGTGTATCTTTCAAATCCCGCGTCCGTTGGGCAAACACTTGGGCTGTAATATGGCTTCTTAATGCTCCGAGCTGTGGTGTTCTGACATGAATGGCTTAAAGGGAAAAAACTTGGCTCAAGCAACTGATTGGATCATTTTGGCTAATATTCTGTTTGAACAACAGTACCTGTTTGATTAGGATTTTTCTTTCCTTTGTAATTCCCCAAGCTTGCCTCTGTTATGTTTCATAGGAAATGAATCTATGAGCAGAAAACCTATGTTGATATGTAAATATATCATTTTTTCGTTAATGCTCGATATTCTTTTCATCTAAATTTCAGAAACCGACTTTAAAAAATCAGTTTCCCTTTATTTGTAGTTATTCTCAATAAAATTTCACCCAGGCTTGGGTGATTTAATATTTACACCCACTATTTCTAAAAGTCTTATGTAAATAAAGATTGAAATGTGAATTTGAAAAGTCACACCTCTTGATATTTGAACAGACTATAGCTGCATATATCTTCTTTTTCTAATAATATGGCTAGTTTCCCTCCTAAGCTTTTAAAATAATAAGACACTATTTTTGTATTCTAGAACATCCAAAGGTTCAGTGTTAAATAAAAAGCAAATAGTATTTTTGGAAATGCAAGATCCCAGGGAGAAGTGCTTAACAGGAATTCACTGACGGGCAGCAATTCCAAATTTCAGAAGACTTCATTAAACAGCTCCATTCACAAACTCGTGCCCATTTCCACATGAGCACGCACCCCGTCCTGGCCCACAGCTCCCATAGCTGACCCAGGGTAGCGACCTGGGGTCAAAGAGCGAGCAGCAAAGGTTATGTGAGAGCAGTTTGTGTGGAATCCCTAACAGGGGAGCTCCGTGTGATTCTCAGCTTGTTTGGGGCTTTTCCCCAGTGACCTCCTTCGTATCCTAGTTCTCTGGTATATTCTGGCCTCAGTAGGGTGTCGGCTGCTCCCATCAGGTCTGCTCTGAATTCTCAGCGTGGCTGTCTCGGCTCGGCTGGGCTCGGTGCCTGAGTTCCTGTTGTCCTTCCGTTCCTAAGCTCTTCCTTATTTTTACCATGAGTCATTTCTCGCGTATGCAAGGACTTGACTTCCCACGTGTGCAAGGACTTTGTCCGTAGACCTTGTCAAGCTCATTTTGTGAGTTACAATGATTACTGTTTCAATAGTTGCTGGCATAGTTTCTTACAGTCGTCACTATTAAAGATTAGCTTCTGGTACAAGTTATTATTTAGGAGCATCTCCTCTTAGCCCTGAGTCACCCTGCTCATGTTACTGACAACCGGAATGAAACTGTCCTCTGTTGTTGTGGTGGGACATGACGCTATGTCGTTCGGGGTGTCCCCCCCGCTGGGCAGGCTGCCCTCTCTGCTCTGCCCCGTCCAGTGCAGCAAGTCTAGAAGGAGTGCCAGTGGCTGCCATAACTGGCAGACTTCCTTTTCTCCACGAGTGGTTCCAAGGCAGGACTGAGGCCCCAGAGCAGGCTCGCTTTCTCAAGTCAGCTCAGCTTGCTTGGCGCAGGGATCGGTGGTAGCCAAGTGTAACGTTGAAATCACATCATTCTTTGCAAATTCAAACCCATTAAATGAAACCTAACAGGGCTGCAAAGGTTTCCAAAATAATCATAAGAAGGTACTTGAAAAGTGGGAGCATTAGAATAGATGAGATGTAAAACCATAGGAAGAACAGATTGAGGATGCTCATTGAGGGGGAGGTGCCGTTTCCTCAGTACCACATTTTTCCAGTGGTCTCTGGTCTCCACCACTCTGCAGCTCCTCAGAGCTGGAGTCCTTCAGGGAAGGGGCTAGCCTCAGGTTCTCTTGGGTCGGTGTGATGGTCAGTTGCCTCTCAGCTGTGTCCCCACCTTCATGTCCCCTGCTCCCTGTTGTGGGGACTTTCTAGCTACTGGTGCATGGTGGGAAGGTGGAAAGGAAGCCAGGGCATTTCTCCATCCCCTCCCCGGGGCTATCTCTCAGCGCCTCCCTCCAGAGTCCCAGCTCCTGCAGAGATGTCCCCCTGTGGTCCAAACTCCTGCTGAGTGACGCCTGGCCTCTGTGGTCACGTTCCTCGCTGTCCTCCCAGCCTGAAGGTAGGGCTTCCTGCTGTGCCTCTCCCTCCCCCGTGGGGCTTCTCTTCTCTCCCGTCACTTGTGTAGTCAAATCCCGTGTTAAATTCCCGCTGTTTAAAACACCTAGATTGGTTTCTGTTTTCTGCCTGGACCCTACCTGGGCTAATCAGCTAATGAGTGGACAGATTCTCAGGAGAAAGAGAAAAGGCTTGCTGCTTTAGGCATAGGCCTCGGGGCTCTGAGTGTGGTACCCGCCCTCAGGGCTCAGCGTCTTAGTCCAGCCGCCTCAGTGCCTGGCGTGCTGGCGGAGCCAGTCCCAGCTGTGAGTCCCGCGGGTGATGTTGAGAGCCTGGGGTTAAATTCAAAAGCACAGGCAGGCCCTTGAATGTTGCCCATCACTGTTGTTCCTTTGCTTTCTTTTATCTGGTGTTATTGGGTTTTATTACCCAAACGGGTAGTGAATTGCCACCTAAAAGCCAACATGTAAAACATGAGTTTTTGGTGGTGTAGACTAGTCTCCCAACCCCACTGCACTGACTTTGGATATCAGCCTGTTCATTAGTGTTGAGGGCTAATACTAAGGGAGTAATCTTAATAAGCCTCTACATCATTGACTTTTTCACACTGAGATCTATTCCTCGACAGTAGGGGTGGTGTGGGTGGGGAAGAGAGGCCGCCATGCAGGAGTAGAATAGAGGGCAGGGGGTGTTGGGTCCAAGCCTGTTGTGTGGGTTCAGTTTCCCCTCTGGGGACAGCAGGAGGAGCCCAAGTATGATTCTCAATAGATAGATTCTTTTCTTTGTACTTCTTTTTATCTTCAAATGGGTGACCTTTAAAATATTTGTTTTATTTTACTTGCCCATCTCTATTATTGGTAATTGCATTCCACATCTGTAGCATCTATAACTGCCGCACGGAAGCAGGAGTGGACCCAGAATCCGGTGTAAATGAGATTGCTGCCCTCTCCTGTGCCTGCGGTGACAGCAGCACTGCTGCCTGTGCTTGACACTGTAGGCCCAGGTGTCAAGCCGGGGACAAAGGCCAGGGATGAAAATGTAGTGTTCTGACATAGATTAAGAAAGATCAGTGTGCAGTGCTCCACTCTTTGTGGCCTGTTTCAGCAACAGCTAGTTCTTGTCAGACCTTTATTCTTATGTCCTGAGAGAAGAAAACACAATCATGGAGGGATCAACGGGAGTTTCATTGATCATTCTGGAGGAATCAAATTGTGCTCTGCATTTTTCCCCTCAGTTTGAAAAGGATCCTAGAGTTCCTTGGTCTAAGCCTGTCAATTTACAGATAAGCAAAATGAGGTCCACAGGGGTGAAGTGATGGGTCTGCTGTGCACCGTGGGAGGTAGGGAGGCTGGGCTCCAGGTCTCACCGGCACCCTCTCCTCTTCTGCTCTTCTTGGCTGGTCTCTGAGTTTACAGCCAGTGTGCCAGCATCCCCACACTGGTGGTATAGTGACTTGCTCCAACGCCCTCTGAGAAGCATGGCGGTGAGATTGTGGGTCTTTGTGGTCGTCATTTCCAGGCACAATGAGAGCGTCTTGGCTAAGACACAGGGCTGAGTTATTCAAACTGTGGAATAACAAGCCAGCTGGGAGAAGAGTTTGGCTGTCAGTATAGCCAAATGTAAATCCCCAAATAGATGAGTTTGAATACACTCACTGACAAAATCTTCAGATTTAGCTTCTGACTGTAAATGTTTTCTCTGGAATATGGATACCGAAAAATAGTTTTATTTAAAAAATTTAGCGGTGTTATTTAGATCATTTCCAGCCTCTGAAGGAAGAAAGTCTTCAGATGATTAGAAGAACGAAACAAAAACTTCTTTCTCTAGGAATAAAATATGTTAAACTATGAGGAAATGGTGAAATGGATTAAAAGAAAAGTTGGCACTTTAAGAAAAATGCAATTTAGGCTTCCTCCATGCAGGTTGGACTAAGCTAATGCAAATGTGTCTCCCTCCTGCTATAGATAAAAATGTTAAATACATAGGTAATCATATGATAAGAGAAGAGAGAAAAGAAAAGCAGAGCAGAAGATACAAACACATCTCTTGTGGCTGTTCATGGGTCCTGCTGGCCTTTGTTGGGTTTGGTCCTGGATTGGGCCAGGGGCTGGGGGCTGGAATTCTAATGTCCAGTGATAGATGTGACTTTGGCCAGTGGAAGAGTGGGAGCTAGAATTTGGACCCTTGCATAAAGTTCTGAGCCTTGAAGATCTGCCTCTACCTTAAAGGACGATTAGAAATTAAAATACCAGGCCGTGCATGGGTGTGGGCTCCAAGTTTATTCTATCTCAGTGATACAAGAACCAAAAGCCCAGGCATTAACATAAAAATAGTTGCAGACTATTGAAATCCATAAGGTCTTGGGTAGTAGCAAATGCAGAGTCATCCTGTAGGCATGCTTCCATCCAGAATGCACAGGATTTAGAGATAAAGCAACCCACACTGAGGAAGAGATCACAATAGAACAATGTAAACTACATAAACAAATCTACTATGGCGGGGGCAGGGGGGGAGTCAGGAACTATAACATACAGAATATAGACCTCTAAGAATCTGAAATAATCAAACTGAAGTTCATTTTAAAGGTAAGTGTTTGGGGCTGGCCCTGTGGCCGAGTGGTTAAGTTTGCACGCTCTGCTGCAGGCGGCCCAGTGTTTCGTTGGTTCGAATCCTGGGCGCGGACATGGCACTGCTCATCGAGCCACGCTGAGGCAGCATCCCACGTGCCACAACTAGAAGGACCCACAATGAAGAATATACAACTATGTACTGGGGGACTCGAGGGAGAAAAAGGGGAAAAAATTAAAAAAAAAAAAAAAGTTTAAAAAATAAATAAATAAATAAGTTAAAAAAAATAAAGGTAAGTATTTTATTTTTTTTAAATGATTAAAGAAGAAATAGAGCCATAATGAAAGAAGAGGACAGAATGAAAAAAGAATGGGAAGGTTAAAAAAAAGCTTCTGAAGTGAATGATATGGTCATTGAAGTTAAAGAAAAAGATCATTAGGTTAGACACAGTTAAAGACAGAATTAGTGAGTTAGAAGATAGATCTGGGAAAATCATGCAAAACACAGAAATAGAGACAAAGAAATGGAAAGTATGATTCAGTGTCATAGAGGAAAGAATGGAAAGTCCAGTAGGAAATCCAGAAGGAAGGAATTTAGAATGGGAGAGGAAAAAATAATGAAAAGATAAGATTTGAAAATAATAATTGCTTGGATAATAGCTAAGATTTTCCCAGAATTGGAGAAAAGCATACATAGCCAAACAATTTTGAAGCAGAACAAGGTGAGGGAGATCACCTCTCAGATGTCAGGATATATTACAAAGCCGTAATAATTAAGACTATGTGTTGTTGACCCAGGGATGGACACATAAATCAATGACTAAAGTTGAGGACTTTAAACTTGCATATATAGCAGCTTGATATGTTACAGAGAAGGTCTTACGAGTCACTTGGGAACAGCAAGGTACTCTATAAATTGTGCTGGGACAACTGGCCATCCATATATGAGGAAAAATAAGATTGGGTCTCTACCTCACACAGAAATCAATCCTGGGAGTTAGGGGGAAGGTTGAAGAACCTAAATGTGCAAAAACAAAAACTTTAAAACTTTCAGTAGAAAATATAGGAGAATATATTTATGAAGTCAGGCATATAAAATGTAATCAACCCACAGGGAAATGGTTAGTCTGACTAGGTACATAAGACATGCTAAATATCAAAATTCCTGCATCATTGTTTAAGAAGACACTATAAAGCAGGGAAGACGTTTGCAACATACAAAATAGAAAGTAGCAGATAAATGGGCAAAGTATATGAATTGGCAATTCAGAGAAGAGGAAACCCAACTGGTCAATAAATCTAAGGGGATGTTCAACCTCACTAGTAATTAAGGGCATGCAAATTAAAGCATCAAGTTAGCAAAAAATAAAAATGCCTGATGATAGTGTGGGTGAGGATGTGGAGTTGAAGGATCTGTCCGTTTTATTGGAGGTAGTATAAATTGGCACAATGACTTGGAGAGCAAATATCTGATAATGGTGATGGTATTTCCAATGACCTAGAAGTTTCAGCCCTAGGTATGTACCCTAAAACAGGCCCCAGGAAATGTGTACAAAATAATTATTGTAGCATTGTTTGCTTAGCAAAAAGCCAGAAACAACCTATGCCTCCATTAATGGGAGGGTGGATGACTGAATTGGGGTATATTTATTCAATGAGATATACACAGCAGTGAAAATGGATGAACTAAAAAATAAGAAAATTACAGAAGGATATGTATAGAACAATACTATTTAGATCCAACTTTAGACTGTGAAACATTGATACATGTTAACTGAAAGAAGAAAAGGATTCCTGGAATGATAAACATCAAGTTCAGGATAATGAGATTATTTCTATTGAGGGAATGAGGGCTCAGGATACAGAGGGCATTTCACTTATATCTGTAATGTTTTATGTGTTAAGCTGTGTGATGGTTCATGAGTGTTTGGTATATTGTTGTCTGTACTTTTTGTATGCCTGAAGAATCGTGAGTCTTGGGCATGACGTATCTGCACATCCGTGGCGGTGAAACTGAAGAACATTAAAGACTAGGAGAAATATCTGTAGAGCTGCTAAAGAGATGGCTGATTAGCCATGAAGGAACAATAATTTGACTGACTACAGACCTCTCATTAGTAACAGTAGACACTAGAAGACCTTGGAATAACATCCTCAAAATACTAAGGGGTCTGTGTCTGTGTGGACGTGTGGCCTGGCTGTAGTAGGCATAGAGCTGGGATGGCCAATGCAATGGGAATTTCTTCCACCTCTCCCCACAGGAAGTTCAGTTACTAAATTTGACTTCAGAAGAGAGAACATAAACTAATGACAATGGAAGAAATAACAATGGGAAAGTTATCAGAAAGCTACCATCCCAGGAGGTTTTACAGGTTCAAAAAATCCTACGTGAAGGAATACATGGATGACTTAACATTAGAAAAACTACTCCATAGTCTGATCAACAGAGAAAAAACAGGGTAATCTTTTTTCTTTTAAAGATTGGCACCCAAGCTAACGACTGTTGCCAATCTTCTTTTTTTTTCCCCTGCTTTTTCTCCCCAAATCCCCCCAGTACATAGTTGTATATTCTTTTTTAGTTGTGGGTCCTTCTAGTTGTGGCATGTGGGACGCCACCTCAGTGTGGCGTGATGAGTGGTACCATGTACACGCCCAGGATCCGAACCAGCAAAACCCTGGGCCACCAAAGTGGAGCTCGAGAACTTAACCACTCGGCTGCGGGGCCGGCCCCAACAAAGGGTAATCTTAATAGATGCTGAAGCAGTGTGCACTTAGCTCCAAATCCCATTCATGAGGAGAACTCAGCAAACCAGAAAAGAAAGATTTATCCCGATAAGGGTCAAGGAGCATCATACTTAGTGGAAACATTTACACTGATAAGAAAAAAAGAAAAATTTGCTTGCTGTCACCATTTCTGCTTAGTGTACCATGATTCCTAGCTAACACAATAAAACAACTGAAAAGGAAACATGGGTATAAGTACTGGAAAGAAAAACTAGATTATTTCTAGATGATATAATTATCTACATAACAAATCCAAGAAATGTACAGATAAACAAATTATCAAGGTTGTTGAATATAACATGAACATGCAAAAACACACTTATTCACTGGTAATAACTAGAAAAAAACCCATTCACATTATTTCTTCATGTGGCTTGAGTTACTATCTGGTGTCCTTTAGATTCAACCTGAAGGACTCCCTTTAGTATTTCTTGTAGGGTAGGTCTACTAGCAATGGATTTTCTCTTTTTGTTTATCTGGGGATGTCTCAATTGCTCCCTGATTTTTGAAGGATAGTTTTGTTGAATATAGAATTCTTGATTGACAGTCTGTCTTTTTTTTTTTTTTTCAAGATTGGCACCTGAGCTAACAACTGTTGCCAATCTTCTTTTTTTTTGTTTTCTTCCCAAATCCCCCCAGTACACAGTTGTATATTTTAGTTGTGGGTCCTTCTAGTTGTATATGGGATGCTGCCTCAGTGTGGCCTGACAAGTGGTACCATGTCTGTGCCAGGATCCAAACCAGCAAAACCCTGGGCCGCCGCAGCAGAGTGCACGAACTTAAGCACTCAGCCACGGGGCCAGCCCCAGCAGTCTTTCTTTGAGCACTTTGGATGTGTTATCCCACTGCCTTCTGACTTCCGTGTTTCTGATGAGAAATCAGCTGTTAACCTCATTGAGGATCCCTTGTACGTGATATGTCGCTTTTCTCTGCTTTCAAGAATCTTTGGTTTTTGATACTTTTATTATGACGTGTCTAGGTGTGAATCTCTTTGGGTTTATCCTAGTTGTAGTTCATTGAGCTTCTTGGATGTGTAGATTTATATTTTTCATCAAATTTGGGAAATTTTTGACCATTGTTTCTTCAAATGTTCTTCCTACCCCTTTTTCTCTCTCCTCTCCCTCTGAGACTCCTATGATGTGTATGTTGGTACACTTAATAGTGTTCTGCAGGTCTCTGAGGCTCTGTTCATTTTTCTTCGTGTTTTTTTTCTTTCTGTTCCTCAAACTGGATAATCTCAATTGACTTCTAGTTCACTGGTTCTTTCTTCTGCCTGCTAAAATCTGCTGTTGAACCCTTAGGGTGAATTTTTCATTGCAGTTATTATACTTTTCAACTTTAGAATCTCTGTATAGTTCTTTGTTATAGGTTTTATCTCTTTGTTGACGTTCTGTTTGGTGGGAGTACTTTCCTTTGGTTCCTAATCATGGTTTCCTTTAGTTCCTTGGATAGCAAACAGATGAAGAAGTGTGGGCTTCCTCATCTATTTGCCCCTCCAGATCCACTTTCCACTCTTCTCTACATTCTGCCCCGGAGGTCGATCTGCATGGTCACACCTGGGCCCTCGGCTTCCCTCTGGGTTTGGATTCCAGGGCGGTTTGGGGAGGCAGCAGGAGACTTGGCTGTGTCCTGCAGTAAACATTGCTGTTCTCTCCAGGAGCCAGCAATACACAATGCACTCTCCCCCTAGGCTCTGGTAACTGCCTCCCCGCCTTGTCCCGCTCCTGCACTGTCCTTTGCAGCTCCCCTCTAAAGCTTTGTGACTTTCTCTTCATGAATTACCCTTTGTGAATTTTCCTGTTTGCTCATACCATCTGTTTCCTGTGGGGACTCTGATTGATGCGGAAGGATGCACACCTGCTGTAGAGTGTGGTCATCTCCAAGGAGGAGGGAAGATGAAGTAAGTGTGTCATTTTGTGAAATCTGCATGGGGTGTACATAGGTGTTTGTCATAAAGATATGTCATTATACAAAGACTCATGCCAGCTAAATAAGGATGATTGTTGTAGAAGTGTAGGCTTTTATTGTAGGCCTTTGAAGAATTCTGTTGAAAAGTGGCAGTAAAGACAAATATGCTGTTAAGGAGAGAAGGAAAATGACTCCTCAGGCAAGTGGTAGTGGGAGGAATTGTGGAAATTACTGAACCACAGAGAGTTGCTGTTATAAGTCACCCAGTGCTCAGGGGGAGAGAGCTGGCCACAAAGCCGAGGCTCTGCGCGTTAATAAAAAGTGGTTTTAGCACAAGGGAAATAGAAGGTGGCCACAGTGTGCACCCAGTGTGCATGGGTTGAAGTGTAACTAGGTTTATAGTAGACGGAGGTGTTGGTCTGCGTGTTAATGTGGTCCCCAGATGGAGTGATGTCACACACTCATAGAGTAAGAGGTGTCCCTGTTGGCCTTGTTGTACCTGCCAGCCCCCCACACAGGTGAGGGAGAGCCCAGGCAGGAAGATTTTAATAAAATGGGGAGTTTGGAAAGGGTTCATGAATTGTGGCAAGCATTCCGTGAGGGAATGATCACAGTGAGAGAGATGAGAGGAGCGTAAGGCTGTGCACACAGATGTGACCCAGGGGGACCGTGGAGGAAGGTGCTCAGCAGTGGAAGCAGCTGGAAGCAGTGGGACCTGAGTCCCTTTTGATCCCAACATTAGAAACAAATAAAAACGCTCCTCAGAAAACGTCTTCCTCTTGCTTGGTGGGAAAATACTGGAATTGTGTTTTATCGAAAGTAATGTATTATTTCCCACTGTTGCTTACCAGGTAACTTTTCAAGCCTAATTAGACAGCCAGCAAGGCGTTTTAATTGTCAGCAATAAGAGCTATATTCAGGGCACAACTAACCTTCCCCTCCTTCTTAACTTCATCAGATCAGAGACTCAGCGCCTGGACATCCCCTGTCGGGCATCTCATAGTGAGGTTTTGCGACCTCACTGTACCATTCCTTGTCTAGGTCAGGGATAGGCCACGCTCCTCTTTGGGTGTCACTGTGGCTCCCTGCTTTGAGAGGAACACTGACAAACTGGACAGTGTCGAGAAGAGTGAATAAGATGAAGGGTTTAAATGAGCAACTTCTCCAAGTTCTTTTGTGTTTAAGATTCTAGCTCTCAGTCCATGTTGACATGGCTCTGTCTGTCTAATTGTCCCCAAGTCTTACTTGTTCTGCCTCCAACATGTCTTCAGGTATATCCTGTCCAACAGGGAGGTGGGAATGGGGGTGGGAGTGAGACATCTCTGTGAACTGTTTTAAAAAAATCATTTTGTTTTTTGAGTTACATGGTGGTGCTGGTGTTGACAACGATGATGATGAAGAAGATGATGATGAAATTAATTAAAAAGCATTGCCTGTGCCCCCACCCCCCAGTCCCACTGTCTCCCCTGAGAGAGGCCCCGTCTTCTCTGGGGTTTTACCTCCTCACCCTGTCCACTCCACTCCCTCTCCCACAGCACCTGAGTCCATCTGACCTCATCTCTACAACTCCCCATGCCCAGAGCAACACTTCCTCACCTGGGGTCCTGCTGCTGAGGGTCTCAGGACAAGTTTCCTGGCCAAGGACGTCGGGGAAATGCTACGTCCTTTGCCGCGCTCTTTGGAGATTTGATGTGCATCATGCTCTTAAAGACCCTGAGACTCACAGTAAAGAAACTTGTTGAATTTGGCTCAGTCTAGTGTTTCTAAAATGTCCTGAAAAGGAATGCCTGTTACACGTGTACTTCCAAGACTATTTTGGGAAACAAATCACAGGCCCGTTGAATAAACTAAGCACCTATATTCATGGTATTCAGGGCCCTTCGCAGCCTGGGCATAGCCTGATCTTTCAGACAGATCTCCTGTCCCTGCCTGTGTGCACCATCATCACAGACAGTTCTCCAGTTCTGGAATGTTCTGAGCTCTGCCTGTTCTCACCATGTGGGATGCCGTCTCCCACCCTGTGAGACTGTGCTCCTGCTCCTGGTCCACTCAAGGTACCTCTCCTTGTGTGAAGCCTTCCTCTTCCTTCAGCAGCCACCATAGCCTCTCCTTATGATCACCTGGATCAACCATCCATGTGAAACAGGTGCTCATGAACTTGCTGCCACTTTCCCTGCTCTCTGTAAGGCCTGAGTCTCTCCTCTTGGTCCCGTGGCTCAGGGCAGCACCTGCATTCCAGGAAACAGGGACACCATCATGGACCTGACTGCTTTGCTCCTCCCACCACTTGGCCCACCCCACCTTTCCTAGCCTCAGCGGGCCCAGGGAGCCCCCTGCTTTCGCAGTGCAGTCTTGGAGAGCAGGGCTGCCCTACCAGCCACTGCTGGTGGGCCACAGAGTCACGCTGCTCTGCACCGGCGTAGTGGCCAAGACAGACACAGGTTTCTCTAGGTGCTGGACGACCCCTCGTTTCACGGTGGCAGAGCGTCTGGCCTCCTGTCCGCCCCCAGCCATCTGGTTCTCTGAGTTATCTCTGCTGGTGAAGTGAGGAGATGCAAGGCCTGTTCCAGTAGATGGCAAGGGTGGAGGCCCTGGTGGGGGTTGTATGACCCTGGGTTCCCTCCACACCCCGGCTCCCTGAGAGGAGCCCACTCTACTGCTTTTGTGTTGAATCCTGATTCAGTGTTTAAACAACATCATTTAAAAAAATTCTCTTTCATGAATATATAAATGATATTTTCATTCTTTTTTTCCTTCATAGGCGAGAAGAGAAATAAGATTTATTGAGAACATTCTATGTAACAGGCACTGTAGGAAGTGCTTTAAATACCACAATTTTAATATTTTACATATATTTATATCTCTATATATATTGTGTGAAAATGTATTTACTTCAGAAATAAGACATTATTTACAAGTGTTAGCCCAGTCATTTTAAATGCAGTGCTTTGTGCTAATGAATGTACAGCCAAGGCGTATGAATTTGGCTGAGGTAAGTTCATTCCCACAATGTGCTGTTTTGTCATTTTAGGGACATTTTAACCATACTGAGAATCGTTAGAAGATACGAGTTGGGAAAGGAAGATTCCGATTCTGGTTTTGAACCTGGCCTGTGACAGCGAATATCGGTCTCATGGATGGATGTGGGCACCACCTGTTCAAACAGCAGCCCGCCGTCCCCTCAGTCAGGTACCCGGCCATCCGCGCTGAGCCGGAGGGGCCCTCGCCGCGCGGGAGCCGGCACACCCTCAGTGCTCGCCGCTCCTGCCTTCAGACGGATCTCGCTCTAGAAGGAGATCAGCTGCATTATTTACAAGTTGAAAAGACTCAGTGTCGAGCTTCCTGTGAGGTTGAGGACCCCGTGGCCTCTGGAACCGTGTCCAGACACAGCCCTGCTTTTACACTGTTCAGTTGTTCCGTGGAGCATCCAGGGCTGCTTCTCTACTCTCTTTAATTAAAAGACTTATTTTTATATTTAAAATGCTTATAATCTTAAACTGAATTTTACTAAATGCTGGTATCCTATCTGTTCTGTGTAATTCTCCAGCTGAAGTTATCAGACATGGGACCCCTTTTATATTAAAATGGAGATTTCTCATTTTCTCTTGGGTTTCCAGTGTCTCGTCTGACTGGCGACTGGTGTCATTTCCCTTGGTCTCAAGGCTTCCTGAGATGTCCTGTGCACAGGATAGACAAGGTCCCAGTGAAGCCTCTGGGTTGCTCTCAGGCTCTTTACCCTTCAAACCAGAGGCAGGCCGAAGCGCCTGTGCTCTGTGTTCACTGTGTCGTCCACGTGGCCATGTTCTCTCCCTCAGCGTTGGCACTCTGCAGAGCCCAGGCCTTAAGCAATCACGGTATGTGGTTGTGGAGGGCATTTCATGTTGGAAAGGTGGAGGGACGGGACAGAACACAGGTGTGGCAAGGACACAAGTACAGTACCCTTAGTGCTCTGGGTTATCCCGAATCCAGGACACGCTGCCGTGTTGCGGGAAACACAGCTGAGTCCTGCCCCGGCGTCTTTGGGGGTCACTAAACACTTAACCCCGAGAAAGATCACAGAACTGGGACTAGAGGAGGAAACGCCAGTCCTGTGGGAACAGCCAAGGCTGACAGAGGGAGAGAAGCGATTGAGATTTGTGGCCTTAAAATGTATGCTTTTAAAGAGCTTTAGTTTACTCCTCTCTTTTCAAAATGAGATGCACGTCTTAAGTTTTATGGAAAAAATGAAAATTCTTAGATTGACAACATTTTCTTTTTGTGTGTCGGCTCTTCCTTCTCCCCCAGATTCATGGGGAGAGGAGATGTCCACACGTTTGCAGCTAGGTATTTGGTAATTGAAGCAGCATGCAAATCGCTGTAGCTATTTACGAGTCGAAAGCGGTTTTTTAGAGAATATGCACTAGGCATCCTGCCTGCTGGGAAACACCCCTGCCTTAGAGTCGGACAGACTTGGGTTCAGCTCCCATCTCCCCCACAGTGTCTAGCCGTGCGACCTTGACCAGTCCTTAGTGTCTGTGAGCCTCACTCTCCCCATCTGTGAGATGGGGTGATGACCACGGGGCTTATTGTTGGCATGAAACACAGGAGCAGACACAAAGGGCTTGGTGACTACACAGTGTGCCCTCCCTTGCCCTCATCGCACAGCCCCTCAAAAACCAAAGCAGGCATTCTTTTCTGGAAAAGCAAAAGGACACAAAAGTTTACAACTGTGAAAATGACAGAAGGAGAAGTGAAGTCAGCCAGAATTTGGGGAACCAGCAGTTTATCATGAATTCCTGCAACATGGACAGGCTTGTCGCAGGGCACCTGGGTGCTGTGGCCTCAGCATTGCCTCCACATTTTCAGTCAGTTTAGTGCAGCTCATAAAGTAGAATGCACTGAGGTTCTATGCTTCCGGAACCATCTTCGTGCACACTCAGAGCCCATCCTAGCCCATCTGCCTGCCCCAGCAGAGACCCTCGGTGCAGCACAAGCCTGGCAGCCCATCCTCCGGCCCACCCCACCCTTTGGCCTCCCCTGGCTCCAGAATCGTCCCTAGTCACTAGGATGGCCTCCACTCCCTGCCCAACCCTCCTCCTTTTGGGCCCTGCAGCCTGATACATGCGAGGGAAATGAACATTTTGGTTAAACTTTTTTGTTTTAATTGACTTTTTTATGATGATAAACATAATACCTGTTTATTGTAAAAAAGTGTGGAAAATAGAGAAAGGAAAATAAAAACCGCTACCCCAGATTGCCACCATCGACCTGCTGGTACACTGCTCTCCAGGGGTGGGCTTCTCTTTTATTTCTAACTAAATGTTATATGGTGAACATTCTCCCTAGGGAAACGTTGTTTTGAAAGGTGGCAGGATATTCCACGTTGGAACAGGGCATCGTTGTGACAACTCTGACACCAAGTGTGCCTGTTTTGTTTGAAAAGTCTGTTTTAAAGTCTGTGAGAAGTGTGGCGAGCCTCTGTCTGTGCACAGTGAAGCCCAGGCCCAGATGTTGGGGTGACCAGCAGGAGGTGCCACCGCTCATCCTGCTGGTGTTACCTGGAAGGGTGCGGCCGGGGTTTGGCCTCCTCACGTGAGAACATCTCTCCCTCCCTGCCAGATCAATTTGTCAGCACCACAGGTCCTGACGCAGATTAGCTAACAGGCAAATCCGCATACATTTCACCAAACGGTTTTGACACACCCATGACGAGCATGAAATGTGATTATCCCTTTAAAGAGCTTCATCTTTGTTTTCTTGTCAGAAGAGGAGAAAAAGACATTTTCTTACACCCTGAGGAAACAGATTAGGCATTTATATGTGTATATTTCCATTAGATAAATTTTCAATTTATTCTTTCATGATCTGTCATTGTTTTCTGTGTAGGGACTAAAATATCAACACATACCTTTTATCATTTCACAAAATAAGTTTATAGTGGTTTCTAAACCAACAAATTATAAAGGTCTCGTTTCAGAACATTCAGAAGCATGGTAAATGGTTAACAGAGATATTAACATCATTTGCAATGTTTTGCCTCCTTTTAAAATATAGTTTATTTCCAGATTTTTTTAACACATTTATAAGTTATACTTCAAATCCATACTTTGAAAGACAAATTTTAAAATCATAGATAAGTAAAAATGAAATGTAAATTTAAGTCATCCATAATCCCATTATTCAAAGGTAACTAATGTTAACATTTTGATGTGTATCCTTATAAAACATTTTCTCAGTGAATATATACACCCATAAACATATACTTTTATTTATTTATTTTTTTAAAGAAGATTGGCCCTGAGCTAACATCTGTGCCCATCTTCCTCTACTTTATATGTGGAATGCCTGCCACCACATGGCTCGGTCCATGCCTGGGATCTGAACTGCAAACGCTGGGCTGCTAAAGCAGAGTATGCGAACTTAACTGCTACTCCACCAGGCCAGACCCGAACGTATACTTTTAATGTTGACATCTTGTACATTTTTTCATGTCAGAAAATGTAAATTAGATTGTCGTTTTCAATGGCTGCATAGTATTCCACTGAATGGAAACGCTGCAGTGCATTTGTCCTGTCTCTTCATAATGTGCATTTGTTACTTTTATTCATTCTTTCATTTATCTACTTTCTATTCAAAAGTTGCTGGATAAACATTCTTACACATACATTTTTAGTAAGTTTTCCAATTACATTCATAAGAAAATGTCCTAGAAGTTGTATTGCTGGGTCAGAATTTTCTGCCCTTTGGGAAGAGCCAATGTCCCTTCCCTTTTCCCAACACCGGGTGGAGCCAGCGCTGGGTAGAGCCAATTCTTTTTTGTTTTTTTTTAACTTGGAGCATTTTGAACACACGCATAGTGGGCAGGACGAACAGCACAAGGAACGCTTTAATCCTCGTCCAGCTCCAGCAGCCGTCAGCCCGTGGCCAGTCCTGCCCACCCTCCCCACTCACTCCCCCTCCCTGTGCTCTGGAAACAGCCCAGATGTAATACTAGTTCATCGATAATTATTTCAGTGTGTCCCTCCCAAAGAGGCATTTAAAAAGCACAATCACATTACGGTTATCACTCCTCAAACCCAATTTACAATAATTCCTTATATTACGAAATCTCCAGTCTTTGACCAGACTTCTGCATGCTCCATCAATTTCATAAATGATTGTGTTTGCGTCGTTCTATTTTTTACCACTTGTTTGAGTTGGGAGCAGCTAAGGTCCACACAGACCTGCCTGCTTGACGTTCCTGCGTCTCTTTTGATCCAGGGCTTCCCTTCCTTCTCTTGTCCCCCTTGCAGTGGATTTTCAAGAAGCTGGTTTGCTCGTAGAGTTTGTGTTGAGATTTTGCAAATGCCGTCTCTCGTGTTACCTCCTCCTCTCACCTCTGCACTCCCTGTAAGTTGGTAATTGACCCAGACGCTTGATCAGCTTCGATTTTGATTGTTTGGCAAAAGTTCTTTTTTGATCCCTGCCAGTCAGATCTTTGCTACTGACTTGGTTGTTTTGATTTGCGTGTCCTGCGATTTGGATCACGTTTCCGACACATTTACTGTTTGTGTGCACATCTTTTGTGAACTTCCCATCTTTACCTATTTTTCTTTTGGGGCGTATGTGTCTTCATTATTTATTTTTAAGATTTGTTGTATATTAAGGCTATTAAGTCTGTTTTTCTCTCATACGTTATAAATATTTTTCCAGTTTATGATTTTTCACTTTCTTTTCAATGATGTTTATGATATCCTTCACTACACAGGAGTTTTTAACTGTCATGTCTGTTGGCCTCTTTTTTGCTGGTTTCTAGCCTTAGAATCATTCAAGAAAGACCTTCCTTCCCCAAGATTATGTACATTATATGAATTGATATGTAAATTGTGCATCTGCGTTTTTGCATGAGTCTGATTTCATTTTTAACATTTAAAACTTTGCTCTAGCTACAAAGTTTTGAGGCATAAAGGGCAATATATATAACTTTGTTTTCTCCCCAAATATTAACCAGTTATTCTCACCACATCTTTCTGCACAGATTGTAAATTCCAGCTCTACCATCTATGGGAGTGATTCGGTGCTTTCTTTTCTTTGATTTGTCTTTCTCATCTGTTGGCTAGAACACTGTGTGTATGTGGTGTCTGTATGTGTGTGGGTTGTTTATTAAAGTGCAATGTGCAGAAATGTGAAAAAAATGTGTCCAGGCCCAGTGCACCTGCCTGTGTGGAGGGCTGCTTCTCCGTTTCCCCCGTGTATCAGAACATTCCTGACTCTTCTCACTCCTTCCTCCAGACCAACTCTAGGATCATTTTGTCAAATTCCCCAAAAATAAAAACCACATAAAATATTGATTGGATTTGTGCTGAATTTACTGATTAATTGCAGGATAATTGACAGCTTTACAGTATTGAGACTTGTCACCCAGAGAAACAGTACATTTTATATGATAAACACTTTTTATGTGTGTATCTGAGGGTTTCCTTTTTTGTGTGTGTGAGGAAGATGGGTCCTGAGCTAACGTCTGTTCCAAATCTTCCTCTATTATATGTGAGATGCTGCCACAGCATGGCTTGATGAGCCATGCTAGGTCTGCGCCCAGGATCTGAACCTGTGAACCCTGGCTGCCAAAGCAGAGCACACAAACTTAACCACTATGCCACCTGGCTGACCGCAAGGGTTTTTTTTTCTTCTTTGTTTTTGCTTTGTTAGTGTAGGTCTTGCACTTTAAGCTCAATCCTAGGTAATCTTTTTTCTGTTACGTTTCTGATTATTAACTGTCATACCAGATCATTTCCTGAAAATTTGCTGTTTAAAACTCAATAGTGCATTTTTTCCCAAAATGCAAAGGAAAGGAAGCTGCTCTTTACTGAGCCACTCTGTATGTCAGACACTCTACTGAATTATCATATTAAACCCTCAGAAGCCTTTTGAGAGAAGAATTATCCTCACTGTACTAATAAGGATAGAGGCTCAGCAAGGTCCCTTGTCCACGGCCAGACCCTAGGGCCAAACCAGGCCTCCTGAACCCCAGCCTCTGCCCCTCCAGACCTGCACTCCTCAAACCACACATGGCTCACGGGCGAGGGTCTTGTTAAAATGCAGACTCTCTAGGTCTGGGGCAGGGCCCAGGATTCTGCACTTTGAATAAGATGCGGCCAACCACACTCTGAGAATCGGGGTGTGCCGAGTCATTTAGGATTTGCTAAAATGGGACCTTTGCAGAGGTGCAGGCAATTCCCTGATTCTAGTGTGGAAAGCATTTCCGGTTTTCTGGAATAATTTAAACAGTTTACTTTGCCAGCCTAGGAAGCCCCTAAACTTGGCATCCACCACCTGAAGTAGTGACGTGTGGTGGGTCACAGGGTCTGGGGTTGGCGCCTGCCTGGGACTCCCCTGCTGCTTGCTCACTCTGACCTGTGTCTCAGCTTCCTCATCTGTAAAATGTGAGTAATGACATTCACTCCTCCACCTCGTGACTCACCGTGAGCAGACAATGATGGAGCAATGCATTTGAGGTGCTGAGAATGGGGCCTGACAATAGTGATCATTACTGTTATTGCACATACGTGGGCAAGGCCTCAGAGCCCATCCAGCCCAATGTCCAGGGTCACAGGATGTCAGTGACAGAGGAGGTTAAAGGTGGGTACCCTGCCCCTGTCTTGAAGCCCCTCCTCCACGGTCACAGGCTGCACAGAGAGCACTATCCCAGGCCGCATCCCAAAGTGGGCAGCCCCTTAACTCATGCCTAGTATTCTTGGTTTTCATATGTATTTGGAAGCACCTTTAGAAACTTCTGGGCCATCAGTTACTTGCAAATATGTAGGCGTATTTGGTGAGGGTTTCTGGCCGTCATCTCACGTGGTCTCTGTTGTTCTCTGACACTCTGGCAGGAAGGCAGGGCTGGCTAGTGCCAACTTAGAAGGCCTCAGAGCGGGGAGTCGGGGGACGTTGTTTGTTGGGGACAGAGTTTCAGCTGGGGAGGATGGAAAAGTTCTGGAGATGGATGGTGGTGATGGTGGCGCAACAGTGTGAACATACTGAATGCCACTGAAAGGTACACTTAAAAATGGTTAAAGTGGTCAATTTATGTCATGTGTATTTACCACAATAAAAAAAATCAAATCAAGACTTACAGCAACTCAGTCCTTCTCTTTCTCTGTGAGAACCGGTGGCGTTTCTTGTCCTTGTTCCCTGTGACTCACCACCATGGACAGTCCCAATGCTAATCGCTCCTTTTCCACTTCTTCCAGCCACTGGAGACCCTGCGATAATTTGGGGACACAGACAAGCCCCTCCTGCCCTGGATTCTATGGGCAAATGGTCACAGAGGCTGGCGATGACCCTTTGACCCCCACGTTTGGAGGAACAGCGCCCTGACAAGCCTCTGGATGGCTCCATTCCTCCTGGCCATGCTGAGGCCTCCTGGGGGATTGGCGGTGCTCCCAGCCTCCTGCCGTAATTGCCAGAGGGCAGAGGCAGTGGACAGGGATGCACGGCGATGACCGTGTTAAGTTCATTTACTAGTCAGTGCTGCAGGGGAGGGTCTCGGCGGCAGCAGCCTGCATAGATTTTGTTGGCCTTTCCCTCCATCACATGCAGGGATGGCAAAGCTGATGGAGAAAATAAAGGAAGGTGAGAAGAAAGAAGCCCACTCTGCTTGAAGCTCTGAGCTCTACCGTAAACTTCTGCTCAGAGTCTTCCTCGGCCGGCCACCTGATGTCCTTTCATCTTGGACCCGCCTGGACCCTGCTGCAGCTTAGATCTAGTGTAAGTAAGCGTCTGTCTCAAGAACTCGGCAGTAGTGCCCTCCAGGTGACCATCGGGAAGGGGTTGGTCAGCATCAGTCACAAAATCAGTTCCTTAGTGTCTAGTCCCTCTGTGGACAAACAGCGAGGTGTGGATCCAGGATGGCAATTACTTTTGATCTCCCTTGCCAGCTCCCGAGCCATTGGAACACTGGGCCAGTTGGATAGAAAGGCCGTGCACATCCCATAACCGGGTGACAGGTACCTGGGTCCCACAGTCCCACAGTGACTGATGGGGACAGAATGCAGAGGCTGGGTTTGTGTCTCCTGGCTCTCCCAGACTCAGCCTGGGTTTCTGTCTGACCATCGGTTTCCTCTGCTGTATTTTGGGGCTAACATCTCCTTGTAGAGTCATTGTAACAATGATTAGCCACCTTAGAAGGCATGCCCGCTGTGCCAGGAGTCAAGGCTCGACATAAGGTAGCTGCTGCTTCTGAGCCTGTGCGTGCTTCTCCAGGCGCTCCCCTCATCCTGCTCGTGACAGCGCTCTTGCTTCTTATCTCATGGTAAAGATGAGAGCTGGAAGCTGTGGAGGCCAGGGGAGCAGCCCTTCCTTCTGGAACAAGAGCCCAAGCACCCGGATTTCCTGCTCAGGTCAGTCAGGGTTAATTGCGCTTTTGCTAAATACACACTGACTTTTTAGTCCAAATTCAGGACAGACGAGGTTTCTTTACTGACATCTAAATTTACTTATGTGAAGATAATTACACAAAACAAACTTAGCTCACAATTAGTTATGATCTTTATTAAAAAAGAATAAAATTACAAGAAAAGATGCAATCGTCAACCACAAATGTGTATCTCAATTAAAGTGATCTTTTTGGCCACTCTTCTGGAGAGGCCCGCTTACTCAGGTTTCAAGAAAGCCGGTTCAATGATCTAATCTTTTCAAACAGTCTTGATGAGCCTCTTAGTAATTAATTTGAATTAGCAGAAGAAATGTAATCTCAGGGGTCATAAATAAACGCCTTTTCCAATCCCTAAAAGTGTTGATCATCAAAAATGACCTGTGGCCATTTGTGTGTCTTAGGAGAAGTGTCAATTCAAGTCCTTAGCCACCCCCCCACCCTTTTTTTTAAAGACTGGCCCTGAGCTAACATCTGTTGTCAATCTTTTTTTTTCTTCTTCTTCTCCCCAAAGTCCCCCAGTACATAGTTGTATATTCTAGTTGTAGGTCCTTCTAGTTGTGCTGTGTGGGACGCCACCTCAGCATGGCCTGATGAGTGATGCTAGGTCCACGCCCAGGATCTGAACCAGCAAATCTCTGGGCCACCGAAGCAGAGTACACCAACTTAACCACTCAGCCACAGGGCTGGCCCCTTCAGCCCATTTTTAAGCAAGTTATTAGTTTTTTGCTCTTGAGTTATAGGAGTCCCTTATATATTTTGGAAACTAACCTCTTATCAGATATATGATTTGCAAATATTTTCGCCCATTCCATAGGTTGCCTTTTCACTCTCTTGATGGTTTCCTTTGCTGTGCAGAAACTTTGCAGTTTGATGTAGTCCCACCTGTTTGTTTTTGCTTTTGTCGCCTGTGCTTTTGGTGTCATATCCAGGCCATACTATATCATTGCTAAGACCAACGTCATGAAGGTTTTCTCCTGTGGTTTGTTGTAGGAGTTTTACAGTTTCAGGTCTTACATTTAAGTCTCTAATCCATTTTAAGTTGATTTTTGTGTGTGGTGTAAGATAAGGGTCTAGTTTCACTCTTTTGCATGTGAATATCCAGTTTTCTTAACACCGTTTGTTGAAGAGACTATCCTTTCCACAGTATGTATTCTTGGCACCCTTGTCATGTATGCATGAATTTATTTCTGGGCTCTCTACTCTGTTCCATTACTCTGTCTATCTGTCTTCATACCAGTGCATACTCTTTTAATTACTGTAGCTTTGTAATATATTTTGAAATCAAGAAGTATGATGCTTTCAACAGGTATATGAAAAGATGTTCAACATCACTAATCAAGAGGGATATGCAAATCAAAACCACGGTGAAGTATCACTTCACACCTGTTTTGATGGCTGTTACCAGAAAATCAGGATATGAGCACTCCTGTGTTCGTTGCAACACTATTCACAATAGCCAAGATACGGGAACAATCTAAATGTCCATTGACTGATAAACGGATAAAGAAAATGTGATATATACACACAATGGAATATTATTCAGCCTTAAAAAAGAAAGAAATCTGTATTATGCGACAACATGGATGAACCTGGAGGACATTAAGCTGTGTGAAATAAACCAGCCACAGAAGAACAAATGCTGCCTGATTCCATTCACATGAGGTCTCTAAAATAGTCAAACTCATAGGAGCAAAGAATGCAGTCGTGGTTGCCACTGGGGGCTGGGGGAGGGGACATGGGGAGATGCTGCTCAGTGGGTATAGTTTCTGTTGTGCAAGATGAGTAAGCTGGAGAGCTCTGCGTACAGCATAGTGCCCACGGTTAGCAGTACTGTGTTGGACACTTAAAAATCCAGGAGGCAAGAGCTCATGTTAAGTGCTTTTCCCACGATAAAATTTTTTTTTAAAAAGACCCATTGCCAGCAGTGGCACTTGGGCAGGAGGGTCACACTCGCTCTCGGCCTTTCCATTTGGTTCAGATACTGCCTCTGCCCCAGGAGAATCCTCCATCCCATGGTCACCGCTGAAGGACCTTTTCTCCCTCTCTGGGGCCAGCAGCTTCTCCTTGAACTCGAGGCTGGGGGCAGCATCCTGCCAACACAGCAGGAGGGGGCTTTTCACAAAGCCCCTTTGTCCCTCCAGATGGTTCCACTTAGACCGCGGTTTCACTGGCATCCGGGGTAATTGATAGATGCACTCGAGACCCGTGGTCCGAAAGTTCAGGCTCTGGAGAAGCCCACGTTGGCTGCTGTCCCTGTCCAGACGGCAGAGCTGCCCACAGCTTGCCATTTGTCCCCTCCATTCTCATGTTCAACAGCAAAATCCTGACACAAGTGGAAATACTCCTGAGGGGCCCTGTCGGGCTCTGGACCTTATTCTGGAAAACACCACCATGGAGGCAGAGGCCAGAACTGGAATATCTGACTGAGTGTCCATGGAAACCTCATGAACAACAGTTAGAATCTCAACAGCTTACAAAGGTCCCGCAGCCGCTGAGCATCATTTTCTTCTCTCATGCTCTGCATCATTCTTAGAAAGTTTGGGTCTTAACATAGCAAAAAAACCATATTAACACAATTTGTATAAATGTGTAAGAGTATACAATTTGTCCTCAGATGTGGTATTCAGATTCAATGGCAAATGTTTTCTGTACAAATTGTCCCCACCAATGTGCGACTGACATAGGCAGACATGTTTGGAAACATTCTTTTTTTTTTTTTCTTTTTCAAAGATTGGCACCTGGGCTAACAACTGTTGCCAATCTTTTTTTTTTTTCTGCTTTATCTCCCCAAATCCCCCCTGTACACAGTTGTATATCTTAGTTGCACATCCTTCTAATTGTGGGATGTGGGACGCCGCCTCAACGTGCCATGTCCGTGCCCAGGATCCGAACCCTGGGCCGCCACAGCGGAGCTTGTGAACTTAACCACTCGGCCACGGAGCCGGCCCCTTGGAAACATTCTTAGAACGTGTATTTTTCTCCTCAGAGTTAGTGCAAGAATTTTGAAATGCTCTACTAATAGTTTACTTATCCACGAGGCTATTGGGGCTCACAATAGAGCAATAAGGATGATTTGGCCACTGGTCTGATGCACAGGCATCCCCGTCTGAGCTCTTACTTTCATCCCATATTCTTATCAGAACACTCCCCATATTGGCCCAGGCAGTGGTGTCTGTGATGAGATGGACGTAGTGGACTGTGATAGCATGCCAGAGGGCCGGTCACTGTGGGGCTGGCGCCTGCCTGAACAACCTCTTGGCAGCCAGGCCAGGCCTGAGACTCGGGCTCCATCTTGCCTTGCCTGGCCACTCCCTTGGGGCCAGCTGTCTCCCTCCACTAGCTATCACAGGGAGCCCCTGAATATCAGGGGGATTATGTGGCTTCTGCTCCCACCACCCACTTGGCAGCCTTCTGCAGAGCATCACCTATGGTGGTCAGAATCAGTCCCCAGGACCAGACAGCCCAGGACTGACGACTGACTGGTGTGGGATCCACAGACCCCCAGTCCCTCGCCTCCAGGTGCTCAGCCTGCGGAGCAGCTCCTGCTCCAAGCTCCCTGTGGGGTCAGGCCAGACGTCTCCTGCAGCGCCTTGGGCCAGCTTCTTCCTGTCCTGCCCCCCAAACCCCCAGGTTTCTCCAGAGGGTCTCATTCACTCTCACTGGCACAGGAGCCCCCGCTGACCCAGGACAGAGCGCGTTCTGTAGGGACCGGAAGGATGCTGGTGGCAGGTGAGGAGGGGTGGGGAGAGGGGACGAGGCTCTGGTGATGAACTTGAGCTGAAACTGTCGTGATTTACTAGTTGGAAAATTGAAGGCAAATATGACCAAGTGTCACTGGTTAATTCTGGTGAGAACGTGGATGTTTGTTATATATTGTAATTTCTTTTTTTGTATTTAAAATGTTCTTTCGAAAATAAACTTTGAATAAAGGAGCAAATCGGCTGAGCAGTGCCTCTTAAGATCTGTAATCGCAGCCACCCCTGGCTCTGTCCATGCACTTCCTAAACGCTTCGCAGCTTAAGCAGCTCCGGGGAGCCCCCCACAGCTCCCGGGGCAGGGAGGGTCTTCTGCTTCAGAGACCAGGAAGTCAGGTGACCGGCCGAGGCCACACGGCTGGCCAGCCCGGGAGCAGGGCTTGGTTGCGGGCCGAGGGCTGCAGAGCTGGTGCCCTGTTTAGACACCGATTTGGGTGCCACATGGTCTCTCTGTTTGAAACAGTCTCTTAGAATAATTTTGTAAATGGACTCTGAGCGCTCACTCATGTTTCTGTGGTTGCGTATGTGAAATTAATTCATGTCCCGTGTCTTATTTGAAATGTCATGTGTAGATTTTCAAGTGTCTTTTAAAAACATTCTCTCTTAAAGCCTTACTATGGTTACACTTTATTTTCTTATCCATTTGCCTTTATTTGTGGCAGAAGTGATTTTTATATTTCAGTGATGATGACAAGGTCACTGTGCTGTTGCCCGCATCCAGTCACACTGGCTCTGCTGTCAGCCGGTCAGCCTAGGACCCCCGTCCCCATCCCTGTCCAACCAGGTGCCCGCCCCCCCCCCGCCCCCCCCCCTGCCCCGCAGACGCCCTGCGGGGGCAGGCCTTGGAGGCAGGGCTTCCTTTCATGCACTAGTAGCTCAGTTGACCCCCAGGTCCCGCCCGAGGCAGGCGCTGCTGTCCCTTTTGGAGAGGAGGAAGTGCGGGCTGTGACACTGAACAGCAACACTGAGCCAGGACTGCACCGGGCTTGGGTGGGAGGCGAGGCCGGCACTTGGCTCAGCGGTGCCCAGAGCTGGGCAGCATGCCCGGCACCCTGGCGGGTTCAGCGTGTCTCCGCAGAGTGGATTCAAACCGATTTTTCATGAGCTTCTGAACTCAAGTAGCCCAGCCACCATCAGGACCGCCAGGGACTGGGCCAGCTGGGCGCTATAAGGGCTGAGGCGGTCTGTGTCAGGGCTTGGATCTTGGCCGGCCCTCCCCTCTCCCAGGTCCTGTGCTCCAGCTTCCCTGGTCAACCCCTGGGGTAGAGTCCACTGCCGGCTTCCTGTTTCTGGACCTGCCCTCAGCCTCGGTGTCCCCGTGTCCTTGGTGATCTCTGCTGGTCATGAAAGCCGTGCATGTGCCTGGGGGAGGCCCGCCTGCGGACCCCAGAGGAGACAGTGACCCCCTTCCTTCTTCATCCAAGGATAGTCACTTTCTGAATGTCACTCTATTCCCCTCTTTCTCTGCTTCGGTTCCCAAACGATACACAACTGAATATCTTGAGTTTTTCATTTAACATTTTAAATATTTCCTGTGACTTTCAAACTCTGTAAGTTAGAAGTCCTGAAAGCCTAAGGACGCAGACTCCGCCGCCAGCCGAGGGATCTCGCTGCCAGGAGTGGAAGGGGCACTTATTCTCTGTTGCCAGAGAAAGAACTGTCACTTTGGCAGCAAAACAAACAAAATAACAGCAAAGAAACCACCTGAGTAGCCACAGCGTGAGCCCCAGCCCACCACTCAGGACTGAAGGGTGCCCGAGCATCTTCCAGGAGCTGGGTTTCGCCAAGGGTCCTCTCAGAGCCCAGGGCAGGGTCCCCGGCCCCCAAGGGAGACACAGCAAGCTTGGAGAGTTGCCGTCCTGCCCCAGAGGGCATGCTCCACACCTGGGAAAGCATCGTTTGGAGCTCTGATTCTAAATGAAGAAACAGCAGCAAAGACAGAACCGAAAGGGTGGAAAGGGAGCTCTCGTGTGCTGGGCCTCCCGTCCCACCCCCTGCACCGTGAGCCCGGATGCCTGTACAGCTTCCCTGCGCCAACCCGCTGGAGGTGGGCCCTGTCAGTGGGTAGAGCAGCCGCAGACTCAGGCTCCACCCTTGGCCTTGGTGGGTGAGGCCGGGGAGGGGACACAGCCAGACCAACCTTTACCTACTAGCCCCACTGTCCTACAGCTTCAAGAGGGAGCTGGACAGCCCACTGAGAAGCACATGAGTGATGAGCCGCAGAGATGAGGCAGGAAACAAGTTACATTGTACCACAGCTGAGGACAACTGGACAAAAACCTGGCCGCTGGACACGAGCACAAACTCTTTCTTTGGGCTTATAAGTTACAAACAGACGGTCTGATGTGTACCCCATGGCCCACAGAAAGGAAGCACACCTGTTCTTTAGGAGAAACCGCATTATTTCCCTGGAGCTAAATCAGGAAAAATCCTTCCAGTGGATCTTTATGTAAATGACTTTGATGGGAGGAGGGCCCATCCCTGACTTGGGGCACCAGAGGCCAAGACCACTGCATTACAATGTAAATATGTGAAAACAGGTCTCCAGGAGCCAGGCTGATGGGGCCAGGGTGTCGCTGATCTCGGCTGATGCAGGGACGGGAGTTAGAGAAGGTGGGTGGTCCTCTCCCTGCCCCTCTCCCAGCTTTGTGGGGACCTGATGGCTTTGTAGTGGGAGAACCTGGAAGCCTGGAGTGCAGGTATCTTGGGTCACTCATGGCAGGGAGACCCAGTACCTGAGAAAGACGCTGTAGGTGGCAGAGCTGTGGCACTGTGGGGCGTTAAGGCGGCCGCTGGGAAGGCCAGGGCTTCTGGAGGACCTGGGTCTCCCCCATTGTCCAGCTGTTTCCCCCACCAAGCACCCAGCCGCCTCACGCCTTGCACAGACACTCAGGCAGCCTGAGCCGACACCCAGGATGAGAGAGGGCAGGCTACCTTCACCACCCATGCCCTAAGGATGACATCAACAAGACAGCATTAGTGGGCACGTCTGATGGGCAGCCAGTACTTCTCCAGTATGTTTCTTGATGGACTCTTGATCCCCAGGGACACCATAGGCATGCACATCCCAGCCTTGTCCCCACTTTGCAGATGACAACATCAAGTGCAGAGAAGCTGCAGAACACACAGTGCGTCATCTGAGGTCACACAGTGTGTTGGGTGGCTACTCTCAGAGCCCGCTTGGATATCAGCCGGAGTCTAGGCCAACCTCAGAGCTGTGGTGTGACGGGCCAGGTGACCATCGTGGACAGAAGATGCACCTCTTCCATGCAAGCACCTGGACAAGGATGTGCGTGCTTTCCCTTGCAGTCGAGAGGCTGTATTGCCTATTGTTTAGAATGCAGAGCATTGAAAACAAGCGTACACAGGTGTACACACACGCAAGAGGTGATTCACACTGCCCACCGCCCCATCCTGGAAAGGTAGAGTGACTTCCCCAGGGAGACCTGGGGCCCCTCGGGTGCGGAGGCGCCTTGACTGAATGAACCCCTCCTGAAGCCCACGGCGGTTTGGAGCAGGTGTAGCTGCCAGCCGCCTTGCTCCTCCAGCGCGCTGGGGCGGCTGGCAGCGGGCGCCATCCGTGACTTATACGGAGATGGCAGCTTTACATATTTAAAAGGAGCGTGGCCGGCTTCCTATCTGAAGTATGTTTCCCGGGAGATACCACCACCATTTGATCTATTTTTGATTAAAATGTAAAAATTAAAAATTAAATCAAATGGTAGTGTAAGTCCTTGGGGAAAACACACTTGGGTTATGAAGTATTCCCTGCAGTAACCTTGAGACTCTTACGGCAGCATTGTCTCATCTGTAGGTGGTCTTTTTATGTCACACGTAATTAAAACAGATTGCGGTGAGAACCACCACATGCCTGCCTTCCCGTGTGTGGACTGCGCCTGGCGCTTCTGGTAGAGGTCCTGGCTGGGGAGGCGCCAGGTGGAGGGGACAGGTCGGGCTGCCTGGCCAGCACAGAACCCAAGGGTGCCCACTGGCCCCTCCCCTGCCCAGTCCTCCTGGTGCAGCCTCAT
This sequence comes from Equus przewalskii, assembly GCF_037783145.1. NCBI lineage: Eukaryota > Metazoa > Chordata > Mammalia > Perissodactyla > Equidae > Equus > Equus przewalskii. The sequence continues at coordinate 3,563,428 of NC_091831.1, forward strand.
CCCATGCCCTCGGGTGAAGGGCCTCGCCTCTTCTCCAGCTCAAGCAACCTAAGCACATTTCACGTAATATCACCAAATGACCGATACCACCCCAGAAACCAAGCAGGTGCAATTGGATTTTTTTAGGAAAATGTGCTTTGCAGAATCTAATCTACAACTTACTTGTATCAAACTACTTTATCGGTCGCCTCTGAAGATGGGAAAGTGCATTGGATAGGATTAGGGGACGGCTGTCTCATGAACGGGATGCCAGCATTTGCATCCAGGATCTGCACCAGGCCGGTGTGACAGGGTGTGACTTTCTGAGTCGTGATTTCATATCCCTGAGTTTAGGCTGTGACTGGACATGCCATGGCTGCCTAACAATGCTTTCTTGTCTGCATTCACTTTTGAAACCTCTGCTTCAAATGAAAATGCCACAGATAAAAATGTTTCTGGAATAAAGGTCTTAACGCAGCTACAAGCAGTGCTGTGCGATGGTTGCTAAACGAGCGAGTGTGTGTGAGGGGGCTGGGCCCAGAGGTGGCTGCAGAAGCAGTGAGTCTGGTATGGGAGCGCACGGGGCTGTTGCTGTTCCTGTCGTCCAGCGCACACAGGTGGGGCTCCTGCCGTTTTACAGGCCGACAGCGACAGCATCAGACACATGTAGATTTCCCTTTCTGTTCTCAAAGTTTCTGGCAGGGGGCCTGGCTCCTCGGAAGCCACTCACCATGGTGGTGGTCTGGGAAGGAAGTCATCTGATGAGCATGGGGAGAGCAGGCCTGGCAGAGCCTCGAGGGTGCGAAGGGGAAGCTATGAGTGTAGTTCGTAGCAGCATGCGCCCCCAGGGAGAGCTCCTCAGGGCCCCAGCGGCTGGGCCTGGGCGGGGGATGAAGCTGGTCCCTGCCCTCCGGGAAAACCAGGCCCCCTTGGTGGGGTCGAAAACTTCCTTCAGGATGGGTTTGTTCACCTCGACGGGCAGTGCTGGCACTCTGGTGTCCCCCGACAGGGCCTAGTGACCCCTGGAGCCCAGTGAGCAGAGAGACAAGAGAGACAAGGGCTGGGAGGGGAGACAGCAGGCCCAGCTAGCTCTCCGTGGGGCAGGCTCTGGGGACAATGTCAGAGGCGGGGGCAGAGCCAAGCTGGCCCCCACCTGTGGGCACAGCTGGATGTTTCTGTTGGTGGTAACACCTCTCTAGTTCCACCTCTTGTCCCACACACCATAGGAAGCCCTTCCTGGGGACAGAGCCCCTTTGAGGTGGCCGAGGGCACATGCCCAGAGGGAGTTCGTGACTTCCTGAGGCCACAGCTGTCAGTGTTGGAGCTGGACCCACCCCGGGTGTCGGGTTCACAATTTCCCACGGATCTTGCTCTTCCATCCGGAAGCCAGGGAGAGTTCTGGGATTCAAAGTCAGTTCTCCTGAATTTGCTCATCTGCAGCTGGGGGCAGTCTGAGGTCCCGAGGGAGGCCTTTCTGCGTCCTTGGCAGGAGCTGAGTGCCTGACAGCAACAAAGAAGCCCCCTTTCCCCAGAGGCCCGGCCCTGGCCGTCCAGGGGTCTACCTGGCAGGTAGAGGGGGAAGGCGGGGTGTAGATGAAGGAAAAGCAGGGGGCGAGGGAGTGCACAGCTCGAGCCGAGATGGAGGGGCCTCTTGTCCTGGGCTGTAACCTTCCTTGCAGCTCTGGAAGAGACCTCTCCACTCTCCTGCTCCAGCCACAGCCCCCACGCGGCTTTTCACATCACGGGAGGCTCACCGTCCACCTGCGGGAGCGACCCTGTCTGAGCCCAAGTCCCAGCTCTGCCACCCCACCCAGACCCAGCCTGTTCTCTGGGGTCCTCTTGGCCTCTTTTCCATGAAGCCCCTCCTGTTGCAGCAGCCCCTAGGCGGGTCCTCAGCATCCGGTCCTCAGACGGCATCCCACAGCCCCCATGGGCGCTCTCTGCCCAGGTGTGGCTAGCGGGTCAGCCTGGAGGGAAGCATCTGACGTGTGCTAAAGTTCTCTCTCTCTCTTTCTCCCTCTTGTCCTCTCCCTGCCTTCCCTCACCACCTATTTCTTCTCTTTCTCTCTGTCTCTCTCTCTCTCTAGCTCTGTCTCTGCATGTGAACGAGAAAGCGTATTATCCCCATTGCCACCAGCCGCCATCTTGAAATCACAAGGGGAACACATTTTGGGATGATTCTGACACTGAGAACCACAGAGCAGAGAAGCAACACCTATGGTGACATTTGGAACCATAGAATGAGCCAATCCTGCAGCCAGAGCCACCTCTGGCCTCCCTGTGAGATGAGAAATTACGTGGTCTCACACATTGCTTTTTGAGTTGGATGTCCGTGACTTGTCTGAAAAGCATCCTTACCAGTCCTGAATGTTCCAGAACCAGCTGGTTTCTGCTTCCGTGCTTTGGCACACATTGGTGGCTTGGTCTGGTACACCTTTTGGCACCAGCCGTTCCCAGTGCCCCAGACACTCTCTCTCAGGGCCCACAGCCCTTTGGTCGTGGCTCTGTGGAAGTCCCCACCACAGCAGGTGTGGCCATCTCCCACTGAGCTCGAGCTCCTGAGGCAGAGTCTCAGGTAAGAGTTGGGGGCCTGGCCCCACAGCAGGTGCCACTCTGGTGTCTGCAGGCTGAGAGGTGCCAGTCTCAGCAGCCTCAAGGGCTCTGCCCCGATATGGCTGATGTGCCCCTGTGTGCCACAGACTGTGAGGGTCTGCAAGGCACTGTCTAGGTGCCAGGCTGAATACCAACCCTCAGAGTTTCAAATCCATCGTGTACAGAGCTAGAACCTCACCATCATCTACGAGCTGCAAGCAGGTCCCAGCTGCAGGAGGCCAAGCTCTGCGCCCCTCTAGGGCGTCTGTTCCTTCACTTTGGTTTAACCGCTATGGATGGATAACCACCATGGACGGATGCCCTGGTAATGCAAAGGTAGGGCGCGAGCATCTCCTGGAGCAGGGGCATGGAGACACGGTGGCTTCGGGGGCATCAAGAAGCTGTGGGGAGAACGCTCGTGTCCAAGCTTCTTAGGGCCCCAGAGAGCAATGGGTGACACATGGGAGGAGGGTTTCCTCCCACCTGCACTCAAGACCCAGAACCCTCTTGGTAATGGGCACCTTGTACATGGCATCTTTTAAAAAATCTCTGTTCCAGTGGCTGGTATCTGGGAGAAGTTTTAGATTTTTATAGATGTGTTTTGTATCTGGCCAGCTGATAAACCTTCCAATTAGTTTTAATATTTTAACAAATTAATTCTCTTGGATTTTCTAAGAATACCAAAATCTCTGTAAATAATGATAATCGATTTTGTTTTGTTTTGAAGATATTGGCCCCTTAAACTTCCTTATTTTTTAACGTGTTTTTCAGTATTGGTAAGTGCTCTAAAAAACTTCATTGTTGTGGAAGAATCAGACCCACTCAAAGCAGAGAGGCTGGGAGAACGGGCTTCCGCGAAGGCCTCCCGGTCTCGTCAGGTATTTGCTCTTTGCTTGTCTCTTTCCCTCTCTCTCTTGGGATTTTTTTTCCTGGAGTGTATTAAGCAAATCCAAGGCATCATTTTATTTCATCCTGAAATACTCCAGTATGTATCTTCAACAGGGGAGGATATCTTGACATCACTTATACGTTATTACATCTAACAAAAGAAACAGGGATCCCCTAATATAATCTGACACCCAATTCAAGTTCACTTTCCCTCCAGGCAGTGAGGGCCGCCCACCTTCCTTCCCAGAGCTCCTTCCCCTTCTTTCGTTTCCACTTTCCTGCTTTCTCGCCTTGGCTATATGTAGGCTCCCTCAACTTAGGTTGGAATGATGAGAACAGCATGTAGCTTTGAGCTGTTACGGATCTGAGAACAGAGAGGTAGATACAAAACAAACAGCAAAGAATGAATTTCAAACATTCAGGGTGAGAGGCAGCCTGGGCCAAGGGAAGGGGGCAGAGGGGCCGCAGCTGAAGGAGGTCTCTGTGCAGAGGGGCTGATCCTGGTCACTCAGGCAGCTCCAGGGAGAAGCTGCAAGAAGCTCCAAGCCTTCAGCCTGAAACACACAGGGCAAAGACTGTGCCAGAAAACGGAGAGTGAAATTCATCACAATGTTGCTTCTGAAAAAGTGAGCTAAAGGAACGCACTTATACTTATCCATTTACAGAGTCTTCTAAGAACGTAAATTCAGTCCAGTTAGCAGAGTTTTCATTTTCTCATATATTTCCTTGGTCATGAACTTAGCTCCATCCAAACTGTCCTAAGTGGTTAGCATTTGCAGAATGACTGCCGGTCTACCCGGCAACTCCACACACACTCTCTGATTGAGACCTCAGACTAGCCCAGGCCTGAAATTCAGGAAGTGACAGCCACCCCCACACTGGGTGGGCTCCGTCTCATGTCTTCCAACTCGATGCCCACACACTCTGCCTGGGCGGGGGGCGGGGAGTGTCAGTGTGTATAAGCGTACATGTGAGTATACGTGTGCATATGTGCATGTACGTGTGCAGGGCCTGTTAAAATTATACACAAAAGTCCTGCAACTTTCATTTTCACTTAACAATGTGTCCTGGAGGTCTTTCCTGTAAACACAACTCATCAGCACAGATCCAGCTCATCATTTAAAGACCCACGCGTCATTGTGTTGACTAGACGCACAATCATCCACATCGCCGGCATCCTATTGATAGACACTTGGGTTGCTCCTGAATTTTTGCCACAGCAACAGGTGCTAAAACTCATAAGTTAAAAAATGCAAATCAAATCTGTTAGATATCATTTACTATCAAGTTGACAAGAATTTTTAAAAATTATAGTATTTAGGGCTGATGGAGATGTTGGAAAATAGGCACTCAATCACTGTTGGTAGCAATGCAAAGTCTTACAGTCATTTTGGAAAAAGATTTAGCAGAATCTGTTAGTACGTAAAATGCCCTGCTCTTTGGTCTATTCATTGCCCTCCTAAGAACGGATTCTGTGTCTAGGTTTATGTCCAAACCTGCCTTCTGGGCCTTGTCGCCCAGACATACTGAAGGGACCACTGTCTTCCTCCGCTTCTGAGTCAAATGCCATACGTGGGCACTGGTGAGAGCTGTCAGCGCCCTGAAAGATGTAAGTTTGTGGAGCTGTCTGCACTAAGAGCCGGAGCATCCACATGGAGGTGTTTGCCGCTCCGCATTCTCTCTCAAACACAGCTTCTCCCTGGCAGGACATGGGTCCAGGATCCTTGTTTCCTTCAAAGTGAAACAAATTTCACAGACTCTGCCCTTCGGTGGTGGGGAGGAGGTCATACCTTTTGGGACAGTGCAGCACCTCCCACCCATCTACGAGGGCCTCTCGGAGGTTGGGGCTGCGGTGGGATCCTCACGAAGGCCCAAGCATCTCTTTGTAGGTTGGCTTATGCCCAGGAATGGTCCCCTGATCAAGGAGGCCACACAGTTTCCCAAAGCCACACAGTTTCCCTGGTGCCCCTCTCACTGGGCCTTCGGCCCCACCGCTGCGATCTCTTCATTCTATTCTTTTGAAGAAGGTACTTTACCATCGGAGGTGTGCAGTGTGGGGTGAGGCAAGGGAGAATCACTGACGACTGTTATTGCTGTCCTATTTCCAATGGGAGAAAGAATTTGACGCCAGTACTCAGGGTCCGCGAACCAAAAGACCCACTTCTTGAGCTGCTTTGCAAAAAGAGCCTTGACATGGCCTTCACCTTGGAGAGACCCCGGTGCTCCCATGTGTCTTGCAGGGCAGGGACAAGCAGATGTTACAACACAGTCGTGGGAGCTCTTTGTGGACTTTAGCCCAGTGGGGACTGGGGGCTGGGGCCCAGGCTGGCAGCTGAGTGCCCAGCATTCCCTCAAAGAGGTGGTGGCCAGGCTCAGACTGCTCCAACACCAGCTCCTCGTGTCACCACTGATACGTCCTCTCACACTCATCCCATGAAAAGAGAGAGGCAGGGCACAGGGGTCCCTTCTTGGAGCACCCTCACAGTATAAGAAGCCAAGAGATGGGAGATTTCAGGCCTCCTGCTGCTAACTTTGGAGCCAGCTTCCCCAGGCAAGCCACTTTCTTATCCCAAACCCTGCCCATGGGTGCTGTGCAATTTGCCACATCCCCCAATGGGTCATGCCCATTGGATCTCCGGGACAGCAAATTTGTGGTCACCCACATGCCTTAAAGGCATCCAAAGTGTCTTGGAGAAGGCCATGGACCCAAATAAAAGAGTGTATGAGAAGACACGGGGTGTCCTAGAGGTAAAAGGCATCCTATTGTCCATAGTATGGTGAAGAAACAGGCCCGGGTTGTAAGCTACTTGTGGGGTCACCCAGATGGGACCGAGCAGCGCTGGACTGGGCTCAGAGCTCCATTCCTGGCCACTAGGGTGGCCAACTATCCCGGTTTATCTGCAACTGAGGGTTTCCTGGAACGTGTGGGACTTTCAGTGCTAACATCAGAACATTCCAGGCAAACCCGGATGAGGTACTCATGCTGCACAGCATCTCTCAAGCTCCTCGGGGGTCCTGCCTGCCAACTGGGACCCTGTCCCAGTGCCCCACTCCCCTGCTCTGAGCTCAGAGCCCTCCAGTTCATCACTTCCTTCAAGGTTGCCATCTCTACTTCCTCCCTTTGTCAAAGACTGGCATGAAGGAGCGAGCACAGTCGGTGCTCAGTAATTGTGATCTGAGCTGCACTGAACTGGCCATAGGCAGGGCCTGCAGATGATACTCAGGAGGGCAGCCCAGTCCCAAGTTCGGGACCTGGGCAGTCCAAGGCCAGGGCAGGTGCCTTGCATTGCTGTGCTGGGGAAGGGGGTGGGGAGGGGCTTGGGCAGCGACTGGGCGCCCTCCAGGCAGCCGGACGCTGCCCACACCTCCCAGTGTGCTCTGGCAGGCCTCTGCATCCCATCATTTAAATGGAGCAAACACTAATTAAGAAAAGAATCCCCCCAAAGCGTTTCCCTCCTGGGCTGCGAGCCTGCATCCAGAGGCCAAGGCTGGAGGGACAGTTAACTCAGGCTGACAAAGACCTTAGCGGATCACTGTGAGGACGGCCCTGATCCAGGTGACACCTGGGCAGGAGCCAGTAGCCAGGAGGCAGATGCTCCTGGACGACCTACGTCAGAAGCGAGGGGCTGCGGCAAGCATCGCAGGGGCAGGCAGGGTCCTTCCCAGACCCGTGGTTCTCTGACGAGCATATTTCTCTTCTGGTGAAGGACATGCGACTGAAGATTTATTCCTCACAAACAAACGAGAAGTTCCGAACTGGAAACTTCAGCGGCTGGAGCCCTCTCTGGGGCCCTCCTGTCACCCGCTGGCCTGGACACCGTGGGCCGCACACACTCCCTCCACGCCTGGACCTGCGGGAAGCCGCTGCCGCGTGTTCCTCCCTGTCATGAAAGAATTAAAGACAACATCTTGGGTAGAAAGCAATTGTGAAGGGTGGAAGTTTCTGGCCAGGCAAATAAATTGGATTTAAGTATATTACAGTCATAATCTTTTTCTGCCTCTCTCCAGACGGTCTCTGTACATGGAAAAATGAGAATGTATTCGCAGACAAAGCGTGGCCTGAGGGAGAAGCCTGCCGGAATCTGGATTTTCAATAACATAAGACAATAAAGCTTAGACTTCTAACCTGCTGCAATATGGTCAAAGTATAAAGAGCTTAGCTACTAATAAAAGGGAAGGGGCTTCCCCTCATATCCGAGGATCCAGACCCCCTGGAAGGGCACTTCATAAAGATCATAATGGGTTAGCTGGGATCACACAGGCATGAGGCCCCTTGTTGACCGATTGTCTGACAGTTGTCACCTATGGGTCTGATATTAATAAGTCCCGTGTTGATTTCCCTGGGGTATTTTTGTCCCTGTAATTGCACATCTTCACGTTGCGACCCTACGCTGGGTGACATGCGGGCTACCGTTACCTGATGACAGGATGCACACGCATCGCTCTTTTCTTCCCGGGGCATTCCTACTATGCAGCGGCATATTCCGTATTGGGGGCATAAATTGGTGGCGGGCGGGCAGGCTTTTAGGACACAGGACAGACCCAGCTGCCCCTCCCTGGAAGGCAGGCACCCCAAATTCATTTGTGACAGGGGGAGCTGGTGCAATTCAGGATCGTGATCAATCCTTCTCTGAATTTGCTCACTTATCGAATACTTTCCTAGGGGATTACTCTCCCAGGGCTCCTTAGACAGTGTGGTCGAGGCAAATTGCATGAATATGATTGTAGGAATGAAGCTGCAGGAGAGTAGCAGTGCTTGGTTAAACATGTTCTGTAAGGTGTAAATTGCCACTGAACCAGAACATAGCTGTGGAGAATTGTAACGCCAAGCAGCCTTCCGCCTGTCCATCCGCTCCCATGGTGCAGAGGGAATTACCCTGTCCCTCCACACACACCGTCTCCATTTAGACTTTCTGGTGGCTCCAGGGCTGGTCCATGCCTCAGTTACCATATACCATGCTTTTCAATATCATCTGCATTTTAAAATGACATGGAAGCAAAGTTTTCCAAAACATTCCAATTCTGCTCATTCCAGGTGCTGCATCATCCCTCTAGCTGCACCTTGGAGAGCCAGCCGCCTTCCATACAGGACACGTCTCTGTAGAGCTTTCCATTTCTGGGGTGGTGCCTAGTGGAGAGAAACGAGTATGCGATGCCAGATGCTCCAGGACAGGCCCTCCCTGTAAACTCAGCCAGAGACCACCGTTCTCTGGGAACCTGCACTGCAGGCCACTCGGAGAGGGAGCAACACAGGGCAGCAGACACTTAGGTGGATTGCATGGGCTGTCTTGAGGCCGTGTCATACTCTGGGGACTCAGAACACTTTCTCCAGTGATTCACAACACTTCCGCAGCCATGTGGGCTTCTCCCTTTGGGGGTCAGATACAGACCATTGAAACGTGGGTTGCTCACAGGAACCACATAGCCCTGAGGCAGCTGACAAGGAGAACGGGGCTTCTTTTCTCAGGTGGAGGCACAAGGCAGGGTTTTTAGAAATGTCTGGGAGCTGGTGTCGGGGGACCTGGAGAGGGAGCTGCCTGCCTCTGAGTCAGGCTACTGGGGCTCCCAGGAGCTGATGCTGAGTCACAGAACCATCTGGACCCCTCTGGCCAACATGAGAACTTCCCCAACTGGTGCTTGTGGTCCTATGAGAGGAGGCCTGAGGTCTGTGGGTGGTGCTCATGATCTGTTGGGCTTGGAAGAGCAGAGCCCAAGACCCAAGATGTGCTCCTGGTCAGACAGGCCTGGGGTGGGGCGTGTGTACCACCCTCCAGCTCCATGACTGCCTCTTATCAGAATAAGGGGACAACATAGGTGCCATTGGGCAGATCAACTGAATTGATCACAGCCTTTTAAGAGAGGGCAGTCCTCAGCCTTTGAAGAGCAGTGTTATGAGATGAATTGTTTCCCTCCAAATTCATATGTGGAAATCCTAACCTCTAGTACCTCAGAATGTGACTATATTTGGAGATAGAGTCTTTTAAAGTAATTAAGGATAAATGAGGTCATCGGGGTGGGCCCTGATCCAATATGCCTGGGGTCCTTATGAAAAGAGGAGATTAGGACACAAACACATACAGAGGAAAGACTATGTGAGGACACAGGGAGAAGAAGATGGCCGTCCACAAGCCAAGGAGAGAGGCCTCAGCAGACACCAAACCTACTAACACCTTGATCTCAGACTTCCAGTCTCCAGAACTGTGAGAAAATAAATTTCTGTTGTTTAAGCTGCATAATCTGTGGTATTTCATTATGGCAGCCTGAGCAGACTCACACAGGCAGATTTGCCCACAGCTGCCTCTGCCCCAGCCTACAGAGTAGGTCTTTTATTCTTCAGTCTTTTCTGAAGGTTTCTGTCTGTCACTAAGTCATCTGCTCAGACAATTTAGCTTTTGTGACAGGTGACAGGTGAACAAAACACTTGTGTGTTAGAAACAAGCATAATAGCACAAGTATAAGCCAAGTAAACTCCTACTGGACCTAACCCTCTTGCAAACAAAAACTACAATGCTGCACAAAAAGAAAAAGAAAACTCTACCCAAGTCTCTGGCTGGCTCCTAAACCACACATATGTTTAGGCAGACTCAAAGCAGTTTGGCTAAAATAGAAAATCTGAACTGTGGTTTGAGGTGATACTAAAGAGACAGAATTTCCAGTTTAAGTCTAATCATGTTAGTTGCCTAATAAAACAAAAAAGTCAACATTCTCTGGAGGATTAGAACAGAATCCAGAATCTCCAAAACATAACATTCCCAAAACATGACATTCCAGGGAACAATGTAAAATTGCTTGACATAGGAAGAAGCAGGAAACTGTGGCTCTGTCTCAAGAGAAAAGTCAATCGACTGAGAACAATCCTGAGATGACCCCAAGATGTTGGCATTAGAAGACAGAGACTTTAAAGAAGATATTATAACTATACTCAATGAAGTAAAGGAAAATATGTTGGCAGTCAAAGAAGGGCTAAGAAATCTCAGCTAAGAAACAGAAATTATAAAAATAAGAACCAAATGGAAATTATAGAACAGAAAATATACAATATTTGAAATAAAAAATTCCATGGACTGGCTTACTACCAAAATAGAGATAATAGATGAAAGAGTCAGTGAACTTGAGTATAGATGACTATCAATGATCCAAGCTGAAGAAGAGAGAGAAAACAGGTTGAAAATAATGAACAGAGCCTTGGGAACCTTGGCCTAACATATATGAAATCTAAGTCTCAAGAGGAGAAGAAACAGAGAATGTAGCAGAAAAAGTATTGAAAGATGTGGTGGCCAAGAAATTTCCTAAATTTGGTGAAACACATAAATTTGAGTTTCAGAAAGCTCAGTGAACCCCATACAGGATAAATATAAATAAAACCATGTCTAAGCATCATACTCAAACTACTGAAAATCAAAAGGAAAAGGAAATCTTTAAAGCAGCCAGAAAAAAACTACATACACATTGTACATGGAAGAATAGGATTTGATTGACTGCAGACTTCTCATCAGAAACTATGGAGGCTAGAAGGCAGTGGAACACCGTCTTTAACGTGTGAGAGAATTGTCGACATGGGGGTCTGTAATCAGGGACATCATGCTTCAAAAATGAAAATATTTTCAGAATAAAGAACACTTAGAGAATTTGTTTCTGTTTATGAGAAATTCTAAAAGAAGTTCTTTGAAGGGAAATGATACCAGTTGGAAATTCAGATTTTAGGGAGGAAATAAAGAGTATCAAAACTGGGAAATCTGTGGGTAAATATAAAAGAATTTTAAAATATTAATTTCTTTAAAATTCATAAGACTGTTTAAAGTAAAAAATTTTACAACACTGTCTTCTGGAGTTTATTAGGTATTTTGGATATAATACCCATGACAGCAACAGCAATAAAGGACTAGGGGGCATATGGAACTATATGGTTATAAGGTTTCTACATTTTACATATGATGGGACAGTATTAACTCTAAGCAGACTGAAAAGTTAAGGATATATATATTATATATATTTTAATCCCTAAGCAACCACTAATAGTGTAATGTGAAGAGGTATAGCTAAAACACAATAGATTAATTAAAATGAAATTTTTTAAATATTCAAATAATTCAGAAAGCAGAAAATGAGAAACAGAGGAACACAAAACAGAGGGAACAAACAGAAAACAGGTAATAAATTAATATACCTAAACCCAACCATATCAAAAATTATATTAAATGTTACTGAAGTGAGCACACATGCCAATTAAAAGGCAGAGATTGTCAGAATGGATTTTAAAAAGCAAAACTCACACTGCATACTCATTAGGATTGTACAATTTAAAAAACAAGAAATAACAAACGTTGTCAAGGATGTGGAGAAACCGGAACACTTGTGCACTGTTGGGAATGTAAAATGACGCGCTCCTATGTAAATCAGCATGGCAATTCCTCAAACACTAAAAACAGAATTACCATATGATCCAGAAATTCCACTTCTGAGTATACACCCAAAAGAATGGACAGCAAGGACATGAACAGATATTTGTACACCCAAGTTCATAGCAGTACTATTCACAATAGCCAAGAGGTGGAAGTAACTCAAGGCTCCATCAGTGGATGAATGGATGAACAAAATATGGTAAATACAGAAAACGGGATTTATTCAGCCTTAAAAAGGAATGAAATTCTGACACAGGTTACAATTTGCATGAACTTTGAAGACATTATGCTAAGTGAAGTAAGCCAGTCACAAAAGGACAAAAACTAGAAGATTTCAATTATATGAGGTACCTAAAGTAGTCAAATTCACAGAGCTCAAAGTAGAATGGTGATTTTGAGGGGCTGAATGGGGAGGGAGACACAGGGAGCTGCTGCAGAGTGGGCATCAAGTTTCAGTTTTGCAAGATGGGAAAGTTCTGGAGGTTGGTTGCACAACAAGGTGAATATACTTGGCACTACTGAACTGTGCACTTAAAAGTGGTAAATTACCATTAGGATGGTAACAGTACACTCAGGATCGTAAATTTTATGTTATGTGTATTTTACTACAATTAAAAATAAAAATTAAAAATAAGACCCGCTTTACTAGTTATTTTTAAAATGTTACTTTAAAATAGTTACTTTAAATATGAAAACTCAGATAGGGTCAGCATAAATAGAGGAAAAAATATACCATGCAACCAGTACGCGTAGAAAGCTGGAGGGGCTACATGAATATCAGACAACAAACTGCAAGACAGATAACGTTAAAAAGAGATAAAGAGGGATATCTCATAATGATAAAAAAGTCAATTCATCAGGAAAATGCAATAACCATAAATGTGTACACAACTAATAAAAGAAGAAGTAGACAATTCTACAGTCTTAGAGACTTTAACTGCCGTCTCTCCACAATTGATAGAACAAAGAATTCGGTTAAAACATTGCTAAGATGAAAACATTACCAACCACCTTGACCTTGTGGATCACTATACTCCACCCCACAACTAACTTCAGAATACACGTTCTTTTCAAGTGCGCATGGGATGTTCTGCAAGATAGGCAACCACGTGCTGGGCCACATAAGTCAAACATTTAAAGGATTGCATTAATGCAGAGATATGCTCTGACAAGGACGGAATTAAATTAGAAATCAATAACAAGAAGCGATCCAAGAAAGCTGTGGTAGACAGAATAATATGTCAAATTCCCACCCTAAGGTGTCCGTGTCCTCATACCTGGAGCCTGTGGATAGGTTAGGTTACCAGGCTAGGGGAATTAAGTACAGGTGGAATAAGGTTGCTAATCAGGTGACTTTAGGATAGGGAGATTAACCTGGATTACCCGGGTGGGCCCAGTGTCATCACAAGGGTCTGATAGTAAGTGCAAGAGGACATCAGAGTGATATGATGTGAAATGACTCACCTGCCATTGCTGGCTTTGAGGATGGAGGAAGGAACCACAGCCAAGGAGTGTGGGCAGCCTCTAGAAGTCGGAAAAGGCACAGACACGGATTCTCCCCTAGGGTCTCCAGACAGGAATGCAGGCTTGCCGACATCTTGACTTTAGTCCATTGAGACCCATGTTGGACTTCTGGCTTACAGACCCATAAAGTAATACATCTGTGTTGTTTTAAGCCACTAAGTTTCTGGTCATTTACTACAGCAGCAATAGAAAACTCATACAGCTGCTGATTTCAATTCACTAGGGTTGTTAAAATAATTAGACTCAACTAAAATAAAAATTAAGGAGGTTATAAAATAAAGGGGAGTCTGCCTTGGAGAAGAGCTGTGTCAGTTTCCTCTTGGGCCCCATTTCCCTGGCCCTGCATGGGGTGTGGATGGCGGTGTCCACACTGCTCACAGTTGACTGGACATGCAATCTCATACCCGGTGGAGTGGGCTGGATAGCGTTCCCCAAAATCCATGTCCACTCAGAACCTCAGAATGTGACCTTATTTGAAAATAAGGTCTTTGCAGATATAATGAAGGATCAAGATGAGATCATACTGGACCAAGGTGGGCTCGAAATCCAATGAGTGTCGTTATAAGACACAGAGAAGGACTCAGAGACCCAGAGAGGAAGGCGATGTGAACGTGGAGGTAGAGATTGGAGGGAAGAATCTACAACTGGAGGAACGTCCAGGATTGCTGGCAGCCACCAGATGCTGGGAGCAGGGCACAGGATGGACTGTCCCTCCAAGCCTCAGGAGAAACCAACCCTGCCAACACCTTGATTTTGGACTTCCGGCCTCCAGAGCTCTGAGAGGATACGTTTCTGTTACTTTAAGTTGGTGGTAGTTTGTGTTAGTCCCGGGTCACTAATACACCCAGAGTGTTGGTCCTTCGAACTGTTATGATCAGAAGCACATGCTCAAAGACTCTAGGGAGAAGCTGGAGAAGGGACCAGCTGGCAGGAGTGGGCACTGGAAATCAGACTTGCTTCCTGCCCTCGTTTCTCTGGACTCATTCTGCCCCAGCAAGACTCCTCATCCTTCCTGGTGGCCCTGAGCCAGGAGCTGGCCTAGCTTCTGGCCCCTGTCCTCTCCCAGCTGCTGGACCAGACTCTGAGATCTGCTCTACCCAGGGCATCACACCTGCTGTGATCAATACTGTTCTGGCTGGGGCTCGTCAGCAGCCAGGTCCCATCTAAGCCCTTGGACATGCACCCTCAGGTCACCCAGGCCCCAGGACATGGTGATGTGGACTCTGGGCCTGCAAGTTGGGTCACACTATCCACAGGTAGTATCCTTGCCATCTTTCCTTCTCTGTCCCCCCAGGTCAGGCAGAGCCAGGCACTTCCACCCACCACTCCAGGGAGACAACCTCCAGCTGGTGTGGACCAGCCAGGACCCACCCCTGACTCTGGCCAGGCAACGTGTCTGGCAGCGACATAGGGTGATGCCCATGAGACCTTGCTCTGCTCCTTGGCGTGATTGAACTGCCTGCCAACCACTTACTGCCTAAGCTCAGAGCACACCATCCCGGGCTGCAGCGCCAAGTGGAGGGGAGAGCAGGGACGGCTGCCAGTGGCTGCCCAGGCTGTCAAGGAAGGGAGCTCCTGGCATCTCGGCTGCGGGGCAAAGGGAAGCAGGACTAAGGGAGAGTCTCCGTCCTCAGTCTGGGGTCAGAATTTCTGGGTTTTGTCAATGCAGATATGACACGACGCGTGAGGACTGGACAGTGCCTGATGTCTGGCCCTCAGGGGTGGCAGCTGTTATCACAAAAATGCTGTTGTCTTAAAGACTCAGTCCCCCTCCGGGGCTGTGGGCAGGGTGGGTGTCATAGTGTGGACACTCCTCTCACTCTGTACCTTCCAGGCATGGGAGTCATTAGCACACTGGGCGCTCACTCATCTCTTTCTCCTGCGGCACTGCCTTTGGACCTCTGTGGTGGGCCAATGACACACCGTAACCAGCCTCCTGCCTCCCAAGGTCCGAGTGGCTGCTTGCAGAGGGCCGTGCTCCTGGAGCACCTTGGGCCTGGGGTCCTGGCTGGGGGCACTTATTTCTACTCAGTTGTCTCGGGATTCTTAGGACTTCCTTGATGGCCAATGGGCATCACATGTGGGGAAGTCCCTAGGCGTTGTTCTCAGAGCCCAGGAGGTTGACTGGGGGAGGTGAGCAGCCTAGTGGACCTCAGGCACCCGGTCCTGGCTCAGGGGGGTCGCCCGCATGCATGTTGCAGCCCACCCGCCTCGGTGCATCCGTTAGACCACCAAGCCCAGTTCTCCTTGGGGCCCCACGAGCAAACGGTTCCATGCTGCTGATTGCCGGTGCCCTGCTCCTCTGCTATACTTCAGTGTGCGCGGAGAGGGTGTTATTGCCTTGATAGGATGTCTAAATCACCTGCTCCACCTCTCACCGCACCAACCAGCGCTGGAGCTCTGATCAAACCTGACCTGTGGGAGGGTTTGTACGAACTTTTAGGAGCTGTGTGGGGAAAACATTTCAAATTAGAGGGAACATTCCAGTAATTGGGAGCACTTGGATTCCCCAGCCTCACCAAGACAAGCATTTCTAAATGCGTTTAAGAAGAGGGAGCAAAAATCTCCACAAACATCCGTTGAAATCGCCCGGCAGAGAATACTCTTCAGGGGCACGTGGATATGTCCCAAATTCTGTGGAGGTTGGAACCCTCTACCATCGTGCATTGCTTAACGACACAGATACGTTCTGAGAAATGCATCGTTAGGTGATTTTGTCGTGCGAACGTCATAGAGTGCACTTACACAAGCCTGGATGGTACAGCCTAGGCTACGTGGTACTGATCTTATGGGACCACCGTTGTGTATGCGGTCTGACATGGACCGAAACGTCGTCATGTGGCACACAACTGTATTTTGTATCATACAAGCAGTGTGAAGCCTGAGGAAACACTGACAACACTCTGGACACAGCGTCAATGTCCTGTCCCCAAAAGGCGTCACAGCATCTTCCCACCTGTAACCCCATCATCAGTGCTGCACACCGAGACAGTTAACTCCATGAAACCAACCCACAAAACCTGAGTGCCTGGAACCATGTGCCTGTAAATGTGAAAGGATCATTCTCGAAGATTTGTGGGTGGCTTCCAAAAATGTTCACGGGGACCAGTGACCCATAAACATCGATTTTTGAAACACTTACATCCATCTTGGAATTTGGCAGAGTATCAATCAGTGAATCAATTTAAAATATTGAATTTTAAGGACAAATAAATGAGATCTGGGAAGCTCGCTGTATTTGTCTGTGAGGGCAGCTGTAACAGAGTTCCACAGACTGGGGGCTTAAACAAACGGAAATTTATCTTCTCACGGTTTTGGAGGCTGGAAGTCCAAGACTGAGGTATTGGCAGAGCTGTTCTCCTGAGGCCTCTCTCCTCAGCTTGCAGACGGCTACCTTCTTGACGTGTCCTCACATGGTCTCTCCTCTGTGCGCATGCACCCCTGGAGGCCCTCTCCCTCTTCTTATGAGGACATCAGTCCTATCAGATCAGGACCCAACCCAATGACCTCTTGTAACCCTAATCACCTCTTTAAAGGCCCCATCTCCAAATGCAGTCGAATGGGGGTTAAGGCTTCACCCTCTGAATGTTGAGGGGGACACAATTCTGTCCATAACACCCGCCGACTCACTCTTCCTGCTGCTTCAATCTTGGTTAATGTTTCTGCTCTGGGTTGGTCACAGATTCCTATAGCGCCAGGAAGGAAACTTCCCCTTCCGTCACTCTGAGACAAGAAACGTGACGGATGACCCTGTTCTGAGAGCCACCTGTGTGCCAGCCACACCACCAGGGCTTTCCGTACCTCATCTCTGATCCTCACAGCATCTTGCAAGACTGGGGGTAAACTTCCATTAAAGAGGGTGGAGCTGGGGCGCCAGGGGCAAGGCTGTTTGTCCAAGGCCACTGGCCAGTGTGTGCCAGGCCTGGAGATGATGCACTGAGGACCGCCCTGGCTGTCCAGCAGCGGACAAACGCATGAGGCACTCTCACGGGTCCTGTGGATGGGCAATAAATGACAACACCGGTGGGGATGAAGCGTCTCGGAAGCTTCATTTGAACATCCTAGGTCTCCAGTTTGCATTTTTCACATATATGTAGACGATATCTTACAACCTTCATGCAATGGATACAAAAGAAAATGAACTTCCAGCCACCTCTTACACCTGTCCTCCATCACCAGGAGCAAGAATGTCCAAAGTGAGAAGGAGTTGGTCTTATCAGGAGCTGGTATGCACAGCAGGTTCTCATGAGACCGTCTCTGTAATTCCCAGGATGACATTCCCGCTGGGAACAAGCCAAGGGCTGGCAGAGGTGTGCCAAGGTCCCAGGCACAGAGGTTGGGGGTCTGTGCACTAATAGGGTGGGCCCCGAGGCAAGTCGCCACAGGTCTCTGCTCCTGGCCCGTCCTGTGGGGCCAGGCAGCTCTAGCAGTACCACAGGCCCTGAGGAGTGGGCAGCTGGGGGCTGGGCTGAGGGGGGCGCCACGGCTGGGAACAGGCCTCCCCTGCTGGGAGAACCCGGGCCACGGCGCCCTTGTTCTGACATGTCGGAGGAGGAGGCCCACTTCCCGAGTGGGGAAGTAACGTGAGTGGAAAGCATGGTTGGGAGGGGCTGCTTTCTAATCTGCACAAAGGCAAGGTCTGGATTATGGGAACTCTGCCAACACCCTTTCAGGGTGTAACTGTCTCCGCACGCCCTGCACTTGCACAGAGGAGCAGCCGGGGTCCCCAGAGACGCCTGTCCTGTTGCTGGTCAGAACCCTGGCTCGGGATGGCAGTCCAGCTGACCGACGGGCCGGTCCTTCAGTGGGGACTGGTGCCAACAGCACCGGGTACCCCCTGCCTGAGGCTGGGTTAGGAGGAGGGAGACGGAGGAATCGAGTCAAGCGTGAGAGTGAGGCCCGGAGGAAGTCTGCCTCCCCAGCTCAGTCTTTGGGGGTGTCTCAGCTCTTTGGCCCCAGGCCAGCCCCGCCCCCCAGTCTGCACCCCCGCCTGCCTGGGCTCCCGGGACTCAGCCTGCCTGGGCTCCCCCCACGGGAGGGGGCTCTGGACCACTCTTAAGAGGTGCGTGCCACTCTTTAGAGTTTCGCAAAGCAAGAATTGTAAATGCCTGTGATCGCTCCCTTGTTCCATATTTGAGCAATTTTGCTCCAGAAGTATAATATATATGCCCAGATTTAGGGGAATTGGATTTTACATCAAGTCACCAGAGGTCGTGGATGTGAGTGGGTGATGCCAGTGGACCACTACCAAAGCAAGGGGGGTGGGGGGTAGTTATTAGGGTTCTTCAGAGGGGAAACTACGATTGGCTTCATCCCTCTTGTGCCAGGAAAACATAGCTGAGAGGGCCAGGGTGTGCCTGGAGAGTCGGGGGTGGGACACGGGGATGCCAGGGCCACCCTCAGACATGCCAGGCCTCAGTCACCTCACCCATCAAATAGGACCTGAGCATGACCCCACCATGCACCCATCCAGGCAACAGGAGTTTGGTACAGTGTTGACACCTGTCTAGCCTGTGATCAACAGGGACAACCGTTCCACAAACCTCTGCTTTGTCAGCAAAGCCCCCACTGCTTCTGCTTTCAGTGCATTCAGGGTTCAGCTCCAGAATGATCATGCTCGGCAACGCAGTGTTGAGGCGCCTCTCTGGGCTGGGCAGGAGATGGCCGGGGCCCTGGGTGGCCTCCAGGAGCTCGATGCTGGGAGGAAGACGGCGACACAGGCATTAGCATCCTCTGAGATCATCGTAAACATGGCCTCATGTACAGAGCAAGGGAATCCAGAGGATGGAGCGCTCCATGTGCATGGGTGCAGGCAGGGTGGCCTCACAGGACAAGAGCAGACTTTCCAGGAGGGTAAGGAGCCTGCGAAGCACGAGGTAGAACGGGGATTCTGTGTCGGGGACACGGCTGGCCGCTAAGGAAGAGAGGACCAGAAGCACACGGTGAGCAGCACGGGGCCTGCAGAGGGTGACCTGACTGAGGAGCGTCTTTTCCTTGAGTTGCTCCCTGTGGTGGTTTCCTGGGGCTGCTGTAACACATCACTACATGCTTGGAAGGCTTAAAACAATGGAAATGTATCCTCTCACGGTTCTGGAGGCTGCAGGCCCGAGATCAGGGTGTGGGCAGGGCCGCGCTCCCTCTGGAGGCTTCAGGGAGGGTCCTTCCTGCTCCTCCCTGGTCTGTGGTGTTCGCTGGGGTTTCCTGGCTTGCAGGTGCATCCTTCCAGTCTCTGCCTCTGTCATCACATGGCTGTCTTCCCCGTGTGTTCCATTCCCATGTGTGTGTCCCCTCCTCTCCTTATAAGGATGCTAGTCATCGGGTCTGGGGCCCCCTCTAATAAGGATGACCTCACCTTAACTACTTACACCTGCAAAGATCTGTTTCCAAATCATGTCACCTTCCAAGGTACTAGGTGGATGTAATTGTGGGGACACTATTCAACCTGCTCATGAAGTGTGTTATAAAGGGCAGCCCCTTCTGCCCCAGCTTGGAGTCACGCTGTTTTCCACTCACCAAGTCACGCCTGCAACGCCCCAAAGCTGTGTGTGGTGTTTATGAAGTCCCAAGTGTTTTCTGAAGAAAGCTGTGTGGGAGAGAGATTCTCTTCAGGTTAAGGGTCTCCGTGGGCAGAGTTCCAGCTGGCCCAGCCCTCTGATCTCAGACTCAGTCCTCCTGTGAGCCCGAGACCCTCCTGTCCCCGGTGGGGCCAGGGTGGGAATGAGGTGCCGGGCCTCTGGCCTCAGACAGGCTGCACCCCGCAGCACTGGGCCCTGCTGGTGTCCCTGGGCTTTGGTTCTTGCCCTTTCTCACCTCACTGCATCCACTGCAACTTGTGACCCCTGCATTAGACTGCACTTATTAAGAGTACTGAACGGGACTCTTCTGCAAGTGCTAGAAACAAAACGGGAACTGGCTAAGGCGGAAAGGGGACTTATTGAAGGAGTCGGAGGAGTCTCTAAGAGCCACTAAGCCACTTGAAAAGCAAGAACGAGCCAGACCTGATCAGCTCGAGATCCAGGGACACGAATGCCCCCAGTCCCTTGGCTACACCCCTACTCACTCCACTTGGCATCTCAGCCTCTGGCTTCCTTCACTCTCACTGCAAATTGGCATTCTCCATGTGGCTGCCAACAGCTCCCGGGTGGGTCTGCCTCAGCCGCCAGAAGGAGCTCCAAGTCCAAAACCTCAGGGCAGGGACTCATTGGTCAGGTGCCCCCCAATCCTCGGAGGCAAGCTGGGAACAGGAATTACCCACGGGAAGGTGAGGGATTGGCAGGCAAACCTGCAGAGGGCAGCCACATTCACCATTACACAATCATCACTTGGCTCCCGGAGTGGCATTTGGAAGCTACGAGGCTACTGTTTGTTATTTGGAGATCATTTCCTGTGCAGGGCTGGGCGAGTGCCTATCTGGAGCTAAAATCCGATGGCAGAGCCATTTGGCTGACACTGTGCTGTGTTTTTAAGTGAGAGAGGCTGCAGCGTTGGGTCCACCAGCTCCTCGAGGGGCCTTGAGGGCGTGGCGACCAGGGAGGCAGGCAGCGGCAGCTTTCCTGTAGACTCAGAAAGCGTGTGAACCTGGAGCACCGTTTCCACCTGTCTGGCCAGCTTGCCTTGTACCAGCCCAATGCTTTTCCCTACTCCCCAGGTTGGGGGTTCGAAGTCCATGAGAGACAATGCTGGCTTCCATCAACCCCACGTCCCTACTTGCTTTTCAAACGCAGGAGGACCCAGCCAACACTTCAGAGAGGACAGAGGGAAATGAGGGCAGCGAGGGCCGAGGCCGAGCTCTCGGGAAGAACGTGGATGGGCAGTACGGGTGGAGGAGCGCTCTCTAAGCAGTGATGGAGGAAAGCTGGGAGGAAACACCCAGAGGACCTCTGAGGGCTGCCCCGTGCCCCTCAGTGGGGCGGGAGCTCGAGACTGGAGCTATTTTAATTGGGAATTTTTGATGACCACTTAAGCAAATTTAAAAAGGATTTGTTGGCCAGGACTGGAGAGTCTGGACATGTTGACGGCTTCAGGCATGGAATGACCTGCATCAGGGCTTGGCAAACTCTGGCTCACGGGCCAAATCCATTCTGCCGCCTGTTTGTATAAATACATTTTTATTGGAACACAACCACAGACATTTATTTAAGTATTATCTGTGTCTGCTTTCACACCACAATGACAGAGGTAAGAAGTTGTGCGAAGCCTAAAATATTTCTAGGCTTTTTACACAAAAGATTTGCCTACCCCAGCTCTAGAGCCGTGCTGTCCAATACGATGGCCCCAGCCACTGTGACACTTGACATGTTGAGTTTGAATTAGGATGGGCTGTAAGTGTAAACTACGCACCAGATTTCAAAGACAGTATGAAGGAAAGGATGTAAAACAGCTCATTAAGAATTTTTGGGTATCGACTGCATGTTAAGATGATGTTTTTTAATATGTTGGATTAAATAAAATACATTATTAAAATTAATTTCACCTGCTGCTTCCTAGCACTTTTCACATGGCTACTGGAACATTTTCAGCTGCACCTGTGGCTCCTGTTGCGTTTCAACTGGACAGCCCTGATGGAGAGACTCAACACCCTGCCTGCTCGGTGGGCTTCCTGCACACAGCAGGTGAGATGGCCGCCAGCGTCATCTTTTTCAAATTGCAGGTCACAGCCCATTAATGAGTCAGAAAATCAATTTAGTAGATCATGGCCAGAATTTTTTGAAATGAAGTAGAATAAAATAGAAAATGTTTATCAAGAATTGCAAATGAAAGATGAGTGTTGGTTTGCAAAACTTGTTTCAGTTATGCATTTTTATTTCATCAATGAAGTGCCATAGGTTGTAAGATGTACTATGATTTTGTGAACATCTAAGAAAGAAAACACACAGCCAATTAGACCAAATGAAAGGCAGTAATGACAGACATATGAATCAGTCACAACAGCTTCTTGGTGCCGTGAGGGATCGGTCCTTCTCCTGCCTTTGGCTGCATTGCTGGGTGTGTCATAGTCAATCCTTTTGCACGTGTCTCTGTCACCAAATACAAGGCAGCTTCATCTACTCGTGTACATCTTCCCTTCCTAAGGCTCATAAAGCACTTGGTGGTTGTTTTGCAAGAAACACCTGGCCTCTAGGTCATTCTCCTAAAGATGAGTATTAGCTTCCGTAAGATGGAATTCCAGATTCGATACTTAATTTAAATGAGCTGCCCTGCTTTGGTACCTTTCTGCATACTCAAAATCCTTTCATTTCAATGCCGAATCATAGTGACTCTCTTTGAAGACATTTTAACAAAAATTAAATTCAGCCTAGGTGGTCCCAACAAGACGGACAACTCAAGTGAGGTGAGGAGGGCCCAGGTAGCTTCCGATTGCAAGGCGGTGCCTTTGATTGTAAGACAGAGCACATTTTCAGAGACCCTAAAAGGGAAAAAAATATGCATCCTAGAACACACAATCAGGGAAATGTATCTGAGTATCGGTCCAGTGTAAAACGCACTTTTACGCATGGTGGGTTGTGCTGAGGAAGTGTCGAGAAGCACCATGTGTGTTTAGCGCTCCCAGTGAGGAATCCTCGCCTTCTGCAAGGGCTTTGGGCTCCCAAAGAAATGACCCAGAAACCTCCGTGCGCCACAGGCTGAGTCACATGCTCATTTCTAAGCCCACCCCTGAGGTCAGCACCCCCACATCACACAGGAAAGAGGGGAGGGCAGACAGAATAGCAGATTGGGTGCAGAGCGGGGTCAGCCACGTGGATTTCCAGACTGCACTGTTGTTACTATTTTGTGCCCACTCCATCCTAACCTCGGCTAGAAGGAAGGTGGGATGGGGCCTTGCAGGGCCCACGCCCATAGATTATCTCATAGGCCATGCATCACATGGCCCAGCTAGCACCACAGGTGAAGAGGGTGACATCGGGCATGGGGACAGCAGAGGATACCAAAGTGAAGCAGCCAGTTCTGGAATGTTCTGCTAGGCATGGAGTATAAGTGTGACTGGGCTGAAGGCACCACGGTGAGGTGAGGTCATTTTCAGAGAGATGCCCTGGTGGAAGAACCACCGTGCAGAGGGAGGAGAGAACACGCAATGGGTTAGTTAACTAACCAACCAACTGATCAGCCGCCAAGTGCTGTAGGTGCCCTGTGTTCCCAGCAGCTCCTCGGGATTCTGGAACTTCCACGGAAACGGTCCTGAGTATCTGTGCAGTAGAAGGGATGGCTCTGAGACTCCCACCAGGCCCTGTGTCCTCTTTGCTGTGACTGTCCCCTGGGGCTCATCTCCCCGGCGCCCCCGGGTGGGTGGGAGCCCTGCTGCCTGGCAGTCCTCTCTGCACATAGCTAGTTGGCCCTGCAGGATGCTGACTCCATGGGCAGCCCTCAGGTCTGGGCCCATGGTCCACCCCACTCGGCCCCACGCTGTGGGGCCACCGAGGTCTCAGGCATGCACACCTTGGCTTTACTTTGGTGGTGAAACCTCAGAATTCTTTGAACTAAGCAAATAGTTTCTCTTGGAGACGCACAAAACAGGCGAAGCTTTATTTCTTGTTCCTCCTGGGTGACGGTGGCAAATTCCCCCCCATCCCCTGGCATCTTTCTTGCATGCCCGCAGCCTGGGTGTTGTGGCTTCAAGAAGAGGCTGCAGAGCTGTGACACATCTTTGGTAGCAAGCTTTATAATGAGGTTGGAAAGTTTGGGGCTATGCATTTAATGAATTTTGTATTAAGATATAACACAGCTGCTGTCATTTGCATTTCACAGTGCTATTTAGAAGAGATGTTTAATACTTAATGAATTGAATATTTGGATATGGCGATGCATTTGACACCAACCATTAAAGAGAAGAGCTTCAAATGCACTGAAGTCCTCAAGCACTGGTTTCGGGGTTTAGGCAGCGAAGTCTCCAGATGGGCCAGTGGGGAAACGACTCTCGAAGGAGATGCACTCTGCACCTTGGCTTCCTGTGCTGTCCAGAGAGGCCCCCTGATGGGCTGCGAGCCACCTCCCTCCCAACTGACCGCCAAGGCTGCTCCCACCGAACACTCCACCTTGTTCAGATGAAGTTTTCTCTCTGAGATTTTTCTAGAAAAGCGTCCTATCCCTTGCAGACTGATTCAGGAAGTTAAAACAAAGTTACGAATATTCAACAGCCTTCTATATATTATGATGCGTACTGTGCTCCATGGAACACTGTAGCATGCTTATTATGGTTTATTTCATAAGTAGATGCACCTTAAGAACAATTTATTCGAATATTAATACCTCTTAAGGGAGACATCATCAGCCTGACTAGAAAACATTATTATGGTAAAGTCCTGGGGAAAATCTTGCATAGCAAGGCAACAAAATCAATAAAAAGAAAAACCCCGAACATGTGGCATATGTGATGAAAGACATGAAGAGTTGCCCCACATATTGCTGAGTGGCTTCAGCCTGCTCAGGGGGACACGCAGACCCGGCCCCTCCCACACTGGCCCCATGGGGCTCCCCAGGCTCCCTGCCAAGGAAACACCAGCCCCCGGCTTGTAGCCCACCGAGGCTAAAGCCTGCCGAGGGCCCCACCAGGCAGCAGGATGGACCCCACCTTCCTGGTGATGGCTGCACGCCTCACTGGGGCCTGTGTGTGGCAAGAAGGAGCCTTGCCCAGCTGAGCAGCTGCTACTTGCTTGGTGGGGAGGACGGTGGGGGACAGTGTGAACAACCTGGAGAGGGCAGAAGGAGTTAGCAAACGGCTGTCTGCCAGGGAGTGTCCTGTCTGTGCTCCTCATCACTGAGGGCCGGGGCCCAGACGACCTGAGGTAGGTTGCAGCTTCCCACTTCCTGGCCACGTGGCCTTGCGCGAGTGTCTCCAGCCCTCCGGGCCTCAGTTTCCTCCTCTGCAGAATTCGGATAACACCACAGGGGCCTGTTGTGAGGATTAAGTGGGTTAATAACTCAGAGCAGGGCCTGGTGTCAAGCAAACATCATGTAGTATTTGCTGTTGCTGCATCCTTATCACCGGAGAAGGGACTGCAGGACTTCAGACAAGTTATCTCATCTCTCTTGGCTCCAGATTCCTCATCCGCAAAAGAAGAAGAATACCAGCTTCACCATAAAAAATTAAATGTAATGATGGGTTGCAAGGCAAACACCTGGCCCAAGACGGTGTTGGGAAGGGCGGGCCGGCCCTATTTGGGCTTCCGTGATGGAGTCACCTGCCACACTGAGGCCCCCATCTCGGGGACTGCCTGAGCCTTCAGACTCACTTGCCTCGAAAGAGACAGGCCAGCTGCAGCCTTGGCCGAAAGGCTTGTTTGGAAAATGGAAATGCGTATCCTAACCCCCCTTGTCATGTTATCAGCGCTCATGACAGCCGCACGGCACAACCCAAAGGAAAGATTTAGACCTAAGCCGGGAGAATCAGTTAAAATTGGCATATCCATTAGAAGATTTTAGAACTGAAAACATGTTCTTCACAGAGCGTTAGCATGACTTCTTAGGTGATGCTAAATCAATATCTCATACTTGGGATGAATTCATTATGTTGTTTTATGAGAACTCTCTGGTTCCCTAAATTCTCTGTTCTTCCTTTTCAAAACCACCCCAGGAAAGCCACAGGTGAAACAGCAGCCCCGGTTCCAACCCAAAAGCCCTCCGAAAAGATAAAAGATGAGGGCAAGAGACAGACAGTTTCAAATGGGTCCCTCCTCACCAAAGGTGGCTGACATTCCATCAGCCACATGGTCCCCAAACCCCCTGCCTAGGCCAGGTGCTATCCCAGGGACCCAGCGCCTGGCTGCTGGGTCTGCCCTCCGGGCCACGGATCCCGGACAGGCCTCGGCCCTACGTCTCCTCCTGCCTTCGCGGCCCCTGTGCTGCTATGGTGTCCTTGAGCATCAGAGACTCCAAGTGGAGGCCCGAAAAGTGGAGAGGGGTCGACTGCGGGTATGCAGACAGGCCAGGTTCTCCCTTCCTCTAAGGGCGGTGGAGGGACAGAGGGGTGGGGAGAGCCTTGACAGGGGGATGGCAGGAGCAACCCCAAACCCACTGGCCTTCCAGCCCTAGCCGGGTGTCATCCTGGTCCCCAGGATCATGCCCCAAACTTGGCAGCTGAGCACAATTAATGCCACTGGGAGGAAAATGGAAAGGATTTTTAAAATAATTTTTGTCTCTGAAGCAATGCCTTCATTCACATCCAAGAACACAACACATTATAAAAAAACATGAAACTTGGTATAAAACATAAGCCTTCAAACGAACCACTCATTTTGGTGAGTATGAAATATGTCCCCTCCGGGAGCAGCGCAGGGAC
Organism: Equus przewalskii; assembly: GCF_037783145.1. Taxonomy (NCBI): domain Eukaryota; kingdom Metazoa; phylum Chordata; class Mammalia; order Perissodactyla; family Equidae; genus Equus; species Equus przewalskii. The sequence goes on from NC_091831.1 coordinate 3,590,086, forward strand.
GGGCAGAGAGGGCGGCTTCTGGAACCAGCTCCTGAGCTGAGTTCCACTGAGTGCGCTCTGGTGCTCTGGCTGCGGGCCCGGGCAGGCAGCCTCCCGGCGCCTTTGTCTTGTCACCTTTGAGATGGGGACGGCATCCTCCCCACCCGCAGGGTCGCATCAGCCCGTTTCGCAGGGCCTGCTTCCTGGTTGGTGTCAAGGAGCTGCGGGCACAATTGTTACTGCTGTCATTTTCGATGCATGTGGCAAGGAGAGGAGGCGTGGCTGGTCAGTGGCTGGAGGTTTGTGGCAGCTGGCTGACGGGGCAGCGACATGCCAGGCCCTGGGCTGGCGACCCCTCCCCAACACCACAGCTCCAGCTGGCCAGAACTTCCCCAGGCCGCGCACCCCTGCCCTGAGGCGCTCCACCCCACCACTGGGGCCGGTACTGCCCAGCTCCCTTGGGACACCTCATCTTCCCTTTTCAGATGGTGAACTCGAATGAAGTCACACCTCAAATGGAGGGGTCTTCGGAGCCCTGAGTTTCAGGGGTCTGTCAGGCCATGGCAGACACGCCCAAGGGAAACCTTGAGAAGAGAAGGAAAAAATGGGTCAACACAAAAAGGCCAGGAAAACTTTTGTTGTTCTTTGGGCTTTAACTCCAAGGCAGCGCCTCCCGCCTGGTCCCCGACTCCGACCTCCTCCTCTAGCTGCGGGGCATCAGCCGAGTGTATGGAATGACTAAGGGGGAGACGGGAGCAGAAGCCCTTGGTCAGACGGTGGCCTGGGAGTGACTCTGGAACCAAAAAGGCTCAGAGAGACCTGCGTGTGAGCTCCAGCCCCCCAGCGCCCACGTGGCAGCCTCCGCGCGGTGCTCAGCGTGTGAGTCTGGAAGCCCTCACTGCCAGATGGGCAGAGCGAAATGCGCCTGTGCCTGCTTCCCATGGCAGCCAGGACAAGTCACCACAAACTTACTTTATTAAAATTTATCTTCAATCAACAGAAACTTATTCTTCACAGCCCTGGAGGCCAGAAGTTTGAAATCAAGGTGTTGGGAGAGCCATGCTCCGTCTGAAGGCTCCAGAGGAGGATCCTTCCTGCCTCTTTCACTTCCAGTAGCTGCTGGCATTCCTTGGCTTGTGGCCACATCACTCTAGTCTCTGCCTCTGTCTTCCCATGGCCTTCTCTGTGCATCTGTATCAAGTCTCCCCCACGTCCCTCTGGGAGGACACACGATGCTGTTTACGGTCCACCCGGATAACCCAGGATGAGTTCCTCCTCTCAGGAAGCTTAACTTAGTGGCATCTTTTGCCATAGAAGGTAATAGTCACTGGTTTGCCATGTAAGGTCATATTTGCAGGATCTGAAGATTAGGTTGTGGACACACTTTTGGGGGACACCATTCCACCCTCTCCACCACCTCTCAGAGGCAAGGTGGGGGTTAGACGAGATGTCATCTGGTTCCGGGTCTGCCTACATGGTCGCCAGTGTTCAGCCTGCATGAGGCCGTGCCTCCAGCCAGGGAGTGAAATCGTGGGGACTCATGATGTGCCTGGCTCTGAGCCCTGACATTGCAGAGGGAGGCAGGGGCCCTATTCTTGTCCTCGGGCCCTGCGAGCCTGTGCTGTTCAGGCCAGAAAGCTGCCGTCACTGTCCTCTCAAGCTCTCAATGCCGCCTGCCCGGGGTACTTGCCTGGCCACTGGGCCTCCTGTCCTCATGGGGCAGTGGCTGTTGCACATCCTAGGTGGTGTCCCCAGCAACGCTGCCCGGGACCCAGCATTACCACTCTCCCAAGTCCAAGTGTACCAGCAGAGCTGTCTCCCCCAGGATGCACTGGGGCCACTCTCTGTACCCAAAGCCACTACTCTCCTTCAACTCTTGGGTCTTGGTGGCAGGCCTTGGACAATGACAGAGCCCTTAGGGTCTCACCAGCCAGAAGATTACATGCCCCTGTCCTAGGATGTCTGGAGCATCCTTGGTGCCCCCTCCACCCATCAATTCTGTGAGCTCCTGACATCCTACCCATCAATGGTCTTCGTCAGGCTGCCCACCAGGCTCTGTGTCTTGCAACCAAATCCCCCGGAGAAGTGCCATAACCACCATACCTTTTGCAAAGGAGTTAGAGTAGATTTATCTTTTTTTTTTTTTTTGCAACCACAAGAGGCCTATCTAAAAGGCCTATGATGTGCTGGGAACTGTATCCAGTGGATGTCACTGCTCACTGTGCCCCTGTACAGTCAAGGAGAGAGGTACACGAAATGGACACTGACAAGCCGTTGCATTGGAGCCATGCCAAGGCCCCCAGCGCTGGGAGTCCACAGCCAGCTGAGTGCTCTCGCATCAGATCACCGTGAGGACAGGGAGCTGAGACTCCAGAAGATGCAGCAACTGCCCAAGAGAGAATGGCGCAGGCGGGAGCATGGGTCCAGCTCTTCCAGGCCTGTCACTGCACTCCAGGTCCCCATGGCCATCATGCAAGTCCTCCTAGTGGGCTTCATGGGGCCTCCATAAAGCAGGACCTGGGGGTCTCCTGAATGTATCCTGCCTCTACTTTGGGCTGGATTTTAGGGCTAAATGTGCCAGGCAGGCGTTTTCTTCCAAAACTCCAAAAGCAAGAACAAAGCTGAGCACAGGAACCCCATCTCAGGGCTGCTACACGCACGTCTGTGCCTGACAGAGTGGATTCTCACAGCCCGTGGCAGAGCTGCCAGCTCCGAGCCGGACTGGCAAGATGCAGGATCCATTCCAGTTCCAAAGCCAGGCTTGTCCTGCTCATCGACAAGGTCCCGCTGTCACTCCACTGTGCCCATCAGCTGGTGTCTGTCATGCTGGTGATGTCATGCCCACATCAGAGGGGAGCACTTGGAAATAAGGTCTCATTTCTAAGGGTCCAACACTCAGTCTAGATCCAGGCCACCTTTGGAACTAGAAGTAGACTGTGTTGTCAAAAGTGAATACATGTGAAGTGCTATTAATTTCTGCTCCAATCGTGTTCATCTTCCCTAAGACACCCACCAAGACCCGTAAGTCACGATTGCTACACCCAGCCAACTGTCGGCCGGCTCACGCCACCTGGAGGGCCCCGCCTCGAGTCACCTGTGCAAAGACAAAGAGAGGGCGCTTTCTGTCTAATCCATCTATTCATTATCCTTTTCGAGGACAAGGTTTAACACTAGACCCTTAATGATGTGATTGATATGGACCCCAATTCAGTTTTGCCATAAATGCCTCAACACCGTACAGAGTTTGAGTTTCTGTGAGTTTGCCATGTTCACGTTCATGTAGAGAACGGATAAGCGTTTTCCTGGAGGTTAGTGTGTGTATTTGCTGTGATTTTTGAAGACCACACTCTTCCAGCCAGACGGGCAGACACGGAGGTTATTCACAGTAGCAAAGCCCATGTGGACGGATGCTTTTTTTTTTTAAAGCAGGAAGAGAACATAGTGAGTCTGCAGAACATCAGGCTAGCAGAGATGAATCGTATATATCTTCCTTTCCTCTTCCTCCTCCTTCCTATTGGGTTCCTAAATAGCACAAGTAATTGCTTACTGCAAAAATTCATACAATTCAGAAATAAAACAGAGATACAGTTCAAAGTTCAAAGCAAAAACCTCCCATTCTCTCTTCTCCCTCTCCCACCCCGGTCTTGCTCCCTGGAGCAAATGCTGTTAGCAGGTCTTGCTGTATAAGTACAAATACAATCATTTCTTTTTCTTTTTTTGATAGTTTTATTGGGATACAACTCACATATCATACAATTCACCCATTTAAAGTGTGCAATTCACTGGTTTTTAGCATATTCACAGATAAGTACGCCCATCGCCACAGTCAATTTTAGCACATTTTCATCACTCCAGAAAGAAGCCAGAACCATTTAGCTGTCACCCCCATCCGCCTCCATGCCGACTATCCCTAAGAAACCTATTTTCTATCTGCTTTCTGTGTCTGTAGATTTCTCTGCTCTGGACATTTCACACAAGTGGAATCATACAGATGAGGTCCTTTGTGACTAGTTTCTTTCACTCAGCATCCTGTTTTCGAGGTTCATCCGTGGCGTAGCATGTGTAAGAACTCTATTCCTTTTTATGGCTGAATGATATCCCATTGTATGGATATATCACATTTTGTTAATGCATTCAGGTTTGTGCAAATATCCACGGTTCTTTTTCTATATTTTAAAGGGGACCCTATACTCATGCAGCTTGTGGATGTTGTGCCATGCCAGTCCATGGAGGTGGAGCCATTCTTTCCCCTGGCTGCGTCGTGTCCCCTCTGTGCACGCACCTTCATTTGTTTAGCACCGAGCTTCCAGCTGGTGGCCTCTGTGCCGTGTTTGGCCACCAACATGTATCATTCTGCCAGCTCGGTGGTCAGAAAACCCATAGGATCTGTGGCTTGGCTTTTCTGGAAAAACTAAGGGAGGTAGCCACTCTGCGTGCCCTCCCTGGATGGCCCCGGGCACTGAGCAAGGACACTGAAGGGGTCACGGTCTCGACTTAAATACTCCTCTACTGATAGATGTTTGGGTTGTTCCCATTGTTTGTTAGGATGTAATAACAAACAACTCCAAAATCATATTTACTTAAGACAACCAAAATAATCTCTGGCTCACACTACAAGTCCAGGAGAGCCCAGCCCTCTGCGAGGGTCCCAGGCCGGCCCACCTGCTTCTGAAAGAGACTCCTCAGCCACCTCAAGGGGAAGCAAAAGGTGCTTGATGCTAGAATTTGGCCCTTAGAATGTTTGCCGGGAAGCGCTATGTGCCACTTACCCTCCTGTGGCCATGTCAAAGGTCAAAGGAACATGCCCACATCTGAGCTGGAGGACTTGCCGAGTGGTGCTGGGACTCCCTCGGGTCCCACTGGGCTGCGGTGATGTCCTGGCTCCTGCATCCTTGGTGCCCTCCCGTTAGACACGGCCAGATTGCCTTTTCTTTTGCCTTTCTTACTAGAGCTAAGAAGGACCGCATCACCTTCCAAGCTCCTATATGGCCTATTACGAACAGAAAGGGAGAAGAGAGACTCGTCGTGTCAAGGCATGCCGAGAGTGCTCAGAGCATCGCTCCGGCTGCCCTGCCTGCTCTGCTCTCACTGTGCAGCTGACTCAGGAAGCCCTCCTTTCTTTAAGGACCTGAACCCCATTTACCAGGCGGTCCCTGGGAGCCCCATGTCTTTCACCTGACCTACCTCCCAGGCCACAGTTGACAGCACCAGGGATGGGAGCAATCCAACTGACCCAAACGACCCCCGGGGTCCTCCTCCCACCTTCCTTTTCGGAATAGAGCCCTGCAAGTTCCCGCCAGGCCCACGGCCACCTAGCAGAGGCCGCCTCTCACAGGCCCTTTGCAGCTGGGTGACTGGAACCAACCGATGGGACCGCGCAGAATCGACAGTGCGACCACTGAGCATGCTCCTTGCAAACAAAGCAGCTTGCTCTGACTTCGTCTTCCTCTGCCTGCCGGCCCTGAAACCATGACATTGGGGGCAGTCGCCATGGACCAGAGATGGAGGCCCCTAGCAGGGGATGGCCCACCAGAGTGGGTGCCTGGATGCTCTTGACCAGCCTTAGAATGTTGGCCCGTCTTACAGCTGTAAGAGCAGTGCGTTCATTTCCTAGGACGTGTGACCAGGGACCACAAACTGGTGGCATACAATAGAAATATATCCTCTCCTAGTTCTTGAGGCCGGAAGTCCAAAATCAGGGTGTCAGCAGGTCCGTGCTCCCTCTGGAGGCTCCAGGGGAGGATGCCTCCTGCCTCCCTGGGAGCTTCTGGTGGTTCTAGGTGTTCTCTGGCATCCCTCGGCTCGCAGCTGTCACTCCAATCTCTGCCTCCGTGTGTGCCCTGGTGTCTGTTTTCTCCTCTCATAAGAACACCTGTCATTGGATTGAAATACGTCTTTGCACGCTTAGCCAATTGTTTCCTTCACCTAAATTCCTAGAAGTGAAACTGCTGGACTTTTGGTCATGTTATCCAGTTGGCCCACGGAAAGTGGTGCCTCCAAGCGCAGAGCCCGGGGCTGGGGGGCCAGGCTCCCCATACGCCCGACTCCCCTCATTATTAGCTGTTCTCCCCTTCTTCCTCCCTCATCCCCCTCCTCGCCGTCTTCCCCACCTCCTCCTCCCCCTCTTCCTTCCTCTCCCCTCACCCCTCCCTCCTCCTTCCCATCTTCCTCTTGCTCTCCTCCTCCTCCTTCATTTTGCAGGCTGAGAGGTAAAAGTATTAATTGCATGTTGACTATTTTTTATTTCTCTTTTGGTGAGATACTTTGTATCCATTATCTTTTTTTTCCTATGGAGCTATTTGTTAATTTGAGAAAGTTTCTCTATATTAAGAATGTCAACCCCTTCGTCCTTCATATCTGCCGCCGATATTTTTCCCCAGTTGAAACAAACTTTTTCAGGTGAGAAATTCTAGGGGAAGTTTGTGGCATGAATCCTCATATAAGGGACGTATTAGGTGACATAATGGGCATGAATGCCTTTTATTGCAGTTTTCAAACAATATAGATATACTCTTCAGATGGCCATTTTTTATATTGACCCTCTGTAAAGTCCAGTGTCATAAGACTAAATCATAAATAAGTGAAGACATTTTTACAGAAAACAAGGACATTGAAGTCTGTGTACATGGCTTTTTCCCCACATTTTTTAAAATTATAAAAGTAATACACACAAAGTAAAAATATTAAAGCAGTGTAGACTGATATTAAATGAAAAAGAAAAGTTTCCCACCCCATTCCCTCTCTCAGGAGAGAGCCATTTTAACAGTTTATGTTTTCAGATCTTGTTGTGACCAACATAATTCTAAATAAAATGCTTCCCCTTCTGTTTCTGCGTTGTCAATTTTAAACAATTTCTATTTGACTTCTCGGTATGAAGGAGAAGTTGAAGTCGTTTCAACTTCCCACATTCTACCTTTAATTTTGTTCCATTATTTTTAGCTCTTCCATTTTTTCATTAGCAGCGTGGAATCGCGTGCATAGATCTCCATTTCTTGGAAACCGTCTCACGACTCCCTTCTGAGTCGGGTGAAGAAGCGGGGGCGCCTCTGCTCCCTGCCATCCCCCACACGCCCTTACAGTTACGTCGTTCAGCTTTCCTTTCTGCACAGCAAGTAGTGACCACTCGCTAAATGCTGGCACTGTTGAGGGCAGCAAACCATACAGACAAAAGGCCCTAGTCTTACAGGGCTAACTTCCCAGTTGGGGGGAGGCAGGCAATCAACAAAATGAATAAGTAAAATCTACAGCGTATCAGGGGGCAATAAGAGCTATGGAGAACCACAAAGCAGGGGAAAGAGGCAGGGAGGTGAGGCGTTGCCGTTTAGCAAATGGCCAGGGAAGAATTTCTTCTCCATTGTGAATCTGTAACTATGCCCCGCATCATTGCCAATATGTTGAGTCTATCATTCTCAAGCTAGTAAACATATATTAGCACTTTATCAGCATTATACCTGTCTTAGACCACTAAGTGAGGCTTCTAGCAGGGGGATGACCCAGGAGCCAGCATTAAGGTGGATATATTGTTTTTACACTCTATCAATTGCTCAAAATCATGTCATGCTGCTTTATCTGGGCCCATCACACTCTTCTAGAACTCTCTGTTTCCCGTGGGATTGCTAATTGCCTTTACGTGTCCATACTGATGGAGCAAGCCTGCTTCCTCGCTGCGTCGGGAACACCGCCCAGTGTCCCCATCGCCTCTCCTGAAGGGCTGCTTTGCGCTGGCTGCCTGCTAGGCTCTCGGGCTGGAATTCGTTTGCACACTGCACTCTTGGCTTAATGTGACTGGTTTTTGGATTGCATTTATTGCGTTTTCTCGAATTCCTTTTGTTGTCGTTGTTGGCTTTACTGGAGTACATCCTCAAGTAAATTTTTCTCAGAAAGAGCACAAAAGGGGAAGGAACAGGTAAACTTCCCCAAACCTTGCATATCTGGAAATTCGTCCCCAAACATAATTGATGGTTTGGCTGCACATGTCTTCTGAGTTCAGAATACGCTCCCCATGACTCTGAAGTTCAGTTCTGCTGTTTCACGGCACCCACTGCGGCTGAGGAGAAGCCTGTTGCTGACTGGATCCTCACTTCTCTGTGGCTCACCTCTCTTCCCTCTCTAAAACTCCAGAGATCTTTCCTTAATCCTTGACATCCTGGAATTCCACCAAACTGGTACCAAGTCGCAGTCTCCTCTTGAGTGGGAGAATCAGAAGCTCACAGGAGCAACAGGCTTGGGTGGGCCTGAAACACGAGTGCATTCTGCTATAGCTGCCATGCTGTGAGAGGAACAAGCAGTGTGAACAAATTCACACTAAGGTGTGAGTGGCTGCTAGGCCATCTGCTCCCTGGAGCGGTGAGGAGGAGGTACTCTTTGCGGTAAAAAGAGAGCTGTCTGGTCCAGGGAAACTGGTTTTTGCGTCTGTGTGGAGCTCTCCTGTGGCAGGGCCCCTCCTTCCACCACAGCGCCACTCTCCACTCCCCTGCCTGCTCCCAGCACACTCACCCACAGAATGAGAGTCAGCAGTCCGGCACCCTAGTTCTCAAGGGGTGCCAGCCGGCCGTGATGGATTAACAAAGCCTGGTACGTGGGAGCAGCCCAGACCTTGAGGCAGAGCGGGTGATGCACCACACGCACAGCTGTGAAGGCGGAGCGCTTTTGCAGCGGGAGGGGCCGTCTGGCAGGGGTAGGGAGCTGTGCGCTGTTGGCAATCACGCCCAACATCAGCCCTGCTGGGGCTTGTGGGAAACCTCAGCTCAGGCCCCCGAGCTTTGTTCCCGGCCAGCTCCGGGCAGCCGAGGCCTGGAGTCCTGGCATCGTCTAGGTGTGGGCTGGAGTCCAGTCTGCGTGAATCACTCTTCTGAACAAGACCCCAAATCTCGCATCTTTCCAACGACTCTAGTTTACACCCCTCCTCCCAGGCTCCCCACCCCTCGGCTTGGAGGTAAACAGCCGAGAGAGTGAGAGCTCTTGTGGGAGGTGGTCTGACCATCTAACATGAGTGTCCTTGACCTCATAAACTTTTCCATGCTTGACCCTGGAATAGCCTGACACTGAGTTCCCTCCCGCTCTGCGGGGTGGCCAGGCTCGGGCCAACAGCTCAGGGAATCTCCCCAGCCAATCTCAGACAGGGCCTTCCACGCACCCTGGCTGCTGGGCCTCTGAGACCTGGGTGCCATTTTTGCTCTTCCCCATCTGCAGGTGTGGCTCCCTCCACCTGGGGATTCAGCGCAGGGCCTGACTTGGTCACCTCCTGGAATCTCGGTGCAGGCTGGACACCTTGCTGCACATGGAAGCCCAGCCTAGCCAAAGGGCAGACGGAAATTCCGGGGCACTTCAGTGGAGGGCCAGGCCCTGGCCCTGTCTTGGTGGGCAGCTGGGCTGACTGGCTCAGGGCTGCCGCCGCAGGTGTCTGGAGGCCAGCTCTGGCCTCGGAGCCCAGCCTGGGCAAGAGAGCCTGAGCCAGGTGCTGGCAGTGCCCGGCACGCCCGGACCCCTGGCCTCCTTCCCAGAACCAGTGTCACCTCCCTAGAGGGCAGATGTGCCCACCTTGCCACTGGGCGTGGGGCTGCTGGGCAGGCTGGCGCCCTGGGGGTCCCAGCCCAGTCCTGCGGCCACCATTTCTTGGCAGGAGAGCCAGTCCTCTCTCCATCTGTGCCCAGGTGAAGATAGCATCTCGGGTCTGGGTCACTGGGCTGGGCCCGCCACAGCAGGGGAGCCATCCCCAGGCTGGGGGCTAACCCTTGGGGCTCATGGTTCCTGGGACAATGGCTGTAACTTCACTCCTTTGCAGGCAGGGGAGGAGTGCTACTTGGGTGCATGTTCGGAGGAGCATTCAACAGCAGTCTGATCCCTGTGAAACAAGCTGCTCCTGCATCTTCCTGAGGGCAACGGCCTCCATGAGCTGCATTGGTGACAGCGCCTGCCCCGGAGGCCAGGCCTGAGCTGACTCTGCTGAGATGAGGACGGATCAGGAGTGGGGAAGAGACACGGCCCTCCCAGATCAGGGTCACAGGCCACACCCTGGAAGGGTACTCAGCCTCAGAGGGATGCAGCACCGATCCATGTCACCACGAGGATGAACCTCGAAAACACGATGCAAAGGGAAAGAAGCCAGACAGAGATGAGGCATAGTGTGTGATCGCAGTCATAGGAAACATCCGGAATAGGCAATCCGTGGAGGCAAGAAGCAGATCGGCAATTATCAGGGGCTGGTGGGAGAGGGGTGTCAAAAGGTAAACCGAGGCACATAGACGTTTTCAAGAGATTATTTGAGCAAACATCAGTTCAAATGGGGCAGTGACAAACTGAAAGTGGTTGGGACACCCCCTGCCAGGAGCGAGGGGAGGTTTTTATAGAGAAGACGCAGAAGCAAAGCAAGAAAAAGATTTGATTGGCCACAGCGTAAGCAGCTGCCGTACCTGAGAAAGCCTAGTTGGCTGTTTTCAAGCTTCACCTTCTCGATTAGAGCGCATCGACACTGGCTCAGGTCTCGGTTTGCTTGCGTGGGCTTCCAGGGCATCACAGCCACCCCCGTCTAAAGGCCTCCTGGTTAAACACTAACAGGAGAATGGGGGGCATGTGCTTAACGGCTGTGAGGCTTCCTTTTGGATGAAACGGCTTTAGAACTAGATAGAAGGGGTGGTTGTGCAACTCTGTGAATGTACTAACATTTACTAAATGCTATTGAATTGTATTTAAATGGTTAATTTTATGCTACCTGAATTTTACCCCAATTTAAAAAAAAAGCTCAATAGCACAGCCATGGGCTCGGGGACACGTGTCAGGGCCTTGGGGACTTGGCCTCAGGGTTGCTGAACAATGGGGCCTGAGGGTGAAGGAAGAGCAGCAGTTGGAGAGAGGGCAAGGGGGCCAGCATGCCTGGGTCCTGCAGCCTTGGGGGCAGCCACTCTCGAGGCCTGTGGGCCACCTGGGGAGCCTGAGTGAGTCTCATGGTCAGAGCAGCCACCGGCTCCTTGTGAGGGGCAGCCGCGGGGTCCCCATACACGTAGCCCGAGAGGCCACCCTGAGGGGCACTGCTCAGGCCAAGTGGGGCTAGGGCCCTGGGAGCCCTCATCCCTCCTGCTGGGACAGCCCAGCACCTGCGCTGGGAGGAAGGACAGGCTGAAGGTGAAAGGGTCAGAGGCCCAGGCCAGACGGCCAGCTCTCCCCGCCCTCGGCTGAGCTAGTGAAGAAGCTGCTACCGATTTGAACGAAAAGCCCTTCAGGCCAGTAGCTGCCTTCCTGGGAATCTAGCCCGTGGACGCAAGCAGAGGTGCCGTCGCCTTCATAAGCAAGGAGCTCCTCGCAACTCGGGGTGCAGTGTGGAAAATTAGGCATAGTCTGTGCATCCATCGATGTGGGGCACGGCACATCTGTGTAACAAGAATTGGGGAGACATTGCATATTAAGATATGTTAATTATCAAAATGCCCACAAGATAGTAAGTGAAAAAGTCAGTCAACAGGTATTATTTAGAGCCTACTGTGTGCTATGCAATCTTAGACTGGGGACGACCATGGTGGCCAAGACAGAGTCACCTGTCTCCCCATCGTGGGACATATTCCAACGGAGAAGACAAACTCTAAACTGAGGGAAGGCCCTGAGGCTGTGCAAACCCGGTGTGGTTGTCACTCTAAGAGGCCGTTTTTCAGCACTTTAAAATAACAGAAAACAAAGAAGTAGGCCTGTGACCGGGATTCAAGTGTCAGACTTGGACAAGCCAGGTGACGGGGGACATCCAGGGCAAAAGTCCTTTGGTCCATTCAGAATTTGGTCCAGGACCTGCAGCGATGGCCAGGCCAGGGATGGAGTCGGGGAGGAGGTCTGTGATGAGGGACGCGGAGAGCCCTTTGGGGGTGGCTATGGAGGGAGTGGTCTGGACAGAGAAGTGGGTGGTGAGAGGGTGGGAGGGACGGAGGCGGGGGGACTGCTGGCATCTCAGGAAGAGGCTCCTGAGAGAAGGGACCCGCAGCGAAGGCGCCCTAGCAGGAGGCCGAGTGGAGCACGTGACCCACGATGGCACTGGGCAGTACTTGGTCATTGAGGCATGACCCTGACTGACTTCACCTTCCACAAGTGCACTAGGGTCTCTGGGCCAAACTGGACAGGCCTAGGGGCCAGTTCAGTGTGAGGATGGAGGAGGGAGACGTGGGGGTGGGGATGACACCTCGATTTCTGCCTTGTACAACGGAATGGGTGGTTCGGCCGCGATTAAAGTGTCCAAGGAGGTTTGGGTTTAGGATGGAAGGATGAGTTCAGATTTAGATGGGACAAATGTCCAGAGAGATGGGGGGAGCTGGCCGGAGCTATGGACTGGGGAGAGTAGTAGGCTCAGTAATGGGTCCCAAAGACACCCGGTCCTAATTCCTGGAAACTGTAATTTTACCTTGTAAGTAAAAGGGTATTTGCAGATGTGGCTAAATTAAACACCTGGAAGTGGGGAGATTAGCCTGAATCGTTTGGGTGAGCCCTAAATACAATCATGTGTCTTTACAGGAGGGAGGCAGGGGGAGATTTGACACACACAGAAGAGGAGACGGCCATCGGACCACAGAGGCAGACATGGGAGCGATGCCGCCACGAGCGAAAGAAGCGGGCAGCCTCCAGAAGCTGGAAGAGGTGAGGAAGGGGTCCATCCCCAGAGTGTCCAGAGGGAGCCCAGCCCTGCTTGGGTTCAGCCCAGTGGTACTGAATTCCGACTTCTGGCCTCCAGACTGTGAGAACAAGTTCCCGTTGTTTTAAACCACCCAGTTTGCGGTAACTTGTTGTGGCAGCCCCAGGAAACTCATACGGGGAAACTTCCGGACTTGGGAAGTGCTTGACATACAGGGTGCATGTGCACAAAACTCCCAGGCATCCTCCACAATGGACCCTGAGACAGCTGATTTACTTGGGAGGTGATGCCAGGACCCACGGTGGGGAGTGGGGGAGCGAGCCAGGAAAGGGCGGGGCATCAGTGCAGGCCACCACATGGCCACTGAGCTCATTCCTGCGGGACCCACTTGAGGAAGCTGGGTGTCTCCCTGGCAACTCCCACCGGCTGAAGCAGCTTCTGGGCATTAATGCCCAGCCCTTGTGGTCTGTCCCACATGCAGGCCTCAGAGGCACCTGTGGCCAGAGTCATTCCACGGAGGGGAAGTGCCATGTGCAAGTGTGGATGCATCTGCCTCAGTGAGAGGAAGGCGTGGGGTCCCTGAGGGCTTCAGACAGACAGAGCGAGCCTCTGTGGAGGGCCCAGGAGCAGGGCCATGGAGGGAGGGGACGCCCCACACGGGGCCGGACTGAAGGGTGCGTGGAGGCTGAGTGGGGCCCACGAGTCAGGCTGGCTTTCTGTGTCCGAACCCCAGCTTCAACACCACTAGTGGTGGCCCTGGGATGGCTGTCTGTCCTTGCTAAACCTCACTCTCCTCATCTGTGAAAGGGGATGACAGTAACGCCCTCTGTGCAGGGCTCCGGTGGGAACCAAACGGTGAGACCTGGCACACAGCAAGTGCTCAGAAACATGACCTGTCCTTACCACTTTCGACTTGATTGGTTTGTGTTGAGATCATTGTAGGTTCGTGAGCAGTTGTAAGAAGTAACACAGGGAGATCTTGCATGCTCTTTGCCCGGTTTCCGCCAGTGACAACATCTTGCACACCTGTGGTCCACGATCACTGCTGGGGAATCCACGTGAGCAGAATGGAGCATTTCCACCACACAAGGCACCCTCCTGTCACTCTTGATAGCCACACTTGTCTCCTGCCTCCACCCCTTCCTTGCCCCTGGGGACCACTAACATGTTACCTATTTCTCTAATTTTGTTATTTCAAGAAGGCCATGTCAATGGAATCATTTGGTGTGTTAACTTAAGGATTTTTTTTTTTCACTCAACAGAATATTCTGGAGATCCATCCAGGTGTTGCACGTATGGATGCTTCTTCCCTTTTTTGTCACTGAGTAGTATTCCATGGTATGGATATGCCACAGTTTAAGCCCCTTCCTGTTGAAGGACAAATCTGGGCTCTTTCCTGTTTTTTGGCTGTTATGAACAAAGCTGCTACAAACATTTCTGTACAGGTTTTTGCATCAACATAAGTTTCCATTCCTCTGGGATAATGGCCAGGGGTGCAATTATGGTTGTACGCTGGTTGCATTTTCAGTTTTGAAAGAAACTATTGAACTGTTTCCCAGAGTGGCTGCACCATTTTACATCCCTACTGACGATGCATGAATGATCCAGTTTCTCACGTCCTCACCAGCATTTGGTAGCATCACTATATTTCATTTTAGTCATTTTGATAGGAGTGTAGTGGTATCTCCTTGTGATTTTAATTTGCATGTCCCTAATGACTAACGATGTTTTACATCTTTTCAGGTGATTCATTGCCGTGTGTATACCCTCTTTGGTGAAATGTTTCTTTGTGTCTTTAGCCAATCTTCTAATTAGACTATTTGGTCTTTTTACTGTCGAGTTTTGAGAGTTCCTTATATATTCTAGATACTAGTGCTTTGTCAGATACTTGATTTGCAAGTATTTTCTCAAAAGTAAGTATGCAGCTTATCTTTTCATCTTCTTATCAGGGTCTCTCGCATGGCAAAAGTCTTTTTTTTAATTTTGCCAAGCAAGTGGCATCTATTGCCTCCCACCAGGAGCGGAAGTCTGAGCACGTCTGCCCAGTGCATCTCGGTGTCAGAGCCTCCAAGGTAAACAACACAGTGAAGCCCTGGATGGAGCATCGCTTTCCTCACACAGAGGAGACACAGAGTGAGATCTGCTGCAATAGTGGACACTGGCACCCCCACGGCCAGCGGGTCCCTCCCAGCAGCCAATGCAGGGTCAGTGACCTGCATGAACCCCTCTTGTGCTGCATCAGAAGGACCCTGTCCCCTCCCCACAGAGGACAGATACGAGAGTGGGGTTGGCCGTGTGCTGTGTGACACACACGCTGGAGCAGAACGGAGGAGCATACATTGAGTCTGAAACAGGGAAAGGCATCCCCACAAAAGGTGACAAGTCCAGCACAGGCTGTGTGGGCACTTTATCTCTTGACAGAAAGTGTTCCAGGCCCAGGGCCCACTCTTATGTGGCCGAGTAGGGGTTGAAAGCCTACATGCAGGAGACTGCCTTCCCCAACGTATTTTAAGTCCAATTTATCCATTTTCCTGTTGTGGATTGTGCTTTTGTGTCAAGTCTAAGAACTCTTCAATTAACTCTAGTTCCCCAAGATTTTCTTCTCAGATCTTTTCTAAAAGTTTTGTAGTTTTATACCTTATATGTAAGCCCATGATCCATTTTGAGCTAATTTTTGTATTTGGTGTGAGACTTAGGCCAAGGATCCTGCTTTTGCTGTGTGTGTCCACTTGGTCCAGCATGTTTTCTACTGTATGCATTTAACTCTGTACATGTTCCTCTCAGCGCTGCTGTAGCTGTGTCCCACAAATTTTGATGTATTGTCTTGTCAGCTTCATCCAGTTCAATGCATTTCTTTTTTTATTTCATTCAAGACTTATTCTTTGACTCATGGGATTGCTTAGCAGTGCCTTGTTTAGTTTTCAAGTGTTTGAAGATTTTTCTGTTACTGATACTAGTTTGATTCCATTGTGGTCAGATCGCACATGCTGTATGATTTTGTTTCTTACAAATTTGTTGAGATCTGTTTTATGTTCTAGATTATATGGTCTACATTTGGTATATGTTTCATGGATACTTGCAACGAAGGTGTATAATGCCATTGTTGGTGGAATGTTCCATAAATGTCAATTAGATGCTAATTGGTTGGATTCTTGGTTGATGGTGTGGTTGAGTTCTTCCATGTCTGCTGATTTTCTAAGTGTTCTCCCAATTGTTGAGAAACTCTCCAACTATATTTGTAGATTTGTCTGTTTCTCCTTGCAGTTCTATCAGTCTTTGCTTCACAGATTTTGCATCTTTTTTTTGGTGCAAACACATTTAGCATTACTATGTGTTCTTTTATCGTTATATAATGTCCCTCTCTCTTGCTAGTAATTTCCTTTGCTCTGAAGTCTACTTTATCTGATATTAATATGGCCAATCCCGTTTTCTTGATTTGTGTTTACATGATATATCCTTTTCCCATCCGTGTACTTTCAACCTGCCTATATCATTATATTTGAAGTGAGTTTCTTGTGGACAGCATATTACTGAAGCATGTTTTTTAATCCACTCTGCCAATCTCTGCCTTTTTATTGGTGTATTTAGACCATTTACATTTAATGTAGTTTTTGATGTCTTAGAGCTTAAGTCTGCCATTTTATTTTTTGTTTCCAGTTTACTCCCTCTGCTTTTTCTCTCTTTTATGTTTTCTGTCTTCTTGTGGGTTCCTTGAACACTTTTTAGAATTCCATTTGAGTTAACTATTGTGTTTCTGTTTATCTCTTTGTACGTTCTGAGGTTCCATCTCTTATTGTTTCTTTCTTGTTTAGAGAACTTCCTTGAGCTACTCTTTTGGAGTGGGTGTACAGGCAACAAATTCTGTTAGTTGTCTTGATTTCCCTTTTATTCCTGAAGCACATTTTTGCTGAATATAGAATTCTGGGTTGACAGTTCTTTTTTTTCAGCACTTAAAAGAATTTTTTTCACTTCATCCTGGCTTCTGTGGTTTCTGATGAGATATCAATTGTCATTAAAATTACTTTTTCCCTATAGGTAAGGTGTCTTCTCTCTCTCATTGTTTTCAGTGTGTTTTCCTTTGTCTTTAGTCTTCAGAGGTTTGACTGTGATGTGCCTTAGTGTAGATTTCTTTGTGTTTATCCTGTTTGGGATTCACTCAACTTGAGAAGTTTTTCAGTCCTGTCCTCATTCTCCTCCTGAGACTCCAAGAACACTAACATTAGATCTTTTGTTATAATTGTATATGTCTCTGAATCTGTTTATTTCTTAAAATCTATTTTCTCTGTTGTTTAGATTGAATAATTTTTATCATTTTATCTTCAAGTTCACTTATTCATTCCTCTGGCTCCTCCATTCTGCTGTAGAGCCCATTTATTGCATTTTTATTTCAGTTATTGTATTTTCATTTCTAGAATTTCCGTTTGGTTTTTCTTTGTCTTCTATTTCTTTACTGAAACAACCTATTTCTTTCCTGAAACTTTCTATTTTTTCCTTTGTTTCAAGCATGTTTATAATTGCTTGTTTAAGCACTTTATGATAGCTGCTTTAAAAAACTCTGTCAGATAATTCTAATATCTCAGCATCTTAGTGTTGGCATCTATTGGTTGTCTTTTTTCATTCCTGGTTCTTGGTATGACAAGTGCTTTTTACTGAAACTTGTACATGTTCTTATAAAACACTCTTATTTAAACATTCTGTTCTAGTGGGCTTCCTCTGACACTGTTCTGGCAGAAGAATAGGAAGGAATCACTCATAACTGCCGGTGTGGGGGTAGAAGTCCAGGTTTACCACTCAGCCTCCATTGACACTCATTGGGAGAGATTCCTCATTACTGCTGGGTGGGGGTGGGAGTTCTGACTGCCCACCAGGCTTCCTCTGACACCAGCCTGCTGGGGTGCTCCCTTCAGCCTCTGGGGGTGGGATCTAGGCTGGCATGGTTGGGGTAGGGCCACAGTTTTTCTCCAGTGTTTGGTTGGAGGAGAGCAGTTACTGACTACAAGTTCTCTGTCTTACTAGGCTGCTCCTGTCCCAGTCCTTTGGCTACAGAAAGCAGGGTTTATAAAAATCTGCACCATTGGTGTTTCTTGACTTCAGGCATCTTCAGCTCCAAGTCTGGGATGTATGAGGCAAAAAGAAAACCCAGGAAAATCGCCATTTTGTAGTTTCTTGGGTCTCAAGAAACTGTATTTGGTCTGTCTTCTCCTTGCGCCATTTTTAGTCTTCTCGCTTGTTTTACACATAAGGTCCAGGGTTTGCAGTTGTACTTAGCAGGAGGAATATGGAAAAGTGCATCTACTCCATCTTCCTGGAAGCAGAAGTCTCTTATTGCTACTATTTTTTTAAAAAAAATTTTAGGTACACAATAAACAACCACTTATGGAAATGCATTTATCTCCAAATGTCTTTTTGAAAAGACTAGATGGAAATACTCCACAAAGTTAACAGTGACTCGTTTTTCATCTCCACGCTTTTCTGTAATTCCCAAATTGTTTATTTTAAGCAGGTGCTAGTTAGAATTAAAATCAAAGAATAAAAGTTTCCACTTTAAAAAATAAGCTGCTGCTCTTTGTGCCGCCACCCCCAATGGGACACTGAGTTGCGGAGTCCTCCGGGAGCCTTTTCCTTATGCTGGATGGATTGGGACATCTGTAATGTTGCCCAGAGGATCACTCCCAGTGTAAAGACAGCCATTACCATTTTCAAAGCAGGATTTGCTGGCCGAGGGCAGCAGCTCTTTCCCTCGGCCATTTGAAGTTGGTCACCAGCAGCTCTGCATGAGTTTGTTGATGTTATCAAGGAAGCTGCAAAACTTCAGCAGCTGAAAACGGAAGCTTACTGCTCACTCACGTAACAGTTCAACGAGGTTTGCTCGGTGGGGAACCTTCCTCCACGTGGGGACCTATAGCCCTGGGCTCCTTCCAGCCTGGGACTCTGCTATCCCTTGGGCCTGGGGCCTTGGAGACCTCAGCTTCCAGCCAGGGGAAGGTCATGGAGACTGTGGAGAAGGCATGCACAGTCTTAACAGCCCAACCTGGAAGAGATGACCATCACCTCCACTCAAACTACATGGAGAGACCTGGACACATCAGGATGTGAGGGGAGAGTCTCTCCTGCAAGTGCAGCTAAAGGACGCACCACAGCAGCTGCCACAGCCAGAATCAAATAACAGAATTGTAGGGAAGGAAACCTCAAGGCTCATCAAGGGGTGAGGTGTCCCATTTCACAGATGGGAAAAGAGGCTCACGCAGGAAAAACAGCTTTTCCAAGTCACACAGTGAGTTGCTGTGGTGGATTCACCTCATTGCCCTCCATCCCTGCATCCTCTCCTTTGGGACCACTCCTCACCGGGCAGTTCCAGGACAGATGATGACCTATCAAAGGCCCCCATCCTCCTGGGGCCACCACACTCGGTTCCTGGATTATCACGTGAGGCAACCCGGACCAATGTGAGCTCTCCCTGGGATTTTTATGGTAAGCAGGGGTTGCTAAAGTGAAGGTATATGAATTGGAGGCTGGTGTGTTAGGTGCTGGGTGGTGGGAGACAGTAAACACAAGCAGCACAGGGCCTCTGCAGAGCTGCGTGCCACCCAGCAGGAGAGACAGATGGGGGGTGAACGCTGTAAGCTCTTTTCTCCTGACCCTTCTACCTCTTCATCATCCAGAGCATCCTGATGGGGCTGAGGTGCATCTCCTCCCCACTCTAAGGCCCAGAGGATGGGTGAGCCTTCTTCCCAGGCACTGGCGATGCCCACCTGCCCTCCACCCTTCAGAACAGGTCTGCTCCAGCCTGCAGTCTCTCTGGACCAGGGATCCCCCCAGAGAACAAGCCGGCCCATCCCTAGAGCTGCTGGGAGAGTCCATGGCTCCTGCCTGAGTCATAGTCAGGAGAGGGGCTCCTTGTAGCCAGAGCTGCGGTGCATTTCATGGTAACGTCTATGCGAGCAATGGTCATCCCTGGGCACGAGGACACTATGCAGTCCACATTTGCTGTTTCTTCCACCAATGTGCCTGACTTTCCCTTGGCGAAGTCACCCTCCTCTGTGTTAAGCCCTATGGTTCAAGAGGATTAGCTACTTTCCCCCAAGCCAATGTTGCTTCCTGTAATAGGTTCACTACGTAGTCTGAGCCAGTGGACTCAGAAGCTTCTGGAAGAGGGAAAAGCATCCTCTCTCTTAAGTGGGAGCTTCCAGAGAGGTCAAGCCTTTGCTTCCCCCAGATGATAGGGAGTGAGGTTGTGTGCTCTGGTGCTGTGGCAGCCATTTTGATATCAAGAGAGAGAGAACTTGGAGCTGCTGGGCCACCTAGCGGAGCCTGAGGATGAGACAGAAACCCCAAAGGATGTGGACAGGCCCTTGGTAAGCTTGTTTAAACCCCTGGATCCAGCCTTTCCTGAGGCCAATATTCTGTCACATGAATCGACAAAAAATTCCTTTTCTACCTAAGTCAATCTGAGTTGGTTTTCTGCTACTTACAACAAAAAGAGCCCTAAATGGCACATCCTGGGTGTGTGAGGGCAGTGAGGGGCAGAGTGAGCGAAGGGAAAAGTTGCAGACAGGAAACCAAACAAAACCAAAATGTGAAGACAACTGAACATCCCACCAGGCAGCTCAGGG
The DNA here is from genome assembly GCF_037783145.1 of Equus przewalskii. NCBI lineage: Eukaryota > Metazoa > Chordata > Mammalia > Perissodactyla > Equidae > Equus > Equus przewalskii. Next base: position 3,610,285 of record NC_091831.1, read on the forward strand.
GCCAGGCAGCCAACGAAGATAATGACAACAAAGTGACAGCAGGAACACTGACACCTTGATTATGCACCAGGTCTTTCAATGTAGCATTCTGAAGTACTCCATACATCAACCCCATGACGGGGGTACCATTATCACCCCAACTCTACAGGCTTCTGTGGCCAGTGAAGCAGTTCTGTGATTTGGACTAGCTCAGTCCCTGGGAGGGCAGCTGTGACCTCTCACCCCGCAGCCGTATTTCCAGTGGTCCTGGAGCCGGGGGAGTCAGGACAGATGGTGAGGGAGTTCTCTGCCACCTGACACCTTTCACTGGAAATATAAACTCCTCGCCAGAAGACCTGACCACCTTCTTTTGGTGGGGGGTGCGTGACCTTCTCTCTCTCTTCTTAGTGCAGATGGGGGAAAGGGCTGGAACGCTGCTTGACTCCCTCACTCCGATCATTGCATGATTACTGGACATTAGAAAACCTGCTCATTTCCCAGGTTTTGGGCATTGGAGCTTCTTTATCAAGTGGACTTTGTGATAGATTCTAAATCATAAAAGAATGGGAAGCTACCTTCACGTGCCGGATATCTCACCTACAAATTATGTTTAGTTATAGACAATGCACACCAGTTGCACACAGTTTTACCCTTATAAAAGCTTACTGTGCTGTGCAACCTCACGACGCCCCTCTCCAGGGCAGTCCTGGCTTGGCGAGTGTAGGGGACAGTGGCACTCTGCAGATTCCCTGATCCCCTTTTCCCTATTGCGGCCACCTCCCCTGGCTTCAATGTGCTTTTCAGTCCGAGGAGCAGCACCAGGGTGTTCAGAGGGCAGCACCACACAAATGGAGCCGCTTGGTCACGGGCCGTGAGGGCCGGACATCCGGGAAGTCATGTCTCCCCAGGGCAGCCCTTCAGCCAGTGACGCTGGGCGCAGGAATCTGGAAGCCCAGCTCCCTCACCTCAGGCCAGGAGGACTGTGAGGGTAATTCACATTCCCAGTGCACCGAGGGACCAGGCTGAAGCCCGCTGGATGGGTTGTCTATGCCACAATAATGCTGCATAACAAGCCACCCCAAACCACAGCGGATGGTGACTCTGCGGTTTGGGCCGGACTCACTCACATGTCTGCCGCCACCTGTGGGTCGGGTGGATGGCTTTGCTGATCTTGGCAGGCTCTCTCACATGTTGTGGGTCAGCTGTCTGTGGCTGGTCCAGGACGGCCTTGGCTGCACCAGCTCAGCTCTATGCCATGTGTTAATTCCACACCCAGTCACTGGCCTGGGCCTGTTCCCATGGTGAGGGCAGAGGCACAAAAGCGGAAGTGGGAACATCCCACACGATGCTAACGTCCAGTGGCCAAAGCAAGTCACGCAGCCCAGCTCAACATCAAAGGGCAGAGGAGGGTTGACTCCACCTGATGATGGTGGGTCTGCAAAGCCACGAGGAGCCAGGCCAGCCTCCCTGCCTCCCCACTCCCTTCCTGGCCTTTCTAGGCGAGCTTCTTCCACAAACCGCCTGCAAGCAAGTCCTGGTCTCAGGGCAACCGTGTTGAATGGGCTGACCGCTGTACTTACAGCGACGTGTTTCCTCTTAATTAAAGGGTAATTCACGGGCCATAGGTTTAAAAGGGTTGGCTTTCAAGGCTTTAGATACATACAAGGATGAGAAATGAAAATATAGAGGTGTACACTTAAAAAATAAGGGGATGGATATACACATGTTGAGTATGTCGTGTGTATACACATATACACATGACAATATGCCTCAACGATCATAGGACCTTTTCCCACTCAGCGTACGCACCTCAGTCCCTCTAGCTGTAGTTTTATGTTTCACAGCCCAAGAACGCAGCTAGGGCTTCCAGCGCTGGGATTTTCCCCCCACGAATGACTGTAAGACAGAATCATCCCTCAGTGAAGGGCTAGAGAAGAGCAGAGATGACTCCTGAGGGGCATGGGGTGACTCTGACACCTCCCTTCACACTTTGGAAACTGTCTTTACAGTTGCTGGAATCTAGTCTCCTGAGAAAGCAGTCTACCCCAAGAGCCTGACATCCATCTCCGCAATCTGGAGGAGCGGGTCTCATCCTGAAAGCAATGTCCCAGGCGGGAAGCGGGCTGCCACCATCCTTGGTCTGGATTATTGTCTTGTGGGTGGCTGCCCATCACTGCCTACTGCTGCCCAGGCGGGATGTGACCCTAAGACTGTCATGTCTCACTTCTCACCGCTGACTCCCCAGAGTGGCCTTTCTCCTGTCTGTCTTATATGGAGAGTGGGCTGTTTTCTTTGTTACTCTGGCCCAGGTTACTCTACTGGAAGCAAGAGCAAAGATGTCACAAAGCCTGTCATAGCTTATTTGACCAAACCAGCTGCCATTCTAATTAAAATAAATTGTTTCCCCTGCAAGATACATGGAAGGACAGCAAAGTTCCGAGCAGAAGAGCAGTTTCTGTCTTCCATTCTATCGACTTGCACGTGTGTGTTTGATACTTTCTGTGATACAAAGTCTCTAACGTTGTTGAATTGCATCTGTGGTAATTCAGCCAGCATTTGCTGAGCCCCTACACTGTGCCTGGCTCTGTGCTAAGAACCAGTGAACCTGATGATGAGCAGGTGGGTCCTGGCGCTGGGAGTTCCCGGCAGGGGAAATCTGAGAATGGACACATGTCATGCCAGAAGGAGAGGCCTGCAAATAAAACAATTAGTGAAACCGTTTGTCCCTGAAAATGCCCAGCATTAAGTTCTGCCTTCTGGGTTAGGTGGCCAAGTTTCCATGACAGCCCCATCCCTCCACACCCTTAGACCAGCGTATGCCTTTTGAGTGCCGTGAATGCCCACCTTGCCCCTGACTTACAGTGCTGGCTGGTTAGTAGTGCCACAAGGCACATTGCTTGTTATGGATAAAGAGGAAAAAGCAAATATTGAAACAGGTTTGAATATTGATGTTTGTGAATTTACGTATCTAGGTACAGTGGCCAGTGACAAAGCATACATATGTGAACAACGACAGATGAAATGGACATTGATTTTTATGTGCCTGAGAGAATTGCGCTTAACCTGTCAGATCTGTTGAAGTCCTTCCCAATGCAAACATCACGAGACGGCTTCCTGGTCCCTCATGTGGCTCGGGCTTGCTCTCAGACTAAACCTCAAGCTCTGTGAGAGCAGGGCCTGGTCCACCACTGCGCACACAGCCCAGCCCAACCTAAATGAGTATTCGTGGGAGAAAGGAGGGCAGCGAAGTGGGGGCGACAAGCACTGTATATGTAAGCGAAGCACAGAGAAAGTATTATTTCTGCTGAAATTATTGATACCTCTGTGCTATTTTATACAAAGATGAGGCTATGGGTCTCCTGTCAACGGCTGAGCTCTCTGAGTTTTTCTTTCCCATAAAGGTGATGGTTCCCTCAAACCATCCCGTCTGATCACGTCCTTCTGCTCACTCACCCACCTGACCAACACCATTCCTCTTGCAGGCCCCTCATCAGGAATCACTACCTAGATGGCTGAATGTTCTCTACCCAGTCCTCATTCCCGCAAAAAAAGAGTATTCCGTAAGGCCTGGGCTCCATGCTCTAGGAGTAGGGCAGGAAGGGAAAGGGGTTGGCAGGTGCCTCGCAGGGTGGCAGAAGGCTCAGGGGCATTTGGGGGGCAAGGGGAGCAGGCCAGACTGTGCAGAGGGGGTGGTGTGGGAACTTGGAGTGGAATAGCAAAGAGGAGGGTTGGAGAAGGAAGAGTCACAAGCCATCCATAGGGGAATTGAACCCATCCCCTTGGCCTCCTCCCTGTCATCCCACAACCAGCTTGACCAAACTGATAGGGCCAAGGCCATTTCAAGGCTGCATGTATGCAGAGTGACTTCAAGACATTGAAACTCCCTCCACTTTGCCTCTGAAGCCACTCATGGCTGAATCACATAACGACCAGAGCTGTGGAGTCTGGCACTGGGGTTGGAGTCCCAGCTTCCTTGCAGTATGCCCAGGGCACGTCCTTTAACTTTCTCATGCATGTGTCTGTCTCAGGTGCCGGGCACATAACATTCAATACATGTGAGCTGCTACTAAAAACATGGGTAATTTTATATCTTAAAATATTGCATATTGCTTAAATGGTTTCATGCTGGCTCACATTAAAAATGATTCCCAAGTGAAGATGACAAAGGGGAAATATCTGTTATTTAGTTCTTTTCTTACATTAAGCTATCATAATAAAGTACATTTCTGGGTTGCATTCTCCAGAGTGCTTTTTACTAAATAAATGGCCAAAAATAACTTTTCCCTTCCAGTAAGATTTCATGATTCAGCACATTCACCTTTCACTATAAAAGGTTGAAATAAAGAGTAGAAAACAAATCTAGGAGTGAGAAACAGACAAGAAAAAGCAATAAATGGAGGAGGGTGGGGGCCACCTTCCGACACACTGGTGCTGTCCGGTTTTGGTGACAAACCGAGGTGATAGGAGAGTTGTATTTATTCAGTTTACATTGCACTTAGGTTTTGAGGCAGCCGGTACGTAAGAATTAATAGGAGATAGTCCCAGGTTCTCAGCAAAGGGGTATATTAGAGACAAAAATAAGCAGCCACTGGGTAGGGGACAGAGTCTGGAGCCCCTTCCATCCCCAGGACCAGCCAGCAGGTCAGGGATGTGGGCATGCCCACCTGACCCCTTTTCTTGCCTACAGCAGCTCCAGATGTTCATGGCAAAGGTCCCAGTACTGGTTATTTGCTGGGTGACATCAAAGGCAGAGAGTGGGGTGGACAAAGTTGCCTGGCCTCCTTCTGCCAGAGCAGCTGACGTTGCCCTGGGTGCAGAAACTCCGCTTGGAGCCGGCCAGCGATTTTCTTTCACGGTGGCTTTATCAGGAGAATCCCGGCCTCTTTGTGAGCGATCTCTTACCTCCCCCCTTTCATTGTAACCTCCGGGCAGTAAAGCGCTACCCATTAGATTGTTAGTAGCATCCAGACTCCACGGAAGCTAGCCCCTCACCCAACATTACCAAAAAGGCCCAGGGGACCCCGGGGCCCAGGACCCGCTTCCAGGCAGGTGTCCATGGCTGCATCGCCCCGCTCAGGGCCTGGCGTGCTTTCTTGACCAAGGTGAGTCACGAACGCCCCCGGATTCCCCGAGGAAGGAGCGGGGCTCCGGTCCGTGCCAAAGGGCCCCCCGCGGAGGGGCCCCCCGCGCCAGCCCTCCCCCAGGCGGCGAGCGCAGGGCGCAGCTGCGGCCCCTGGGCACGGTGGCGGGCTGGCCGCGGGGCTGCCTGCGGGCACCTCCTCGCGCCCCCACCCGGCCCCCACCCGGCCGCCGCCCGGCCTCCGCCTCCCGCGGTGGAAGGCAGCGCGGCGCGTGCGCACTGGCGCGCTCGCGGCCCGGCCCGTGGGCTCTCCCGGGAGGGCGGGAGGTGGGAACGTGGGAAGGCGCGGGCAGAACACCCTCCCGGCCCGCCGCCCGCGCCGCCTACACCCAGCAGCCGGGGCGCCCCGCGACGCCCGTCGAATCAGCCGCGCAGGTAAGCACGCGGGGGCTGCTCGCGATCCCGTCGGTGGCTCCCCGCCCCAGCCTGCGGCCCCCAGAGGCCATGGGCCGGCAAAGTTGAACTTGGAGCGTCGCGGGCCGGGCGCTGGGCGCAGGGGGCTGGGCTGCGCGGACGGCGGGGCCCGCGAGCAGGGGTGCGCTCTCTTCGCCTGCAGGAGCGCGGGCGGGGGCTGCGGCGGAGGCGCGAGATGGGGCTAGGGGACGCGGGAGCCTGGACCGTGGGCGGCGCTCCGGGCCTGGCCTCGCAGTGAACTTTTGGCGGCCTGCAAGCACTGCCTGGGCGGCCTCGCGGGTTCAGGGTGGCCTCTCCGGTCAGCCTTCCTGCAGGGCTGCGGGGAGGTCAGCGCGTGCCGAGGGCGCTTGGCGCGGGGGAGGCGCGCACGGGCTCAGGCGGAGATCGGGAGTTCCCGGGATTTAGTTGAAGGACCCAGGATTTTTCAATCCCCGCCTCTCCCCCAATACAGAAGTGACACCCTTGGATGGAGGGAGGGAAAGGTCGAAGCGCCGAGGTGCCTGGACGAGAACGCAGGAAGCAATTAAAACTCCTCCTTTCGGATTAACAACCAAAAATTGATCGATGTGTCAGGAATACCGCTGATTTATGAAAGGTGCTTATTTCTCTGGTATGGAGAATTTTATGTTCTCCAGGTGAAACCGAGTTCACCCAGCTCCAGCGTAGATTGATGTTTTAATAAAAATAAATAAAGGGGAAAAGCTCGCCTGGTCTGTGGGGACATCAAGTCTCAAATCGTAGAGTTAGACTAACAAATCAAACTGCATTATCTTTACATTTCATGTCTTTTAATCGTGTGTCTAAAAATCGCAGGCAGGAGAGACCCTTCATTTCGAAAGTTTTAATATAGTGCTTAAAAGTTCGCATAACTAGCAATCAATGTTTCATAAGCAAAATGGCACGAGGAGCGTCGGGTAATTGTGATAAGTGGCAGGCATCGCAGCGCGGGCGCGGGGCGAGCGCGGGCGGCGTGGGGAGGAGGAGCGGGTTCTGGAAGAGGAGAGGGAGGAGGCGGCGGCGCCCGGAGCCGCGCGGCGCCCGTAGATGGCGCCCTGGCCCCACGCTAGGCTCGGGAGCCGCGCTCCGCCCGGCCGCGCGCGGGCGGGGGAGCTGGCGGGGGCGCTGGCGGGCGCAGAGAGCGGGGCTCCGCACTTGCAGTTGACTTGGACCAGGGCAGCACGCCTCAGCGAGGAAAAAATTAAGCTTATTGTTGGCATTTTTAATTTAAGGCTTGGGCATTATTTTGGGGCAGATGAGTGTCCATGAGTCCGAGACTTCCCTGGGAGCCGAGGGGTTCCCTTCGAGAGACCCCAGCCTGGCTGCGGCCAGGGCCTGGTCGCGACTGCGCAGCACCAGTCCCCATTCTCCGGGTGCGCGGCCAGGCGGGGCACTGGTGTGCAGATATGCGTGGGTGCGGGCGAGGGTCGGCCCTGCGGCGGCAAGGACACTAAGTTCAAAGCTGCCCATAGATCACCCCCGAGGGCGCCAGGACAGCCCAGAGGCCGCCCCCGCCCCGCGCGGGGTGCACCGCCCGAGCCCGCGCCCGCCCTGCCGCCTCGGCTGCCAGCGCGCTCCGCTTTGCAATGTAAATTTCAGCGGGACAAATTGCTTATTAATAGTCTAGAAGAGAAGCGGGTTTCTTTCTTTCTTCTTTTCTTTATCTGTTTTTATATCTGCATGGCCCCTAGCTATGCCCTGGGCAGCCTCGCCGCCCAGCAGTTTTCCCTTCATTTCAATATCCTAAAGAAAATGCAAATTTCCACAGTGTGGCCTTTTAAAAAAGTTAAATTAGCAACAGCTTTAAGTGACTCCATTAGTATGGAAAACGTACACATGTTTAATGTGGGAATAGCTTCCTTCTAACGGGGCTCATCCTGGACTGTACATTTAGCAGACCCGCGGGTTGGTAAAGAATCGCGTCGCGGCCAAGTGTGCTGCCAAATGCGTGCCCCCCGCACGGCCTGCGCCGGGCTTCCCGGGAGGGGCCGTCCCGCCGCCGCGCGCCACCGGACCCTGTCCGCTGGCTCGGATCCCTTAGAAGTCGCGCGAATGTGGGGAAAGGGCTTGTGCAGGGGGCTTGACACATTTCTGTCCAAGGGCAGTGTGCTTGCTCTCTTCCCTCCCAGCCTCGTCGTCGCGGTCCCCGCTGCTGACATAATTATTCGGGCAGGCTGACCAGGCCGGGTCGCCGTCACCCACCGCCCCACTTTTGCGCATCGGAACGGATGTATATATGCTCCTTAAGATGCGACCGAGGAGAAGGCGAGGATCGCTGCAGAGGAGGACGTCAGTGCCGTGCCATCCCGTTCACCCCCACCCCTTGGCTCTCTCCCACCACAATTCCTTTGCCCATGTTGGCAAACCCGTGTTTCAAACCAGAATTTCATTGGCAAACTTTTGCGCTCTGTAAGCTTTCAAATTGAGAGTATTTAGTTCCGTCATGGGGTCTGGATATCCCCTCCTTTACCTTTAAGCCAGTGGCAGGGCACTCCATCCCCGCCCAGGAAAGAGTTAAGATTTACGGTGTGCTGGAGAAGTCTTGTTAGGGTGTAATCTGCATTTTTTAACTACTGCGTAATAAAAAGTGAGAAGTTTTGAGACACCTTTCTTGATTATACCTTTGGCGATGCTTTAGGTTTTACATTTAATTTGCATTTTGTTCTTAGTGAATATTGAAGTCTTGAGTGGAGGATTGAATTTTATTAGGACATCTGGACTGACAATATCAAATCAGACACCAGTGTCCCAAAGCATGCTAAAATTTCAGAGTTAATTAGAACGCAGTGTGTTTAATTAAAGCCAATTATAATATTTGAAATTATTTGATCGATCCGTGTTTCTACAGTTGGGTCCGTTTAGGTGTTGACTGGCGCACTCCGCGCGCTGTTCCATGTACAAACTATGTGGGGAAAGTTTGCTGTGTAAACTGGCGGTGGCTGGCGGGCGGGCGCGGAATCCGCGTCCTGGGCGCTGGCGCATCCTGCCCGACTACTTTGGGGCGCCGCTGAACGCAGCTCGGGAAATCCCAGCTGTTGTTAAACCGCTGCGCCTTTTCGGGTCCGAGGGACCCTCACCTTGCATCATGTCTTTGCCAGCTCGGGCGCTGCTCCCAAGCTTTTCGCGGAAGGGCAACCTTTAAGGTTGCAAAGTGCGTTGGGAGAAGCCCGGCTCTCGCAGAAAGCGAGTGTTTGATTTGGAATTCTCGCTCTGGCTGAAGAGCCCCCAGGGCTGACTCAGAACGGCGGGGTCAGCCAAAGTGACCGAAGGAACCAGAGAAAAGTTAGGCAAGGAGACAGTAATTAACTGTTTCCTTTCTAATTTCGCACGCTCCAGGAGCCGAGGTGCGCGCCGGCGTTTTCGGCCCCGCCTGGAGCGCCTGCGGTTTTTCAAGGAGAGGGTTGAGCGAGTTCCGGGCGCTGTGCGCTGCTCCCTGCGGGGCCGGGCACTTGGAGCGCGCGTTTCTCGCCAGCAAGGGCGTGGGCGCGGCGCTTGCCGTCCCGGCCTTGTTCGGGGTGCCCAGCTCCGCCTGACTTTTGCAGACCCACGTGGACGGCAATTAGGACCCGGCGGCGGGTGGACGTTTCTGCGTGCTCCTGGGGTCACGGGGTCAGCGAGGCCTAGGTGCGCGGGTCGTGCTGGAGCCACGGTCCAGCTGTTGGGGCCCGGCAGGGAGCCGCGGCGGACACCTACCCTCGGGAAGGGGGAGCCTTGGCGGCTCGGCTCTCGGCTGCGCGGCGGCACTCTGCTCTCCCCACCCCAGGAGGCGCTGTTTGTTAAACTTGGCCGCTTTGGCAGGAGGCGCTGCGGCACGTTCTCACTTGGAGAACTGAGCCTTTTTAGGCACTTGGTGGTCGGGCTTCAGGAACTTTAGCCTTACAGAATGACCTGGACGGGGCGGGGGGCGGGGGGGGGGGGAGGGGGCGCGGCGCAGAGAATAAGGGACTGAGACTTTTCAGTGTTCCCTTTTTACCTGTGAATTTGCCAGGCCTCCCGCCTTCCAGCGCAAGGGAGAAGAGCCCGTTGATGCGCCCCGTGTGTCCGGGGCGAGGAACCCAGTTACTTGCCTCCGAGGGCACGCGGGACTCGCGGCACTGCTTGGGTTCAGTCACCACATGCCTCCTGGGGGCCCCGCGGCTTCCGTCTCTGCGCGGAGGGGGCGAAGGTGCGCTCTCTGGGCCTGGAAAACCCACCCAAACCTGGCCGGCTCCTTTGTGCGCAACTTAACAGCTTGGGTGGTGGGGCTCGAGTGCAGAGCCCCTGCTTCTTCGGCCTTACCCGGCCCACGGGCGAGCGTGACCCCACGGCTCAAGGCAAAGCACTGGCGCACGCAGGGACCGCGTCACTGACCTGCGGTGGGCAGGGTTTGCGAGTGCGTGGCTGTTCCACCCTAAACCGCAGTTCACGGGACTTTCTAGGTGCATCCTCCCGGGATTTCCCTGTTCTCCGGCTCTTTTGGCCCCTACGGCCTCCTTCCCGCCGGGGCCCAAGGTCAGTCTGGCTCTCCGCTTTCGGCTTCTTTCCCCGGCCTCTGGTTGTGTGCGGCGCCGGGCCCTGACCCCAAGCCGGAGCGGGGCTGGAGGCCGGGTAGCCAGCGCTGTTTGAGCGTGACCCCCCGGCGCATAGGACTTGGGGGCGTGCTGCGCCTGCAACTCAGCCCTGGCGGCGGGAACGCGAACCGCGGGCCTTCGGCGCATTGGCTCTCACCCTTTCCCAAGGGCTTTGAGTGGCCTGGCCACGCAGTCTGGGCCTGAGCCCACGGCCCCTTCGAGGGTGCGTCGCCCAGCCGCGCCCTCGCGCCTCCGATTCCTCAGGGCACTCGGCTTCCAGGAACCCCGGCCCGGGCTTCTCAACGCCGGAAATGCAGTTTATTACTCTGTGGAAGGCTGGTAGGGAGATCGGCAGGCTCCCCGGGCTCGGCCGCGAGCGAGAAGGGGCGTTCACAGAGTGCCCTGGACGCTGGGCTGGCGCCTGCTCCGTAACCAGCCTCGCGCCCTGGGACCCCAACTTGGCTGAAGTTTCTGGGTGGTTCGGAGGCCGGCACCAGCCCAGCTCCCGCTCTCCAGGCCTTGCACCGTGCAGCAGTGGAGGACCCGGGACTGGGGAGGTGCAAGGGGGAAGTTCACGCCTGGACGCTGTTGGAGGGGCTTGGCGCTCGCGGCGGCCGCGGCACTGGACACTGCGCGGCTGGCAGAGAAGCCGGGTTGGGCCTGGGTGCGGGCGCTGCGCGGTTGTATCGCCCGGCCCGGCCCGGCCTCGGGTGGTGCGGCGGGTCAGCGGCCAAGAGCCGCCGCGGCCATGCGCCCTGTACGCTGCTCCCTGAGCGGGGCTCCAGGGGCGGTGGGCGCTGTCTCTTTAAGGTCACTGCCTGCTCCGGCACGACGTGGGGAGGACAGCTGGGCACTGGCCATCTGACTGACTCCGGCGTGACATCTGGGAGCCCACTGGTGTGTGGCACGCGAAGCGCTTGATGCCGCTATTTAAATGCAAATGTGAGGGGGCTCATTGAAGCCTCTCCCCGTAAATCCGCACAAAAGGAATACTTCCCACCCTCCGAGGAGGAGGAGGCGGCGGCGGAGGCGGCGGCGGTGCGAGGGCCACCCGTGCAAATCGCGTTGAGCGCGGGGCCCTGAGCGGTCGCCGCTGCTGTCGCGGCCCGAAGGGTTCCCAGCGAAGGTCAGGCCCCGCCCGGCCCAGCCCCTGGGCGTCCGTCTGGCCCCTGGGAGCGCTCTGTGCGCAGAGGCTGGACCGGCGGTCGTGGCGGGCCTGCGCAACTTCCAAAGTGTCAGACTGTTCCCCACTCGGCTTCCCGTAGCTGGGTGCTGGGTGCTCCTAGTTCTCCAGAAAGGGAGGGGGGGAGGCCTCCCGTGGGAGGCGGCTGGGCAGGGGGACGCGCTCCCAGCGTCTCTCAGGACATCAAGAATTGACCTGCAGCTCCCTCCCTCTCTCTGGCTTGGGTGCCCTGTCCCTCGCTCCTCTTGCTGCTGCTCCCGCCCCACCAAATCGAAAATCTGGGGTGGGGTGAGGTGGGGGCCGAGGGTGCTGCCCTCCCAGGCCGCTCTGCAGCAGGCCGGTGTGGAGACCCTGCCCCGGTGGCGAGTCCTTGTGCTCTCAGCTCGGAGCCAGCAGTGGAGTGACAAAAAAGATAAAGTTGGTGAATGATAAAGACCGTATTTTCCACGCTTTGGGTGCGGGACCAGATGATCTAGAAAATGAGCTGAAATGGATTCAGCCTCCGAGCCTGTTGTGAGAGCAGCTGATTCCCCCATTTCGGGCCAGATGGCTGCTGAACACAGATTTGCATTCATTTTCGCTTAATATCGTCCAAAATAGTGGGGCAGCTGCATTTGTTGTCAAAAAGGTTTAAAACCCCTTTTCTTTCTGGGGCAGGATCGTTACCTTATGTGATGAGCTTATAGAACTTTTTTTCCCTCTTTAGTCAACAGTATCAGATTTAGAAGGATTTGTTTTTAAACCTTCTAATTTGGTAATCAGATTTAAATCGCCTCGGCGCGTGTAATCTGAATTAAAGATACTGTAAATGATTTTAAGCATGATACTTTCGTTAGCTCAAGGAAGGGGGCACCTCCAGCACGGGCTGGGCATTTTAGGAAGTCTGCCACAAAGGAAGCATTGTTTCCTATTTCCAACTTCATCTTTCCGAAAGGGCTCTTTGCATATTCTGACAATAACGCTTGCCTGGCCGTGCGCCCTGCGTGAGCCCCCGGAGCAGCTAAACACACAGAGACAAAGCGGCGTCTCAACCCCACCCTCCACCGAGGGCCAACTTTATTTTGCGTTGTCTCTCCAGAAAGTGTTCCTTCCCACCCTCCGTCTGCTGTGGGTGGAAAGCGCTGGCCTTATTAGGAATACAGAAATTTTCTTTTAATTTATCGTGAATAGTTTCCATACACTTTGATTTAAGGTTATTAACATTCTATAGACAGTGGCATCTTTAATATGTGGCGATCGCTTCTAAGGACTAATCTCATTACCCTCAAATAGTCATAAAATATGATTTTATTATACTTACGTATTTAATTAGACGGCCGGCACCGTAATGGATTTTGAGATGGGACTGGCGCAACAGCTCTGATAATTCACTTATCTTTGGCAATAGTCATTAACCCCCAACACCAGCAAAATAGATTGCTTTCCAACACATCTTTTTTCTCACCCCTTCCAAGAGGCGTGGGGGTCCCCTGATAACGTAAATCGGACTTCGATTTTCCCGATTAATTAAAATATTAACGTACACACACTGCCACTTCTAGAAAAAAAGGGAGTGTACCCCAGACCCGGTGGGAAGAGGCTGCCCTGGACACACTTGCACCCTGAGATCTGTTTTGGATTTTTTTCGTTTGTTTGTTTTAATCAAAAAGGCCTGATTTCTCCCGGTAGAGAAGTGCCGGGACAGCTCTTGGTCGTCCCCTGGGTCTACGAGCCGTGTCGCGCAGACGTCCTTTGGGCGGGCAGTGCGCCTGGGCGCCGAATCCCCGCTGCAGGAGCCGGGCCGCTGGGCCCAAGCGCTGCCCGCGCCCTGCTGCCCTCCCGATTCCTCGAAATCAGGTCGGGAAGCCGCGCGCTCACCGGGCCCGGCGGCACCGAGGGCAGGACCCGGGCGCCCGCGGCGTCCGCTCGGCTTTTAGAGCGGCTGGCGCCGAGGAGGTCTGGCCACTGCGCAGGACGCGCAGCCGGACACCGGGCTCCGGGTCGCCGGAGAGGCCGGGCGCGCTTCCTGTCAGCCTGGAGAGCCCATAGCCTTCTTTGTCACTCGCCGCGCCTAAGGACAGGCCGGGAGATGGGGTCTCCCGTGGCCACCGGGAAAAAGAGAGCATCTGGCAGAGCCCGCCTCCGACGTGGGTTCCCAGTCCGGCACTCGGCGGCCTCCGCCGGGGCAGAAAACACGGGCGCCTGGCGAGGCCCAGATGGGGGCAGACTGGCCCCCCAGCAGCCTCAGGTCTGCTTCGAAACCAGGCTGAGCGGCGCGCCCGCCGTGGCGAGGGAGCCCTGCCCCCACCCCCCGGCCCCCTGTCCTTTGCTGGCCCCTCTAGCTCCCTCCCTGCGGCCTGCCTGCCTCTCCCCACTTTTCCCTTTGGGCCGCCCCAGGGCGAGCTGCGGCCCCTCGCATTTATTGCATGCATTTGGGAAACTTGGGGCGCCTCGACATTACCCCCTTCTCCCCACCGTATTTTGACTGTGTGGCTGATTTTGGGAGGAGGTATTAAGGGGGCCAAGCTGCAACTGTGCACTGGTTGTTTCGTTTCAAGATTTATTTGGGCGAGTAGCAACTTCCTCGGTTGCGGGTGGGCGCGAGGAGCCGCGGCGCGTGGCTGGGGGCGGCGGCGGCGCTCGGTGGCGCTCGGTGGCTCTCGGCTGCGGCGGGGCTCGCGGGGCTCGCAGGGCTCGGGCCGGCTCGCGGCGCCGTCAGGCAGTCAGTCGGCGACCGCGGCGGCGGCGGCGGCGGCGAGGGGCGCGGCGAGGGGCGGCCGTTCCCATATATGGCTCAGGCACCGCCCCCCGACGTCACCCTCTGACAGAGCCGCTCCCGGGGGCTTCGAGTTTTGGCTCCCGGGAAAGGGTCCATTCCTCGGGGAGAGAGGGCTGAGTTTTGTGCGCCTCCGTCCGCTGCGCGCGCCGCTCCAGGCCCCGCCGCGCCCCGCCTGCGCCCGGGACTGCGCCGCGGCACTCACTGCCCCGTTTATTTGTCTTTGGAGCAGGCGGGCCGCGCCAGAAGCGGGCGATCCCGCAGTGTCCTGCAGCCGCGGACGCCGCCTGGCTAGGATGACACCACGTTGAGCGCGCCTGCAAACAACAACAACAACAACCACCGCCGCCGCGGCCAGCGCGTCCTGCTCCTTCGAAGCGCCGCCGCCGCCGGTGTAGCCGCCGGTGTAGCCGCCTCCGTGCCCCCGGCCGTCCGGAGCTCCCTGCCGCTGGTGTATGTCGCCCCTGCCCGGGACGGGCTGAAGCCGGCGGCGGGCCGGACCGCAGGCGCCGAGCAGGGCGAGCGCGGCCAGGGCAGCCGCCTGCCGCCGAGCCCCGAGCGCCGCTGCTCGCGGAAGCGCTTTCGGCCGGGAGCTGCGGCCGCCGCCAGCAGTTTTCATGTTTGGGATTCAGGAGAATATTCCGCGCGGGGGGACGACCATGAAGGAGGAGCCGCTGGGCAGCGGCATGAACCCGGTGCGCTCGTGGATGCACACGGCGGGGGTGGTGGACGCCAACACGGCCGCCCAGAGGTACGTACCGGCTGCCCCCGCGCGCCCCGGCCCCGGCCCCGGCCCCGCTGGGTCCCCGCAGCCGGCCGGCGCCGCGCTCCTCACCGGGCCGCTGTCTCTTTCCTCCCGCAGCGGCGTGGGGCTGGCGCGGGCGCACTTCGAGAAGCAGCCGCCTTCCAACCTCCGGAAATCCAATTTCTTCCACTTCGTGCTGGCGCTCTACGACAGGCAGGGGCAGCCGGTGGAGATTGAAAGGACCGCTTTTGTGGACTTTGTGGAGAAAGAGAAAGTAAGTGCAAACATCCAGTCACACCCTCCATCTTTCTAGAAGTGGGGGGCAGGAGGTGCCCAGGCGCGGGGTCCAGAGTGCCCCCTCAGCGGCGGGGACCGCTCCGCGAGGCGCCCCCGCTGCCGCCGCCGCCACGTGCGGCCGCCCGGGCCCGCCGAGGGCTGGGCAACTTCTCTGCGCCCCCGGACTCACTCGGGGCGAGGAGAACGCTGGGCTTCCAGCAGCAGAGTGACATCACCGCGCGGCTCCGAGCTAGGAATCCTGCCATGTGTGAGGCCAAGGGGCCTCGGTCGTGGAGGGGGACCGAGCGCGGTGGCCGCGCCGGATGCCAACCACACTAAATGCAATTATTTATCGTTACTTTCAGGAGCCCAACAACGAGAAAACCAACAACGGCATCCACTATAAACTGCAGTTACTGTACAGCAACGGTAAGTGGCTGCCTCCTGCTGCCTTCCCGCCCCTGCCCCAGCTCGCTTTTCTTTTCTGAGATGCTGAAAGGACATAGAGATTTTGAGATTAAAATGACACGGATGTAAACACGAAATCTTCTCATGGCATAGAAGGAAAACAAAACATAAACGATCGATAAGTCGATGGCACTTCACATGATTAACCGGTGGAGCTTGAAGCAGAAAGTAACAAGGGGATCGATAGATGGGCTCCAGCAGAACATCACTTTTAAGTGACTTTTTTCAATTTTGCAAATTAATGTTAATTATTGAGATGGGGGTAGTTCCATAAGCCGAGCACAACTTACTTCCTGTGCACGAGGTTTTAAAAAATCCTCGAGAGACACTAGAAAGAGTTCAGACTCTCACTCAGTTTCCATTTCTGCTTTCTGTTTTCTAAAAATAAATGACCACTTGGGCCCACCCGGTGTAGCAACCAGGCCTGCGCTCAGCCACACAAATTTCTTGCACCTTTCAATGCGAACTCTAGGAGTCTTAAGGTGCCTTACTAAGAAAAGAAAAAAATAAATCGAGAAGTGATTGGGGTTCTCTTGCTTGCTTTGTAAAGAGCATGCCTAAGTTTTGCTGCATCACCGCGGCCACAGTCCTGAGTTACTGACTTCCTGTGTGTGTGCTCTTGCTAAAATCCTGATGAGAATTTGTCCCTGTTTTTTGCAGGAGTCAGGACGGAGCAGGATCTGTATGTTCGCCTCATAGACTCAATGACCAAACAGGTGAGAAAGTTGAAGCCTCTGCACTAATTTCCACTGCTCAGCTGGTGGTGTCCTGGGGTTCAGAGACCAGGGGCTGACGGATGGGTCTCGTGTGTTTGTTTTCCATTTAGTTTCCTTGACATGCTAATGAGAATTCCATATTTATTGGAATAAATGAAGCGATTGGTAAAATAGTTTATGTTGTCATTAGAACAGGACATATATGCTTTATTAAATGGCTTGTGATTGGAATCAAATTCTGTCTTAATTAATTATGGTAATTAATATTTGACAGAAAAATTTCAAGATGCCCCCCTTGTATATTTTTAAACGTTTCTCTCTCTGCTTGGAATCACTTCATTGATTTTTTTTTTTCTATAACAAAGGCAACTAACTCCTTTCCAAAGCCCAATGAGTTGGACTTGATTAGTTCATTTTTTTCTCCTTTCCACTGTGATGGTCTAGTAACACGAGACGTTTATTTGGATTTAAAAGTTAAATGTGTTGGGGTGAAAAGTCACCTTGTTCACCTCTCAGCCCCCCATCTCCATAATTCAAACTCCGAGCTCCAGGGGTCACCCAAACCCGTCCATTGCTCTGGGAGCAGCTCCTGCTCCTTCTCCCACCCTCTGTCATAGCTTGTAAATAACATAATTACAAGCAGTTCCTTATTAAATTATTTAACCTGTCTTGGTCAACTTTTCCGATGATAACTATTGGCTATCAGTAATGTGATTAAGTGAGAAAAGCGTTTCATTGCGTGTTGACATTGTGTAGTCTCTGGCTGGTTTGGGGCTGGCTGGTATGTTGTTTAGTTTGTTTTAAGAAATTTTTTTTCCATTTCCTTAAAATAGAGTGTTGGGTACAAATTAAATCCACTCTGCACAGATCGGTTTAAGATATACTCCAAGCTGGGCTTCACGCTTAGAAATGAAAGTAGCATCTTTGTTTTTGATGCTAACTTTGGGAATTGAGAGGCAAGTAAAAAAGAACTCCTTCGTGCTTCCTGCATCCCAGCAGCTTGCTTCCCACTCTCTGCCCGGCAGTTTGTTTTCGGATTTTGCTTCCCTTTTGAAAAGTTTGTCCTTACCTAGGCAACGACTGTGTTTGGTTTTAATGTCTGCAGCGGTAAAACTGTGGTTTCCTCTCAGAGCAAAACAGAGCTGACAGGTAAACTACGGTCTTTCTGACAAAGACCGAGGCGGTGTGCCCTTCGGTGATAATTTCCCTTGGATTCAGAGAAGGCTCTGGAACTCGGGCTGCTCATTGACAGGGTGCTTTTATTTCCTTTGTATAGAAGAGCTAAAGGTTTTCGGAAGTCGCTGTAGTCTAATGAAGAGGTCGGCGTCGGCAGCGCTAAGTTTTTCTGTTGTTTCATAGAGAAGGAGGAGGCTCGGTCTTAAGTATACTTTTATTGTTCATTTGGCCCTGTACCTTTGCAGTATAAACAGAGCTGAAAATAAAGGCATTTAATCTCCTCTCACTGACGGGGCTTGGGGAGGGAGGAAAAAAGGAAAGAAATAGCCTAGTAACTGATCAAAGAGTCAATGGCGCTGAACCGACAGTTTATGGATTTCTGTTTGTGCTACAAAATAAAAAATAAATCAAATATAAATACGGGGAACCCATCGCAGGACAAGCCGCGCTCTCACAAGTGCTGGCGCCCGCCGTGGCCGCGCGCCCTGCAGCCCCAGGCGGCCCGGTGGCCCGCGGTGACACCCATCCCTTCTGTGGTTCCGAGCGGGATCGGATGGAGGCCGGGGGAGAGCGGCTCGCGGAAGCCCTTCCCTCTTCCCAGAGGGCAGCCCCGGGCTTTCTCGAGAGAGGGCTTTGTCCGTCTCGAAGTAGAGGAAAGTGTCAGAAGTGCCCGAGGAGGTTGGAAGTAATTTCCAGATAATTTTCAGGGGGGGGCGGGAACTGGAGAGGGGACTCCCCTCCCCCTTCCGTGGAATTTTCGGCCGGGAACTAGCGGCTCTTGGCCCCCGCCCCCTGCCCTTCCCCCCAGTGGCCTTTCCCCCTCCTTTTTCCTCTTTTTGCGAGGCCGGCGGTGGGGCTGGCGCGGGTGGCGGCGCAGGCGGCCCCCGGCTCGGGTTCCGGAGCGGGGCTGAGCGCGGTTGTGAGCGCACCTAGGGCTTCGCACCATCTGGCGGAGCCTCTGCTCAAAACCCACCCGAGCGTGTGCGCAGACACTGCCTTTTTACCCGAGAAAAATCATTGTTAGCAGTTTCAAAATAAACACCAGATTGGCCATTAGCACTTTCTCTCCAAATATCATCCGGCGAGGAGCACGTGGCCGCGCGGGCCCGGACGCCCCGGGGCCCGGAGCATTCCTGCCGGGCGCCCGCTAAGGCCCCGGCGCGGCGCGGCCACGTGCGGCGGCTGCGTCCCGGCCCCGGGGCCGCCCCCTGCATGCGGAGCCCGGCCGGGGCCCGGTGCGCAGGGCGGCCCACTGCAGGCACCGGCTGTGGAACGCGGGGAGCAGCCGGGCGCCCGACTTGCCGAGCCCGGGGAGCGCGCAGGGCAGGGCGGGCGCGGCCCTGGGCACAAGGCGAACTGCTGCCCCGGCGGCTCTTCCCTGCTTCTCCAGCCACAGCGGTTCTGATCGTCCTCTTCCAACACGCAGATCGGAACTCGGCGTAGACAATGGCCCGAGGACGCGGCCGGGCGGCGGCGGCGAGGGCGGCCGAGAGGGCTGGCAGCCCCGAGCGGCTGGGTGGGTGCCAGAGCGCCCTCGCTCCCTGCGCCCGGGCCTCGGCCTCCCTCTCGCCGCCCACCCCCTCCCCCCGGCCCGAGAGGCCCGCGCCCTTCCGAGCCGAAGGCCCCGCGCAGGCCCGGCGAGCGCCCGGGAGAGGAGGCCGCCTTGGCCTTGCCCCGCTCCGGGGTGACTCCCCCGGGAGGGTGGCCTGGGTGGGCCGCGACGTCTCCCTCTGCCTGCTGTGCACCTGCCGCCCGCAGCGCCCGGGGCCACTGGGCCCCCAAGCCGCGGGCGCCGCGTAACCCCCGCCTCTGCTTGTCCCCCGCGCAGGCCATCGTCTACGAGGGCCAGGACAAGAACCCGGAGATGTGCCGCGTGCTGCTGACCCACGAGATCATGTGCAGGTGAGCGGCGGGCGCGGGCGGCGGGGGCGCGGGCGGCCTCGGCGCCAGCTGCGTCTACAAAGGACGCCGCGTCCAGGCGCCGCCACCCCGCCCAACTTCGGGAAGGGCATCGATTGAAATGTAATCGGCCCGCGGCCGCACGCCTGGCCACCGAGGAGCCGGGGCTCATTTTCCCCCCAGTGATGACGATCAACGCGACCGGCTGCTCAGCAGAGCGGATTAATATGTTGGTCGTGTCGCTGCAATGTAGTCAAAAATGAAAACAGGTCCTGAGTGATGGGTCTGTCCTCCGTGCCGGAGGAGCCAGAGATCACTCGGAATCATTTTACTACTTCCTTCTCAAGCGCTCGCATCCTGAGATATACAATTGTCTGTTATTGATAAAAAGGAAACTCTTTTGTACTTATTATAGAGC